>NC_057836.1:71550000-72175000 GCF_910594005.1 Cervus elaphus
GGTCTCCACAGGGGATTCAGACATCCTTTCATCTTGGGAGATGCAAGACGAGCCTGCATTCAAGTCACTGAAGGGATATCCAGCCTTATTTCGCGTCAGGGCATCGCGGTGTCCATTCCACTTGAGGCCGCAAACTCAGGGTCCCTCTCACATACCTAGAGCTGAGAGAAGCCTCCTCTTGAGGTGCTTGTGGTAAGGTGGTATTCCTCTGGAGTCGAAGCCAGGGACTAACCTCTCATCTCGAGTTGATTTTTGGCCCACGGAGCTCTTTCGTGTTGCTACAGTGACCTCAGGATCCCTCTAGCCTTGAAACAGTGTTCTTGGGGTTTCTCTGGAGTGCCATCAAGGAAATCAAGGCTCCTTTCATGTGTGATGTGCAACACGGAATTGCTCTGCACGCAGTGCAGGGGAATCGGGCCTCATCTCGCGGCGAGGGGGAAGTCTCATGGTTTTTCTCGAGTTGCGGCGGGAACCTGGGGTATATTCTCGAGTTACGACGGGGATGGCCCTTTCACCCACGTGTTTCTTCAGCGACGTCAGGACTCCTGCCTAGTTGCGAGGGACAACTCTGGATTCTCCTCGATGCTTGGCAGGGCAATTGGGACGCCTCTCCAGCTGAGGCGGGAGACCAAGTGTCCCTTTCCACGTGCCACAGGAATCCTGGGACTCCTATCAAGTTTCACGAGGAGTCAGGCATCGTCTCCTTTGGAGGCACTGATCTCCGCGTACCTCTGGAGTTTTCAAAGGATGTGAGGCTATCGGTCGCGATGAGGTGGGGAACTAAGTCTTTTTCTGTGCTTTCCACAGGGGATTCAGACATCCTTTCGTCCTGGGAGATGCAAGACGACCCTGCATTGAAGTCACTGCAGGGATATCCGGCCTTATTTCGAGTCAGGGCATCGCGGTGTCCATTCCACTTGAGGCCGCAAAATCAGGGTCCCTCTCACATACCTAGAGCTGAGAGAAGCCTCCTCTTGAGGTGCTTGTGGTAAGGTGGTATTCCTCTGGAGACGAATCCAGGGACTAACCTCTCTTTTCGAGTTGATTTTTGGTCCACAGAGTTCTTTCGAGTTGCTACAGTGACCTCAGGATCGCTCTATCCTTGAAACAGTGTTCTTGGGGTTTCTCTGGAGTGCCATCAAGGAAATCAAGGCTCCTTTCATGTGTGATGTGCAACACGGAATTGCTCTGCACGCAGTACAGGGGAATCGGGCCTCATCTCGCATCAAGGGGGAAGTCTCATGGTTTTTCTCGAGTTGCGGCGGGAACCTGGGGTATATTCTCGAGTTACGACGGGGATGGCCCTTCCACCCACGTGTTTGTTCAGCCACGTCAGGACTCCTGCCTAGTTGTGAGGGACAACTCGGGATTTTCCTCGAGGCTTGGCAGGGCAATTGGAACGCCTCTCCAGCTGAGGCGGGAGACCAAGGGTCCCTTTCCACGTGCCACAAGAATCCTGGGACTCCTATCAAGTTTCACGAGGAGTCAGGCATCGTCTCCTTTGGAGGCACTGATCTCCGCGTACCTCTGGAGTTTTCAAAGGATGTGAGGCCTCCGGTCGCGATGAGGTGGGGAACTAGGTCTTTCTCTGTGGTCTCCACAGGGGATTCAGACATCCTTTCATCTTGGGAGATGCAAGACGAGCCTGCATTCAAGTCACTGCAGGGATATCCAGCCTTATTTCGCGTCAGGGCATCGCGGTGTCCATTCCACTTGAGGCCGCAAACTCAGGGTCCCTCTCACATACCTAGAGCTGAGAGAAGCCTCCTCTTGAGGTGCTTGTGGTAAGGTGGTATTCCTCAGGAGTCGAAGCCAGGGACTAACCTCTCATCTCGTGTTGATTCTTGGTCCACGGAGCTCTTTCGTGTTGCTACAGTGACCTCAGGATCCCTCTAGCCTTGAAACAGTGTTCTTGGGGTTTCTCTGGAGTGCCATCAAGGAAATCAAGGCTCCTTTCATGTGTGATGTGCAACACGGAATTGCTCTGCACGCAGTGCAGGGGAATCGGGCCTCATCTCGCGGCGAGGGGGAAGTCTCATGGTTTTTCTCGAGTTGCGGCGGGAACCTGGGGTATATTCTCGAGTTACGACGGGGATGGCCCTTCCACACACGTGTGTGTTCAGCCATGTCAGGACTCCTGCCTAGTTGCGAGGGACAACTCGGGATTCTCCTCGAGGCTTTGCAGGGCAATTGGGACGCCTCTCCAGCTGAGACGGGAGACCAAGGGTCCCTTTCCACGTGCCACAGGAATCCTGGGTCTCCTATCAAGTTTCACGAGGAGTCAGGCATCGTCTCCTTTGGAGGCACTGATCTCCGCATACCTCTGGAGTTTTCAAAGGATTTGAGGCCTCCTGTCGCGATGAGGTGGGGAACTAGGTCTTTCTCTGTGGTCTCCACAGGGGATTCAGACACCCTTTCGTCTTGGGAGATGCAAGACGAGCCTGCATTCCAGTCACTGCAGGGATATCCGGCCTTATTTCGAGTCAGGGCATCGCGGTGTCCATTCCACTTGAGGGCGCAAACTCAGGGTCCCTCTCACATACCTAGAGCTGAGAGAAGCCTCCTCTTGAGGTGCTTGTGGTAAGGTGGTATTCCTCTGGAGTCGAAGCCAGGGACTAACCTCTCATCTCGAGTTGATTTTTGGTCCACGGAGCTCTTTCGTGTTGCTACAGTGACCTCAGGATCCCTCTAGCCTTGAAACAGTGTTCTTGGGGTTTCTCTGGAGTGCCATGAAGGAAATCAAGTCTCCTTTCATGTGTGATGTGCAACACAGAATTGCTCTGCACGCAGTGCAGGGGAATCGGGCCTCATCTCGCGGCGAGGGGGAAGTCTCATGGTTTTTCTCGAGTTGCGGCGGGAACCTGGGGTATATTCTCGAGTTACGACGGGGATGGCCCTTCCACACACGTGTTTCTTCAGCGACGTCAGGACTCCTGCCTAGTTGCGAGGGACAACTCTGGATTCTCCTCGAGGCTTGGCAGGGCAATTGGGACGCCTCTCCAGCTGAGGCGGGAGACCAAGTGTCCCTTTCCAAGTGCCACAGGAATCCTGGGACTCCTATCAAGTTTCACGAGGAGTCAGGCATCGTCTCCTTTGGAGGCACTGATCTCCGCGTACCTCTGGAGTTTTCAAAGGATGTGAGGCTATCGATCGCGATGAGGTGGGGAACTAAGTCTTTCTCTGTGCTTTCCACAGGGGATTCAGACATCCTTTCGTCCTGGGAGATGCAAGACGAGCCTGCATTGAAGTCACTGCAGGGATATCCAGCCTTATTTCGAGTCAGGGCATCGCGGTGTCCATTCCACTTGAGGCCGCAAACTCAGGGTCCCTATCACATACCTAAAGCTGAGAGAAGCCTCCTCTTGAGGTGCTTGTGGTAAGGTGGTATTCCTCTGGAGACGAATCCAGGGACTAACCTCTATTTTCGACTTGATTTTTCGTCCACAGAGTTCTTTCGTGTTGCTACAGTGACCTCAGGATCCCTCTATCCTTGAAACAGTGTTCTTGGGGTTTCTCTGGAGTGCCATCAAGGAAACCAAGGCTCCTTTCATGTGTGATGTGCAAGACGGAATTGCTCTGCACACAGTGCAGGGGAATCGGGCCTCATTTTGCGGAGAGGGGGAAGTCTCATGGTTTTTCTCGAGTTGCGGCGGGAACCTGGGGTATATTCACGAGTTACGACGGGGATGGCCCTTCCACACACGTGTGTGTTCAGCCATGTCAGGACTCCTGCCTAGTTGCGAGGGACAACTCGGGATTCTCCTCGAGGCTTGGCAGGGCAATTGGGATGCCTCTCCAGCTGAGACGGGAGACCAAGTGTCCCTTTCCACGTGGCACAGGAATCCTGGGTCTCCTATCAAGTTTCACGAGGAGTCAGGCATCGTCTCCTTTGGAGGCACTGATCTCCGCATACCTCTGGAGTTTTCAAAGAATTTGAGGCCTCCTGTCGCGATGAGGTGGGGAACTAGGTCTTTCTCTGTGGTCTCCACAGGGGATTCAGACACCCTTTCGTCTTGGGAGATGCAAGACAAGCCTGCATTCCAGTCACTGCAGGGATATCCGGCCTTATTTCGAGTCAGGGCATCGCGGTGTCCATTCCACTTGAGGCCACAAACTCAGGGTCCCTCTCACATACCTAGAGCTGAGAGAAGCCTCCTCTTGAGGTGCTTGTGGTATGGTGGTATTCCTCTGGAGTCGAAGCCAGGGACTAACCTCTCATCTCGAGTTGATTTTTGGTCCACGGAGCTCTTTTGTGTTGCTACAGTGACCTCAGGATCCCTCTAGCCTTGAAACAGTGTTCTTGGGGTTTCTCTGGAGTGCCATGAAGGAAATCAAGGATCCTTTCATGTGTGATGTGCAACACAGAATTGCTCTGCACGCAGTGCAGGGGAATCGGGCCTCATCTCGCGGCGAGGGGGAAGTCTCATGGTTTTTCTCGAGTTGCGGCGGGAACCTGGGGTATATTCTCGAGTTACGATGGGGATGGCCCTTCCACACACGTGTTTGTTCAGCCACGTCAGGACTCTTGCCTAGTTGCGAGACACAACTCGGGATTCTCCTCGAGGCTTGGCAAGGCAATTGGGACGCCTCTCCAGCTGATGCGGGAGACCAAGGGTCCCTTTCCACATGCCACAGGAATCCTGGGACTCCTATCAAGTTTCACGAGGAGTCAGGCATCGTCTCCTTTGGAGGCACTGATCTCCGCGTACCTCTGGAGTTTTCAAAGGATGTGAGGCCTCCGGTCGCGATGAGGTGGGGAACTAGGTCTTTCTCTGTGGTCTCCACAGGGGATTCAGACATCCTTTTATCTTGGGAAATGCAAGACGAGCCTGCATTCAAGTCACTGCAGGGATATCCAGCCTTATTTCGCGTCAGGGCATCACGGTGTCCATTCCACTTGAGGCCGCAAACTCAGGGTCCCTCTCACATACCTAGAGCTGAGAGAAGCCTCCTCTTGAGGTGCTTGTGTTAAGGTGGTATTCCTCTGGAGTCGAAGCCAGGGACTAACCTCTCATCTCGAGTTGATTTTTGGCCCACGGAGCTCTTTCGTGTTGCTACAGTGACCTCAGGATCCCTCTAGCCTTGAAACAGTGTTCTTGGGGTTTCTCTGGAGTGCCATCAAGGAAATCAAGGCTCCTTTCATGTGTGATGTGCAACACGGAATTGCTCTGCACGCAGTGCAGGGGAATCGGGCCTCATCTCGCAGTGAGGTGGAAGTCTCATGGTTTTTCTCGAGTTGCGGCGGGAACCTGGGGTATATTCTCGAGTTACGACGGGGATGGCCCTTCCACACACGTGTGTGTTCAGCCATGTCAGGACTCCTGCCTAGTTGCGAGGGACAACTCGGGATTCTCCTCGAGGCTTTGCAGGGCAATTGGAACGCCTCTCCAGCTGAGACGGGAGACCAAGGGTCCCTTTCCACGTGCCACAGGAATCCTGGGTCTCCTATCAAGTTTCACGAGGAGTCAGGCATCGTCTCCTTTGGAGGCACTGATCTCCGCATACCTCTGGAGTTTTCAAAGGATTTGAGGCCTCCTGTCGCGATGAGGTGGGGAACTAGGTCTTTCTCTGTGGTCTCCACAGGGGATTCAGACACCCTTTCGTCTTGGGAGATGCAAGACGAGGCTGCATTTCAGTCACTGCAGGGATATCCGGCCTTATTTCGCGTCAGGGCATCGCGGTGTCCATTCCACTTGAGGCCGCAAACTCAGGGTCCCTCTCACATACCTAGAGCTGAGAGAAGCCTCCTCTTGAGGTGCTTGTGGTAAGGTGGTATTCCTCTGGAGTCGAAGCCAGGGACTAACCTCTCATCTCGAGTTGATTTTTGGTCCACGGAGCTCTTTCGTGTTGCTACAGTGACCTCAGGATCACTCTAGCCTTGAAACAGTGTTCTTGGGGTTTCTCTGGAGTGCCATGAAGGAAATCAAGGCTCCTTTCATGTGTGATGTGCAACACAGAATTGGTCTGCACGCAGTGCAGGGGAATCGGGCCTCATCTCGCGGCGAGGGGAAATCTCATGGTTTTTCTCGAGTTGCGGTGGGAACCTGGGGTATATTCTCGAGTTACGACGGGGATGGCCCTTCCACACACGTGTTTGTTCAGCCACGTCAGGACTCTTGCCTAGTTGCGAGACACAACTCGGGATTCTCTTCGAGGCTTGGCAAGGCAATTGTGACGCCTCTCCAGCTGAGGCGGGAGACCAAGGGTCCCTTTCCACGTGCCACAGGAATCCTGGGACTCCTATCAAGTTTCACGAGGAGTCAGGCATCGTCTCCTTTGGAGGCACTGATCTCCGCGTACCTCTGGAGTTTTCAAAGGATGTGAGGCCTCCGGTCGCGATGAGGTGGGGAACTAGGTCTTTCTCTGTGGTCTCCACAGGGGATTCAGACATCCTTTCATCTTGGGAGATGCAAGACGAGCCTACATTCAAGTCACTGCAGGGATATCCAGCCTTATTTCGCGTCAGGGCATCGCGGTGTCCATTCCACTTGAGGCCGCAAACTCAGGGTCCCTCTCACATACCTAGAGCTGAGAGAAGCCTCCTCTTGAGGTGCTTGTGGTAAGGTGGTATTCCTCTGGAGTCGAAGCCAGGGACTAACCTCTCATCTCGAGTTGATTTTTTCCCCACGGAGCTCTTTCGTGTTGCTACAGTGACCTCAGGATCCCTCTAGCCTTGAAACAGTGTTCTTGGGGTTTCTCTGGAGTGCCATCAAGGAAATCAAGGCTCCTTTCATGTGTGATGTGCAACACGGAATTGCTCTGCACGCAGTGCAGGGGAATCGGGCCTCATCTCGCAGCGAGGGGGAAGTCTCATGGTTTTTCTCGAGTTGCGGCGGGAACCTGGGGTATATTCTCGAGTTACGACGGGGATGGCCCTTCCACCCACGTGTTTCTTCAGCGACGTCAGGACTCCTGCCTAGTTGCGAGGGACAACTCGGGATTCTCCTCGAGGCTTGGCAGGGCAATTGGGACGCCTCTCCAGCTGAGGCGGGAGACCAAGTGTCCCTTTCCAAGTGCCACAGGAATCCTGGGACTCCTATCAAGTTTCACGAGAAGTCAGGCATCGTCTCCTTTGGAGGCACTGATCTCCGCGTACCTCTGGAGTTTTCAAAGGATGTGAGGCTATCGGTCGCGATGAGGTGGGGAACTAGGTCTTTCTCTGTGGTCTCCACAGGGGATTCAGACACCCTTTCGTCTTGGGAGATGCAAGACGAGGCTGCATTTCAGTCACTGCAGGGATATCCGGCCTTATTTCGCGTCAGGGCATCGCGGTGTCCATTCCACTTGAGGCCGCAAACTCAGGGTCCCTCTCACATACCTAGAGCTGAGAGAAGCCTCCTCTTGAGGTGCTTGTGGTAAGGTGGTATTCCTCTGGAGTCGAAGCCAGGGACTAACCTCTCATCTCGAGTTGATTTTTGGTCCACGGAGCTCTTTCGTGTTGCTACAGTGACCTCAGGATCACTCTAGCCTTGAAACAGTGTTCTTGGGGTTTCTCTGGAGTGCCATGAAGGAAATCAAGGCTCCTTTCATGTGTGATGTGCAACACAGAATTGGTCTGCACGCAGTGCAGGGGAATCGGGCCTCATCTCGCGGCGAGGGGAAATCTCATGGTTTTTCTCGAGTTGCGGTGGGAACCTGGGATATATTCTCGAGTTACGACGGGGATGGCCCTTCCACACACGTGTTTGTTCAGCCACGTCAGGACTCTTGCCTAGTTGCGAGACACAACTCGGGATTCTCCTCGAGGCTTGGCAAGGCAATTGTGACGCCTCTCCAGCTGAGGCGGGAGACCAAGGGTCCCTTTCCACGTGCCACAGGAATCCTGGGACTCCTATCAAGTTTCACGAGGAGTCAGGCATCGTCTCCTTTGGAGGCACTGATCTCCGCGTACCTCTGGAGTTTTCAAAGGATGTGAGGCCTCCGGTCGCGATGAGGTGGGGAACTAGGTCTTTCTCTGTGGTCTCCACAGGGGATTCAGACATCCTTTCATCTTGGGAGATGCAAGACGAGCCTACATTCAAGTCACTGCAGGGATATCCAGCCTTATTTCGCGTCAGGGCATCGCGGTGTCCATTCCACTTGAGGCCGCAAACTCAGGGTCCCTCTCACATACCTAGAGCTGAGAGAAGCCTCCTCTTGAGGTGCTTGTGGTAAGGTGGTATTCCTCTGGAGTCGAAGCCAGGGACTAACCTCTCATCTCGAGTTGATTTTTTCCCCACGGAGCTCTTTCGTGTTGCTACAGTGACCTCAGGATCCCTCTAGCCTTGAAACAGTGTTCTTGGGGTTTCTCTGGAGTGCCATCAAGGAAATCAAGGCTCCTTTCATGTGTGATGTGCAACACGGAATTGCTCTGCACGCAGTGCAGGGGAATCGGGCCTCATCTCGCAGCGAGGGGGAAGTCTCATGGTTTTTCTCGAGTTGCGGCGGGAACCTGGGGTATATTCTCGAGTTACGACGGGGATGGCCCTTCCACCCACGTGTTTCTTCAGCGACGTCAGGACTCCTGCCTAGTTGCGAGGGACAACTCGGGATTCTCCTCGAGGCTTGGCAGGGCAATTGGGACGCCTCTCCAGCTGAGGCGGGAGACCAAGTGTCCCTTTCCAAGTGCCACAGGAATCCTGGGACTCCTATCAAGTTTCACGAGAAGTCAGGCATCGTCTCCTTTGGAGGCACTGATCTCCGCGTACCTCTGGAGTTTTCAAATGATGTGAGGCTATCGGTCGCGATGAGGTGGGGAACTAAGTCTTTCTCTGTGCTTTCCACAGGGGATTCAGACATCCTTTCGTCCTGGGAGATGCAAGACGAGCCTGCATTGAAGTCACTGCAGGGATATCCGGCCTTATTTCGACTCAGGGCATCGCGGTGTCCATTCCACTTGTGGCCGCAAACTCAGGATCCCTCTCACATACCTAGAGCTGAGAGAAGCCTCCTCTTGAGGTGCTTGTGGTAAGGTGGTATTCCTCAGGAGTCGAAGCCAGGGACTAACCTCTCATCTCGTGTTGATTCTTGGTCCACGGAGCTCTTTCGTGTTGCTACAGTGACCTCAGGATCCCTCTAGCCTTGAAACAGTGTTCTTGGGGTTTCTCTGGAGTGCCATGAAGGAAATCAAGGCTCCTTTCATGTGTGATGTGCAACACAGAATTGCTCTGCACGCAGTGCAGGGGAATCGGGCCTCATCTCGCGGCGAGGGGGAAGTCTCATGGTTTTTCTCGAGTTGCGGCGGGAACCTGGGGTATATTCTCGAGTTACGACGGGGATGGCCCTTCCACACACGTGTTTGTTCAGCCACGTCAGGACTCTTGCCTAGTTGCGAGACACAACTCGGGATTCTCCTCGAGGCTTGGCAAGGCAATTGGGACGCCTCTCCAGCTGAGGCGGGAGACCAAGGCTCCCTTTCCACGTGCCACAGGAATCCTGGGACTCCTATCAAGTTTCACGAGGAGTCAGGCATCGTCTCCTTTGGAGGCACTGATCTCCGCGTACCTCTGGAGTTTTCAAAGGATGTGAGGCCTCCGGTCGCGATGAGGTGGGGAACTAGGTCTTTCTCTGTGGTCTCCACAGGGGATTCAGACACCCTTTCGTCTTGGGAGATGCAAGACGAGCCTGCATTCCAGTCACTGCAGGGATATCAGGCCTTATTTCGAGTCAGGGCATCGCGGTGTCCATTCCACTTGAGGCCGCAAACTCAGGGTCCCTGTCACATACCTAGAGCTGAGAGAAGCCTCCTCTTGAGGTGCTTGTGTTAAGGTGGTATTCCTCTGGAGTCGAAGCCAGGGACTAACCTCTCATCTCGAGTTGATTTTTGGCCCACGGAGCTATTTCGTGTTGCTACAGTGACCTCAGGATCCCTCTAGCCTTGAAACAGTGTTCTTGGGGTTTCTCTGGAGTGCCATCAAGGAAATCAAGGCTCCTTTCTTGTGTGATGTGCAACACGGAATTGCTCTGCACGCAGTGCAGGGGAATCGGGCCTCATCTCGCAGCGAGGGGGAAGTTTCATGGTTTTTCTCGAGTTGCGGCGGGAACCTGGGGTATATTCTCGAGTTACGACGGGGATGGCCCTTCCACCCACGTGTTTCTTCAGCGACGTCAGGACTCCTGCCTAGTTGCGAGGGACAACTCTGGATTCTCCTCGAGGCTTGGCAGGGCAATTGGGACGCCTCTCCAGCTGAGGCGGGAGACCAAGTGTCCCTTTCCAAGTGCCACAGGAATCCTGGGACTCCTATCAAGTTTCACGAGGAGTCAGGCATCGTCTCCTTTGGAGGCACTGATCTCCGCGTACCTCTGGAGTTTTCAAAGGATGTGAGGCCTCCGGTCGCGATGAGGTGGGGAACTAGGTCTTTCTCTGTGGTCTCCACAGGGGATTCAGACATCCTTTCTTCTTGGGAGATGCAAGACGAGCCTGCATTCAAGTCACTGCAGGGATATCCGGCCTTATTTCGAGTCAGGGCATCGCGGTGTCCATTCCACTTGAGGCCGCAAACTCAGGGTCCCTCTCACATACCTAGAGCTGAGAGAAGCCTCCTCTTGAGGTGCTTGTGGTAAGGTGGTATTCCTCAGGAGTCGAAGCCAGGGACTAACCTCTCATCTCGTGTTGATTCTTGGTCCACGGAGCTCTTTCGTGTTGCTACAGTGACCTCAGGATCCCTCTAGCCTTGAAACAGTGTTCTTGGGGTTTCTCTGGAGTGCCATCAAGGAAATCAAGGCTCCTTTCATGTGTGATGTGCAAGACGGAATTGCTCTGCACGCAGCGCAGGGGAATCGGGCCTCATTTTGCGGAGAGGTGGAAGTCTCATGGTTTTTCTCGAGTTGCGGCGGGAACCTGGGGTATATTCTCGAGTTCCGACGGGGATGGCCCTTCCACACACGTGTGTGTTCAGCCATGTCAGGACTTCTGCCTAGTTGCGAGGGACAACTCGGGATTCTCCTCGAGGCTTTGCAGGGCAATTGGGACACCTCTCCAGCTGAGACGGGAGACCAAGGGTCCCTTTCCACGTGCGACAGGAATCCTGGGTCTCCTATCAAGTTTCACGAGGAGTCAGGCATCGTCTCCTTTGGAGGCACTGATCTCCGCATACCTCTGGAGTTTTCAAAGGATTTGAGGCCTCCTGTCGCGATGAGGTGGGGAACTAGGTCTTTCTCTATGGTCTCCACAGGGGATTCAGACACCCTTTCGTCTTGGGAGATGCAAGACGAGGCTGCATTTTAGTCACTGCAGGGGTATCCGGCCTTATTTCGAGTCAGGGCATCGCGGTGTCCATTCCACTTGAGGGCGCAAACTCAGGGTCCCTCTCACATACCTAGAGCTGAGAGAAGCCTCCTCTTGAGGTGCTTGTGGTAAGGTGGTATTCCTCTGGAGTCGAAGCCAGGGACTAACCTCTCATCTCGAGTTGATTTTTGGTCCACGGAGCTCTTTCGTGTTGCTACAGTGACCTCAGGATCCCTCTAGCCTTGAAACAGTGTTCTTGGGGTTTCTCTGGAGTGCCATGAAGGAAATCAAGGCTCCTTTCATGTGTGATGTGCAACACAGAATTGCTCTGCACGCAGTGCAGGGGAATCGGGCCTCATCTCGCGGCGAGGGGGAAGTCTCATGGTTTTTCTCGAGTTGTGGCGGGAACCTGGGGTATATTCTCGAGTTACGACGGGGATGGCCCTTCCACACACGTGTTTGTTCAGCCACGTCAGGACTCTTGCCTAGTTGCGAGACACAACTCGGGATTCTCCTCGAGGCTTGGCAAGGCAATTGGGACGCCTCTCCAGCTGAGGCGGGAGACCAAGGGTCCCTTTCCACGTGCCACAGGAATCCTGGGACTCCTATCAAGTTTCACGAGGAGTCAGGCATCGTCTCCTTTGGAGGCACTGATCTCCGCGTACCTCTGGAGTTTTCAAAGGATGTGAGGCCTCCGGTCGCGATGAGGTGGGGAACTAGGTCTTTCTCTGTGGTCTCCACAGGGGATTCAGACATCCTTTCATCTTGGGAGATGCAAGACGAGCCTGCATTCAAGTCACTGAAGGGATATCCAGCTTTATTTCGCGTCAGGGCATCGCGGTGTCCATTCCACTTGAGGCCGCAAACTCAGGGTCCCTCTCACATACCTAGAGCTGAGAGAAGCCTCCTCTTGAGGTGCTTGTGGTAAGGTGGTATTCCTCTGGAGACGAAGCCAGGGACTAACCTCTCATCTCGAGTTGATTTTTGGCCCACGGAGCTCTTTCGTGTTGCTACAGTGACCTCAGGATCCCTCTAGCCTTGAAACAGTGTTCTTGGGGTTTCTCTGGAGTGCCATCAAGGAAATCAAGGCTCCTTTCATGTGTGATGTGCAACACGGAATTGCTCTGCACGCAGTGCAGGGGAATCGGGCCTCATCTCGCGGCGAGGGGGAAGTCTCATGGTTTTTCTCGAGTTGCGGCGGGAACCTGGGGTATATTCTCGAGTTACGACGGGGATGGCCCTTCCACCCACGTGTTTCTTCAGCGACGTCAGGACTCCTGCCTAGTTGCGAGGGACAACTCTGGATTCTCCTCGAGGCTTGGCAGGGCAATTGGGACGCCTCTCCAGCTGAGGCGGGAGACCAAGTGTCCCTTTCCACGTGCCACAGGAATCCTGGGACTCCTATCAAGTTTCACGAGGAGTCAGGCATCGTCTCCTTTGGAGGCACTGATCTCCGCGTACCTCTGGAGTTTTCAAAGGATGTGAGGCTATCGGTCGCGATGAGGTGGGGAACTAAGTCTTTTTCTGTGCTTTCCACAGGGGATTCAGACATACTTTCGTCCTGGGAGATGCAAGACGAGCCTGCATTGAAGTCACTGCAGGGATATCCGGCCTTATTTCGAGTCAGGGCATCGCGGTGTCCATTCCACTTGAGGCCGCAAAATCAGGGTCCCTCTCACATACCTAGAGCTGAGAGAAGCCTCCTCTTGAGGTGCTTGTGGTAAGGTGGTATTCCTCTGGAGACGAATCCAGGGACTAACCTCTCTTTTCGAGTTGATTTTTGGTCCACAGAGTTCTTTCGTGTTGCTACAGTGACCTCAGGATCCCTCTATCCTTGAAACAGTGTTCTTGGGGTTTCTCTGGAGTGCCATCAAGGAAATCAAGGCTCCTTTCATGTGTGATGTGCAAGACGGAATTGCTCTGCACGCCGTACAGGGGAATCGGGCCTCATCTCGCATCGAGGGGGAAGTCTCATGGTTTTTCTCGAGTTGCGGCGGGAACCTGGGGTATATTCTCGAGTTACGACGGGGATGGCCCTTCCACCCACGTGTTTGTTCAGCCACGTCAAGACTCCTGCCTAGTTGCGAGGGACAACTCGGGATTCTCCTCGAGGCTTGGCAGGGCAATTGGAACGCCTCTCCAGCTGAGGCGGGAGACCAAGGGTCCCTTTCCACGTGCCACAAGAATCCTGGGACTCCTATCAAGTTTCACGAGGAGTCAGGCATCGTCTCCTTTGGAGGCACTGATCTCCGCGTACCTCTGGAGTTTTCAAAGGATGTGAGGCCTCCGGTCGCGATGAGGTGGGGAACTAGGTCTTTCTCTGTGGTCTCCACAGGGGATTCAGACATCCTTTCATCTTGGGAGATGCAAGACGAGCCTGCATTCAAGTCACTGCAGGGATATCCAGCCTTATTTCGAGTCAGGGCATCGCGGTGTCCATTCCACTTGAGGCCGCAAACTCAGGGTCCCTCTCACATACCTAGAGCTGAGAGAAGCCTCCTCTTGAGGTGCTTGTGGTAAGGTGGTATTCCTCAGGAGTCGAAGCCAGGGACTAACCTCTCATCTCGTGTTGATTCTTGGTCCACGGAGCTCTTTCGTGTTGCTACAGTGACCTCAGGATCCCTCTAGCCTTGAAACAGTGTTCTTGGGATTTCTCTGGAGTGCCATCAAGGAAATCAAGGCTCCTTTCATGTGTGATGTGCAACACGGAATTGCTCTGCACGCAGTGCAGGGGAATCGGGCCTCATCTCGCGGCGAGGGGGAAGTCTCATGGTTTTTCTCGAGTTGCGGCGGGAACCTGGGGTATATTCTCGAGTTACGACGGGGATGGCCCTTCCACACACGTGTGTGTTCAGCCATGTCAGGACTCCTGCCTAGTTGCGAGGGACAACTCGGGATTCTCCTCGAGGCTTGGCAGGGCAATTTGGACGCCTCTCCAGCTGAGACAGGAGACCAAGGGTCCCTTTCCACGTGCCACAGGAATCCTGGGTCTCCTATCAAGTTTCACGAGGAGTCAGGCATCGTCTCCTTTGGAGGCACTGATCTCCGCATACCTCTGGAGTTTTCAAAGGATTTGAGGCCTCCTGTCGCGATGAGGTGGGGAACTAGGTCTTTCTCTGTGGTCTCCACAGGGGATTCAGACACCCTTTCGTCTTGGGAGATGCAAGACGAGCCTGCATTCCAGTCACTGCAGGGATATCCGGCCTTATTTCGAGTCAGGGCATCGCGGTGTCCATTCCACTTGAGGGCGCAAACTCAGGGTCCCTCTCACATACCTAGAGCTGAGAGAAGCCTCCTCTTGAGGTGCTTGTGGTAAGGTGGTATTCCTCTGGAGTCGAAGCCAGGGACTAACCTCTCATCTCGAGTTGATTTTTGGTCCACGGAGCTCTTTCGTGTTGCTACAGTGACCTCAGGATCCCTCTAGCCTTGAAACAGTGTTCTTGGGGTTTCTCTGGAGTGCCATGAAGGAAATCAAGGCTCCTTTCATGTGTGATGTGCAACACAGAATTGCTCTGCACGCAGTGCAGGGGAATCGGGCCTCATCTCGCGGCGAGGGGGAAGTCTCATGGTTTTTCTCGAGTTGCGGCGGGAACCTGGGGTATATTCTCGAGTTACGACGGGGATGGCCCTTCCACACACGTGTTTCTTCAGCGACGTCAGGACTCCTGCCTAGTTGCGAGGGACAACTCTGGATTCTCCTCGAGGCTTGGCAGGGCAATTGGGACGCCTCTCCAGCTGAGGCGGGAGACCAAGTGTCCCTTTCCAAGTGCCACAGGAATCCTGGGACTCCTATCAAGTTTCACGAGGAGTCAGGCATCGTCTCCTTTGGAGGCACTGATCTCCGCGTACCTCTGGAGTTTTCAAAGGATGTGAGGCTATCGATCGCGATGAGGTGGGGAACTAAGTCTTTCTCTGTGCTTTCCACAGGGGATTCAGACATCCTTTCGTCCTGGGAGATGCAAGACGAGCCTGCATTGAAGTCACTGCAGGGATATCCAGCCTTATTTCGAGTCAGGGCATCGCGGTGTCCATTCCACTTGAGGCCGCAAACTCAGGGTCCCTATCACATACCTAGAGCTGAGAGAAGCCTCCTCTTGAGGTGCTTGTGGTAAGGTGGTATTCCTCTGGAGACGAATCCAGGGACTAACCTCTCTTTTCGACTTGATTTTTCGTCCACAGAGTTCTTTCGTGTTGCTACAGTGACCTCAGGATCCCTCTATCCTTGAAACAGTGTTCTTGGGGTTTCTCTGGAGTGCCATCAAGGAAATCAAGGCTCCTTTCATGTGTGATGTGCAAGACGGAATTGCTCTGCACGCAGTACAGGGGAATCGGGCCTCATCTCGCATCGAGGGGGAAGTCTCATGGTTTTTCTCGAGTTGCGGCGGGAACCTGGGGTATATTCTCGAGTTACGACGGGGATGGCCCTTCCACCCACGTGTTTGTTCAGCCACGTCAGGACTCCTGCCTAGTTGTGAGGGACAACTCGGGATTCTCCTCGAGGCTTGGCAGGGCAATTGGAACGCCTCTCCAGCTGAGGCGGGAGACCAAGGGTCCCTTTCCACGTGCCACAAGAATCCTGGGACTCCTATCAAGTTTCACGAGGAGTCAGGCATCGTCTCCTTTGGAGGCACTGATCTCCGCGTACCTCTGGAGTTTTCAAAGGATGTGAGGCCTCCGGTCGCGATGAGGTGGGGAACTAGGTGTTTCTCTGTGGTCTCCACAGGGGATTCAGACATCCTTTCTTCTTGGGAGATGCAAGACGAGCCTGCATTCAAGTCACTGCAGGGATATTCAGCCTTATTTCGCGTCAGGGCATCGCGGCGTCCATTCCACTTGAGGCCGCAAACTCAGGGTCCCTCTCACATACCTAGAGCTGAGAGAAGCCTCCTCTTGAGGTGCTTGTGGTAAGGTGGTATTCCTCTGGAGTCGAAGCCAGGGACTAACCTCTCATCTCGAGTTGATTTTTGGTCCACGGAGCTCTTTCGTGTTGCTACAGTGACCTCAGGATCCCTCTAGCCTTGAAACAGTGTTCTTGGGGTTTCTCTGGAGTGCCATGAAGGAAATCAAGGCTCCTTTCATGTGTGATGTGCAACACAGAATTGCTCAGCACGCAGTGCAGGGGAATCGGGCCTCATCTCGCGGCGAGGGGGAAGTCTCATGGTTTTTCTCGAGTTGCGGCGGGAACCTGGGGTATATTCTCGAGTTACGACGGGGATGGCCCTTCCACACACGTGTGTGTTCAGCCATGTCAGGACTCCTGCCTAGTTGCGAGGGACAACTCGGGATTCTCCTCGAGGCTTGGCAGGGCAATTTGGACGCCTCTCCAGCTGAGACAGGAGACCAAGGGTCCCTTTCCACGTGCCACAGGAATCCTGGGTCTCCTATCAAGTTTCACGAGGAGTCAGGCATCGTCTCCTTTGGAGGCACTGATCTCCGCATACCTCTGGAGTTTTCAAAGGATTTGAGGCCTCCTGTCGTGATGAGGTGGGGAACTAGGTCTTTCTCTGTGGTCTCCACAGGGGATTCAGACACCCTTTCGTCTTGGGAGATGCAAGACGAGCCTGCATTCCAGTCACTGCAGGGATATCCGGCCTTATTTCGAGTCAGGGCATCGCGGTGTCCATTCCACTTGAGGGCGCAAACTCAGGGTCCCTCTCACATACCTAGAGCTGAGAGAAGCCTCCTCTTGAGGTGCTTGTGGTAAGGTGGTATTCCTCTGGAGTCGAAGCCAGGGACTAACCTCTCATCTCGAGTTGATTTTTGGTCCACGGAGCTCTTTCGTGTTGCTACAGTGACCTCAGGATCCCTCTAGCCTTGAAACAGTGTTCTTGGGGTTTCTCTGGAGTGCCATGAAGGAAATCAAGGCTCCTTTCATGTGTGATGTGCAACACAGAATTGCTCTGCACGCAGTGCAGGGGAATCGGGCCTCATCTCGCGGCGAGGGGGAAGTCTCATGGTTTTTCTCGAGTTGCGGCGGGAACCTGGGGTATATTCTCGAGTTACGACGGGGATGGCCCTTCCACACACGTGTTTCTTCAGCGACGTCAGGACTCCTGCCTAGTTGCGAGGGACAACTCTGGATTCTCCTCGAGGCTTGGCAGGGCAATTGGGACGCCTCTCCAGCTGAGGCGGGAGACCAAGTGTCCCTTTCCAAGTGCCACAGGAATCCTGGGACTCCTATCAAGTTTCACGAGGAGTCAGGCATCGTCTCCTTTGGAGGCACTGATCTCCGCGTACCTCTGGAGTTTTCAAAGGATGTGAGGCTATCGATCGCGATGAGGTGGGGAACTAAGTCTTTCTCTGTGCTTTCCACAGGGGATTCAGACATCCTTTCGTCCTGGGAGATGCAAGACGAGCCTGCATTGAAGTCACTGCAGGGATATCCAGCCTTATTTCGAGTCAGGGCATCGCGGTGTCCATTCCACTTGAGGCCGCAAACTCAGGGTCCCTATCACATACCTAGAGCTGAGAGAAGCCTCCTCTTGAGGTGCTTGTGGTAAGGTGGTATTCCTCTGGAGACGAATCCAGGGACTAACCTCTCTTTTCGACTTGATTTTTCGTCCACAGAGTTCTTTCGTGTTGCTACAGTGACCTCAGGATCCCTCTATCCTTGAAACAGTGTTCTTGGGGTTTCTCTGGAGTGCCATCAAGGAAATCAAGGCTCCTTTCATGTGTGATGTGCAAGACGGAATTGCTCTGCACGCAGTACAGGGGAATCGGGCCTCATCTCGCATCGAGGGGGAAGTCTCATGGTTTTTCTCGAGTTGCGGCGGGAACCTGGGGTATATTCTCGAGTTACGACGGGGATGGCCCTTCCACCCACGTGTTTGTTCAGCCACGTCAGGACTCCTGCCTAGTTGTGAGGGACAACTCGGGATTCTCCTCGAGGCTTGGCAGGGCAATTGGAACGCCTCTCCAGCTGAGGCGGGAGACCAAGGGTCCCTTTCCACGTGCCACAAGAATCCTGGGACTCCTATCAAGTTTCACGAGGAGTCAGGCATCGTCTCCTTTGGAGGCACTGATCTCCGCGTACCTCTGGAGTTTTCAAAGGATGTGAGGCCTCCGGTCGCGATGAGGTGGGGAACTAGGTGTTTCTCTGTGGTCTCCACAGGGGATTCAGACATCCTTTCTTCTTGGGAGATGCAAGACGAGCCTGCATTCAAGTCACTGCAGGGATATTCAGCCTTATTTCGCGTCAGGGCATCGCGGCGTCCATTCCACTTGAGGCCGCAAACTCAGGGTCCCTCTCACATACCTAGAGCTGAGAGAAGCCTCCTCTTGAGGTGCTTGTGTTAAGGTGGTATTCCTCTGGAGTCGAAGCCAGGGACTAACCTCTCATCTCGAGTTGATTTTTGGTCCACGGAGCTCTTTCGTGTTGCTACAGTGACCTCAGGATCCCTCTAGCCTTGAAACAGTGTTCTTGGGGTTTCTCTGGAGTGCCATGAAGGAAATCAAGGCTCCTTTCATGTGTGATGTGCAACACAGAATTGCTCAGCACGCAGTGCAGGGGAATCGGGCCTCATCTCGCGGCGAGGGGGAAGTCTCATGGTTTTTCTCGAGTTGCGGCGGGAACCTGGGGTATATTCTCGAGTTACGACGGGGATGGCCCTTCCACACACGTGTGTGTTCAGCCATGTCAGGACTCCTGCCTAGTTGCGAGGGACAACTCGGGATTCTCCTCGAGGCTTGGCAGGGCAATTTGGACGCCTCTCCAGCTGAGACAGGAGACCAAGGGTCCCTTTCCACGTGCCACAGGAATCCTGGGTCTCCTATCAAGTTTCACGAGGAGTCAGGCATCGTCTCCTTTGGAGGCACTGATCTCCGCATACCTCTGGAGTTTTCAAAGGATTTGAGGCCTCCTGTCGTGATGAGGTGGGGAACTAGGTCTTTCTCTGTGGTCTCCACAGGGGATTCAGACACCCTTTCGTCTTGGGAGATGCAAGACGAGCCTGCATTCCAGTCACTGCAGGGATATCCGGCCTTATTTCGAGTCAGGGCATCGCGGTGTCCATTCCACTTGAGGGCGCAAACTCAGGGTCCCTCTCACATACCTAGAGCTGAGAGAAGCCTCCTCTTGAGGTGCTTGTGGTAAGGTGGTATTCCTCTGGAGTCGAAGCCAGGGACTAACCTCTCATCTCGAGTTGATTTTTGGTCCACGGAGCTCTTTCGTGTTGCTACAGTGACCTCAGGATCCCTCTAGCCTTGAAACAGTGTTCTTGGGGTTTCTCTGGAGTGCCATGAAGGAAATCAAGGCTCCTTTCATGTGTGATGTGCAACACAGAATTGCTCTGCACGCAGTGCAGGGGAATCGGGCCTCATCTCGCGGCGAGGGGGAAGTCTCATGGTTTTTCTCGAGTTGCGGCGGGAACCTGGGGTATATTCTCGAGTTACGACGGGGATGGCCCTTCCACACACGTGTTTCTTCAGCGACGTCAGGACTCCTGCCTAGTTGCGAGGGACAACTCTGGATTCTCCTCGAGGCTTGGCAGGGCAATTGGGACGCCTCTCCAGCTGAGGCGGGAGACCAAGTGTCCCTTTCCAAGTGCCACAGGAATCCTGGGACTCCTATCAAGTTTCACGAGGAGTCAGGCATCGTCTCCTTTGGAGGCACTGATCTCCGCGTACCTCTGGAGTTTTCAAAGGATGTGAGGCTATCGATCGCGATGAGGTGGGGAACTAAGTCTTTCTCTGTGCTTTCCACAGGGGATTCAGACATCCTTTCGTCCTGGGAGATGCAAGACGAGCCTGCATTGAAGTCACTGCAGGGATATCCAGCCTTATTTCGAGTCAGGGCATCGCGGTGTCCATTCCACTTGAGGCCGCAAACTCAGGGTCCCTATCACATACCTAGAGCTGAGAGAAGCCTCCTCTTGAGGTGCTTGTGGTAAGGTGGTATTCCTCTGGAGACGAATCCAGGGACTAACCTCTCTTTTCGACTTGATTTTTCGTCCACAGAGTTCTTACGTGTTGCTACAGTGACCTCAGGATCCCTCTATCCTTGAAACAGTGTTCTTGGGGTTTCTCTGGAGTGCCATCAAGGAAATCAAGGCTCCTTTCATGTGTGATGTGCAAGACGGAATTGCTCTGCACGCAGTACAGGGGAATCGGGCCTCATCTCGCATCGAGGGGGAAGTCTCATGGTTTTTCTCGAGTTGCGGCGGGAACCTGGGGTATATTCTCGAGTTACGACGGGGATGGCCCTTCCACCCACGTGTTTGTTCAGCCACGTCAGGACTCCTGCCTAGTTGTGAGGGACAACTCGGGATTCTCCTCGAGGCTTGGCAGGGCAATTGGAACGCCTCTCCAGCTGAGGCGGGAGACCAAGGGTCCCTTTCCACGTGCCACAAGAATCCTGGGACTCCTATCAAGTTTCACGAGGAGTCAGGCATCGTCTCCTTTGGAGGCACTGATCTCCGCGTACCTCTGGAGTTTTCAAAGGATGTGAGGCCTCCGGTCGCGATGAGGTGGGGAACTAGGTGTTTCTCTGTGGTCTCCACAGGGGATTCAGACATCCTTTCTTCTTGGGAGATGCAAGACGAGCCTGCATTCAAGTCACTGCAGGGATATTCAGCCTTATTTCGCGTCAGGGCATCGCGGCGTCCATTCCACTTGAGGCCGCAAACTCAGGGTCCCTCTCACATACCTAGAGCTGAGAGAAGCCTCCTCTTGAGGTGCTTGTGTTAAGGTGGTATTCCTCTGGAGTCGAAGCCAGGGACTAACCTCTCATCTCGAGTTGATTTTTGGTCCACGGAGCTCTTTCGTGTTGCTACAGTGACCTCAGGATCCCTCTAGCCTTGAAACAGTGTTCTTGGGGTTTCTCTGGAGTGCCATGAAGGAAATCAAGGCTCCTTTCATGTGTGATGTGCAACACAGAATTGCTCAGCACGCAGTGCAGGGGAATCGGGCCTCATCTCGCGGCGAGGGGGAAGTCTCATGGTTTTTCTCGAGTTGCGGCGGGAACCTGGGGTATATTCTCGAGTTACGACGGTGATGGCCCTTCCACACACGTGTTTGTTCAGCCACGTCAGGACTCTTGCCTAGTTGCGAGACACAACTCGGGATTCTCCTCGAGGCTTGGCAAGGCAATTGGGACGCCTCTCCAGCTGAGGCGGGAGACCAAGGGTCCCTTTCCACGTGCCACAGCAATCCTGGGACTCCTATCAAGTTTCACGAGGAGTCAGGCATCGTCTCCTTTGGAGGCACTGATCTCCGCGTACCTCTGGAATTTTCAAAGGATGTGAGGCCTCCGGTCGCGATGAGGTGGGGAACTAGGTCTTTCTCTGTGGTCTCCACAGGGGATTCAGACATCCTTTCATCTTGGGAGATGCAAGACGAGCCTGCACTCAAGTCACTGAAGGGATATCCAGCCTTATTTCGCGTCAGGGCATCGCGGTGTCCATTCCACTTGAGGCCGCAAACTCAGGGTCCCTCTCACATACCTAGAGCTGAGAGAAGCCTCCTCTTGAGGTGCTTGTGGTAAGGTGGTATTCCTCTGGAGACGAAGCCAGGGACTAACCTCTCATCTCGAGTTGATTTTTGGCCCACGGAGCTCTTTCGTGTTGCTACAGTGACCTCAGGATCCCTCTAGCCTTGAAACAGTGTTCTTGGGGTTTCTCTGGAGTGCCATCAAGGAAATCAAGGCTCCTTTCATGTGTGATGTGCAACACGGAATTGCTCTGCACGCAGTGCAGGGGAATCGGGCCTCATCTCGCGGCGAGGGGGAAGTCTCATGGTTTTTCTCGAGTTGCGGCGGGAACCTGGGGTATATTCTCGAGTTACGACGGGGATGGCCCTTCCACCCACGTGTTTCTTCAGCGACGTCAGGACTCCTGCCGAGTTGCGAGGGACAACTCTGGATTCTCCTCGAGGCTTGGCAGGGCAATTGGGACGCCTCTCCAGCTGAAGCGGGAGACCAAGTGTCCCTTTCCACGTGCCACAGGAATCCTGGGACTCCTATCAAGTTTCACGAGGAGTCAGGCATCGTCTCCTTTGGAGGCACTGATCTCCGCGTACCTCTGGAGTTTTCAAAGGATGTGAGGCTATCGGTCGCGATGAGGTGGGGAACTAAGTCTTTTTCTGTGCTTTCCACAGGGGATTCAGACATCCTTTCGTCCTGGGAGATGCAAGACGACCCTGCATTGAAGTCACTGCAGGGATATCCGGCCTTATTTCGAGTCAGGGCATCGCGGTGTCCATTCCACTTGAGGCCGCAAAATCAGGGTCCCTCTCACATACCTAGAGCTGAGAGAAGCCTCCTCTTGAGGTGCTTGTGGTAAGGTGGTATTCCTCTGGAGACGAATCCAGGGACTAACCTCTCTTTTCGAGTTGATTTTTGGTCCACAGAGTTCTTTCGTGTTGCTACAGTGACCTCAGGATCCCTCTATCCTTGAAACAGTGTTCTTGGGGTTTCTCTGGAGTGCCATCAAGGAAATCAAGGCTCCTTTCATGTGTGATGTGCAAGACGAAATTGCTCTGCACGCAGTACAGGGGAATCGGGCCTCATCTCGCATCGAGGGGGAAGTCTCATGGTTTTTCTCGAGTTGCGGCGGGAACCTGGGGTATATTCTCGAGTTACGACGGGGATGGCCCTTCCACCCACGTGTTTGTTCAGCCACGTCAAGACTCCTGCCTAGTTGCGAGACACAACTCGGGATTCTCCTCGAGGCTTGGCAAGGCAATTGGGACGCCTCTCCAGCTGAGGCGGGAGACCAAGGGTCCCTTTCCACGTGCCACAAGAATCCTGGGACTCCTATCAAGTTTCACGAGGAGTCAGGCATCGTCTCCTTTGGAGGCACTGATCTCCGCGTACCTCTGGAGTTTTCAAAGGATGTGAGGCCTCCGGTCGCGATGAGGTGGGGAACTAGGTCTTTCTCTGTGGTCTCCACAGGGGATTCAGACATCCTTTCATCTTGGGAGATGCAAGACGAGCCTGCATTCAAGTCACTGCAGGGATATCCAGCCTTATTTCGAGTCAGGGCATCGCGGTGTCCATTCCACTTGAGGCCGCAAACTCAGGGTCCCTCTCACATACCTAGAGCTGAGAGAAGCCTCCTCTTGAGGTGCTTGTGGTAAGGTGGTATTCCTCAGGAGTCGAAGCCAGGGACTAACCTCTCATCTCGTGTTGATTCTTGGTCCACGGAGCTCTTTCGTGTTGCTACAGTGACCTCAGGATCCCTCTAGCCTTGAAACAGTGTTCTTGGGATTTCTCTGGAGTGCCATCAAGGAAATCAAGGCTCCTTTCATGTGTGATGTGCAACACGGAATTGCTCTGCACGCAGTGCAGGGGAATCGGGCCTCATCTCGCGGCGAGGGGGAAGTCTCATGGTTTTTCTCGAGTTGCGGCGGGAACCTGGGGTATATTCTCGAGTTACGACGGGGATGGCCCTTCCACACACGTGTGTGTTCAGCCATGTCAGGACTCCTGCCTAGTTGCGAGGGACAACTCGGGATTCTCCTCGAGGCTTGGCAGGGCAATTGGGATGCCTCTCCAGCTGAGACGGGAGACCAAGGGTCCCTTTCCACGTGCCACAGGAATCCTGGGTCTCCTATCAAGTTTCACGAGGAGTCAGGCATCGTCTCCTTTGGAGGCACTGATCTCCGCATACCTCTGGAGTTTTCAAAGGATTTGAGGCCTGCTGTCGTGATGAGGTGGGGAACTAGGTCTTTCTCTGTGGTCTCCACAGGGGATTCAGACACCCTTTCGTCTTGGGAGATGCAAGACGAGCCTGCATTCCAGTCACTGCAGGGATATCCGGCCTTATTTCGAGTCAGGGCATCGCGGTGTCCATTCCACTTGAGGCCGCAAACTCAGGGTCCCTCTCACATACCTAGAGCTGAGAGAAGCCTCCTCTTGAGGTGCTTGTGGTAAGGTGGTATTCCTCTGGAGTCGAAGCCAGGGACTAACCTCTCATCTCGAGTTGATTTTTGGTCCACGGAGCTCTTTCGTGTTGCTACAGTGACCTCAGGATCCCTCTAGCCTTGAAACAGTGTTCTTGGGGTTTCTCTGGAGTGCCATGAAGGAAATCAAGGCTCCTTTCATGTGTGATGTGCAACACAGAATTGCTCTGCACGCAGTGCAGGGGAATCGGGCCTCATCTCGCGGCGAGGGGGAAGTCTCATGGTTTTTCTCGAGTTGCGGCGGGAACCTGGGGTATATTCTCGAGTTACGACGGGGATGGCCCTTCCACACACGTGTTTCTTCAGCGACGTCAGGACTCCTGCCTAGTTGCGAGGGACAACTCTGGATTCTCCTCGAGGCTTGGCAGGGCAATTGGGACGCCTCTCCAGCTGAGGCGGGAGACCAAGTGTCCCTTTCCAAGTGCCACAGGAATCCTGGGACTCCTATCAAGTTTCACGAGGAGTCAGGCATCGTCTCCTTTGGAGGCACTGATCTCCGCGTACCTCTGGAGTTTTCAAAGGATGTGAGGCTATCGGTCGCGATGAGGTGGGGAACTAAGTCTTTCTCTGTGCTTTCCACAGGGGATTCAGACATCCTTTCGTCCTGGGAGATGCAAGACGAGCCTGCATTGAAGTCACTGCAGGGATATCCAGCCTTATTTCGAGTCAGGGCATCGCGGTGTCCATTCCACTTGAGGCCGCAAACTCAGGGTCCCTATCACATACCTAGAGCTGAGAGAAGCCTCCTCTTGAGGTGCTTGTGGTAAGGTGGTATTCCTCTGGAGACGAATCCAGGGACTAACCTCTCTTTTCGACTTGATTTTTCGTCCACAGAGTTCTTTCGTGTTGCTACAGTGACCTCAGGATCCCTCTATCCTTGAAACAGTGTTCTTGGGGTTTCTCTGGAGTGCCATCAAGGAAATCAAGGCTCCTTTCATGTGTGATGTGCAAGACGGAATTGCTCTGCACGCAGTACAGGGGAATCGGGCCTCATCTCGCATCGAGGGGGAAGTCTCATGGTTTTTCTCGAGTTGCGGCGGGAACCTGGGGTATATTCTCGAGTTACGACGGGGATGGCCCTTCCACCCACGTGTTTGTTCAGCCACGTCAGGACTCCTGCCTAGTTGTGAGGGACAACTCGGGATTCTCCACGAGGCTTGGCAGGGCAATTGGAACGCCTCTCCAGCTGAGGCGGGAGACCAAGGGTCCCTTTCCACGTGCCACAAGAATCCTGGGACTCCTATCAAGTTTCACGAGGAGTCAGGCATCGTCTCCTTTGGAGGCACTGATCTCCGCGTACCTCTGGAGTTTTCAAAGGATGTGAGGCCTCCGGTCGCGATGAGGTGGGGAACTAGGTGTTTCTCTGTGGTCTCCACAGGGGATTCAGACATCCTTTCTTCTTGGGAGATGCAAGACGAGCCTGCATTCAAGTCACTGCAGGGATATTCAGCCTTATTTCGCGTCAGGGCATCGCGGCGTCCATTCCACTTGAGGCCGCAAACTCAGGGTCCCTCTCACATACCTAGAGCTGAGAGAAGCCTCCTCTTGAGGTGCTTGTGTTAAGGTGGTATTCCTCTGGAGTCGAAGCCAGGGACTAACCTCTCATCTCGAGTTGATTTTTGGTCCACGGAGCTCTTTCGTGTTGCTACAGTGACCTCAGGATCCCTCTAGCCTTGAAACAGTGTTCTTGGGGTTTCTCTGGAGTGCCATGAAGGAAATCAAGGCTCCTTTCATGTGTGATGTGCAACACAGAATTGCTCAGCACGCAGTGCAGGGGAATCGGGCCTCATCTCGCGGCGAGGGGGAAGTCTCATGGTTTTTCTCGAGTTGCGGCGGGAACCTGGGGTATATTCTCGAGTTACGACGGGGATGGCCCTTCCACACACGTGTTTGTTCAGCCACGTCAGGACTCTTGCCTAGTTGCGAGACACAACTCGGGATTCTCCTCGAGGCTTGGCAAGGCAATTGGGACGCCTCTCCAGCTGAGGCGGGAGACCAAGGGTCCCTTTCCACGTGCCACAGCAATCCTGGGACTCCTATCAAGTTTCACGAGGAGTCAGGCATCGTCTCCTTTGGAGGCACTGATCTCCGCGTACCTCTGGAATTTTCAAAGGATGTGAGGCCTCCGGTCGCGATGAGGTGGGGAACTAGGTGTTTCTCTGTGGTCTCCACAGGGGATTCAGACATCCTTTCGTATTGGGAGATGCAAGACGAGCCTGCATTCCAGTCACTGCAGGAATATCCGGCCTTATTTCGAGTCAGGGCATCGCGGTGTCCATTCCACTTGAGGCCGCAAACTCAGGGTCCCTCTCACATACCTAGAGCTGAGAGAAGCCTCCTCTTGAGGTGCTTGTGGTAAGGTGGTATTCCTCAGGAGTCGAAGCCAGGGACTAACCTCTATCTCGTGTTGATTCTTGGTCCACGGAGCTCTTTCGTGTTGCTACAGTGACCTCAGGATCCCTCTAGCCTTGAAACAGTGTTCTTGGGGTTTCTCTGGAGTGCCATCAAGGAAATCAAGGCTCCTTTCATGAGTGATGTGCAACACGGAATTGCTCTGCACACAGTGCAGGGGAATCGGGCCTCATTTTGCGGAGAGGGGAAAGTCTCATGGTTTTTCTCGAGTTGCGGCGGGAACCTGGGGTATATTCTCGAGTTCCGACGGGGATGGCCCTTCCACACACGTGTGTGTTCAGCCATGTCAGGACTCCTGCCTAGTTGCGAGGGACAACTCGGGATTCTCCTCGAGGCTTTGCAGGGCAATTGGGACGCCTCTCCAGCTGAGACGGGAGACCAAGTGTCCCTTTCCACGTGCCACAGGAATCCTGGGTCTCCTATCAAGTTTCACGAGGAGTCAGGCATCGTCTCCTTTGTAGGCACTGATCTCCGCATACCTCTGGAGTTTTCAAAGGATTTGAGGCCTCCTGTCGCGATGAGGTGGGGAACTAGGTCTTTCTCTGTGGTCTCCACAGGGGATTCAGACACCCTTTCGTCTTGGGAGATGCAAGACAAGCCTGCATTCCAGTCACTGCAGGGATATCCGGCCTTATTTCGAGTCAGGGCATCGCGGTGTCCATTCCACTTGAGGCCACAAACTCAGGGTCCCTCTCACATACCTAGTGCTGAGAGAAGCCTCCTCTTGAGGTGCTTGTGGTATGGTGGTATTCCTCTGGAGTCGAAGCCAGGGACTAACCTCTCATCTCGAGTTGATTTTTGGTCCACGGAGCTCTTTCGTGTTGCTACAGTGACCTCAGGATCCCTCTAGCCTTGAAACAGTGTTCTTGGGGTTTCTCTGGAGTGCCATGAAGGAAATCAAGGCTCCTTTCATGTGTGATGTGCAACACAGAATTGCTCTGCACGCAGTGCAGGGGAATCGGGCCTCATCTCGCGGCGAGGGGGAAGTCTCATGGTTTTTCTCGAGTTGCGACGGGAACCTGGGGTATATTCTCGAGTTACGACGGGGATGGCCCTTCCACACACGTGTTTGTTCAGCCACGTCAGGACTCTTGCCTAGTTGCGAGACACAACTCGGAATTCTCCTCGAGGCTTGGCAAGGCAATTGGGACGCCTCTCCAGCTGAGGCAGGAGACCAAGGGTCACTTTCCACGTGCCACAGGAATCCTGGGACTCCTATCAAGTTTCACGAGGAGTCAGGCATCGTCTCCTTTGGAGGCACTGATCTCCGCGTACCTCTGGAGTTTTCAAAGGATGTGAGGCCTCCGGTCGCGATGAGGTGGGGAACTAGGTCTTTCTCTGTGGTCTCCACAGGGGATTCAGACATCCTTTTATCTTGGGAAATGCAAGACGAGCCTGCATTCAAGTCACTGCAGGGATATCCAGCCTTATTTCGTGTCAGGGCATCGCGGTGTCCATTCCACTTGAGGCCGCAAACTAAGGGTCCCTCTCACATACCTAGAGCTGGGAGAAGCCTCCTCTTGAGGTGCTTGTGTTAAGGTAGTATTCCTCTGGAGTCGAAGCCAGGGACTAACCTCTCATCTCGAGTTGATTTTTGGCCCACGGAGCTCTTTCGTGTTGCTACAGTGACCTCAGGATCCCTCTAGCCTTGAAACAGTGTTCTTGGGGTTTCTCTGGAGTGCCATCAAGGAAATCAAGGCTCCTTTCATGTGTGATGTGCAACACGGAATTGCTCTGCACGCAGTGCAGGGGAATCGGGCCTCATCTCGCAGCGAGGTGGAAGTCTCATGGTTTTTCTCGAGTTGCGGCGGGAACCTGGGGTATATTCTCGAGTTACGACGGGGATGGCCCTTCCACCCACGTGTTTCTTCAGCGACGTCATGACTCCTGCCTAGTTGCGAGGGACAACTCTGGATTCTCCTCGAGGCTTGGCAGGGCAATTGGGACGCCTCTCCAGCTGAGGCGGGAGACCAAGTGTCCCTTTCCAAGTGCCACAGGAATCCTGGGACTCCTATCAAGTTTCACGAGGAGTCAGGCATCGTCTCCTTTGGAGGCACTGATCTCCGCGTACCTCTGGAGTTTTCAAAGGATGTGAGGCCTCCGGTCGCGATGAGGTGGGAAACTAGGTCTTTCTCTGTGGTCTCCACAGGGGATTCAGACATCCTTTCTTCTTGGGAGATGCAAGACGAGCCTGCATTGAAGTCACTGCAGGGATATCCGGCCTTATTTCGAGTCAGGGCATCGCGGTGTCCATTCCACTTGAGGCCGCAAACTCAGGGTCCCTCTCACATACCTAGAGCTGAGAGAAGCCTCCTCTTGAGGTGTTTGTGGTAAGGTGGTATTCCTCAGGAGTCGAAGCCAGGGACTAACCTCTCATCTCGTGTTGATTCTTGGTCCACGGAGCTCTTTCGTGTTGCTACAGTGACCTCAGGATCCCTCTAGCCTTGAAACAGTGTTCTTGGGGTTTCTCTGGAGTGCCATGAAGGAAATCAAGGCTCCTTTCATGTGTGATGTGCAAGACGGAATTGCTCTGCACGCAGTGCAGGGGAATCAGGCCTCATTTTGCGGAGAGGGGGAAGTCTCATGGTTTTTCTCGAGTTGCGGCGGGAACCTGGGGTATATTCTCGAGTTCCGACGGGGATGGCCCTTCCACACACGTGTGTGTTCAGCCATGTCAGGACTCCTGCCTAGTTGCGAGGGACAACTCGGGATTCTCCTCGAGGCTTTGCAGGGCAATTGGGACGCCTCTCCAGCTGAGACGGGAGACCAAGGGTCCCTTTCCACGTGCCACAGGAATCCTGGGTCTCCTATCAAGTTTCACGAGGAGTCAGGCATCGTCTCCTTTGGAGGCACTGATCTCCGCATACCTCTGGAGTTTTCAAAGGATTTGAGGCCTCCTGTCGCGATGAGGTGGGGAACTAGGTCTTTCTCTGTGGTCTCCACAGGGGATTCAGACACCCTTTCGTCTTGGGAGATGCAAGACGAGGCTGCATTTCAGTCACTGCAGGGATATCCGGCCTTATTTCGAGTCAGGGCATCGCGGTGTCCATTCCACTTGAGGCCACAAACTCAGGGTCCCTCTCACATACCTAGAGCTGAGAGAAGCCTCCTCTTGAGGTGCTTGTGGTAAGGTGGTATTCCTCTGGAGTCGAAGCCAGGGACTAACCTCTCATCTCGAGTTGATTTTTGGTCCACGGAGCTCTTTCGTGTTGCTACAGTGACCTCAGGATCCCTCTAGCCTTGAAACAGTGTTCTTGGGGTTTCTCTGGAGTGCCATGAAGGAAATCAAGGCTCCTTTCATGTGTGATGTGCAACACAGAATTGGTCTGCACGCAGTGCAGGGGAATCGGACCTCATCTCGCGGCGAGGGGAAATCTCATGGTTTTTCTCGAGTTGCGGTGGGAACCTGGGGTATATTCTCGAGTTACGACGGGGACGGCCCTTCCACACACGTGTTTGTTCAGCCACGTCAGGACTCTTGCCTAGTTGCGAGACACAACTCGGGATTCTCTTCGAGGCTTGGCAAGGCAATTGTGACGCCTCTCCAGCTGAGGCGGGAGACCAAGGGTCCCTTTCCACGTGCCACAGGAATCCTGGGACTCCTATCAAGTTTCACGAGGAGTCAGGCATCGTCTCCTTTGGAGGCACTGATCTCCGCGTACCTCTGGAGTTTTCAAAGGATGTGAGGCCTCCGGTCGCGATGAGGTGGGGAACTAGGTCTTTCTCTGTGGTCTCCACAGGGGATTCAGACATCCTTTCATCTTGGGAGATGCAAGACGAGCCTGCATTCAAGTCACTGCAGGGATATCCAGCCTTATTTCGCGTCAGGGCATCGCGGTGTCCATTCCACTTGAGGCCGCAAACTCAGGGTCCCTCTCACATACCTAGAGCTGAGAGAAGCCTCCTCTTGAGGTGTTTGTGGTAAGGTGGTATTCCTCAGGAGTCGAAGCCAGGGACTAACCTCTCATCTCGTGTTGATTCTTGGTCCACGGAGCTCTTTCGTGTTGCTACAGTGACCTCAGGATCCCTCTAGCCTTGAAACAGTGTTCTTGGGGTTTCTCTGGAGTGCCATCAAGGAAATCAAGGCTCCTTTCATGTGTGATGTGCAAGACGGAATTGCTCTGCACGCAGTGCAGGGGAATCGGGCCTCATTTTGCGGAGAGGGGGAAGTCTCATGGTTTTTCTCGAGTTGCGGCGGGAACCTGGGGTATATTCTCGAGTTCCGACGGGGATGGCCCTTCCACACACGTGTGTGTTCAGCCATGTCAGGACTCCTGCCTAGTTGCGAGGGACAACTCGGGATTCTCCTCGAGGCTTTGCAGGGCAATTGGGACGCCTCTCCAGCTGAGACGGGAGACCAAGGGTCCCTTTCCACGTGCCACAGGAATCCTGGGTCTCCTATCAAGTTTCACGAGGAGTCAGGCATCGTCTCCTTTGGAGGCACTGATCTCCGCATACCTCTGGAGTTTTCAAAGGATTTGAGGCCTCCTGTCGCGATGAGGTGGGGAACTAGGTCTTTCTCTGTGGTCTCCACAGGGGATTCAGACACCCTTTCGTCTTGGGAGATGCAAGACGAGGCTGCATTTCAGTCACTGCAGGGATATCCGGCCTTATTTCGAGTCAGGGCATCGCGGTGTCCATTCCACTTGAGGCCACAAACTCAGGGTCCCTCTCACATACCTAGAGCTGAGAGAAGCCTCCTCTTGAGGTGCTTGTGGTAAGGTGGTATTCCTCTGGAGTCGAAGCCAGGGACTAACCTCTCATCTCGAGTTGATTTTTGGTCCACGGAGCTCTTTCGTGTTGCTACAGTGACCTCAGGATCCCTCTAGCCTTGAAACAGTGTTCTTGGGGTTTCTCTGGAGTGCCATGAAGGAAATCAAGGCTCCTTTCATGTGTGATGTGCAACACAGAATTGGTCTGCACGCAGTGCAGGGGAATCGGACCTCATCTCGCGGCGAGGGGAAATCTCATGGTTTTTCTCGAGTTGCGGTGGGAACCTGGGGTATATTCTCGAGTTACGACGGGGACGGCCCTTCCACACACGTGTTTGTTCAGCCACGTCAGGACTCTTGCCTAGTTGCGAGACACAACTCGGGATTCTCTTCGAGGCTTGGCAAGGCAATTGTGACGCCTCTCCAGCTGAGGCGGGAGACCAAGGGTCCCTTTCCACGTGCCACAGGAATCCTGGGTCTCCTATCAAGTTTCACGAGGAGTCAGGCATCGTCTCCTTTGGAGGCACTGATCTCCGCGTACCTCTGGAGTTTTCAAAGGATGTGAGGCCTCCGGTCGCGATGAGGTGGGGAACTAGGTCTTTCTCTGTGGTCTCCACAGGGGATTCAGACATCCTTTCATCTTGGGAGATGCAAGACGAGCCTGCATTCAAGTCACTGCAGGGATATCCAGCCTTATTTCGCGTCAGGGCATCGCGGTGTCCATTCCACTTGAGGCCGCAAACTCAGGGTCCCTCTCACATACCTAGAGCTGAGAGAAGCCTCCTCTTGAGGTGCTTGTGGTAAGGTGGTATTCCTCTGGAGTCGAAGCCAGGGACTAACCTCTCATCTCGAGTTGATTTTTGGCCCACGGAGCTCTTTCGTGTTGCTACAGTGACCTCAGGATCCCTCTAGCCTTGAAACAGTGTTCTTGGGGTTTCTCTGGAGTGCCATCAAGGAAATCAAGGCTCCTTTCATGTGTGATGTGCAACACGGAATTGCTCTGCACGCAGTGCAGGGGAATCGGGCCTCATCTCGCGGCGAGGGGGAAGTTTCATGGTTTTTCTCGAGTTGCCGCGGGAACCTGGGGTATATTCTCGAGTTACGACGGGGATGGCCCTTCCACCCACGTGTTTCTTCAGCGACGTCAGGACTCCTGCCTAGTTGCGAGGGACAACTCTGGATTCTCCTCGAGGCTTGGCAGGGCAATTGGGACGCCTCTCCAGCTGAGGCGGGAGACCAAGTGTCCCTTTCCAAGTGCCACAGGAATCCTGGGACTCCTATCAAGTTTCACGAGGAGTCAGGCATCGTCTCCTTTGGAGGCACTGATCTCCGCGTACCTCTGGAGTTTTCAAAGGATGTGAGGCCTCCGGTCGCGATGAGGTGGGGAACTAGGTGTTTCTCTGTGGTCTCCACAGGGGATTCAGACATCCTTTCTTCTTGGGAGATGCAAGACGAGCCTGCATTCAAGTCACTGCAGGGATATCCGGCCTTATTTCGAGTCAGGGCATCGCGGTGTCCATTCCACTTGAGGCCGCAAACTCAGGGTCCCTCTCACATACCTAGAGCTGAGAGAAGCCTCCTCTTGAGGTGCTTGTGGTAAGCTGGTATTCCTCAGGAGTCGAAGCCAGGGACTAACCTCTCATCTCGTGTTGATTCTTGGTCCACGGAGCTCTTTCGTGTTGCTACAGTGACCTCAGGATCCCTCTAGCCTTGAAACAGTGTTTTTGGGGTTTCTCTGGAGTGCCATCAAGGAAATCAAGGCTCCTTTCATGTGTGATGTGCAAGACGGAATTGCTCTGCACGCAGCGCAGGGGAATCGGGCCTCATTTTGCGGAGAGGGGGAAGTCTCATGGTTTTTCTCGAGTTGCGGCGGGAACCTGGGGTATATTCTCGAGTTCCGACGGGGATGGCCCTTCCACACACGTGTGTGTTCAGCCATGTCAGGACTCCTGCCTAGTTGCGAGGGACAACTCGGGATTCTCCTCGAGGCTTGGCAAGGCAATTGGGACACCTCTCCAGCTGAGACGGGAGACCAAGGGTCCCTTTCCACGTGCGACAGGAATCCTGGGACTCCTATCAAGTTTCACGAGGAGTCAGGCATCGTCTCCTTTGGAGGCACTGATCTCCGCATACCTCTGGAGTTTTCAAAGGATTTGAGGCCTCCGGTCGCGATGAGGTGGGGAACTAGGTCTTTTTCTGTGGTCTCCACAGGGGATTCAGACATCCTTTCATCTTGGGAGATGCAAGACGAGCCTGCATTCAAGTCACTGAAGGGATATCCAGCCTTATTTCGCGTCAGGGCATCGCGGTGTCCATTCCACTTGAGGCCGCAAACTCAGGGTCCCTCTCACATACCTAGAGCTGAGAGAAGCCTCCTCTTGAGGTGCTTGTGGTAAGGTGGTATTCCTCTGGAGACGAAGCCAGGGACTAACCTCTCATCTCGAGTTGATTTTTGGCCCACGGAGCTCTTTCGTGTTGCTACAGTGACCTCAGGATCCCTCTAGCCTTGAAACAGTGTTCTTGGTGTTTCTCTGGAGTGCCATCAAGGAAATCAAGGCTCCTTTCATGTGTGATGTGCAACACGGAATTGCTCTGCACGCAGTGCAGGGGAATCGGGCCTCATCTCGCGGCGAGGGGGAAGTCTCATGGTTTTTCTCGAGTTGCGGCGGGAACCTGGGGTATATTCTCGAGTTACGACGGGGATGGCCCTTCCACCCACGTGTTTCTTCAGCGACGTCAGGACTCCTGCCTACTTGCGAGGGACAACTCTGGATTCTCCTCGAGGCTTGGCAAGGCAATTGGGACGCCTCTCCAGCTGAGGCGGGAGACCAAGTGTCCCTTTCCACGTGCCACAGGAATCCTGGGACTCCTATCAAGTTTCACGAGGAGTCAGGCATCGTCTCCTTTGGAGGCACTGATCTCCGCGTACCTCTGGAGTTTTCAAAGGATGTGAGGCTATCGGTCGCGATGAGGTGGGGAACTAAGTCTTTTTCTGTGCTTTCCACAGGGGATTCAGACATCCTTTCGTCCTGGGAGATGCAAGACGACCCTGCATTGAAGTCACTGCAGGGATATCCGGCCTTATTTCGAGTCAGGGCATCGCGGTGTCCATTCCACTTGAGGCCGCAAAATCAGGGTCCCTCTCACATACCTAGAGCTGAGAGAAGCCTCCTCTTGAGGTGCTTGTGGTAAGGTGGTATTCCTCTGGAGACGAATCCAGGGACTAACCTCTCTTTTCGAGTTGATTTTTGGTCCACAGAGTTCTTTCGTGTTGCTACAGTGACCTAAGGATCGCTCTATCCTTGAAACAGTGTTCTTGGGGTTTCTCTGGAGTGCCATCAAGGAAATCAAGGCTCCTTTCATGTGTGATGTGCAACACGGAATTGCTCTGCACGCAGTACAGGGGAATCGGGCCTCATCTCGCATCGAGGGGGAAGTCTCATGGTTTTTCTCGAGTTGCGGCGGGAACCTGGGGTATATTCTCGAGTTACGACGGGGATGGCCCTTCCACCCACGTGTTTGTTCAGCCACGTCAGGACTCCTGCCTAGTTGCGAGGGACAACTCGGGATTCTCCTCGAGGCTTGGCAGGGCAATTGGAACGCCTCTCCAGCTGAGGCGGGAGACCAAGGGTCCCTTTCCACGTGCCACAAGAATCCTGGGACTCCTATCAAGTTTCACGAGGAGTCAGGCATCGTCTCCTTTGGAGGCACTGATGTCCGCGTACCTCTGGAGTTTTCAAAGGATGTGAGGCCTCCGGTCGCGATGAGGTGGGGAACTAGGTCTTTCTCTGTGGTCTCCACAGGGGATTCAGACATCCTTTCATCTTGGGAGATGCAAGACGAGCCTGCATTCAAGTCACTGCAGGGATATCCAGCCTTATTTCGCGTCAGGGCATCGCGGTGTCCATTCCACTTGAGGCCGCAAACTCAACATCCCTCTCACATACCTAGAGCTGAGAGAAGCCTCCTCTTGAGGTGCTTGTGGTAAGGTGGTATTCCTCAGGAGTCGAAGCCAGGGACTAACCTCTCATCTCGTGTTGATTCTTGGTCCACGGAGCTCTTTCGTGTTGCTACAGTGACCTCAGGATCCCTCTAGCCTTGAAACAGTGTTCTTGGGGTTTCTCTGGAGTGCCATCAAGGAAATCAAGGCTCCTTTCATGTGTGATGTGCAAGACGGAATTGCTCTGCACGCAGTGCAGGGGAATCGGGCCTCATCTCGCGGCGAGGGGGAAGTCTCATGGTTTTTCTCGAGTTGCGGCGGGAAACTGGGGTATATTCTCGAGTTCCGACGGGGATGGCCCTTCCACACACGTGTGTGTTCAGCCATGTCAGGACTCCTGCCTAGTTGCGAGGGACAACTCGGGATTCTCCTCGAGGCTTTGCAGGGCAATTGGGACGCCTCTCCAGCTGAGACGGGAGACCAAGGGTCCCTTTCCACGTGCCACAGGAATCCTGGGTCTCCTATCAAGTTTCACGAGGAGTCAGGCATCGTCTCCTTTGGAGGCACTGATCTCCGCATACCTCTGGAGTTTTCAAAGGATTTGAGGCCTCCTGTCGCGATGAGGTGGGGAACTAGGTCTTTCTCTGTGGTCTCCACAGGGGATTCAGACACCCTTTCGTCTTGGGAGATGCAAGACGAGCCTGCATTCCAGTCACTGCAGGGATATCCGGCCTTATTTCGAGTCAGGGCATCGCGGTGTCCATTCCACTTGAGGGCGCAAACTCAGGGTCCCTCTCACATACCTAGAGCTGAGAGAAGCCTCCTCTTGAGGTGCTTGTGGTAAGGTGGTATTCCTCTGGAGTCGAAGCCAGGGACTAACCTCTCATCTCGAGTTGATTTTTGGTCCACGGAGCTCTTTCGTGTTGCTACAGTGACCTCAGGATCCCTCTAGCCTTGAAACAGTGTTCTTGGGGTTTCTCTGGAGTGCCATGAAGGAAATCAAGGCTCCTTTCATGTGTGATGTGCAACACAGAATTGCTCTGCACGCAGTGCAGGGGAATCGGGCCTCATCTCGCGGCGAGGGGGAAGTCTCATGGTTTTTCTCGAGTTGCGGCGGGAACCTGGGGTATATTCTCGAGTTACGACGGGGATGGCCCTTCCACACAGGTGTTTGTTCAGCCACGTCAGGACTCTTGCCTAGTTGCGAGACACAACTCGGGATTCTCCTCGAGGCTTGGCAAGGCAATTGGGACGCCTCTCCAGCTGAGGCGGGAGACCAAGGGTCCCTTTCCACGTGCCACAGGAATCCTGGGACTCCTATCAAGTTTCACGAGGAGTCAGGCATCGTCTCCTTTGGAGGCACTGATCTCCGCGTACCTCTGGAATTTTCAAAGGATGTGAGGCCTCCGGTCGCGATGAGGTGGGGAACTAGGTCTTTCTCTGTGGTCTCCACAGGGGATTCAGACATCCTTTTGTATTGGGAGATGCAAGACGAGCCTGCATTCCAGTCACTGCAGGAATATCCGGCCTTATTTCGAGTCAGGGCATCGCGGTGTCCATTCCACTTGAGGCCGCAAACTCAGGGTCCCTCTCACATACCTAGAGCTGAGAGAAGCCTCCTCTTGAGGTGCTTGTGGTAAGGTGGTATTCCTCAGGAGTCGAAGCCAGGGACTAACCTCTATCTCGTGTTGATTCTTGGTCCACGGAGCTCTTTCGTGTTGCTACAGTGACCTCAGGATCCCTCTAGCCTTGAAACAGTGTTCTTGGGGTTTCTCTGGAGTGCCATCAAGAAAATCAAGGCTCCTTTCATGTGTGATGTGCAAGACGGAATTGCTCTGCACACAGTGCAGGGGAATCGGGCCTCATTTTGCGGAGAGGGGAAAGTCTCATGGTTTTTCTCGAGTTGCGGCGGGAACCTGGGGTATATTCTCGAGTTCCGACGGGGATGGCCCTTCCACACACGTGTGTGTTCAGCCACGTCAGGACTCCTGCCTAGTTGCGAGGGACAACTCGGGATTCTCCTCGAGGCTTTGCAGGGCAATTGGGACGCCTCTCCAGCTGAGACGGGAGACCAAGGGTCCCTTTCCACGTGCCACAGGAATCCTGGGTCTCCTATCAAGTTTCACGAGGAGTCAGGCATCGTCTCCTTTGGAGGCACTGATCTCCGCGTACCTCTGGAGTTTTCAAAGGATGTGAGGCCTCCGGTCGCGATGAGGTGGGGAACTAGGTCTTTCTCTGTGGTCTCCACAGGGGATTCAGACATCCTTTCATCTTGGGAGATGCAAGACGAGCCTGCATTCAAGTCACTGCAGGGATATCCAGCCTTATTTCGCGTCAGGGCATCGCGGTGTCCATTCCACTTGAGGCCGCAAACTCAGGGTCCCTCTCACATACCTAGAGCTGAGAGAAGCCTCCTCTTGAGGTGCTTGTGGTAAGGTGGTATTCCTCTGGAGTCGAAGCCAGGGACTAACCTCTCATCTCGAGTTGATTTTTGGCCCACGGAGCTATTTCGTGTTGCTACAGTGACCTCAGGATCCCTCTAGCCTTGAAACAGTGTTCTTGGGGTTTCTCTGGAGTGCCATCAAGGAAATCAAGGCTCCTTTCATGTGTGATGTGCAACACGGAATTGCTCTGCACGCAGTGCAGGGGAATCGGGCCTCATCTCGCGGCGAGGGGGAAGTCTCATGGTTTTTCTCGAGTTGCCGCGGGAACCTGGGGTATATTCTCGAGTTACGACGGGGATGGCCCTTCCACCCAAGTGTTTCTTCAGCGACGTCAGGACTCCTGCCTAGTTGCGAGGGACAACTCTGGATTCTCCTCGAGGCTTGGCAGGGCAATTGGGACGCCTCTCCAGCTGAGGCGGGAGACCAAGTGTCCCTTTCCAAGTGCCACAGGAATCCTGGGACTCCTATCAAGTTTCACGAGGAGTCAGGCATCGTCTCCTTTGGAGGCACTGATCTCCGCGTACCTCTGGAGTTTTCAAAGGATGTGAGGCCTCCGGTCGCGATGAGGTGGGGAACTAGGTCTTTCTCTGTGGTCTCCACAGGGGATTCAGACATCCTTTCATCTTGGGAGATGCAAGACGAGCCTGCATTCAAGTCACTGCAGGGATATCCGGCCTTATTTCGAGTCAGGGCATCGCGGTGTCCATTCCACTTGAGGCCGCAAACTCAGGGTCCCTCTCACATACCTAGAGCTGAGAGAAGCCTCCTCTTGAGGTGCTTGTGGTAAGGTGGTATTCCTCAGGAGTCGAAGCCAGGGACTAACCTCTCATCTCGTGTTGATTCTTGGTCCACGGAGCTCTTTCGTGTTGCTACAGTGACCTCAGGATCCCTCTAGCCTTGAAACAGTGTTCTTGGGGTTTCTCTGGAGTGCCATCAAGGAAATCAAGGCTCCTTTCATGTGTGATGTGCAAGACGGAATTGCTCTGCACACAGCGCAGGGGAATCGGGCCTCATTTTGCGGAGAGGGGGAAGTCTCATGGTTTTTCTCGAGTTGCGGCGGGAACCTGGGGTATATTCTCGAGTTCCGACGGGGATGGCCCTTCCACACACGTGTGTGTTCAGCCATGTCAGGACTCCTGCCTAGTTGCGAGGGACAACTCGGGATTCTCCTCGAGGCTTTGCAGGGCAATTGGGACACCTCTCCAGCTGAGACGGGAGACCAAGGGTCCCTTTCCACGTGCGACAGGAATCCTGGGTCTCCTATCAAGTTTCACGAGGAGTCAGGCATCGTCTCCTTTGGAGGCACTGATCTCCGCATACCTCTGGAGTTTTCAAAGGATTTGAGGCCTCCTGTCGCGATGAGGTGGGGAACTAGGTCTTTCTCTGTGGTCTCCACAGGGGATTCAGACACCCTTTCGTCTTGGGAGATGCAAGACGAGGCTGCATTTCAGTAACTGCAGGGATATCCGGCCTTATTTCGAGTCAGGGCATCGCGGTGTCCATTCCACTTGAGGGCGCAAACTCAGGGTCCCTCTCACATACCTAGAGCTGAAAGAAGCCTCCTCTTGAGGTGCTTGTGGTAAGGTGGTATTCCTCTGGAGTCGAAGCCAGGGACTAACCTCTCATCTCGAGTTGATTTTTGGTCCACGGAGCTCTTTCGTGTTGCTACAGTGACCTCAGGATCCCTCTAGCCTTGAAACAGTGTTCTTGGGGTTTCTCTGGAGTGCCATGAAGGAAATCAAGGCTCCTTTCATGTGTGATGTGCAACACAGAATTGCTCTGCACGCAGTGCAGGGGAATCGGGCCTCATCTCGCAGCGAGGGGGAAGTCTCATGGTTTTTCTCGAGTTGTGGCGGGAACCTGGGGTATATTCTCGAGTTACGACGGGGATGGCCCTTCCACCCACGTGTTTGTTCAGCCATGTCAGGACTCTTGCCTAGTTGCGAGACACAACTCGGGATTCTCCTCGAGGCTTGGCAAGGCAATTGGGACGCCTTTCCAGCTGAGGCGGGAGACCAAGGGTCCCTTTCCACGTGCCACAGGAATCCTGGGACTCCTATCAAGTTTCACGAGGAGTCAGGCATCGTCTCCTTTGGAGGCACTGATCTCCGCGTACCTCTGGAGTTTTCAAAGGATGTGAGGCCTCCGGTCGCGATGAGGTGGGGAACTAGGTCTTTCTCTGTGGTCTCCACAGGGGATTCAGACATCCTTTCATCTTGGGAGATGCAAGACGAGCCTGCATTCAAGTCACTGAAGGGATATCCAGCCTTATTTCGCGTCAGGGCATCGCGGTGTCCATTCCACTTGAGGCCGCAAACTCAGGGTCCCTCTCACATACCTAGAGCTGAGAGAAGCCTCCTCTTGAGGTGCTTGTGGTAAGGTGGTATTCCTCTGGAGACGAATCCAGGGACTAACCTCTCATCTCGAGTTGATTTTTGGCCCACGGAGCTCTTTCGTGTTGCTACAGTGACCTCAGGATCCCTCTAGCCTTGAAACAGTGTTCTTGGGGTTTCTCTGGAGTGCCATCAAGGAAATCAAGGCTCCTTTCATGTGTGATGTGCAACACGGAATTGCTCTGCACGCAGTGCAGGGGAATCGGGCCTCATCTCGCGGCGAGGGGGAAGTCTCATGGTTTTTCTCGAGTTGCGGCGGGAACCTGGGGTATATTCTCGAGTTACGACGGGGATGGCCCTTCCACACACGTGTTTCTTCAGCGACGTCAGGACTCCTGCCTAGTTGCGAGGGACAACTCTGGATTCTCCTCGAGGCTTGGCAAGGCAATTGGGACGCCTCTCCAGCTGAGGCGGGAGACCAAGTGTCCCTTTCCACGTGCCACAGGAATCCTGGGACTCCTATCAAGTTTCACGAGGAGTCAGGCATCGTCTCCTTTGGAGGCACTGATCTCCGCGTACCTCTGGAGTTTTCAAAGGATGTGAGGCTATCGGTCGCGATGAGGTGGGGAACTAAGTCTTTTTCTGTGCTTTCCACAGGGGATTCAGACATCCTTTCGTCCTGGGAGATGCAAGACGACCCTGCATTGAAGTCACTGCAGGGATATCCGGCCTTATTTCGAGTCAGGGCATCGCGGTGTCCATTCCACTTGAGGCCGCAAAGTCAGGGTCCCTCTCACATACCTAGAGCTGAGAGAAGCCTCCTCTTGAGGTGCTTGTGGTAAGGTGGTATTCCTCTGGAGACGAATCCAGGGACTAACCTCTCTTTTCGAGTTGATTTTTGGTCCACAGAGTTCTTTCGTGTTGCTACAGTGACCTCAGGATCGCTCTATCCTTGTAACAGTGTTCTTGGGGTTTCTCTGGAGTGCCATCAAGGAAATCAAGGCTCCTTTCATGTGTGATGTGCAACACGGAATTGCTCTGCACGCAGTACAGGGGAATCGGGCCTCATCTCGCATCGAGGGGGAAGTCTCATGGTTTTTCTCGAGTTGCGGCGGGAACCTGGGGTATATTCTCGAGTTACGACGGGGATGGCCCTTCCACCCACGTGTTTGTTCAGCCACGTCAGGACTCCTGCCTAGTTGCGAGGGACAACTCGGGATTCTCCTCGAGGCTTGGCAGGGCAATTGGAACGCCTCTCCAGCTGAGGCGGGAGACCAAGGGTCCCTTTCCACGTGCCACAAGAATCCTGGGACTCCTATCAAGTTTCACGAGGAGTCAGGCATCGTCTCCTTTGGAGGCACTGATCTCCGCGTACCTCTGGAGTTTTCAAAGGATGTGAGGCCTCCGGTCGCGATGAGGTGGGGAACTAGGTGTTTCTCTGTGGTCTCCACAGGGGATTCAGACATCCTTTCATCTTGGGAGATGCAAGACGAGCCTGCATTCAAGTCACTGCAGGGATATCCAGCCTTATTTCGCGTCAGGGCATCGCGGTGTTCATTCCACTTGAGGCCGCAAACTCAGGGTCCCTCTCACATACCTAGAGCTGAGAGAAGCCTCCTCTTGAGGTGCTTGTGGTAAGGTGGTATTCCTCAGGAGTCGAAGCCAGGGACTAACCTCTCATCTCGTGTTGATTCTTGGTCCACGGAGCTCTTTCGTGTTGCTACAGTGACCTCAGGATCCCTCTAGCCTTGAAACAGTGTTCTTGGGGTTTCTCTGGAGTGCCATCAAGGAAATCAAGGCTCCTTTCATGTGTGATGTGCAAGACGGAATTGCTCTGCACGCAGTGCAGGGGAATCGGGCCTCATCTCGCGGCGAGGGGGAAGTCTCATGGTTTTTCTCGAGTTGCGGCGGGAACCTGGGGTATATTCACGAGTTTCGACGGGGATGGCCCTTCCACACACGTGTGTGTTCAGCCATGTCAGGACTCCTGCCTAGTTGCGAGGGACAACTCGGGATTCTCCTCGAGGCTTTGCAGGGCAATTGGGACGCCTCTCCAGCTGAGACGGGAGACCAAGGGTCCCTTTCCACGTGCCACAGGAATCCTGGGTCTCCTATCAAGTTTCACGAGGAGTCAGGCATCGTCTCCTTTGGAGGCACTGATCTCCGCATACCTCTGGAGTTTTCAAAGGATTTGAGGCCTCCTGTCGCGATGAGGTGGGGAACTAGGTCTTTCTCTGTGGTCTCCACAGGGGATTCAGACACCCTTTCGTCTTGGGAGATGCAAGACGAGCCTGCATTCCAGTCACTGCAGGGATATCCGGCCTTATTTCGAGTCAGGGCATCGCGGTGTCCATTCCACTTGAGGGCGCAAACTCAGGGTCCCTCTCACATACCTAGAGCTGAGAGAAGCCTCCTCTTGAGGTGCTTGTGGTAAGGTGGTATTCCTCTGGAGTCGAAGCCAGGGACTAACCTCTCATCTCGAGTTGATTTTTGGTCCACGGAGCTCTTTCGTGTTGCTACAGTGACCTCAGGATCCCTCTAGCCTTGAAACAGTGTTCTTGGGGTTTCTCTGGAGTGCCATGAAGGAAATCAAGGCTCCTTTCATGTGTGATGTGCAACACAGAATTGCTCTGCACGCAGTGCAGGGGAATCGGGCCTCATCTCGCGGCGAGGGGGAAGTCTCATGGTTTTTCTCGAGTTGCGGCGGGAACCTGGGGTATATTCTCGAGTTACGACGGGGATGGCCCTTCCACCCACGTGTTTCTTCAGCCACGTCAGGACTCCTGCCTAGTTGCGAGGGACAACTCTGGATTCTCCTCGAGGCTTGGCAGGGCAATTGGGACGCCTCTCCAGCTGAGGCGGGAGACCAAGTGTCCCTTTCCAAGTGCCACAGGAATCCTGGGACTCCTATCAAGTTTCACGAGGAGTCAGGCATCGTCTCCTTTGGAGGCACTGATCTCCGCGTACCTCTGGAGTTTTCAAAGGATGTGAGGCTATCGATCGCGATGAGGTGGGGAACTAAGTCTTTCTCTGTGCTTTCCACAGGGGATTCAGACATCCTTTCGTCTGGGAGATGCAAGACGAGCCTGCATTGAAGTCACTGCAGGGATATCCAGCCTTATTTCGAGTCAGGGCATCGCGGTGTCCATTCCACTTGAGGCCGCAAACTCAGGGTCCCTATCACATACCTAGAGCTGAGAGAAGCCTCCTCTTGAGGTGCTTGTGGTAAGGTGGTATTCCTCTGGAGACGAATCCAGGGACTAACCTCTCTTTTCGACTTGATTTTTCGTCCACAGAGTTCTTTCGTGTTGCTACAGTGACCTCAGGATCCCTCTATCCTTGAAACAGTGTTCTTGGGGTTTCTCTGGAGTGCCATCAAGGAAATCAAGGCTCCTTTCATGTGTGATGTGCAAGACGGAATTGATCTGCACGCAGTACAGGGGAATCGGGCCTCATCTCGCATCGAGGGGGAAGTCTCATGGTTTTTCTCGAGTTGCGGCGGGAACCTGGGGTATATTCTCGAGTTACGACGGGGATGGCCCTTCCACCCACGTGTTTGTTCAGCCACGTCAGGACTCCTGCCTAGTTGTGAGGGACAACTCGGGATTCTCCTCGAGGCTTGGCAGGGCAATTGGAACGCCTCTCCAGCTGAGGCGGGAGACCAAGGGTCCCTTTCCACGTGCCACAAGAATCCTGGGACTCCTATCAAGTTTCACGAGGAGTCAGGCATCGTCTCCTTTGGAGGCACTGATCTCCGCGTACCTCTGGAGTTTTCAAAGGATGTGAGGCTATCGGTCGCGATGAGGTGGGGAACTAAGTCTTTCTCTGTGCTTTCCACAGGGGATTCAGACATCCTTTCGTCCTGGGAGATGCAAGACGAGCCTGCATTCAAGTCACTGCAGGGATATCCGACCTTATTTCGAGTCAGGGCATCGCGGTGTCCATTCCACTTGAGGCCGCAAACTCAGGGTCCCTCTCACATACCTAGAGCTGAGAGAAGCCTCCTCTTGAGGTGCTTGTGGTAACGTGGTATTCCTCTGGAGACGAATCCAGGGACTAACCTCCCTTTTCGAGTTGATTTTTGGTCCACAGAGTTCTTTCGTGTTGCTACAGTGACCTCAGGATCCCTCTATCCTTGAAACAGTGTTCTTGGGGTTTCTCTGGAGTGCCATCAAGGAAATCAAGGCTCTTTTCATGTGTGATGTGCAAGACGGAATTGCTCTGCACGCAGTACAGGGGAATCGGGCCTCATCTCGCGGCGAGGGGGAAGTCTCATGGTTTTTCTCGAGTTGCGGCGGGAACCTGGGGTATATTCTCGAGTTACGACGGGGATGGCCCTTCCACCCACGTGTTTGTTCAGCCACGTCAGGACTCCTGCCTAGTTGCGAGGGACAACTCGGGATTCTCCTCGAGGCTTGGCAGGGCAATTGGAACGCCTCTCCAGCTGAGGCGGGAGACCAAGGGTCCCTTTCCACGTGCCACAAGAATCCTGGGACTCCTATCAAGTTTCACGAGGAGTCAGGCATCGTCTCCTTTGGAGGCACTGATCTCCGCGTACCTCTGGAGTTTTCAAAGGATGTGAGGCCTCCGGTCGCGATGAGGTGGGGAACTAGGTCTTTCTCTGTGGTCTCCACAGGGGATTCAGACATCCTTTCATCTTGGGAGATGCAAGACGAGCCTGCATTCAAGTCACTGCAGGGATATCCAGCCTTATTTCGCGTCAGGGCATCGCGGTGTCCATTCCACTTGAGGCCGCAAACTCAGGGTCCCTCTCACATACCTAGAGCTGAGAGAAGCCTCCTCTTGAGGTGCTTGTGGTAAGGTGGTATTCCTCTGGAGTCGAACCCAGGGACTAACCTCTCATCTCGAGTTGATTCTTGGTCCACGGAGCTCTTTCCTGTTGCTACAGTGACCCCAGGATCCCTCTAGCCTTGAAACAGTGTTCTTGGTGTTTCTCTCGAGTGCCGTGAAGGAAATCAAGGCTCCTTTCATGTGTGATGTGCAACACAGAATTGCTCTGCACGCAGTGCAGGGGAATCGGGCCTCATCTCGCGGCGAGGGGGAAGTCTCATGGTTTTTCTCGAGTTGCGGCGGAACCTGGGGTATATTCTCGAGTTACGACGGGGATGGCCCTTCCACTCACGTGTTTGTTCAGCCACGTCAGGACTCTTGCCTAGTTGCGAGACACAACTCGGGATTCTCCTCGAGGCTTGGCAAGGCAATTGGGACGCCTCTCCAGCTGAGGCGGGAGACCAAGGGTCCCTTTCCACGTGCCACAGGTATCCTGGGACTCCTATCAAGTTTCACGAGGAGTCAGGCATCGTCTCCTTTGGAGGCACTGATCTCCGTGTACCTCTGGAGTTTTCAAAGGATGTGAGGCCTCCGGTCGCGATGAGGTGGGGAACTAGGTCTTTCTCTGTGGTCTCCACAGGGGATTCAGACACCCTTTCGTCTTGGGAGATGCAAGACGAGCCTGCATTCCAGTCACTGCAGGGATATCCGGCCTTATTTCGAGTCAGGGCATCGCGGTGTCCATTCCACTTGAGGGCGCAAACTCAGGGTCCCTCTCACATACCTAGAGCTGAGAGAAGCCTCCTCTTGAGGTGCTTGTGGTAAGGTGGTATTCCTCTGGAGTCGAAGCCAGGGACTAACCTCTCATCTCGAGTTGATTTTTGGTCCACGGAGCTCTTTCGTGTTGCTACAGTGACCTCAGGATCCCTCTAGCCTTGAAACAGTGTTCTTGGGGTTTCTCTGGAGTGCCATGAAGGAAATCAAGGCTCCTTTCATGTGTGATGTGCAACACAGAATTGCTCTGCACGCAGTGCAGGGGAATCGGGCCTCATCTCGCGGCGAGGGGGAAGTCTCATGGTTTTTCTCGAGTTGCGGCGGGAACCTGGGGTATATTCTCGAGTTACGACGGGGATGGCCCTTCCACCCACGTGTTTCTTCAGCCACGTCAGGACTCCTGCCTAGTTGCGAGGGACAACTCTGGATTCTCCTCGAGGCTTGGCAGGGCAATTGGGACGCCTCTCCAGCTGAGGCGGGAGACCAAGTGTCCCTTTCCAAGTGCCACAGGAATCCTGGGACTCCTATCAAGTTTCACGAGGAGTCAGGCATCGTCTCCTTTGGAGGCACTGATCTCCGCGTACCTCTGGAGTTTTCAAAGGATGTGAGGCTATCGATCGCGATGAGGTGGGGAACTAAGTCTTTCTCTGTGCTTTCCACAGGGGATTCAGACATCCTTTCGTCTGGGAGATGCAAGACGAGCCTGCATTGAAGTCACTGCAGGGATATCCAGCCTTATTTCGAGTCAGGGCATCGCGGTGTCCATTCCACTTGAGGCCGCAAACTCAGGGTCCCTATCACATACCTAGAGCTGAGAGAAGCCTCCTCTTGAGGTGCTTGTGGTAAGGTGGTATTCCTCTGGAGACGAATCCAGGGACTAACCTCTCTTTTCGACTTGATTTTTCGTCCACAGAGTTCTTTCGTGTTGCTACAGTGACCTCAGGATCCCTCTATCCTTGAAACAGTGTTCTTGGGGTTTCTCTGGAGTGCCATCAAGGAAATCAAGGCTCCTTTCATGTGTGATGTGCAAGACGGAATTGATCTGCACGCAGTACAGGGGAATCGGGCCTCATCTCGCATCGAGGGGGAAGTCTCATGGTTTTTCTCGAGTTGCGGCGGGAACCTGGGGTATATTCTCGAGTTACGACGGGGATGGCCCTTCCACCCACGTGTTTGTTCAGCCACGTCAGGACTCCTGCCTAGTTGTGAGGGACAACTCGGGATTCTCCTCGAGGCTTGGCAGGGCAATTGGAACGCCTCTCCAGCTGAGGCGGGAGACCAAGGGTCCCTTTCCACGTGCCACAAGAATCCTGGGACTCCTATCAAGTTTCACGAGGAGTCAGGCATCGTCTCCTTTGGAGGCACTGATCTCCGCGTACCTCTGGAGTTTTCAAAGGATGTGAGGCTATCGGTCGCGATGAGGTGGGGAACTAAGTCTTTCTCTGTGCTTTCCACAGGGGATTCAGACATCCTTTCGTCCTGGGAGATGCAAGACGAGCCTGCATTCAAGTCACTGCAGGGATATCCGACCTTATTTCGAGTCAGGGCATCGCGGTGTCCATTCCACTTGAGGCCGCAAACTCAGGGTCCCTCTCACATACCTAGAGCTGAGAGAAGCCTCCTCTTGAGGTGCTTGTGGTAACGTGGTATTCCTCTGGAGACGAATCCAGGGACTAACCTCCCTTTTCGAGTTGATTTTTGGTCCACAGAGTTCTTTCGTGTTGCTACAGTGACCTCAGGATCCCTCTATCCTTGAAACAGTGTTCTTGGGGTTTCTCTGGAGTGCCATCAAGGAAATCAAGGCTCTTTTCATGTGTGATGTGCAAGACGGAATTGCTCTGCACGCAGTACAGGGGAATCGGGCCTCATCTCGCGGCGAGGGGGAAGTCTCATGGTTTTTCTCGAGTTGCGGCGGGAACCTGGGGTATATTCTCGAGTTACGACGGGGATGGCCCTTCCACCCACGTGTTTGTTCAGCCACGTCAGGACTCCTGCCTAGTTGCGAGGGACAACTCGGGATTCTCCTCGAGGCTTGGCAGGGCAATTGGAACGCCTCTCCAGCTGAGGCGGGAGACCAAGGGTCCCTTTCCACGTGCCACAAGAATCCTGGGACTCCTATCAAGTTTCACGAGGAGTCAGGCATCGTCTCCTTTGGAGGCACTGATCTCCGCGTACCTCTGGAGTTTTCAAAGGATGTGAGGCCTCCGGTCGCGATGAGGTGGGGAACTAGGTCTTTCTCTGTGGTCTCCACAGGGGATTCAGACATCCTTTCATCTTGGGAGATGCAAGACGAGCCTGCATTCAAGTCACTGCAGGGATATCCAGCCTTATTTCGCGTCAGGGCATCGCGGTGTCCATTCCACTTGAGGCCGCAAACTCAGGGTCCCTCTCACATACCTAGAGCTGAGAGAAGCCTCCTCTTGAGGTGCTTGTGGTAAGGTGGTATTCCTCTGGAGTCGAACCCAGGGACTAACCTCTCATCTCGAGTTGATTCTTGGTCCACGGAGCTCTTTCCTGTTGCTACAGTGACCCCAGGATCCCTCTAGCCTTGAAACAGTGTTCTTGGTGTTTCTCTCGAGTGCCGTGAAGGAAATCAAGGCTCCTTTCATGTGTGATGTGCAACACAGAATTGCTCTGCACGCAGTGCAGGGGAATCGGGCCTCATCTCGCGGCGAGGGGGAAGTCTCATGGTTTTTCTCGAGTTGCGGCGGAACCTGGGGTATATTCTCGAGTTACGACGGGGATGGCCCTTCCACTCACGTGTTTGTTCAGCCACGTCAGGACTCTTGCCTAGTTGCGAGACACAACTCGGGATTCTCCTCGAGGCTTGGCAAGGCAATTGGGACGCCTCTCCAGCTGAGGCGGGAGACCAAGGGTCCCTTTCCACGTGCCACAGGTATCCTGGGACTCCTATCAAGTTTCACGAGGAGTCAGGCATCGTCTCCTTTGGAGGCACTGATCTCCGTGTACCTCTGGAGTTTTCAAAGGATGTGAGGCCTCCGGTCGCGATGAGGTGGGGAACTAGGTCTTTCTCTGTGGTCTCCACAGGGGATTCAGACATCCTTTCATCTTGGGAGATGCAAGACGAGCCTGCATTCAAGTCACTGCAGGGATATCCGGCCTTATTTCGAGTCAGGGCATCGCGGTGTCCATTCCACTTGAGGCCGCAAACTCAGGGTCCCTCTCACATACCTAGAGCTGAGAGAAGCCTCCTCTTGAGGTGCTTGTGGTAAGGTGGTATTCCTCTCGAGAGGAATCCAGGGACTAACCTCTCTTTTCGAGTTGATTTTTGGTCCACAGAGTTCTTTCGTGTTGCTACAGTGACCTCAGGATCCCTCTATCCTTGAAACAGTGTTCTTGGGGTTTCTCTGGAGTGCCATCAAGGAAATCAAGGCTCCTTTCATGTGTGATGTGCAAGACGGAATTGCTCTGCACGCAGTACAGGGGAATCGGGCCTCATCTCGCATCGAGGGGGAAGTCTCACGGTTTTTCTCGATTTGCGGCGGGAACCTGGGGTATATTCTCGAGTTACGACGGGGATGGTCCTTCCACCCACGTGTTTCTTCAGCGACGTCAGGACTCCTGCCTAGTTGCGAGGGACAACTCGGGATTCTCCTCGAGGCTTGGCAGGGCAATTGGAACGCCTCTCCATCTGAGGCGGGAGACCAAGGGTCCCTTTCCACGTGCCACAAGAATCCTGGGACTCCTAACAAGTTTCACGAGGAGTCAGGCATCGTCTCCTTTGGAGGCACTGATCTCCGCGTATCTCTGGAGTTTTCAAAGGATGTGAGGCCTCTGGTCGCGATGAGGTGGGGAACTAGGTGTTTCTCTGTGGTCTCCACAGGGGATTCAGACATCCTTTCTTCCTGGGAGATGCAAGACGAGCCTGCATTCAAGTCACTGCATGGATATCCGGCCTTATTTCGAGTCAGGGCATCGCGGTGTCCATTCCAAATGAGGCCGCAAACTCAGGATCCCTCTCACATACCTAGAGCTGAGAGAAGCCTCCTCGTGAGGTGCTTGTGGTAAGGTGGTATTCCTCGGGAGTCGAAGCCAGGGACTAACCTCTCATCTCGTGTTGATTCTTGGTTCACGGAGCTCTTTCGTGTTGCTACAGTGACCTCAGGATCCCTCTAGCCTTGAAACAGTGTTCTTGGGGTTTCTCTGGAGTGCCATCAGGGAAATCAAGGCTCCTTTCATGTGTGATGTGCAACACGGAATTGCTCTGCACGCAGTACAGGGGAATCGGGCCTCATCTCGCATCGAGGGGGAAGTCTCATGGTTTTTCTCGAGTTGCGGCGGGAACCTGGGGTATATTCTCGAGTTACGACGGGGATGGCCCTTCCACCCACGTGTTTGTTCAGCCACGTCAGGACTCCTGCCTAGTTGCGAGGGACAACTCGGGATTCTCCTCGAGGCTTGGCAGGGCAATTGGAACGCCTCTCCAGCTGAGGCGGGAGACCAAGGGTCCCTTTCCACGTGCCTCAAGAATCCTGGGACTCCTATCAAGTTTCACGAGGAGTCAGGCATCGTCTCCTTTGGAGGCACTGATCTCCGCGTACCTCTGGAGTTTTCAAAGGATGTGAGGCCTCCGGTCGCGATGAGGTGGGGAACTAGGTCTTTCTCTGTGGTCTCCACAGGGGATTCAGACATCCTTTCATCTTGGGAGATGCAAGACGAGCCTGCATTTAAGTCACTACAGGGATATCCGGCCTTATTTCGAGTCAGGGCATCGCGGTGTCCATTCCACTTGAGGCCGCAAACTCAGGGTCCCTCTCACATACCTAGAGCTGAGAGAAGCCTCCTCGTGAGGTGCTTGTGGTAAGGTGGTATTCCTCGGGAGTCGAAGCCAGGGACTAACCTCTCATCTCGTGTTGATTCTTGGTTGACGGAGCTCTTTCGTGTTGCTACAGTGACCTCAGGATCCCTCTAGCCTTGAAACAGTGTTCTTGGGGTTTCTCTGGAGTGCCATCAGGGAAATCAAGGCTCCTTTCATGTGTGATGTGCAACACGGAATTGCTCTGCACGCAGTGCAGGGGAATCGGGCCTCATCTCGCGGCGAGGGGGAAGTCTCATGGTTTTTCTCGAGTTGCGGCGGGAACCTGGGGTATATTCTCGAGTTACGACGGGGATGGCCCTTCCACCCACATGTTTCTTCAGCGACGACAGAACTCCTGCCTACTTGTGAGGGACAACTCGGGATTCTCCTCGAGGCTTGGCAGGGCAATCGGGACGCCTCTCCAGCTGAGACGGGAGACCAAGAGTCCCTTTCCACGTGCCACAGGAATCCTGGGTCTCCTATCAAGTTTCACGAGGAGTCAGGCATCGTCTACTTTGGAGGCACTGATCTCCGCATACCTCTGGAGTTTTCAAAGGATTTGAGGCCTCCTGTCGCGATGAGGTGGGGAACTAGGTCTTTCTCTGTGGTCTCCACAGGGGATTCAGACATCCTTTCGTCTTGGGAGATGCAAGACGAGCCTGCATTCCAGTCACTGCAGGGATATCCGGCCTTATTTCGAGTCAGGGCATCGGGGTGTCCATTCCACTTGAGGCCGCAAACTCAGGGTCCCTCTCACATACCTAGAGCTGAGAGAAGCCTCCTCTTGAGGTGCTTGTGGTAAGGTGGTATTCCTCTGGAGTCGAAGCCAGGGACTAACCTCTCATCTCGAGTTGATTTTTGGCCCACGGAGCTCTTTCGTGTTGCTACAGTGACCTCAGGATCCCTCTAGCCTTGAAACAGTGTTCTTGGGGTTTCTCTGGAGTGCCATCAAGGAAATCAAGGCTCCTTTCATGTGTGATGTGCAACACAGAATTGCTCTGCACGCAGTGCAGGGGAATCGGGCCTCATCTCGCGGCGAGGGGGAAGTCTCATGGTTTTTCTCGAGTTGCGGCGGGAACCTGGGGTATATTCTCGAGTTACGACGGGGATGGCCCTTCCACACACGTGTTTGTTCAGCCACGTCAGGACTCCTGCCTAGTTGCGAGGGACAACTCGGGATTCTCCTCGAGGCTTGGCAGGGCAATTGGAACGCCTCTCCAGCTGAGGCAGGAGACCAAGTGTCCCTTTCCAAGTGCCAAAGGAATCCTGGGACTCCTATCAAGTTTCACGAGGAGTCAGGCATCGTCTCCTTTGGAGGCACTGATCTCCGCGTACCTCTGGAGTTTTCAAAGGATGTGAGGCTATCGGTCGCGATGAGGTGGGGAACTAAGTCTTTCTCTGTGCTTTCCACAGGGGATTCAGACATCCTTTCGTCCTGGGAGATGCAAGACGAGCCTGCATTGAAGTCACTGCAGGGATATCCGGCCTTATTTCGAGTCAGGGCATCGCGGTGTCCATTCCACTTGAGGCCGTAAACTCAGGGTCCCTCTCACATACCTAGAGCTGAGAGAAGCCTCCTCTTGAGGTGCTTGTGGTAAGGTGGTATTCCTCTGGAGACGAATCCAGGGACTAACCTCTCTTTTCGAGTTGATTTTTGGTCCACAGAGTTCTTTCGTGTTGCTACAGTGACCTCAGGATCCCTCTATCCTTGAAACAGTGTTCTTGGGGTTTCTCTGGAGTGCCATCAAGGAAATCAAGGCTCCTTTCATGTGTGATATGCCAGACGAAATTGCTCTGCACGCAGTACAGGGGAATCGGGCCTCATCTCGCGGCGAGGGGGAAGTCTCATGGTTTTTCTCGAGTTGCGGCGGGAACCTGGGGTATATTCTCGAGTTACGACGGGGATGGCCCTTCCACCCACGTGTTTGTTCAGCCACGTCAGGACTCCTGCCTAGTTGCGAGGGACAACTCGGGATTCTCCTCGAGGCTTTGCAGGGCAATTGGGACGCCTCTCCAGCTGAGGCGGGAGACCAAGGGTCCCTTTCCACGTGCCACAGGAATCCTGGGACTCCTATCAAGTTTCACGAGGAGTCAGGCATCGTCTCCTTTGGAGGCACTGATCTCCGCGTACCTCTGGAGTTTTCAAAGGATGTGAGGCCTCCGGTCGCGATGAGGTGGGGAACTAGGTCTTTCTCTGTGGTCTCCACAGGGGATTCAGACATCCTTTCATCTTGGGAGATGCAAGACGAGCCTGCATTCAAGTCACTGCAGGGATATCCAGCCTTATTTCGCGTCAGGGCATCGCGGTGTCCATTCCACTTGAGGCCGCAAACTCAGGGTCCCTCTCACATACCTAGAGCTGAGAGAAGCCTCCTCTTGAGGTGCTTGTGGTAAGGTGGTATTCCTCTGGAGTCGAAGCCAGGGACTAACCTCTCATCTCGAGTTGATTTTTGGTCCACGGAGCTCTTTCGTGTTGCTACAGTGACCTCAGGATCCCTCTAGCCTTGAAACAGTGTTCTTGGTGTTTCTCTGGAGTGCCATCAAGGAAATCAAGGCTCCTTTCATGTGTGATGTGCAACACAGAATTGCTCTGCACGCAGTGCATGGGAATCGGGCCTCATCTCGCGGCGAGGGGGAAGTCTCATGGTTTTTCTCGAGTTGCGGCGGGAACCTGGGGTATATTCTCGAGTTACGACGGGGATGGCCCTTCCACTCACGTGTTTGTTCAGCCACGTCAGGACTCTTGCCTAGTTGCGAGACACAACTCGGGATTCTCCTCGAGGCTTGGCAAGGCAATTGGGACGCCTCTCCAGCTGAGGCGGGAGACCAAGGGTCCCTTTCCACGTACCACAGGTATCCTGGGACTCCTATCAAGTTTCACGAGGAGTCAGGCATCGTCTCCTTTGGAGGCACTGATCTCCGCGTACCTCTGGAGTTTTCAAAGGATGTGAGGCCTCCGGTCGCGATGAGGTGGGGAACTAGGTCTTTCTCTGTGGTCTCCACAGGGGATTCAGACATCCTTTCATCTTGGGAGATGCAAGACGAGCCTGCATTCAAGTCACTGCAGGGATATCCAGCCTTATTTCGCGTCAGGGCATCGCGGTGTCCATTCCACTTGAGGCCGCAAACTCAGGGTCCCTCTCACATACCTAGAGCTGAGAGAAGCCTCCTCTTGAGGTGCTTGTGGTAAGGTGGTATTCCTCTGGAGTTGAAGCCAGGGACTAACCTCTCATCTCGAGTTGATTTTTGGCCCACGGAGCTCTTTCGTGTTGCTACAGTGACCTCAGGATCCCTCTAGCCTTGAAACAGTGTTCTTGGGGTTTCTCTGGAGTGCCATCAAGGAAATCAAGGCTCCTTTCATGTGTGATGTGCAACACGGAATTGCTCTGCACGCAGTGCAGGGGAATCGGGCCTCATCTCGCGGCGAGGGGGAAGTCTCATGGTTTTTCTCGAGTTGCGGCGGGAACCTGGGGTATATTCTCGAGTTACGACGGGGATGGCCCTCCCACCCACGTGTTTGTTCAGCCACGTCAGGACTCCTGCCTAGTTGCGAGGGACAACTCTGGATTCTCCTCGAGGCTTGGCAGGGCAATTGTGACGCCTCTCCAGCTGATTCGGGAGACCAAGTGTCCCTTTCCAAGTGCCACAGGAATCCTGGGACTCCTATCAAGTTTCACGAGGAGTCAGGCATCGTCTCCTTTGGAGGCACTGATCTCCGCGTACCTCTGGAGTTTTCAAAGGATGTGAGGCCTCCGGTCGCGATGAGGTGGGGAACTAGGTCTTTCTATGTGGTCTCCACAGGGGATTCAGACATCCTTTCATCTTGGGAGATGCAAGACGAGCCTGCATTCAAGTCACTGCAGGGATATCCGCCCTTATTTCGAGTCAGGGCATCGCGGTGTCCATTCCACTTGAGGCCGCAAACTCAGGGTCCCTCTCACATACCTAGAGCTGAGAGAAGCCTCCTCTTGAGGTGCTTGTGGTAAGGTGGTATTCCTCTGGAGACGAATCCAGGGACTAACCTCTCTTTTCGAGTTGATTTTTGGTCCACAGAGTTCTTTCGTGTTGCTACAGTGACCTCAGGATCCCTCTATCCTTGAAACAGTGTTCTTGGGGTTTCTCTGGAGTGCCATCAAGGAAATCAAGGCTCTTTTCATGTGTGATGTGCAAGACGGAATTGCTCTGCACGCAGTACAGGGGAATCGGGCCTCATCTCGCATCGAGGGGGAAGTCTCATGGTTTTTCTCGAGTTGCGGCGGGAACCTGGGATATATTCTCGAGTTACGACGGGGATGGTCCTTCCACCCACGTGTTTGTTCAGCCACGTCAGGACTCCTGCCTAGTTGCGAGGGACAACTCGGGATTCTCCTCGAGGCTTGGCAGGGCAATTGGAACGCCTCTCCAGCTGAGGCGGGAGACCAAAGGTCCCTTTCCACGTGCCACAAGAATCCTGGGACTCCTATCAAGTTTCACGAGGAGTCAGGCATCGTCTCCTTTGGAGGCACTGATCTCCGCGTATCTCTGGAGTTTTCAAAGGATGTGAGGCCTCTGGTCGCGATGAGGTGGGGAACTAGGTGTTTCTCTGTGGTCTCCACAGGGGATTCAGACATCCTTTCTTCCTGGGAGATGCAAGACGAGCCTGCATTCAAGTCACTGCAGGGATATCCGGCCTTATTTCGAGTCCGGGCATCGCGGTGTCCATTCCACTTGAGGCCGCAAACTCAGGATCCCTCTCACATACCTAGAGCTGAGAGAAGCCTCCTCGTGAGGTGCTTGTGGTAAGGTGGTATTCCTCGGGAGTCGAAGCCAGGGACTTATCTCTCATCTCGTGTTGATTCTTGGTTCACGGAGCTCTTTCGTGTTGCTACAGTGACCTCAGGATCCCTCTAGCCTTGAAACAGTGTTCTTGGGGTTTCTCTGGAGTGCCATCAGGGAAATCAAGGCTCCTTTCATGTGTGATGTGCAACACGGAATTGCTCTGCTCGCAGTGCAGGGGAATCGGGCCTCATCTCGCGGCGAAGGGGAAGTCTCATGGTTTTTCTCGAGTTGCGGCGGGAACCTGCGGTATATTCTCGAGTTACGACGGGGATGGCCCTTCCACCCACATGTTTCTTCAGCGAGGTCAGAACTCCTGCCTACTTGTGAGGGACAACTCGGGATTCTCCTCGAGGCTTTGCAGGGCAATCGGGACGCCTCTCCAGCTGAGACGGGAGACCAAGGGTCCCTTTCCACGTGCCACAGGAATCCTGGGTATCCTATCAAGTTTCACGAGGAGTCAGGCATCGTCTCCTTTGGAGGCACTGATCTCCGCATACCTCTGGAGTTTTCAAAGGATTTGAGGCCTCCTGTCGCGATGAGGTGGGGAACTAGGTCTTTCTCTGTGGTCTCCACAGGGGATTCAGACACCCTTTCGTCTTGGGAGATGCAAGACGAGCCTGCATTCCAGTCACTGCAGGGATATCCGGCCTTATTTCGAGTCAGGGCATCGCGGTGTCCATTCCACTTGAGGCCGCAAACTCAGGGTCCCTCTCACATACCTAGAGCTGAGAGAAGCCTCCTCTTGAGGTACTTGTGGTAAGGTGGTATTCCTCTGGAGTCGAAGCCAGGGACTAACCTCTCATCTCGAGTTGATTTTTGGCCCACGGAGCTCTTTCGTGTTGCTACAGTGACCTCAGGATCCCTCTAGCCTTAAAACAGTGTTCTTGGGGTTTCTCTGGAGTGCCATCAAGGAAATCAAGGCTCCTTTCATGTGTGATGTGCAACACAGAATTGCTCTGCACGCAGTGCAGGGGAATCGGGCCTCATCTCGCGGCGAGGGGGAAGTCTCATGGTTTTTCTCGAGTTGCGGCGGGAACCTGGGGTATATTCACGAGTTACGACGGGGATGGCCCTTCCACACACGTGTTTCTTCAGCGACGTCAGGACTCCTGCCTAGTTGCGAGGGACAACTCTGGATTCTCCTCGAGGCTTGGCAGGGCAATTGGGACGCCTCTCCAGCTGAGGCGGGAGACCAAGGGTCCCTTTCCAAGTGCCACAGGAATCCTGGGGCTCCTATCAAGTTTCACGAGGAGTCAGGCATCGTCTCCTTTGGAGGCACTGATCTCCGCGTACCTCTGGAGTTTTCAAAGGATGTGAGGCTATCGGTCGCGATGAGGTGGGGAACTAAGTCTTTCTCTGTGCTTTCCACAGGGGATTCAGACATCCTTTCGCCCTGGGAGATGCAAGACGAGCCTGCATTGAAGTCACTGCAGGGATATCCGGCCTTATTTCGAGTCAGGGCATCGCGGTGTCCATTCCACTTGAGGCCGCAAACTCAGGGTCCCTCTCACATACCTAGAGCTGAGAGAAGCCTCCTCTTGAGATGCTTGTGGTAACGTGGTATTCCTCTGGAGACGAATCCAGGGACTAACCTCCCTTTTCGAGTTGATTTTTGGTCCACAGAGTTCTTTCGTGTTGCTACAGTGACCTCAGGATCCCTCTATCCTTGAAACAGTGTTCTTGGGGTTTCTCTGGAGTGCCATCAAGGAAATCAAGGCTCCTTTCATGTGTGATGTGAAAGACGGAATTGCTCTGCACGCAGTACAGGGGAATCGGGCCTCATCTCGCATCGAGGGGGAAGTCTCATGGTTTTTCTCGAGTTGCGGCGGGAACCTGGGATATATTCTCGAGTTACGACGGGGATGGCCCTTCCACCCACGTGTTTGTTCAGCCACGTCAGGACTCCTGCCTAGTTGCGAGGGACAACTCGGGATTCTCCTCGAGGCTTGGCAGGGCAATTGGAACGCCTCTCCAGCTGAGGCGGGAGAGCAAGGGTCCCTTTCCACGTGCCTCAAGAATCCTGGGACTCCTATCAAGTTTCACGAGGAGTCAGGCATCGTCTCCTTTGGAGGCACTGATCTCCGCGTACCTCTGGAGTTTTCAAAGGATGTGAGGCCTCCGGTCGCGATGAGGTGGGGAACTAGGTCTTTCTATGTGGTCTCCACAGGGGATTCAGACATCCTTTCATCTTGGGAGATGCAAGACGAGCCTGCATTCAAGTCACTGCAGGGATATCCGCCCTTATTTCGAGTCAGGGCATCGCGGTGTCCATTCCACTTGAGGCCGCAAACTCAGGGTCCCTCTCACATACCTAGAGCTGAGAGAAGCCTCCTCTTGAGGTGCTTGTGGTAAGGTGGTATTCCTCTGGAGACGAATCCAGGGACTAACCTCTCTTTTCGAGTTGATTTTTGGTCCACAGAGTTCTTTCGTGTTGCTACAGTGACCTCAGGATCCCTCTATCCTTGAAACAGTGTTCTTGGGGTTTCTCTGGAGTGCCATCAAGGAAATCAAGGCTCTTTTCATGTGTGATGTGCAAGACGGAATTGCTCTGCACGCAGTACAGGGGAATCGGGCCTCATCTCGCATCGAGGGGGAAGTCTCATGGTTTTTCTCGAGTTGCGGCGGGAACCTGGGATATATTCTCGAGTTACGACGGGGATGGTCCTTCCACCCACGTGTTTGTTCAGCCACGTCAGGACTCCTGCCTAGTTGCGAGGGACAACTCGGGATTCTCCTCGAGGCTTGGCAGGGCAATTGGAACGCCTCTCCAGCTGAGGCGGGAGACCAAAGGTCCCTTTCCACGTGCCACAAGAATCCTGGGACTCCTATCAAGTTTCACGAGGAGTCAGGCATCGTCTCCTTTGGAGGCACTGATCTCCGCGTATCTCTGGAGTTTTCAAAGGATGTGAGGCCTCTGGTCGCGATGAGGTGGGGAACTAGGTGTTTCTCTGTGGTCTCCACAGGGGATTCAGACATCCTTTCTTCCTGGGAGATGCAAGACGAGCCTGCATTCAAGTCACTGCAGGGATATCCGGCCTTATTTCGAGTCCGGGCATCGCGGTGTCCATTCCACTTGAGGCCGCAAACTCAGGATCCCTCTCACATACCTAGAGCTGAGAGAAGCCTCCTCGTGAGGTGCTTGTGGTAAGGTGGTATTCCTCGGGAGTCGAAGCCAGGGACTTATCTCTCATCTCGTGTTGATTCTTGGTTCACGGAGCTCTTTCGTGTTGCTACAGTGACCTCAGGATCCCTCTAGCCTTGAAACAGTGTTCTTGGGGTTTCTCTGGAGTGCCATCAGGGAAATCAAGGCTCCTTTCATGTGTGATGTGCAACACGGAATTGCTCTGCTCGCAGTGCAGGGGAATCGGGCCTCATCTCGCGGCGAAGGGGAAGTCTCATGGTTTTTCTCGAGTTGCGGCGGGAACCTGCGGTATATTCTCGAGTTACGACGGGGATGGCCCTTCCACCCACATGTTTCTTCAGCGAGGTCAGAACTCCTGCCTACTTGTGAGGGACAACTCGGGATTCTCCTCGAGGCTTTGCAGGGCAATCGGGACGCCTCTCCAGCTGAGACGGGAGACCAAGGGTCCCTTTCCACGTGCCACAGGAATCCTGGGTATCCTATCAAGTTTCACGAGGAGTCAGGCATCGTCTCCTTTGGAGGCACTGATCTCCGCATACCTCTGGAGTTTTCAAAGGATTTGAGGCCTCCTGTCGCGATGAGGTGGGGAACTAGGTCTTTCTCTGTGGTCTCCACAGGGGATTCAGACACCCTTTCGTCTTGGGAGATGCAAGACGAGCCTGCATTCCAGTCACTGCAGGGATATCCGGCCTTATTTCGAGTCAGGGCATCGCGGTGTCCATTCCACTTGAGGCCGCAAACTCAGGGTCCCTCTCACATACCTAGAGCTGAGAGAAGCCTCCTCTTGAGGTACTTGTGGTAAGGTGGTATTCCTCTGGAGTCGAAGCCAGGGACTAACCTCTCATCTCGAGTTGATTTTTGGCCCACGGAGCTCTTTCGTGTTGCTACAGTGACCTCAGGATCCCTCTAGCCTTAAAACAGTGTTCTTGGGGTTTCTCTGGAGTGCCATCAAGGAAATCAAGGCTCCTTTCATGTGTGATGTGCAACACAGAATTGCTCTGCACGCAGTGCAGGGGAATCGGGCCTCATCTCGCGGCGAGGGGGAAGTCTCATGGTTTTTCTCGAGTTGCGGCGGGAACCTGGGGTATATTCACGAGTTACGACGGGGATGGCCCTTCCACACACGTGTTTCTTCAGCGACGTCAGGACTCCTGCCTAGTTGCGAGGGACAACTCTGGATTCTCCTCGAGGCTTGGCAGGGCAATTGGGACGCCTCTCCAGCTGAGGCGGGAGACCAAGGGTCCCTTTCCAAGTGCCACAGGAATCCTGGGGCTCCTATCAAGTTTCACGAGGAGTCAGGCATCGTCTCCTTTGGAGGCACTGATCTCCGCGTACCTCTGGAGTTTTCAAAGGATGTGAGGCTATCGGTCGCGATGAGGTGGGGAACTAAGTCTTTCTCTGTGCTTTCCACAGGGGATTCAGACATCCTTTCGCCCTGGGAGATGCAAGACGAGCCTGCATTGAAGTCACTGCAGGGATATCCGGCCTTATTTCGAGTCAGGGCATCGCGGTGTCCATTCCACTTGAGGCCGCAAACTCAGGGTCCCTCTCACATACCTAGAGCTGAGAGAAGCCTCCTCTTGAGATGCTTGTGGTAACGTGGTATTCCTCTGGAGACGAATCCAGGGACTAACCTCCCTTTTCGAGTTGATTTTTGGTCCACAGAGTTCTTTCGTGTTGCTACAGTGACCTCAGGATCCCTCTATCCTTGAAACAGTGTTCTTGGGGTTTCTCTGGAGTGCCATCAAGGAAATCAAGGCTCCTTTCATGTGTGATGTGAAAGACGGAATTGCTCTGCACGCAGTACAGGGGAATCGGGCCTCATCTCGCATCGAGGGGGAAGTCTCATGGTTTTTCTCGAGTTGCGGCGGGAACCTGGGATATATTCTCGAGTTACGACGGGGATGGCCCTTCCACCCACGTGTTTGTTCAGCCACGTCAGGACTCCTGCCTAGTTGCGAGGGACAACTCGGGATTCTCCTCGAGGCTTGGCAGGGCAATTGGAACGCCTCTCCAGCTGAGGCGGGAGAGCAAGGGTCCCTTTCCACGTGCCTCAAGAATCCTGGGACTCCTATCAAGTTTCACGAGGAGTCAGGCATCGTCTCCTTTGGAGGCACTGATCTCCGCGTACCTCTGGAGTTTTCAAAGGATGTGAGGCCTCCGGTCGCGATGAGGTGGGGAACTAGGTCTTTCTCTGTGGTCTCCACAGGGGATTCAGACATCCTTTCATCTTGGGAGATGCAAGACGAGCCTGCATTCAAGTCACTGCAGGGATATCCAGCCTTATTTCGCGTCAGGGCATCGCGGTGTCCATTCCACTTGAGGCCGCAAACTCAGGGTCCCTCTCACATACCTAGAGCTGAGAGAAGCCTCCTCTTGAGGTGCTTGTGGTAAGGTGGTATTCCTCTGGAGTCGAAGCCAGGGACTAACCTCTCATCTCGAGTTGATTCTTGGTCCACGGAGCTCTTTCCTGTTGCTACAGTGACCTAAGGATCCCTCTAGCCTTGAAACAGTGTTCTTGGTGTTTCTCTCGAGTGCCATGAAGGAAATCAAGGCTCCTTTCATGTGTGATGTGCAACACAGAATTGCTCTGCACGCAGTGCAGGGGAATCGGGCCTCATCTCGCGGCGAGGGGGAAGTCTCATGGTTTTTCTCGAGTTGCGGCGGGAACCTGGGGTATATTCTCGAGTTACGACGGGGATGGCCCTTCCACTCACGTGTTTGTTCAGCCACGTCAGGACTCTTGCCTAGTTGCGAGACACAACTCGGGATTCTCCTCGAGGCTTGGCAAGGCAATTGGGACGCCTCTCCAGCTGAGGCGGGAGACCAAGGGTCCCTTTCCACGTGCCACAGGTATCCTGGGACTCCTATCAAGTTTCACGAGGAGTCAGGCATCGTCTCCTTTGGAGGCACTGATCTCCGCGTACCTCTGGAGTTTTCAAAGGATGTGAGGCCTCCGGTCGCGATGAGGTGGGGAACTAGGTCTTTCTCTGTGGTCTCCACAGGGGATTCAGACATCCTTTCATCTTGGGAGATGCAAGACGAGCCTGCATTCAAGTCACTGCAGGGATATCCGGCCTTATTTCGAGTCAGGGCATCGCGGTGTCCATTCCACTTGAGGCCGCAAACTCAGGGTCCCTCTCACATACCTAGAGCTGAGAGAAGCCTCCTCGTGAGGTGCTTGTGGTAAGGTGGTATTCCTCGGGAGTCGAAGCCAGGGACTAACCTCTCATCTCGTGTTGATTCTTGGTTGACGGAGCTCTTTCGTGTTGCTACAGTGACCTCAGGATCCCTCTATCCTTGAAACAGTGTTCTTGGGGTTTCTCTGGAGTGCCATCAGGGAAATCAAGGCTCCTTTCATGTGTGATGTGCAACACGGAATTGCTCTGCACGCAGTGCAGGGGAATCGGGCCTCATCTCGCGGCGAGGGGGAAGTCTCATGGATTTTCTCGAGTTGCGGCGGGAACCTGGGGTATATTCTCGAGTTACGACGGGGATGGCCCTTCCACCCACATGTTTCTTCAGCGACGACAGAACTCCTGCCTACTTGTGAGGGACAACTCGGGATTCTCCTCGAGGCTTGGCAGGGCAATTGGGACGCCTCTCCAGCTGAGACGGGAGACCAAGAGTCCTTTTCCACGTGCCACAGGAATCCTGGGTCTCCTATCAAGTTTCACGAGGAGTCAGGCATCGTCTACTTTGGAGGCACTGATCTCCGCATACCTCTGGAGTTTTCAAAGGATTTGAGGCCTCCTGTCGCGATGAGGTGGGGAACTAGGTCTTTCTCTGTGGTCTCCACAGGGGATTCAGACACCCTTTCGTCTTGGGAGATGCAAGACGAGCCTGCATTCCAGTCACTGCAGGGATATCCGGCCTTATTTCGAGTCAGGGCATCGGGGTGTCCATTCCACTTGAGGCCGCAAACTCAGGGTCCCTCTCACATACCTAGAGCTGAGAGAAGCCTCCTCTTGAGGTGCTTGTGGTAAGGTGGTATTCCTCTGGAGTCGAAGCCAGGGACTAACCTCTCATCTCGAGTTGATTTTTGGCCCACGGAGCTCTTTCGTGTTGCTACAGTGACCTCAGGATCCCTCTAGCCTTGAAACAGTGTTCTTGGGGTTTCTCTGGAGTGCCATCAAGGAAATCAAGGCTCCTTTCATGTGTGATGTGCAACACAGAATTGCTCTGCACGCAGTGCAGGGGAATCGGGCCTCATCTCGCGGCGAGGGGGAAGTCTCATGGTTTTTCTCGAGTTGCGGCGGGAACCTGGGGTATATTCTCGAGTTACGACGGGGATGGCCCTTCCACACACGTGTTTGTTCAGCGACGTCAGGACTCTTGCCTAGTTGCGAGACACAACTCGGGATTCTCCTCGAGGCTTGGCAAGGCAATTGGGACGCCTCTCCAGCTGAGGCGGGAGACCAAGGGTCCCTTTCCACGTGCCACAGGAATCCTGGGACTCCTATCAAGTTTCACGAGAAGTCAGGCATCGTCTCCTTTGGAGGCACTGATCTCCGCGTACCTCTGGAGTTTTCAAATGATGTGAGGCTATCGGTCGCGATGAGGTGGGGAACTAAGTCTTTCTCTGTGCTTTCCACAGGGGATTCAGACATCCTTTCGTCCTGGGAGATGCAAGACGAGCCTGCATTCCAGTCACTGCAGGGATATCCGGCCTTATTTCGAGTCAGGGCATCGCGGTGTCCATTCCACTTGAGGCCGCAAACTCAGGGTCCCTCTCACATACCTAGAGCTGAGAGAAGCCTCCTCTTGAGGTGCTTGTGGTAAGGTGGTATTCCTCAGGAGTCGAAGCCAGGGACTAACCTCTCATCTCGTGTTGATTCTTGGTCCACGGAGCTCTTTCGTGTTGCTACAGTGACCTCAGGATCCCTCTAGCCTTGAAACAGTGTTCTTGGGGTTTCTCTGGAGTGCCATCAAGGAAATCAAGGCTCCTTTCATGTGTGATGTGCAAGACGGAATTGCTCTGCACGCAGCGCAGGGGAATCGGGCCTCATTTTGCAGAGAGGGGGAAGTCTCATGGTTTTTCTCGAGTTGCGGCGGGAACCTGGGGTATATTCTCGAGTTCCGACGGGGATGGCCCTTCCACACACGTGTGTGTTCAGCCATGTCAGGACTCCTGCCTAGTTCCGAGGGACAACTCGGGATTCTCCTCGAGGCTTTGCAAGGGCAATTGGGACACCTCTCCAGCTGAGACGGGAGACCAAGGGTCCCTTTCCACGTGCGACAGGAATCCTGGGTCTCCTATCAAGTTTCACGAGGAGTCAGGCATCGTCTCCTTTGGAGGCACTGATCTCCGCATACCTCTGGAGTTTTCAAAGGATTTGAGGCCTCCTGTCGCGATGAGGTGGGGAACTAGGTCTTTCTCTGTGGTCTCCACAGGGGATTCAGACACCCTTTCGTCTTGGGAGATGCAAGACGAGGCTGCATTTCAGTCACTGCAGGGATATCCGGCCTTATTTCGAGTCAGGGCATCGCGGTGTCCATTCCACTTGAGGCCGCAAACTCAGGGTCCCTCTCACATACCTAGAGCTGAAAGAAGCCTCCTCTTGAGGTGCTTGTGGTAAGGTGGTATTCCTCTGGAGTCGAAGCCAGGGACTAACCTCTCATCTCGAGTTGATTTTTGGTCCACGGAGCTCTTTCGTGTTGCTACAGTGACCTCAGGATCCCTCTAGCCTTGAAACAGTGTTCTTGGGGTTTCTCTGGAGTGCCATGAAGGAAATCAAGGCTCCTTTCATGTGTGATGTGCAACACAGAATTGCTCTGCACGCCGTGCAGGGGAATCGGGCCTCATCTCGCGGCGAGGGGGAAGTCTCATGGTTTTTCTCGAGTTGTGGCGGGAACCTGGGGTATATTCTCGAGTTACGACGGGGATGGCCCTTCCACACACGTGTTTGTTCAGCCACGTCAGGACTCTTGCCTAGTTGCGAGACACAACTCGGGATTCTCCTCGAGGCTTGGCAAGGCAATTGGGACGCCTCTCCAGCTGAGGCGGGAGACCAAGGGTCCCTTTCCACGTGCCACAGGAATCCTGGGACTCCTATCAAGTTTCACGAGGAGTCAGGCATCGTCTCCTTTGGAGGCACTGATCTCCGCGTACCTCTGGAGTTTTCAAAGGATGTGAGGCCTCCAGTCGCGATGAGGTGGGGAACTAGGTCTTTCTCTGTGGTCTCCACAGGGGATTCAGACATCCTTTCATCTTGGGAGATGCAAGACGAGCCTGCATTCAAGTCACTGAAGGGATATCCAGCCTTATTTCGCGTCAGGGCATCGCGGTGTCCATTCCACTTGAGGCCGCAAACTCAGGGTCCCTCTCACATACCTAGAGCTGAGAGAAGCCTCCTCTTGAGGTGCTTGTGGTAAGGTGGTATTCCTCTGGAGTCGAAGCCAGGGACTAACCTCTCATCTCGAGTTGATTTTTGGCCCACGGAGCTCTTTCGTGTTGCTACAGTGACCTCAGGATCCCTCTAGCCTTGAAACAGTGTTCTTGGGGTTTCTCTGGAGTGCCATCAAGGAAATCAAGGCTCCTTTCATGTGTGATGTGCAACACGGAATTGCTCTGCACGCAGTGCAGGGGAATCGGGCCTCATCTCGCGGCGAGGGGGAAGTCTCATGGTTTTTCTCGAGTTGCGGCGGGAACCTGGGGTATATTCTCGAGTTACGACGGGGATGGCCCTTTCACCCACGTGTTTCTTCAGCGACGTCAGGACTCCTGCCTAGTTGCGAGGGACAACTCTGGATTCTCCTCGATGCTTGGCAGGGCAATTGGGACGCCTCTCCAGCTGAGGCGGGAGACCAAGTGTCCCTTTCCACGTGCCACAGGAATCCTGGGACTCCTATCAAGTTTCACGAGGAGTCAGGCATCGTCTCCTTTGGAGGCACTGATCTCCGCGTACCTCTGGAGTTTTCAAAGGATGTGAGGCTATCGGTCGCGATGAGGTGGGGAACTAAGTCTTTTTCTGTGCTTTCCACAGGGGATTCAGACATCCTTTCGTCCTGGGAGATGCAAGACGACCCTGCATTGAAGTCACTGCAGGGATATCCGGCCTTATTTCGAGTCAGGGCATCGCGGTGTCCATTCCACTTGAGGCCGCAAAATCAGGGTCCCTCTCACATACCTAGAGCTGAGAGAAGCCTCCTCTTGAGGTGCTTGTGGTAAGGTGGTATTCCTCTGGAGACGAATCCAGGGACTAACCTCTCTTTTCGAGTTGATTTTTGGTCCACAGAGTTCTTTCGAGTTGCTACAGTGACCTCAGGATCGCTCTATCCTTGAAACAGTGTTCTTGGGGTTTCTCTGGAGTGCCATCAAGGAAATCAAGGCTCCTTTCATGTGTGATGTGCAACACGGAATTGCTCTGCACGCAGTACAGGGGAATCGGGCCTCATCTCGCATCAAGGGGGAAGTCTCATGGTTTTTCTCGAGTTGCGGCGGGAACCTGGGGTATATTCTCGAGTTACGACGGGGATGGCCCTTCCACCCACGTGTTTGTTCAGCCACGTCAGGACTCCTGCCTAGTTGTGAGGGACAACTCGGGATTTTCCTCGAGGCTTGGCAGGGCAATTGGAACGCCTCTCCAGCTGAGGCGGGAGACCAAGGGTCCCTTTCCACGTGCCACAAGAATCCTGGGACTCCTATCAAGTTTCACGAGGAGTCAGGCATCGTCTCCTTTGGAGGCACTGATCTCCGCGTACCTCTGGAGTTTTCAAAGGATGTGAGGCCTCCGGTCGCGATGAGGTGGGGAACTAGGTCTTTCTCTGTGGTCTCCACAGGGGATTCAGACATCCTTTCATCTTGGGAGATGCAAGACGAGCCTGCATTCAAGTCACTGCAGGGATATCCAGCCTTATTTCGCGTCAGGGCATCGCGGTGTCCATTCCACTTGAGGCCGCAAACTCAGGGTCCCTCTCACATACCTAGAGCTGAGAGAAGCCTCCTCTTGAGGTGCTTGTGGTAAGGTGGTATTCCTCAGGAGTCGAAGCCAGGGACTAACCTCTCATCTCGTGTTGATTCTTGGTCCACGGAGCTCTTTCGTGTTGCTACAGTGACCTCAGGATCCCTCTAGCCTTGAAACAGTGTTCTTGGGGTTTCTCTGGAGTGCCATCAAGGAAATCAAGGCTCCTTTCATGTGTGATGTGCAACACGGAATTGCTCTGCACGCAGTGCAGGGGAATCGGGCCTCATCTCGCGGCGAGGGGGAAGTCTCATGGTTTTTCTCGAGTTGCGGCGGGAACCTGGGGTATATTCTCGAGTTACGACGGGGATGGCCCTTCCACACACGTGTGTGTTCAGCCATGTCAGGACTCCTGCCTAGTTGCGAGGGACAACTCGGGATTCTCCTCGAGGCTTTGCAGGGCAATTGGGACGCCTCTCCAGCTGAGACGGGAGACCAAGGGTCCCTTTCCACGTGCCACAGGAATCCTGGGTCTCCTATCAAGTTTCACGAGGAGTCAGGCATCGTCTCCTTTGGAGGCACTGATCTCCGCATACCTCTGGAGTTTTCAAAGGATTTGAGGCCTCCTGTCGCGATGAGGTGGGGAACTAGGTCTTTCTCTGTGGTCTCCACAGGGGATTCAGACACCCTTTCGTCTTGGGAGATGCAAGACGAGCCTGCATTCCAGTCACTGCAGGGATATCCGGCCTTATTTCGAGTCAGGGCATCGCGGTGTCCATTCCACTTGAGGGCGCAAACTCAGGGTCCCTCTCACATACCTAGAGCTGAGAGAAGCCTCCTCTTGAGGTGCTTGTGGTAAGGTGGTATTCCTCTGGAGTCGAAGCCAGGGACTAACCTCTCATCTCGAGTTGATTTTTGGCCCACGGAGCTCTTTCGTGTTGCTACAGTGACCTCAGGATCCCTCTAGCCTTGAAACAGTGTTCTTGGGGTTTCTCTGGAGTGCCATGAAGGAAATCAAGGCTCCTTTCATGTGTGATGTGCAACACAGAATTGCTCTGCACGCAGTGCAGGGGAATCGGGCCTCATCTCGCGGCGAGGGGGAAGTCTCATGGTTTTTCTCGAGTTGCGGCGGGAACCTGGGGTATATTCTCGAGTTACGACGGGGATGGCCCTTCCACACACGTGTTTCTTCAGCGACGTCAGGACTCCTGCCTAGTTGCGAGGGACAACTCTGGATTCTCCTCGAGGCTTGGCAGGGCAATTGGGACGCCTCTCCAGCTGAGGCGGGAGACCAAGTGTCCCTTTCCAAGTGCCACAGGAATCCTGGGACTCCGATCAAGTTTCACGAGGAGTCAGGCATCGTCTCCTTTGGAGGCACTGATCTCCGCGTACCTCTGGAGTTTTCAAAGGATGTGAGGCTATCGATCGCGATGAGGTGGGGAACTAAGTCTTTCTCTGTGCTTTCCACAGGGGATTCAGACATCCTTTCGTCCTGGGAGATGCAAGACGAGCCTGCATTGAAGTCACTGCAGGGATATCCAGCCTTATTTCGAGTCAGGGCATCGCGGTGTCCATTCCACTTGAGGCCGCAAACTCAGGGTCCCTATCACATACCTAAAGCTGAGAGAAGCCTCCTCTTGAGGTGCTTGTGGTAAGGTGGTATTCCTCTGGAAACGAATCCAGGGACTAACCTCTATTTTCGACTTGATTTTTCGTCCACAGAGTTCTTTCGTGTTGCTACAGTGACCTCAGGATCCCTCTATCCTTGAAACAGTGTTCTTGGGGTTTCTCTGGAGTGCCATCAAGGAAACCAAGGCTCCTTTCATGTGTGATGTGCAAGACGGAATTGCTCTGCACACAGTGCAGGGGAATCGGGCCTCATTTTGCGGAGAGGGGGAAGTCTCATGGTTTTTCTCGAGTTGCGGCGGGAACCTGGGGTATATTCACGAGTTACGACGGGGATGGCCCTTCCACACACGTGTGTGTTCAGCCATGTCAGGACTCCTGCCTAGTTGCGAGGGACAACTCGGGATTCTCCTCGAGGCTTTGCAGGGCAATTGGGATGCCTCTCCAGCTGAGACGGGAGACCAAGTGTCCCTTTCCACGTGGCACAGGAATCCTGGGTCTCCTATCAAGTTTCACGAGGAGTCAGGCATCGTCTCCTTTGGAGGCACTGATCTCCGCATACCTCTGGAGTTTTCAAAGAATTTGAGGCCTCCTGTCGCGATGAGGTGGGGAACTAGGTCTTTCTCTGTGGTCTCCACAGGGGATTCAGACACCCTTTCGTCTTGGGAGATGCAAGACAAGCCTGCATTCCAGTCACTGCAGGGATATCCGGCCTTATTTCGAGTCAGGGCATCGCGGTGTCCATTCCACTTGAGGCCACAAACTCAGGGTCCCTCTCACATACCTAGAGCTGAGAGAAGCCTCCTCTTGAGGTGCTTGTGGTATGGTGGTATTCCTCTGGAGTCGAAGCCAGGGACTAACCTCTCATCTCGAGTTGATTTTTGGTCCACGGAGCTCTTTTGTGTTGCTACAGTGACCTCAGGATCCCTCTAGCCTTGAAACAGTGTTCTTGGGGTTTCTCTGGAGTGCCATGAAGGAAATCAAGGATCCTTTCATGTGTGATGTGCAACACAGAATTGCTCTGCACGCAGTGCAGGGGAATCGGGCCTCATCTCGCGGCGAGGGGGAAGTCTCATGGTTTTTCTCGAGTTGCGGCGGGAACCTGGGGTATATTCTCGAGTTACGATGGGGATGGCCCTTCCACACACGTGTTTGTTCAGCCACGTCAGGACTCTTGCCTAGTTGCGAGACACAACTCGGGATTCTCCTCGAGGCTTGGCAAGGCAATTGGGACGCCTCTCCAGCTGATGCGGGAGACCAAGGGTCCCTTTCCACATGCCACAGGAATCCTGGGACTCCTATCAAGTTTCACGAGGAGTCAGGCATCGTCTCCTTTGGAGGCACTGATCTCCGCGTACCTCTGGAGTTTTCAAAGGATGTGAGGCCTCCGGTCGCGATGAGGTGGGGAACTAGGTCTTTCTCTGTGGTCTCCACAGGGGATTCAGACATCCTTTTATCTTGGGAAATGCAAGACGAGCCTGCATTCAAGTCACTGCAGGGATATCCAGCCTTATTTCGCGTCAGGGCATCACGGTGTCCATTCCACTTGAGGCCGCAAACTCAGGGTCCCTCTCACATACCTAGAGCTGAGAGAAGCCTCCTCTTGAGGTGCTTGTGTTAAGGTGGTATTCCTCTGGAGTCGAAGCCAGGGACTAACCTCTCATCTCGAGTTGATTTTTGGCCCACGGAGCTCTTTCGTGTTGCTACAGTGACCTCAGGATCCCTCTAGCCTTGAAACAGTGTTCTTGGGGTTTCTCTGGAGTGCCATCAAGGAAATCAAGGCTCCTTTCATGTGTGATGTGCAACACGGAATTGCTCTGCACGCAGTGCAGGGGAATCGGGCCTCATCTCGCAGTGAGGTGGAAGTCTCATGGTTTTTCTCGAGTTGCGGCGGGAACCTGGGGTATATTCTCGAGTTACGACGGGGATGGCCCTTCCACACGTGTGTGTTCAGCCATGTCAGGACTCCTGCCTAGTTGCGAGGGACAACTCGGGATTCTCCTCGAGGCTTTGCAGGGCAATTGGAACGCCTCTCCAGCTGAGACGGGAGACCAAGGGTCCCTTTCCACGTGCCACAGGAATCCTGGGTCTCCTATCAAGTTTCACGAGGAGTCAGGCATCGTCTCCTTTGGAGGCACTGATCTCCGCATACCTCTGGAGTTTTCAAAGGATTTGAGGCCTCCTGTCGCGATGAGGTGGGGAACTAGGTCTTTCTCTGTGGTCTCCACAGGGGATTCAGACACCCTTTCGTCTTGGGAGATGCAAGACGAGGCTGCATTTCAGTCACTGCAGGGATATCCGGCCTTATTTCGCGTCAGGGCATCGCGGTGTCCATTCCACTTGAGGCCGCAAACTCAGGGTCCCTCTCACATACCTAGAGCTGAGAGAAGCCTCCTCTTGAGGTGCTTGTGGTAAGGTGGTATTCCTCTGGAGTCGAAGCCAGGGACTAACCTCTCATCTCGAGTTGATTTTTGGTCCACGGAGCTCTTTCGTGTTGCTACAGTGACCTCAGGATCACTCTAGCCTTGAAACAGTGTTCTTGGGGTTTCTCTGGAGTGCCATGAAGGAAATCAAGGCTCCTTTCATGTGTGATGTGCAACACAGAATTGGTCTGCACGCAGTGCAGGGGAATCGGGCCTCATCTCGCGGCGAGGGGAAATCTCATGGTTTTTCTCGAGTTGCGGTGGGAACCTGGGGTATATTCTCGAGTTACGACGGGGATGGCCCTTCCACACACGTGTTTGTTCAGCCACGTCAGGACTCTTGCCTAGTTGCGAGACACAACTCGGGATTCTCTTCGAGGCTTGGCAAGGCAATTGTGACGCCTCTCCAGCTGAGGCGGGAGACCAAGGGTCCCTTTCCACGTGCCACAGGAATCCTGGGACTCCTATCAAGTTTCACGAGGAGTCAGGCATCGTCTCCTTTGGAGGCACTGATCTCCGCGTACCTCTGGAGTTTTCAAAGGATGTGAGGCCTCCGGTCGCGATGAGGTGGGGAACTAGGTCTTTCTCTGTGGTCTCCACAGGGGATTCAGACATCCTTTCATCTTGGGAGATGCAAGACGAGCCTACATTCAAGTCACTGCAGGGATATCCAGCCTTATTTCGCGTCAGGGCATCGCGGTGTCCATTCCACTTGAGGCCGCAAACTCAGGGTCCCTCTCACATACCTAGAGCTGAGAGAAGCCTCCTCTTGAGGTGCTTGTGGTAAGGTGGTATTCCTCTGGAGTCGAAGCCAGGGACTAACCTCTCATCTCGAGTTGATTTTTTCCCCACGGAGCTCTTTCGTGTTGCTACAGTGACCTCAGGATCCCTCTAGCCTTGAAACAGTGTTCTTGGGGTTTCTCTGGAGTGCCATCAAGGAAATCAAGGCTCCTTTCATGTGTGATGTGCAACACGGAATTGCTCTGCACGCAGTGCAGGGGAATCGGGCCTCATCTCGCAGCGAGGGGGAAGTCTCATGGTTTTTCTCGAGTTGCGGCGGGAACCTGGGGTATATTCTCGAGTTACGACGGGGATGGCCCTTCCACCCACGTGTTTCTTCAGCGACGTCAGGACTCCTGCCTAGTTGCGAGGGACAACTCGGGATTCTCCTCGAGGCTTGGCAGGGCAATTGGGACGCCTCTCCAGCTGAGGCGGGAGACCAAGTGTCCCTTTCCAAGTGCCACAGGAATCCTGGGACTCCTATCAAGTTTCACGAGAAGTCAGGCATCGTCTCCTTTGGAGGCACTGATCTCCGCGTACCTCTGGAGTTTTCAAAGGATGTGAGGCTATCGGTCGCGATGAGGTGGGGAACTAGGTCTTTCTCTGTGGTCTCCACAGGGGATTCAGACACCCTTTCGTCTTGGGAGATGCAAGACGAGGCTGCATTTCAGTCACTGCAGGGATATCCGGCCTTATTTCGCGTCAGGGCATCGCGGTGTCCATTCCACTTGAGGCCGCAAACTCAGGGTCCCTCTCACATACTTAGAGCTGAGAGAAGCCTCCTCTTGAGGTGCTTGTGGTAAGGTGGTATTCCTCTGGAGTCGAAGCCAGGGACTAACCTCTCATCTCGAGTTGATTTTTGGTCCACGGAGCTCTTTCGTGTTGCTACAGTGACCTCAGGATCACTCTAGCCTTGAAACAGTGTTCTTGGGGTTTCTCTGGAGTGCCATGAAGGAAATCAAGGCTCCTTTCATGTGTGATGTGCAACACAGAATTGGTCTGCACGCAGTGCAGGGGAATCGGGCCTCATCTCGCGGCGAGGGGAAATCTCATGGTTTTTCTCGAGTTGCGGTGGGAACCTGGGATATATTCTCGAGTTACGACGGGGATGGCCCTTCCACACACGTGTTTGTTCAGCCACGTCAGGACTCTTGCCTAGTTGCGAGACACAACTCGGGATTCTCTTCGAGGCTTGGCAAGGCAATTGTGACGCCTCTCCAGCTGAGGCGGGAGACCAAGGGTCCCTTTCCACGTGCCACAGGAATCCTGGGACTCCTATCAAGTTTCACGAGGAGTCAGGCATCGTCTCCTTTGGAGGCACTGATCTCCGCGTACCTCTGGAGTTTTCAAAGGATGTGAGGCCTCCGGTCGCGATGAGGTGGGGAACTAGGTCTTTCTCTGTGGTCTCCACAGGGGATTCAGACATCCTTTCATCTTGGGAGATGCAAGACGAGCCTACATTCAAGTCACTGCAGGGATATCCAGCCTTATTTCGCGTCAGGGCATCGCGGTGTCCATTCCACTTGAGGCCGCAAACTCAGGGTCCCTCTCACATACCTAGAGCTGAGAGAAGCCTCCTCTTGAGGTGCTTGTGGTAAGGTGGTATTCCTCTGGAGTCGAAGCCAGGGACTAACCTCTCATCTCGAGTTGATTTTTTCCCCACGGAGCTCTTTCGTGTTGCTACAGTGACCTCAGGATCCCTCTAGCCTTGAAACAGTGTTCTTGGGGTTTCTCTGGAGTGCCATCAAGGAAATCAAGGCTCCTTTCATGTGTGATGTGCAACACGGAATTGCTCTGCACGCAGTGCAGGGGAATCGGGCCTCATCTCGCAGCGAGGGGGAAGTCTCATGGTTTTTCTCGAGTTGCGGCGGGAACCTGGGGTATATTCTCGAGTTACGACGGGGATGGCCCTTCCACCCACGTGTTTCTTCAGCGACGTCAGGACTCCTGCCTAGTTGCGAGGGACAACTCGGGATTCTCCTCGAGGCTTGGCAGGGCAATTGGGACGCCTCTCCAGCTGAGGCGGGAGACCAAGTGTCCCTTTCCAAGTGCCACAGGAATCCTGGGACTCCTATCAAGTTTCACGAGAAGTCAGGCATCGTCTCCTTTGGAGGCACTGATCTCCGCGTACCTCTGGAGTTTTCAAATGATGTGAGGCTATCGGTCGCGATGAGGTGGGGAACTAAGTCTTTCTCTGTGCTTTCCACAGGGGATTCAGACATCCTTTCGTCCTGGGAGATGCAAGACGAGCCTGCATTGAAGTCACTGCAGGGATATCCGGCCTTATTTCGACTCAGGGCATCGCGGTGTCCATTCCACTTGAGGCCGCAAACTCAGGATCCCTCTCACATACCTAGAGCTGAGAGAAGCCTCCTCTTGAGGTGCTTGTGGTAAGGTGGTATTCCTCAGGAGTCGAAGCCAGGGACTAACCTCTCATCTCGTGTTGATTCTTGGTCCACGGAGCTCTTTCGTGTTGCTACAGTGACCTCAGGATCCCTCTAGCCTTGAAACAGTGTTCTTGGGGTTTCTCTGGAGTGCCATGAAGGAAATCAAGGCTCCTTTCATGTGTGATGTGCAACACAGAATTGCTCTGCACGCAGTGCAGGGGAATCGGGCCTCATCTCGCGGCGAGGGGGAAGTCTCATGGTTTTTCTCGAGTTGCGGCGGGAACCTGGGGTATATTCTCGAGTTACGACGGGGATGGCCCTTCCACACACGTGTTTGTTCAGCCACGTCAGGACTCTTGCCTAGTTGCGAGACACAACTCGGGATTCTCCTCGAGGCTTGGCAAGGCAATTGGGACGCCTCTCCAGCTGAGGCGGGAGACCAAGGCTCCCTTTCCACGTGCCACAGGAATCCTGGGACTCCTATCAAGTTTCACGAGGAGTCAGGCATCGTCTCCTTTGGAGGCACTGATCTCCGCGTACCTCTGGAGTTTTCAAAGGATGTGAGGCCTCCGGTCGCGATGAGGTGGGGAACTAGGTCTTTCTCTGTGGTCTCCACAGGGGATTCAGACACCCTTTCGTCTTGGGAGATGCAAGACGAGCCTGCATTCCAGTCACTGCAGGGATATCAGGCCTTATTTCGAGTCAGGGCATCGCGGTGTCCATTCCACTTGAGGCCGCAAACTCAGGGTCCCTGTCACATACCTAGAGCTGAGAGAAGCCTCCTCTTGAGGTGCTTGTGTTAAGGTGGTATTCCTCTGGAGTCGAAGCCAGGGACTAACCTCTCATCTCGAGTTGATTTTTGGCCCACGGAGCTATTTCGTGTTGCTACAGTGACCTCAGGATCCCTCTAGCCTTGAAACAGTGTTCTTGGGGTTTCTCTGGAGTGCCATCAAGGAAATCAAGGCTCCTTTCTTGTGTGATGTGCAACACGGAATTGCTCTGCACGCAGTGCAGGGGAATCGGGCCTCATCTCGCAGCGAGGGGGAAGTTTCATGGTTTTTCTCGAGTTGCGGCGGGAACCTGGGGTATATTCTCGAGTTACGACGGGGATGGCCCTTCCACCCACGTGTTTCTTCAGCGACGTCAGGACTCCTGCCTAGTTGCGAGGGACAACTCTGGATTCTCCTCGAGGCTTGGCAGGGCAATTGGGACGCCTCTCCAGCTGAGGCGGGAGACCAAGTGTCCCTTTCCAAGTGCCACAGGAATCCTGGGACTCCTATCAAGTTTCACGAGGAGTCAGGCATCGTCTCCTTTGGAGGCACTGATCTCCGCGTACCTCTGGAGTTTTCAAAGGATGTGAGGCCTCCGGTCGCGATGAGGTGGGGAACTAGGTCTTTCTCTGTGGTCTCCACAGGGGATTCAGACATCCTTTCATCTTGGGAGATGCAAGACGAGCCTGCATTCAAGTCACTGCAGGGATATCCGGCCTTATTTCGAGTCAGGGCATCGCGGTGTCCATTCCACTTGAGGCCGCAAACTCAGGGTCCCTCTCACATACCTAGAGCTGAGAGAAGCCTCCTCTTGAGGTGCTTGTGGTAAGGTGGTATTCCTCAGGAGTCGAAGCCAGGGACTAACCTCTCATCTCGTGTTGATTCTTGGTCCACGGAGCTCTTTCGTGTTGCTACAGTGACCTCAGGATCCCTCTAGCCTTGAAACAGTGTTCTTGGGGTTTCTCTGGAGTGCCATCAAGGAAATCAAGGCTCCTTTCATGTGTGATGTGCAAGACGGAATTGCTCTGCACGCAGCGCAGGGGAATCGGGCCTCATTTTGCGGAGAGGTGGAAGTCTCATGGTTTTTCTCGAGTTGCGGCGGGAACCTGGGGTATATTCTCGAGTTCCGACGGGGATGGCCCTTCCACACACGTGTGTGTTCAGCCATGTCAGGACTTCTGCCTAGTTGCGAGGGACAACTCGGGATTCTCCTCGAGGCTTTGCAGGGCAATTGGGACACCTCTCCAGCTGAGACGGGAGACCAAGGGTCCCTTTCCACGTGCGACAGGAATCCTGGGTCTCCTATCAAGTTTCACGAGGAGTCAGGCATCGTCTCCTTTGGAGGCACTGATCTCCGCATACCTCTGGAGTTTTCAAAGGATTTGAGGCCTCCTGTCGCGATGAGGTGGGGAACTAGGTCTTTCTCTGTGGTCTCCACAGGGGATTCAGACACCCTTTCGTCTTGGGAGATGCAAGACGAGGCTGCATTTTAGTCACTGCAGGGGTATCCGGCCTTATTTCGAGTCAGGGCATCGCGGTGTCCATTCCACTTGAGGGCGCAAACTCAGGGTCCCTCTCACATACCTAGAGCTGAGAGAAGCCTCCTCTTGAGGTGCTTGTGGTAAGGTGGTATTCCTCTGGAGTCGAAGCCAGGGACTAACCTCTCATCTCGAGTTGATTTTTGGTCCACGGAGCTCTTTCGTGTTGCTACAGTGACCTCAGGATCCCTCTAGCCTTGAAACAGTGTTCTTGGGGTTTCTCTGGAGTGCCATGAAGGAAATCAAGGCTCCTTTCATGTGTGATGTGCAACACAGAATTGCTCTGCACGCAGTGCAGGGGAATCGGGCCTCATCTCGCGGCGAGGGGGAAGTCTCATGGTTTTTCTCGAGTTGCGGCGGGAACCTGGGGTATATTCTCGAGTTACGACGGGGATGGCCCTTCCACACACGTGTTTGTTCAGCCACGTCAGGACTCTTGCCTAGTTGCGAGACACAACTCGGGATTCTCCTCGAGGCTTGGCAAGGCAATTGGGACGCCTCTCCAGCTGAGGCGGGAGACCAAGGGTCCCTTTCCACGTGCCACAGGAATCCTGGGACTCCTATCAAGTTTCACGAGGAGTCAGGCATCGTCTCCTTTGGAGGCACTGATCTCCGCGTACCTCTGGAGTTTTCAAAGGATGTGAGGCCTCCGGTCGCGATGAGGTGGGGAACTAGGTCTTTCTCTGTGGTCTCCACAGGGGATTCAGACATCCTTTCATCTTGGGAGATGCAAGACGAGCCTGCATTCAAGTCACTGAAGGGATATCCAGCTTTATTTCGCGTCAGGGCATCGCGGTGTCCATTCCACTTGAGGCCGCAAACTCAGGGTCCCTCTCACATACCTAGAGCTGAGAGAAGCCTCCTCTTGAGGTGCTTGTGGTAAGGTGGTATTCCTCTGGAGACGAAGCCAGGGACTAACCTCTCATCTCGAGTTGATTTTTGGCCCACGGAGCTCTTTCGTGTTGCTACAGTGACCTCAGGATCCCTCTAGCCTTGAAACAGTGTTCTTGGGGTTTCTCTGGAGTGCCATCAAGGAAATCAAGGCTCCTTTCATGTGTGATGTGCAACACGGAATTGCTCTGCACGCAGTGCAGGGGAATCGGGCCTCATCTCGCGGCGAGGGGGAAGTCTCATGGTTTTTCTCGAGTTGCGGCGGGAACCTGGGGTATATTCTCGAGTTACGACGGGGATGGCCCTTCCACCCACGTGTTTCTTCAGCGACGTCAGGACTCCTGCCTAGTTGCGAGGGACAACTCTGGATTCTCCTCGAGGCTTGGCAGGGCAATTGGGACGCCTCTCCAGCTGAGGCGGGAGACCAAGTGTCCCTTTCCACGTGCCACAGGAATCCTGGGACTCCTATCAAGTTTCACGAGGAGTCAGGCATCGTCTCCTTTGGAGGCACTGATCTCCGCGTACCTCTGGAGTTTTCAAAGGATGTGAGGCTATCGGTCGCGATGAGGTGGGGAACTAAGTCTTTTTCTGTGCTTTCCACAGGGGATTCAGACATCCTTTCGTCCTGGGAGATGCAAGACGAGCCTGCATTGAAGTCACTGCAGGGATATCCGGCCTTATTTCGAGTCAGGGCATCGCGGTGTCCATTCCACTTGAGGCCGCAAAATCAGGGTCCCTCTCACATACCTAGAGCTGAGAGAAGCCTCCTCTTGAGGTGCTTGTGGTAAGGTGGTATTCCTCTGGAGACGAATCCAGGGACTAACCTCTCTTTTCGAGTTGATTTTTGGTCCACAGAGTTCTTTCGTGTTGCTACAGTGACCTCAGGATCCCTCTATCCTTGAAACAGTGTTCTTGGGGTTTCTCTGGAGTGCCATCAAGGAAATCAAGGCTCCTTTCATGTGTGATGTGCAAGACGGAATTGCTCTGCACGCCGTACAGGGGAATCGGGCCTCATCTCGCATCGAGGGGGAAGTCTCATGGTTTTTCTCGAGTTGCGGCGGGAACCTGGGGTATATTCTCGAGTTACGACGGGGATGGCCCTTCCACCCACGTGTTTGTTCAGCCACGTCAGGACTCCTGCCTAGTTGCGAGGGACAACTCGGGATTCTCCTCGAGGCTTGGCAGGGCAATTGGAACGCCTCTCCAGCTGAGGCGGGAGACCAAGGGTCCCTTTCCACGTGCCACAAGAATCCTGGGACTCCTATCAAGTTTCACGAGGAGTCAGGCATCGTCTCCTTTGGAGGCACTGATCTCCGCGTACCTCTGGAGTTTTCAAAGGATGTGAGGCCTCCGGTCGCGATGAGGTGGGGAACTAGGTCTTTCTCTGTGGTCTCCACAGGGGATTCAGACATCCTTTCATCTTGGGAGATGCAAGACGAGCCTGCATTCAAGTCACTGCAGGGATATCCAGCCTTATTTCGAGTCAGGGCATCGCGGTGTCCATTCCACTTGAGGCCGCAAACTCAGGGTCCCTCTCACATACCTAGAGCTGAGAGAAGCCTCCTCTTGAGGTGCTTGTGGTAAGGTGGTATTCCTCAGGAGTCGAAGCCAGGGACTAACCTCTCATCTCGTGTTGATTCTTGGTCCACGGAGCTCTTTCGTGTTGCTACAGTGACCTCAGGATCCCTCTAGCCTTGAAACAGTGTTCTTGGGATTTCTCTGGAGTGCCATCAAGGAAATCAAGGCTCCTTTCATGTGTGATGTGCAACACGGAATTGCTCTGCACGCAGTGCAGGGGAATCGGGCCTCATCTCGCGGCGAGGGGGAAGTCTCATGGTTTTTCTCGAGTTGCGGCGGGAACCTGGGGTATATTCTCGAGTTACGACGGGGATGGCCCTTCCACACACGTGTGTGTTCAGCCATGTCAGGACTCCTGCCTAGTTGCGAGGGACAACTCGGGATTCTCCTCGAGGCTTGGCAGGGCAATTTGGACGCCTCTCCAGCTGAGACAGGAGACCAAGGGTCCCTTTCCACGTGCCACAGGAATCCTGGGTCTCCTATCAAGTTTCACGAGGAGTCAGGCATCGTCTCCTTTGGAGGCACTGATCTCCGCATACCTCTGGAGTTTTCAAAGGATTTGAGGCCTCCTGTCGTGATGAGGTGGGGAACTAGGTCTTTCTCTGTGGTCTCCACAGGGGATTCAGACACCCTTTCGTCTTGGGAGATGCAAGACGAGCCTGCATTCCAGTCACTGCAGGGATATCCGGCCTTATTTCGAGTCAGGGCATCGCGGTGTCCATTCCACTTGAGGGCGCAAACTCAGGGTCCCTCTCACATACCTAGAGCTGAGAGAAGCCTCCTCTTGAGGTGCTTGTGGTAAGGTGGTATTCCTCTGGAGTCGAAGCCAGGGACTAACCTCTCATCTCGAGTTGATTTTTGGTCCACGGAGCTCTTTCGTGTTGCTACAGTGACCTCAGGATCCCTCTAGCCTTGAAACAGTGTTCTTGGGGTTTCTCTGGAGTGCCATGAAGGAAATCAAGGCTCCTTTCATGTGTGATGTGCAACACAGAATTGCTCTGCACGCAGTGCAGGGGAATCGGGCCTCATCTCGCGGCGAGGGGGAAGTCTCATGGTTTTTCTCGAGTTGCGGCGGGAACCTGGGGTATATTCTCGAGTTACGACGGGGATGGCCCTTCCACACACGTGTTTCTTCAGCGACGTCAGGACTCCTGCCTAGTTGCGAGGGACAACTCTGGATTCTCCTCGAGGCTTGGCAGGGCAATTGGGACGCCTCTCCAGCTGAGGCGGGAGACCAAGTGTCCCTTTCCAAGTGCCACAGGAATCCTGGGACTCCTATCAAGTTTCACGAGGAGTCAGGCATCGTCTCCTTTGGAGGCACTGATCTCCGCGTACCTCTGGAGTTTTCAAAGGATGTGAGGCTATCGATCGCGATGAGGTGGGGAACTAAGTCTTTCTCTGTGCTTTCCACAGGGGATTCAGACATCCTTTCGTCCTGGGAGATGCAAGACGAGCCTGCATTGAAGTCACTGCAGGGATATCCAGCCTTATTTCGAGTCAGGGCAACGCGGTGTCCATTCCACTTGAGGCCGCAAACTCAGGGTCCCTCTCACATACCTAGAGCTGAGAGAAGCCTCCTCTTGAGGTGCTTGTGGTAAGGTGGTATTCCTCTGGAGACGAATCCAGGGACTAACCTCTCTTTTCGACTTGATTTTTCGTCCACAGAGTTCTTTCGTGTTGCTACAGTGACCTCAGGATCCCTCTATCCTTGAAACAGTGTTCTTGGGGTTTCTCTGGAGTGCCATCAAGGAAATCAAGGCTCCTTTCATGTGTGATGTGCAAGACGGAATTGCTCTGCACGCAGTACAGGGGAATCGGGCCTCATCTCGCATCGAGGGGGAAGTCTCATGGTTTTTCTCGAGTTGCGGCGGGAACCTGGGGTATATTCTCGAGTTACGACGGGGATGGCCCTTCCACCCACGTGTTTGTTCAGCCACGTCAGGACTCCTGCCTAGTTGTGAGGGACAACTCGGGATTCTCCTCGAGGCTTGGCAGGGCAATTGGAACGCCTCTCCAGCTGAGGCGGGAGACCAAGGGTCCCTTTCCACGTGCCACAAGAATCCTGGGACTCCTATCAAGTTTCACGAGGAGTCAGGCATCGTCTCCTTTGGAGGCACTGATCTCCGCGTACCTCTGGAGTTTTCAAAGGATGTGAGGCCTCCGGTCGCGATGAGGTGGGGAACTAGGTGTTTCTCTGTGGTCTCCACAGGGGATTCAGACATCCTTTCTTCTTGGGAGATGCAAGACGAGCCTGCATTCAAGTCACTGCAGGGATATTCAGCCTTATTTCGCGTCAGGGCATCGCGGCGTCCATTCCACTTGAGGCCGCAAACTCAGGGTCCCTCTCACATACCTAGAGCTGAGAGAAGCCTCCTCTTGAGGTGCTTGTGTTAAGGTGGTATTCCTCTGGAGTCGAAGCCAGGGACTAACCTCTCATCTCGAGTTGATTTTTGGTCCACGGAGCTCTTTCGTGTTGCTACAGTGACCTCAGGATCCCTCTAGCCTTGAAACAGTGTTCTTGGGGTTTCTCTGGAGTGCCATGAAGGAAATCAAGGCTCCTTTCATGTGTGATGTGCAACACAGAATTGCTCAGCACGCAGTGCAGGGGAATCGGGCCTCATCTCGCGGCGAGGGGGAAGTCTCATGGTTTTTCTCGAGTTGCGGCGGGAACCTGGGGTATATTCTCGAGTTACGACGGTGATGGCCCTTCCACACACGTGTTTGTTCAGCCACGTCAGGACTCTTGCCTAGTTGCGAGACACAACTCGGGATTCTCCTCGAGGCTTGGCAAGGCAATTGGGACGCCTCTCCAGCTGAGGCGGGAGACCAAGGGTCCCTTTCCACGTGCCACAGCAATCCTGGGACTCCTATCAAGTTTCACGAGGAGTCAGGCATCGTCTCCTTTGGAGGCACTGATCTCCGCGTACCTCTGGAATTTTCAAAGGATGTGAGGCCTCCGGTCGCGATGAGGTGGGGAACTAGGTCTTTCTCTGTGGTCTCCACAGGGGATTCAGACATCCTTTCATCTTGGGAGATGCAAGACGAGCCTGCATTCAAGTCACTGAAGGGATATCCAGCCTTATTTCGCGTCAGGGCATCGCGGTGTCCATTCCACTTGAGGCCGCAAACTCAGGGTCCCTCTCACATACCTAGAGCTGAGAGAAGCCTCCTCTTGAGGTGCTTGTGGTAAGGTGGTATTCCTCTGGAGACGAAGCCAGGGACTAACCTCTCATCTCGAGTTGATTTTTGGCCCACGGAGCTCTTTCGTGTTGCTACAGTGACCTCAGGATCCCTCTAGCCTTGAAACAGTGTTCTTGGGGTTTCTCTGGAGTGCCATCAAGGAAATCAAGGCTCCTTTCATGTGTGATGTGCAACACGGAATTGCTCTGCACGCAGTGCAGGGGAATCGGGCCTCATCTCGCGGCGAGGGGGAAGTCTCATGGTTTTTCTCGAGTTGCGGCGGGAACCTGGGGTATATTCTCGAGTTACGACGGGGATGGCCCTTCCACCCACGTGTTTCTTCAGCGACGTCAGGACTCCTGCCGAGTTGCGAGGGACAACTCTGGATTCTCCTCGAGGCTTGGCAGGGCAATTGGGACGCCTCTCCAGCTGAAGCGGGAGACCAAGTGTCCCTTTCCACGTGCCACAGGAATCCTGGGACTCCTATCAAGTTTCACGAGGAGTCAGGCATCGTCTCCTTTGGAGGCACTGATCTCCGCGTACCTCTGGAGTTTTCAAAGGATGTGAGGCTATCGGTCGCGATGAGGTGGGGAACTAAGTCTTTTTCTGTGCTTTCCACAGGGGATTCAGACATCCTTTCGTCCTGGGAGATGCAAGACGACCCTGCAGTGACTTCAATGCAGGGATATCCGGCCTTATTTCGAGTCAGGGCATCGCGGTGTCCATTCCACTTGAGGCCGCAAAATCAGGGTCCCTCTCACATACCTAGAGCTGAGAGAAGCCTCCTCTTGAGGTGCTTGTGGTAAGGTGGTATTCCTCTGGAGACGAATCCAGGGACTAACCTCTCTTTTCGAGTTGATTTTTGGTCCACAGAGTTCTTTCGTGTTGCTACAGTGACCTCAGGATCCCTCTATCCTTGAAACAGTGTTCTTGGGGTTTCTCTGGAGTGCCATCAAGGAAATCAAGGCTCCTTTCATGTGTGATGTGCAAGACGGAATTGCTCTGCACGCAGTACAGGGGAATCGGGCCTCATCTCGCATCGAGGGGGAAGTCTCATGGTTTTTCTCGAGTTGCGGCGGGAACCTGGGGTATATTCTCGAGTTACGACGGGGATGGCCCTTCCACCCACGTGTTTGTTCAGCCACGTCAAGACTCCTGCCTAGTTGCGAGACACAACTCGGGATTCTCCTCGAGGCTTGGCAAGGCAATTGGGACGCCTCTCCAGCTGAGGCGGGAGACCAAGGGTCCCTTTCCACGTGCCACAAGAATCCTGGGACTCCTATCAAGTTTCACGAGGAGTCAGGCATCGTCTCCTTTGGAGGCACTGATCTCCGCGTACCTCTGGAGTTTTCAAAGGATGTGAGGCCTCCGGTCGCGATGAGGTGGGGAACTAGGTCTTTCTCTGTGGTCTCCACAGGGGATTCAGACATCCTTTCATCTTGGGAGATGCAAGACGAGCCTGCATTCAAGTCACTGCAGGGATATCCAGCCTTATTTCGAGTCAGGGCATCGCGGTGTCCATTCCACTTGAGGCCGCAAACTCAGGGTCCCTCTCACATACCTAGAGCTGAGAGAAGCCTCCTCTTGAGGTGCTTGTGGTAAGGTGGTATTCCTCAGGAGTCGAAGCCAGGGACTAACCTCTCATCTCGTGTTGATTCTTGGTCCACGGAGCTCTTTCGTGTTGCTACAGTGACCTCAGGATCCCTCTAGCCTTGAAACAGTGTTCTTGGGATTTCTCTGGAGTGCCATCAAGGAAATCAAGGCTCCTTTCATGTGTGATGTGCAACACGGAATTGCTCTGCACGCAGTGCAGGGGAATCGGGCCTCATCTCGCGGCGAGGGGGAAGTCTCATGGTTTTTCTCGAGTTGCGGCGGGAACCTGGGGTATATTCTCGAGTTACGACGGGGATGGCCCTTCCACACACGTGTGTGTTCAGCCATGTCAGGACTCCTGCCTAGTTGCGAGGGACAACTCGGGATTCTCCTCGAGGCTTGGCAGGGCAATTGGGATGCCTCTCCAGCTGAGACGGGAGACCAAGGGTCCCTTTCCACGTGCCACAGGAATCCTGGGTCTCCTATCAAGTTTCACGAGGAGTCAGGCATCGTCTCCTTTGGAGGCACTGATCTCCGCATACCTCTGGAGTTTTCAAAGGATTTGAGGCCTGCTGTCGTGATGAGGTGGGGAACTAGGTCTTTCTCTGTGGTCTCCACAGGGGATTCAGACACCCTTTCGTCTTGGGAGATGCAAGACGAGCCTGCATTCCAGTCACTGCAGGGATATCCGGCCTTATTTCGAGTCAGGGCATCGCGGTGTCCATTCCACTTGAGGGCGCAAACTCAGGGTCCCTCTCACATACCTAGAGCTGAGAGAAGCCTCCTCTTGAGGTGCTTGTGGTAAGGTGGTATTCCTCTGGAGTCGAAGCCAGGGACTAACCTCTCATCTCGAGTTGATTTTTGGTCCACGGAGCTCTTTCGTGTTGCTACAGTGACCTCAGGATCCCTCTAGCCTTGAAACAGTGTTCTTGGGGTTTCTCTGGAGTGCCATGAAGGAAATCAAGGCTCCTTTCATGTGTGATGTGCAACACAGAATTGCTCTGCACGCAGTGCAGGGGAATCGGGCCTCATCTCGCGGCGAGGGGGAAGTCTCATGGTTTTTCTCGAGTTGCGGCGGGAACCTGGGGTATATTCTCGAGTTACGACGGGGATGGCCCTTCCACACACGTGTTTCTTCAGCGACGTCAGGACTCCTGCCTAGTTGCGAGGGACAACTCTGGATTCTCCTCGAGGCTTGGCAGGGCAATTGGGACGCCTCTCCAGCTGAGGCGGGAGACCAAGTGTCCCTTTCCAAGTGCCACAGGAATCCTGGGACTCCTATCAAGTTTCACGAGGAGTCAGGCATCGTCTCCTTTGGAGGCACTGATCTCCGCGTACCTCTGGAGTTTTCAAAGGATGTGAGGCTATCGGTCGCGATGAGGTGGGGAACTAAGTCTTTCTCTGTGCTTTCCACAGGGGATTCAGACATCCTTTCGTCCTGGGAGATGCAAGACGAGCCTGCATTGAAGTCACTGCAGGGATATCCAGCCTTATTTCGAGTCAGGGCATCGCGGTGTCCATTCCACTTGAGGCCGCAAACTCAGGGTCCCTATCACATACCTAGAGCTGAGAGAAGCCTCCTCTTGAGGTGCTTGTGGTAAGGTGGTATTCCTCTGGAGACGAATCCAGGGACTAACCTCTCTTTTCGACTTGATTTTTCGTCCACAGAGTTCTTTCGTGTTGCTACAGTGACCTCAGGATCCCTCTATCCTTGAAACAGTGTTCTTGGGGTTTCTCTGGAGTGCCATCAAGGAAATCAAGGCTCCTTTCATGTGTGATGTGCAAGACGGAATTGCTCTGCACGCAGTACAGGGGAATCGGGCCTCATCTCGCATCGAGGGGGAAGTCTCATGGTTTTTCTCGAGTTGCGGCGGGAACCTGGGGTATATTCTCGAGTTACGACGGGGATGGCCCTTCCACCCACGTGTTTGTTCAGCCACGTCAGGACTCCTGCCTAGTTGTGAGGGACAACTCGGGATTCTCCACGAGGCTTGGCAGGGCAATTGGAACGCCTCTCCAGCTGAGGCGGGAGACCAAGGGTCCCTTTCCACGTGCCACAAGAATCCTGGGACTCCTATCAAGTTTCACGAGGAGTCAGGCATCGTCTCCTTTGGAGGCACTGATCTCCGCGTACCTCTGGAGTTTTCAAAGGATGTGAGGCCTCCGGTCGCGATGAGGTGGGGAACTAGGTGTTTCTCTGTGGTCTCCACAGGGGATTCAGACATCCTTTCTTCTTGGGAGATGCAAGACGAGCCTGCATTCAAGTCACTGCAGGGATATTCAGCCTTATTTCGCGTCAGGGCATCGCGGCGTCCATTCCACTTGAGGCCGCAAACTCAGGGTCCCTCTCACATACCTAGAGCTGAGAGAAGCCTCCTCTTGAGGTGCTTGTGTTAAGGTGGTATTCCTCTGGAGTCGAAGCCAGGGACTAACCTCTCATCTCGAGTTGATTTTTGGTCCACGGAGCTCTTTCGTGTTGCTACAGTGACCTCAGGATCCCTCTAGCCTTGAAACTGTGTTCTTGGGGTTTCTCTGGAGTGCCATGAAGGAAATCAAGGCTCCTTTCATGTGTGATGTGCAACACAGAATTGCTCAGCACGCAGTGCAGGGGAATCGGGCCTCATCTCGCGGCGAGGGGGAGTCTCATGGTTTTTCTCGAGTTGCGGCGGGAACCTGGGGTATATTCTCGAGTTACGACGGGGATGGCCCTTCCACACACGTGTTTGTTCAGCCACGTCAGGACTCTTGCCTAGTTGCGAGACACAACTCGGGATTCTCCTCGAGGCTTGGCAAGGCAATTGGGACGCCTCTCCAGCTGAGGCGGGAGACCAAGGGTCCCTTTCCACGTGCCACAGCAATCCTGGGACTCCTATCAAGTTTCACGAGGAGTCAGGCATCGTCTCCTTTGGAGGCACTGATCTCCGCGTACCTCTGGAATTTTCAAAGGATGTGAGGCCTCCGGTCGCGATGAGGTGGGGAACTAGGTGTTTCTCTGTGGTCTCCACAGGGGATTCAGACATCCTTTCGTATTGGGAGATGCAAGACGAGCCTGCATTCCAGTCACTGCAGGAATATCCGGCCTTATTTCGAGTCAGGGCATCGCGGTGTCCATTCCACTTGAGGCCGCAAACTCAGGGTCCCTCTCACATACCTAGAGCTGAGAGAAGCCTCCTCTTGAGGTGCTTGTGGTAAGGTGGTATTCCTCAGGAGTCGAAGCCAGGGACTAACCTCTATCTCGTGTTGATTCTTGGTCCACGGAGCTCTTTCGTGTTGCTACAGTGACCTCAGGATCCCTCTAGCCTTGAAACAGTGTTCTTGGGGTTTCTCTGGAGTGCCATCAAGGAAATCAAGGCTCCTTTCATGAGTGATGTGCAACACGGAATTGCTCTGCACACAGTGCAGGGGAATCGGGCCTCATTTTGCGGAGAGGGGAAAGTCTCATGGTTTTTCTCGAGTTGCGGCGGGAACCTGGGGTATATTCTCGAGTTCCGACGGGGATGGCCCTTCCACACACGTGTGTGTTCAGCCATGTCAGGACTCCTGCCTAGTTGCGAGGGACAACTCGGGATTCTCCTCGAGGCTTTGCAGGGCAATTGGGACGCCTCTCCAGCTGAGACGGGAGACCAAGTGTCCCTTTCCACGTGCCACAGGAATCCTGGGTCTCCTATCAAGTTTCACGAGGAGTCAGGCATCGTCTCCTTTGTAGGCACTGATCTCCGCATACCTCTGGAGTTTTCAAAGGATTTGAGGCCTCCTGTCGCGATGAGGTGGGGAACTAGGTCTTTCTCTGTGGTCTCCACAGGGGATTCAGACACCCTTTCGTCTTGGGAGATGCAAGACAAGCCTGCATTCCAGTCACTGCAGGGATATCCGGCCTTATTTCGAGTCAGGGCATCGCGGTGTCCATTCCACTTGAGGCCACAAACTCAGGGTCCCTCTCACATACCTAGTGCTGAGAGAAGCCTCCTCTTGAGGTGCTTGTGGTATGGTGGTATTCCTCTGGAGTCGAAGCCAGGGACTAACCTCTCATCTCGAGTTGATTTTTGGTCCACGGAGCTCTTTCGTGTTGCTACAGTGACCTCAGGATCCCTCTAGCCTTGAAACAGTGTTCTTGGGGTTTCTCTGGAGTGCCATGAAGGAAATCAAGGCTCCTTTCATGTGTGATGTGCAACACAGAATTGCTCTGCACGCAGTGCAGGGGAATCGGGCCTCATCTCGCGGCGAGGGGGAAGTCTCATGGTTTTTCTCGAGTTGCGACGGGAACCTGGGGTATATTCTCGAGTTACGACGGGGATGGCCCTTCCACACACGTGTTTGTTCAGCCACGTCAGGACTCTTGCCTAGTTGCGAGACACAACTCGGAATTCTCCTCGAGGCTTGGCAAGGCAATTGGGACGCCTCTCCAGCTGAGGCAGGAGACCAAGGGTCACTTTCCACGTGCCACAGGAATCCTGGGACTCCTATCAAGTTTCACGAGGAGTCAGGCATCGTCTCCTTTGGAGGCACTGATCTCCGCGTACCTCTGGAGTTTTCAAAGGATGTGAGGCCTCCGGTCGCGATGAGGTGGGGAACTAGGTCTTTCTCTGTGGTCTCCACAGGGGATTCAGACATCCTTTTATCTTGGGAAATGCAAGACGAGCCTGCATTCAAGTCACTGCAGGGATATCCAGCCTTATTTCGTGTCAGGGCATCGCGGTGTCCATTCCACTTGAGGCCGCAAACTAAGGGTCCCTCTCACATACCTAGAGCTGGGAGAAGCCTCCTCTTGAGGTGCTTGTGTTAAGGTAGTATTCCTCTGGAGTCGAAGCCAGGGACTAACCTCTCATCTCGAGTTGATTTTTGGCCCACGGAGCTCTTTCGTGTTGCTACAGTGACCTCAGGATCCCTCTAGCCTTGAAACAGTGTTCTTGGGGTTTCTCTGGAGTGCCATCAAGGAAATCAAGGCTCCTTTCATGTGTGATGTGCAACACGGAATTGCTCTGCACGCAGTGCAGGGGAATCGGGCCTCATCTCGCAGCGAGGGGGAAGTCTCATGGTTTTTCTCGAGTTGCGGCGGGAACCTGGGGTATATTCTCGAGTTACGACGGGGATGGCCCTTCCACCCACGTGTTTCTTCAGCGACGTCATGACTCCTGCCTAGTTGCGAGGGACAACTCTGGATTCTCCTCGAGGCTTGGCAGGGCAATTGGGACGCCTCTCCAGCTGAGGCGGGAGACCAAGTGTCCCTTTCCAAGTGCCACAGGAATCCTGGGACTCCTATCAAGTTTCACGAGGAGTCAGGCATCGTCTCCTTTGGAGGCACTGATCTCCGCGTACCTCTGGAGTTTTCAAAGGATGTGAGGCCTCCGGTCGCGATGAGGTGGGAAACTAGGTCTTTCTCTGTGGTCTCCACAGGGGATTCAGACATCCTTTCTTCTTGGGAGATGCAAGACGAGCCTGCATTGAAGTCACTGCAGGGATATCCGGCCTTATTTCGAGTCAGGGCATCGCGGTGTCCATTCCACTTGAGGCCGCAAACTCAGGGTCCCTCTCACATACCTAGAGCTGAGAGAAGCCTCCTCTTGAGGTGTTTGTGGTAAGGTGGTATTCCTCAGGAGTCGAAGCCAGGGACTAACCTCTCATCTCGTGTTGATTCTTGGTCCACGGAGCTCTTTCGTGTTGCTACAGTGACCTCAGGATCCCTCTAGCCTTGAAACAGTGTTCTTGGGGTTTCTCTGGAGTGCCATGAAGGAAATCAAGGCTCCTTTCATGTGTGATGTGCAAGACGGAATTGCTCTGCACGCAGTGCAGGGGAATCAGGCCTCATTTTGCGGAGAGGGGGAAGTCTCATGGTTTTTCTCGAGTTGCGGCGGGAACCTGGGGTATATTCTCGAGTTCCGACGGGGATGGCCCTTCCACACACGTGTGTGTTCAGCCATGTCAGGACTCCTGCCTAGTTGCGAGGGACAACTCGGGATTCTCCTCGAGGCTTTGCAGGGCAATTGGGACGCCTCTCCAGCTGAGACGGGAGACCAAGGGTCCCTTTCCACGTGCCACAGGAATCCTGGGTCTCCTATCAAGTTTCACGAGGAGTCAGGCATCGTCTCCTTTGGAGGCACTGATCTCCGCATACCTCTGGAGTTTTCAAAGGATTTGAGGCCTCCTGTCGCGATGAGGTGGGGAACTAGGTCTTTCTCTGTGGTCTCCACAGGGGATTCAGACACCCTTTCGTCTTGGGAGATGCAAGACGAGGCTGCATTTCAGTCACTGCAGGGATATCCGGCCTTATTTCGAGTCAGGGCATCGCGGTGTCCATTCCACTTGAGGCCACAAACTCAGGGTCCCTCTCACATACCTAGAGCTGAGAGAAGCCTCCTCTTGAGGTGCTTGTGGTAAGGTGGTATTCCTCTGGAGTCGAAGCCAGGGACTAACCTCTCATCTCGAGTTGATTTTTGGTCCACGGAGCTCTTTCGTGTTGCTACAGTGACCTCAGGATCCCTCTAGCCTTGAAACAGTGTTCTTGGGGTTTCTCTGGAGTGCCATGAAGGAAATCAAGGCTCCTTTCATGTGTGATGTGCAACACAGAATTGGTCTGCACGCAGTGCAGGGGAATCGGACCTCATCTCGCGGCGAGGGGAAATCTCATGGTTTTTCTCGAGTTGCGGTGGGAACCTGGGGTATATTCTCGAGTTACGACGGGGACGGCCCTTCCACACACGTGTTTGTTCAGCCACGTCAGGACTCTTGCCTAGTTGCGAGACACAACTCGGGATTCTCTTCGAGGCTTGGCAAGGCAATTGTGACGCCTCTCCAGCTGAGGCGGGAGACCAAGGGTCCCTTTCCACGTGCCACAGGAATCCTGGGACTCCTATCAAGTTTCACGAGGAGTCAGGCATCGTCTCCTTTGGAGGCACTGATCTCCGCGTACCTCTGGAGTTTTCAAAGGATGTGAGGCCTCCGGTCGCGATGAGGTGGGGAACTAGGTCTTTCTCTGTGGTCTCCACAGGGGATTCAGACATCCTTTCATCTTGGGAGATGCAAGACGAGCCTGCATTCAAGTCACTGCAGGGATATCCAGCCTTATTTCGCGTCAGGGCATCGCGGTGTCCATTCCACTTGAGGCCGCAAACTCAGGGTCCCTCTCACATACCTAGAGCTGAGAGAAGCCTCCTCTTGAGGTGTTTGTGGTAAGGTGGTATTCCTCAGGAGTCGAAGCCAGGGACTAACCTCTCATCTCGTGTTGATTCTTGGTCCACGGAGCTCTTTCGTGTTGCTACAGTGACCTCAGGATCCCTCTAGCCTTGAAACAGTGTTCTTGGGGTTTCTCTGGAGTGCCATCAAGGAAATCAAGGCTCCTTTCATGTGTGATGTGCAAGACGGAATTGCTCTGCACGCAGTGCAGGGGAATCGGGCCTCATTTTGCGGAGAGGGGGAAGTCTCATGGTTTTTCTCGAGTTGCGGCGGGAACCTGGGGTATATTCTCGAGTTCCGACGGGGATGGCCCTTCCACACACGTGTGTGTTCAGCCATGTCAGGACTCCTGCCTAGTTGCGAGGGACAACTCGGGATTCTCCTCGAGGCTTTGCAGGGCAATTGGGACGCCTCTCCAGCTGAGACGGGAGACCAAGGGTCCCTTTCCACGTGCCACAGGAATCCTGGGTCTCCTATCAAGTTTCACGAGGAGTCAGGCATCGTCTCCTTTGGAGGCACTGATCTCCGCATACCTCTGGAGTTTTCAAAGGATTTGAGGCCTCCTGTCGCGATGAGGTGGGGAACTAGGTCTTTCTCTGTGGTCTCCACAGGGGATTCAGACACCCTTTCGTCTTGGGAGATGCAAGACGAGGCTGCATTTCAGTCACTGCAGGGATATCCGGCCTTATTTCGAGTCAGGGCATCGCGGTGTCCATTCCACTTGAGGCCACAAACTCAGGGTCCCTCTCACATACCTAGAGCTGAGAGAAGCCTCCTCTTGAGGTGCTTGTGGTAAGGTGGTATTCCTCTGGAGTCGAAGCCAGGGACTAACCTCTCATCTCGAGTTGATTTTTGGTCCACGGAGCTCTTTCGTGTTGCTACAGTGACCTCAGGATCCCTCTAGCCTTGAAACAGTGTTCTTGGGGTTTCTCTGGAGTGCCATGAAGGAAATCAAGGCTCCTTTCATGTGTGATGTGCAACACAGAATTGGTCTGCACGCAGTGCAGGGGAATCGGACCTCATCTCGCGGCGAGGGGAAATCTCATGGTTTTTCTCGAGTTGCGGTGGGAACCTGGGGTATATTCTCGAGTTACGACGGGGACGGCCCTTCCACACACGTGTTTGTTCAGCCACGTCAGGACTCTTGCCTAGTTGCGAGACACAACTCGGGATTCTCTTCGAGGCTTGGCAAGGCAATTGTGACGCCTCTCCAGCTGAGGCGGGAGACCAAGGGTCCCTTTCCACGTGCCACAGGAATCCTGGGACTCCTATCAAGTTTCACGAGGAGTCAGGCATCGTCTCCTTTGGAGGCACTGATCTCCGCGTACCTCTGGAGTTTTCAAAGGATGTGAGGCCTCCGGTCGCGATGAGGTGGGGAACTAGGTCTTTCTCTGTGGTCTCCACAGGGGATTCAGACATCCTTTCATCTTGGGAGATGCAAGACGAGCCTGCATTCAAGTCACTGCAGGGATATCCAGCCTTATTTCGCGTCAGGGCATCGCGGTGTCCATTCCACTTGAGGCCGCAAACTCAGGGTCCCTCTCACATACCTAGAGCTGAGAGAAGCCTCCTCTTGAGGTGCTTGTGGTAAGGTGGTATTCCTCTGGAGTCGAAGCCAGGGACTAACCTCTCATCTCGAGTTGATTTTTGGCCCACGGAGCTCTTTCGTGTTGCTACAGTGACCTCAGGATCCCTCTAGCCTTGAAACAGTGTTCTTGGGGTTTCTCTGGAGTGCCATCAAGGAAATCAAGGCTCCTTTCATGTGTGATGTGCAACACGGAATTGCTCTGCACGCAGTGCAGGGGAATCGGGCCTCATCTCGCGGCGAGGGGGAAGTTTCATGGTTTTTCTCGAGTTGCCGCGGGAACCTGGGGTATATTCTCGAGTTACGACGGGGATGGCCCTTCCACCCACGTGTTTCTTCAGCGACGTCAGGACTCCTGCCTAGTTGCGAGGGACAACTCTGGATTCTCCTCGAGGCTTGGCAGGGCAATTGGGACGCCTCTCCAGCTGAGGCGGGAGACCAAGTGTCCCTTTCCAAGTGCCACAGGAATCCTGGGACTCCTATCAAGTTTCACGAGGAGTCAGGCATCGTCTCCTTTGGAGGCACTGATCTCCGCGTACCTCTGGAGTTTTCAAAGGATGTGAGGCCTCCGGTCGCGATGAGGTGGGGAACTAGGTGTTTCTCTGTGGTCTCCACAGGGGATTCAGACATCCTTTCTTCTTGGGAGATGCAAGACGAGCCTGCATTCAAGTCACTGCAGGGATATCCGGCCTTATTTCGAGTCAGGGCATCGCGGTGTCCATTCCACTTGAGGACGCAAACTCAGGGTCCCTCTCACATACCTAGAGCTGAGAGAAGCCTCCTCTTGAGGTGCTTGTGGTAAGGTGGTATTCCTCAGGAGTCGAAGCCAGGGACTAACCTCTCATCTCGTGTTGATTCTTGGTCCACGGAGCTCTTTCGTGTTGCTACAGTGACCTCAGGATCCCTCTAGCCTTGAAACAGTGTTTTTGGGGTTTCTCTGGAGTGCCATCAAGGAAATCAAGGCTCCTTTCATGTGTGATGTGCAAGACGGAATTGCTCTGCACGCAGCGCAGGGGAATCGGGCCTCATTTTGCGGAGAGGGGGAAGTCTCATGGTTTTTCTCGAGTTGCGGCGGGAACCTGGGGTATATTCTCGAGTTCCGACGGGGATGGCCCTTCCACACACGTGTGTGTTCAGCCATGTCAGGACTCCTGCCTAGTTGCGAGGGACAACTCGGGATTCTCCTCGAGGCTTGGCAAGGCAATTGGGACACCTCTCCAGCTGAGACGGGAGACCAAGGGTCCCTTTCCACGTGCGACAGGAATCCTGGGACTCCTATCAAGTTTCACGAGGAGTCAGGCATCGTCTCCTTTGGAGGCACTGATCTCCGCATACCTCTGGAGTTTTCAAAGGATTTGAGGCCTCCGGTCGCGATGAGGTGGGGAACTAGGTCTTTTTCTGTGGTCTCCACAGGGGATTCAGACATCCTTTCATCTTGGGAGATGCAAGACGAGCCTGCATTCAAGTCACTGAAGGGATATCCAGCCTTATTTCGCGTCAGGGCATCGCGGTGTCCATTCCACTTGAGGCCGCAAACTCAGGGTCCCTCTCACATACCTAGAGCTGAGAGAAGCCTCCTCTTGAGGTGCTTGTGGTAAGGTGGTATTCCTCTGGAGACGAAGCCAGGGACTAACCTCTCATCTCGAGTTGATTTTTGGCCCACGGAGCTCTTTCGTGTTGCTACAGTGACCTCAGGATCCCTCTAGCCTTGAAACAGTGTTCTTGGTGTTTCTCTGGAGTGCCATCAAGGAAATCAAGGCTCCTTTCATGTGTGATGTGCAACACGGAATTGCTCTGCACGCAGTGCAGGGGAATCGGGCCTCATCTCGCGGCGAGGGGGAAGTCTCATGGTTTTTCTCGAGTTGCGGCGGGAACCTGGGGTATATTCTCGAGTTACGACGGGGATGGCCCTTCCACCCACGTGTTTCTTCAGCGACGTCAGGACTCCTGCCTACTTGCGAGGGACAACTCTGGATTCTCCTCGAGGCTTGGCAAGGCAATTGGGACGCCTCTCCAGCTGAGGCGGGAGACCAAGTGTCCCTTTCCACGTGCCACAGGAATCCTGGGACTCCTATCAAGTTTCACGAGGAGTCAGGCATCGTCTCCTTTGGAGGCACTGATCTCCGCGTACCTCTGGAGTTTTCAAAGGATGTGAGGCTATCGGTCGCGATGAGGTGGGGAACTAAGTCTTTTTCTGTGCTTTCCACAGGGGATTCAGACATCCTTTCGTCCTGGGAGATGCAAGACGACCCTGCATTGAAGTCACTGCAGGGATATCCGGCCTTATTTCGAGTCAGGGCATCGCGGTGTCCATTCCACTTGAGGCCGCAAAATCAGGGTCCCTCTCACATACCTAGAGCTGAGAGAAGCCTCCTCTTGAGGTGCTTGTGGTAAGGTGGTATTCCTCTGGAGACGAATCCAGGGACTAACCTCTCTTTTCGAGTTGATTTTTGGTCCACAGCGTTCTTTCGTGTTGCTACAGTGACCTAAGGATCGCTCTATCCTTGAAACAGTGTTCTTGGGGTTTCTCTGGAGTGCCATCAAGGAAATCAAGGCTCCTTTCATGTGTGATGTGCAACACGGAATTGCTCTGCACGCAGTACAGGGGAATCGGGCCTCATCTCGCATCGAGGGGGAAGTCTCATGGTTTTTCTCGAGTTGCGGCGGGAACCTGGGGTATATTCTCGAGTTACGACGGGGATGGCCCTTCCACCCACGTGTTTGTTCAGCCACGTCAGGACTCCTGCCTAGTTGCGAGGGACAACTCGGGATTCTCCTCGAGGCTTGGCAGGGCAATTGGAACGCCTCTCCAGCTGAGGCGGGAGACCAAGGGTCCCTTTCCACGTGCCACAAGAATCCTGGGACTCCTATCAAGTTTCACGAGGAGTCAGGCATCGTCTCCTTTGGAGGCACTGATCTCCGCGTACCTCTGGAGTTTTCAAAGGATGTGAGGCCTCCGGTCGCGATGAGGTGGGGAACTAGGTCTTTCTCTGTGGTCTCCACAGGGGATTCAGACATCCTTTCATCTTGGGAGATGCAAGACGAGCCTGCATTCAAGTCACTGCAGGGATATCCAGCCTTATTTCGCGTCAGGGCATCGCGGTGTCCATTCCACTTGAGGCCGCAAACTCAACATCCCTCTCACATACCTAGAGCTGAGAGAAGCCTCCTCTTGAGGTGCTTGTGGTAAGGTGGTATTCCTCAGGAGTCGAAGCCAGGGACTAACCTCTCATCTCGTGTTGATTCTTGGTCCACGGAGCTCTTTCGTGTTGCTACAGTGACCTCAGGATCCCTCTAGCCTTGAAACAGTGTTCTTGGGGTTTCTCTGGAGTGCCATCAAGGAAATCAAGGCTCCTTTCATGTGTGATGTGCAAGACGGAATTGCTCTGCACGCAGTGCAGGGGAATCGGGCCTCATCTCGCGGCGAGGGGGAAGTCTCATGGTTTTTCTCGAGTTGCGGCGGGAAACTGGGGTATATTCTCGAGTTCCGACGGGGATGGCCCTTCCACACACGTGTGTGTTCAGCCATGTCAGGACTCCTGCCTAGTTGCGAGGGACAACTCGGGATTCTCCTCGAGGCTTTGCAGGGCAATTGGGACGCCTCTCCAGCTGAGACGGGAGACCAAGGGTCCCTTTCCACGTGCCACAGGAATCCTGGGTCTCCTATCAAGTTTCACGAGGAGTCAGGCATCGTCTCCTTTGGAGGCACTGATCTCCGCATACCTCTGGAGTTTTCAAAGGATTTGAGGCCTCCTGTCGCGATGAGGTGGGGAACTAGGTCTTTCTCTGTGGTCTCCACAGGGGATTCAGACACCCTTTCGTCTTGGGAGATGCAAGACGAGCCTGCATTCCAGTCACTGCAGGGATATCCGGCCTTATTTCGAGTCAGGGCATCGCGGTGTCCATTCCACTTGAGGGCGCAAACTCAGGGTCCCTCTCACATACCTAGAGCTGAGAGAAGCCTCCTCTTGAGGTGCTTGTGGTAAGGTGGTATTCCTCTGGAGTCGAAGCCAGGGACTAACCTCTCATCTCGAGTTGATTTTTGGTCCACGGAGCTCTTTCGTGTTGCTACAGTGACCTCAGGATCCCTCTAGCCTTGAAACAGTGTTCTTGGGGTTTCTCTGGAGTGCCATGAAGGAAATCAAGGCTCCTTTCATGTGTGATGTGCAACACAGAATTGCTCTGCACGCAGTGCAGGGGAATCGGGCCTCATCTCGCGGCGAGGGGGAAGTCTCATGGTTTTTCTCGAGTTGCGGCGGGAACCTGGGGTATATTCTCGAGTTACGACGGGGATGGCCCTTCCACACAGGTGTTTGTTCAGCCACGTCAGGACTCTTGCCTAGTTGCGAGACACAACTCGGGATTCTCCTCGAGGCTTGGCAAGGCAATTGGGACGCCTCTCCAGCTGAGGCGGGAGACCAAGGGTCCCTTTCCACGTGCCACAGGAATCCTGGGACTCCTATCAAGTTTCACGAGGAGTCAGGCATCGTCTCCTTTGGAGGCACTGATCTCCGCGTACCTCTGGAATTTTCAAAGGATGTGAGGCCTCCGGTCGCGATGAGGTGGGGAACTAGGTCTTTCTCTGTGGTCTCCACAGGGGATTCAGACATCCTTTTGTATTGGGAGATGCAAGACGAGCCTGCATTCCAGTCACTGCAGGAATATCCGGCCTTATTTCGAGTCAGGGCATCGCGGTGTCCATTCCACTTGAGGCCGCAAACTCAGGGTCCCTCTCACATACCTAGAGCTGAGAGAAGCCTCCTCTTGAGGTGCTTGTGGTAAGGTGGTATTCCTCAGGAGTCGAAGCCAGGGACTAACCTCTATCTCGTGTTGATTCTTGGTCCACGGAGCTCTTTCGTGTTGCTACAGTGACCTCAGGATCCCTCTAGCCTTGAAACAGTGTTCTTGGGGTTTCTCTGGAGTGCCATCAAGAAAATCAAGGCTCCTTTCATGTGTGATGTGCAAGACGGAATTGCTCTGCACACAGTGCAGGGGAATCGGGCCTCATTTTGCGGAGAGGGGAAAGTCTCATGGTTTTTCTCGAGTTGCGGCGGGAACCTGGGGTATATTCTCGAGTTCCGACGGGGATGGCCCTTCCACACACGTGTGTGTTCAGCCACGTCAGGACTCCTGCCTAGTTGCGAGGGACAACTCGGGATTCTCCTCGAGGCTTTGCAGGGCAATTGGGACGCCTCTCCAGCTGAGACGGGAGACCAAGGGTCCCTTTCCACGTGCCACAGGAATCCTGGGTCTCCTATCAAGTTTCACGAGGAGTCAGGCATCGTCTCCTTTGGAGGCACTGATCTCCGCATACCTCTGGAGTTTTCAAAGGATTTGAGGCCTCCTGTCGCGATGAGGTGGGGAACTAGGTCTTTCTCTGTGGTCTCCACAGGGGATTCAGACACCCTTTCGTCTTGGGAGATGCAAGACGAGCCTGCATTCAAGTCACTGCAGGGATATCCGGCCTTATTTCGAGTCAGGGCATCGCGGTGTCCATTCCACTTGAGGCCACAAACTCAGGGTCCCTCTCACATACCTAGAGCTGAGAGAAGCCTCCTCTTGAGGTGCTTGTGGTATGGTGGTATTCCTCTGGAGTCGAAGCCAGGGACTAACCTCTCATCTCGAGTTGATTTTTGGTCCACGGAGCTCTTTCGTGTTGCTACAGTGACCTCAGGATCCCTCTAGCCTTGAAACAGTGTTCTTGGGGTTTCTCTGGAGTGCCATCAAGGAAATCAAGGCTCCTTTCATGTGTGATGTGGAACACGGAATTGCTCTGCACGCAGTGCAGGGGAATCGGTCCTCATCTCGCAGCGAGGTGGAAGTCTCATGGTTTTTCTCGAGTTGCGGCGGGAACCTGGGGTATATTCTCGAGTTACGACGGGGATGGCCCTTCCACCCACGTGTTTCTTCAGCGACGTCATGACTCCTGCCTAGTTGCGAGGGACAACTCTGGATTCTCCTCGAGGCTTGGCAGGGCAATTGGGACGCCTCTCCAGCTGAGGCGGGAGACCAAGTGTCCCTTTCCAAGTGCCACAGGAATCCTGGGACTCCTATCAAGTTTCACGAGGAGTCAGGCATCGTCTCCTTTGGAGGCACTGATCTCCGCGTACCTCTGGAGTTTTCAAAGGATGTGAGGCCTCCGGTCGCGATGAGGTGGGGAACTAGGTCTTTCTCTGTGGTCTCCACAGGGGATTCAGACATCCTTTCTTCTTGGGAGATGCAAGACGAGCCTGCATTCAAGTCACTGCAGGGATATCCGGCCTTATTTCGAGTCAGGGCATCGCGGTGTCCATTCCACTTGAGGCCGCAAACTCAGGGTCCCTCTCACATACCTAGAGTTGAGAGAAGCCTCCTCTTGAGGTGTTTGTGGTAAGGTGGTATTCCTCAGGAGTCGAAGCCAGGGACTAACCTCTCATCTCGTGTTGATTCTTGGTCCACGGAGCTCTTTCGTGTTGCTACAGTGACCTCAGGATCCCTCTAGCCTTGAAACAGTGTTCTTGGGGTTTCTCTGGAGTGCCATCAAGGAAATCAAGGCTCCTTTCATGTGTGATGTGCAAGACGGAATTGCTCTGCACATAGTGCAGGGGAATCAGGCCTCATTTTGCGGAGAGGGGGAAGTCTCATGGTTTTTCTCGAGTTGCGGCGGGAACCTGGGGTATATTCTCGAGTTCCGACGGGGATGGCCCTTCCACACACGTGTGTGTTCAGCCATGTCAGGACTCCTGCCTAGTTGCGAGGGACAACTCGGGATTCTCCTCGAGGCTTTGCAGGGCAATTGGGACGCCTCTCCAGCTGAGACGGGAGACCAAGGGTCCCTTTCCACGTGCCACAGGAATCCTGGGTCTCCTATCAAGTTTCACGAGGAGTCAGGCATCGTCTCCTTTGGAGGCACTGATCTCCGCGTACCTCTGGAGTTTTCAAAGGATGTGAGGCCTCCGGTCGCGATGAGGTGGGGAACTAGGTCTTTCTCTGTGGTCTCCACAGGGGATTCAGACATCCTTTCATCTTGGGAGATGCAAGACGAGCCTGCATTCAAGTCACTGCAGGGATATCCAGCCTTATTTCGCGTCAGGGCATCGCGGTGTCCATTCCACTTGAGGCCGCAAACTCAGGGTCCCTCTCACATACCTAGAGCTGAGAGAAGCCTCCTCTTGAGGTGCTTGTGGTAAGGTGGTATTCCTCTGGAGTCGAAGCCAGGGACTAACCTCTCATCTCGAGTTGATTTTTGGCCCACGGAGCTATTTCGTGTTGCTACAGTGACCTCAGGATCCCTCTAGCCTTGAAACAGTGTTCTTGGGGTTTCTCTGGAGTGCCATCAAGGAAATCAAGGCTCCTTTCATGTGTGATGTGCAACACGGAATTGCTCTGCACGCAGTGCAGGGGAATCGGGCCTCATCTCGCGGCGAGGGGGAAGTCTCATGGTTTTTCTCGAGTTGCCGCGGGAACCTGGGGTATATTCTCGAGTTACGACGGGGATGGCCCTTCCACCCAAGTGTTTCTTCAGCGACGTCAGGACTCCTGCCTAGTTGCGAGGGACAACTCTGGATTCTCCTCGAGGCTTGGCAGGGCAATTGGGACGCCTCTCCAGCTGAGGCGGGAGACCAAGTGTCCCTTTCCAAGTGCCACAGGAATCCTGGGACTCCTATCAAGTTTCACGAGGAGTCAGGCATCGTCTCCTTTGGAGGCACTGATCTCCGCGTACCTCTGGAGTTTTCAAAGGATGTGAGGCCTCCGGTCGCGATGAGGTGGGGAACTAGGTCTTTCTCTGTGGTCTCCACAGGGGATTCAGACATCCTTTCTTCTTGGGAGATGCAAGACGAGCCTGCATTCAAGTCACTGCAGGGATATCCGGCCTTATTTCGAGTCAGGGCATCGCGGTGTCCATTCCACTTGAGGCCGCAAACTCAGGGTCCCTCTCACATACCTAGAGCTGAGAGAAGCCTCCTCTTGAGGTGCTTGTGGTAAGGTGGTATTCCTCAGGAGTCGAAGCCAGGGACTAACCTCTCATCTCGTGTTGATTCTTGGTCCACGGAGCTCTTTCGTGTTGCTACAGTGACCTCAGGATCCCTCTAGCCTTGAAACAGTGTTCTTGGGGTTTCTCTGGAGTGCCATCAAGGAAATCAAGGCTCCTTTCATGTGTGATGTGCAAGACGGAATTGCTCTGCACACAGCGCAGGGGAATCGGGCCTCATTTTGCGGAGAGGGGGAAGTCTCATGGTTTTTCTCGAGTTGCGGCGGGAACCTGGGGTATATTCTCGAGTTCCGACGGGGATGGCCCTTCCACACACGTGTGTGTTCAGCCATGTCAGGACTCCTGCCTAGTTGCGAGGGACAACTCGGGATTCTCCTCGAGGCTTTGCAGGGCAATTGGGACACCTCTCCAGCTGAGACGGGAGACCAAGGGTCCCTTTCCACGTGCGACAGGAATCCTGGGTCTCCTATCAAGTTTCACGAGGAGTCAGGCATCGTCTCCTTTGGAGGCACTGATCTCCGCATACCTCTGGAGTTTTCAAAGGATTTGAGGCCTCCTGTCGCGATGAGGTGGGGAACTAGGTCTTTCTCTGTGGTCTCCACAGGGGATTCAGACACCCTTTCGTCTTGGGAGATGCAAGACGAGGCTGCATTTCAGTAACTGCAGGGATATCCGGCCTTATTTCGAGTCAGGGCATCGCGGTGTCCATTCCACTTGAGGGCGCAAACTCAGGGTCCCTCTCACATACCTAGAGCTGAAAGAAGCCTCCTCTTGAGGTGCTTGTGGTAAGGTGGTATTCCTCTGGAGTCGAAGCCAGGGACTAACCTCTCATCTCGAGTTGATTTTTGGTCCACGGAGCTCTTTCGTGTTGCTACAGTGACCTCAGGATCCCTCTAGCCTTGAAACAGTGTTCTTGGGGTTTCTCTGGAGTGCCATGAAGGAAATCAAGGCTCCTTTCATGTGTGATGTGCAACACAGAATTGCTCTGCACGCAGTGCAGGGGAATCGGGCCTCATCTCGCAGCGAGGGGGAAGTCTCATGGTTTTTCTCGAGTTGTGGCGGGAACCTGGGGTATATTCTCGAGTTACGACGGGGATGGCCCTTCCACCCACGTGTTTGTTCAGCCATGTCAGGACTCTTGCCTAGTTGCGAGACACAACTCGGGATTCTCCTCGAGGCTTGGCAAGGCAATTGGGACGCCTTTCCAGCTGAGGCGGGAGACCAAGGGTCCCTTTCCACGTGCCACAGGAATCCTGGGACTCCTATCAAGTTTCACGAGGAGTCAGGCATCGTCTCCTTTGGAGGCACTGATCTCCGCGTACCTCTGGAGTTTTCAAAGGATGTGAGGCCTCCGGTCGCGATGAGGTGGGGAACTAGGTCTTTCTCTGTGGTCTCCACAGGGGATTCAGACATCCTTTCATCTTGGGAGATGCAAGACGAGCCTGCATTCAAGTCACTGAAGGGATATCCAGCCTTATTTCGCGTCAGGGCATCGCGGTGTCCATTCCACTTGAGGCCGCAAACTCAGGGTCCCTCTCACATACCTAGAGCTGAGAGAAGCCTCCTCTTGAGGTGCTTGTGGTAAGGTGGTATTCCTCTGGAGACGAAGCCAGGGACTAACCTCTCATCTCGAGTTGATTTTTGGCCCACGGAACTCTTTCGTGTTGCTACAGTGACCTCAGGATCCCTCTAGCCTTGAAACAGTGTTCTTGGGGTTTCTCTGGAGTGCCATCAAGGAAATCAAGGCTCCTTTCATGTGTGATGTGCAACACGGAATTGCTCTGCACGCAGTGCAGGGGAATCGGGCCTCATCTCGCGGCGAGGGGGAAGTCTCATGGTTTTTCTCGAGTTGCGGCGGGAACCTGGGGTATATTCTCGAGTTACGACGGGGATGGCCCTTCCACACACGTGTTTCTTCAGCGACGTCAGGACTCCTGCCTAGTTGCGAGGGACAACTCTGGATTCTCCTCGAGGCTTGGCAAGGCAATTGGGACGCCTCTCCAGCTGAGGCGGGAGACCAAGTGTCCCTTTCCACGTGCCACAGGAATCCTGGGACTCCTATCAAGTTTCACGAGGAGTCAGGCATCGTCTCCTTTGGAGGCACTGATCTCCGCGTACCTCTGGAGTTTTCAAAGGATGTGAGGCTATCGGTCGCGATGAGGTGGGGAACTAAGTCTTTTTCTGTGCTTTCCACAGGGGATTCAGACATCCTTTCGTCCTGGGAGATGCAAGACGACCCTGCATTGAAGTCACTGCAGGGATATCCGGCCTTATTTCGAGTCAGGGCATCGCGGTGTCCATTCCACTTGAGGCCGCAAAGTCAGGGTCCCTCTCACATACCTAGAGCTGAGAGAAGCCTCCTCTTGAGGTGCTTGTGGTAAGGTGGTATTCCTCTGGAGACGAATCCAGGGACTAACCTCTCTTTTCGAGTTGATTTTTGGTCCACAGAGTTCTTTCGTGTTGCTACAGTGACCTCAGGATCGCTCTATCCTTGTAACAGTGTTCTTGGGGTTTCTCTGGAGTGCCATCAAGGAAATCAAGGCTCCTTTCATGTGTGATGTGCAACACGGAATTGCTCTGCACGCAGTACAGGGGAATCGGGCCTCATCTCGCATCGAGGGGGAAGTCTCATGGTTTTTCTCGAGTTGCGGCGGGAACCTGGGGTATATTCTCGAGTTACGACGGGGATGGCCCTTCCACCCACGTGTTTGTTCAGCCACGTCAGGACTCCTGCCTAGTTGCGAGGGACAACTCGGGATTCTCCTCGAGGCTTGGCAGGGCAATTGGAACGCCTCTCCAGCTGAGGCGGGAGACCAAGGGTCCCTTTCCACGTGCCACAAGAATCCTGGGACTCCTATCAAGTTTCACGAGGAGTCAGGCATCGTCTCCTTTGGAGGCACTGATCTCCGCGTACCTCTGGAGTTTTCAAAGGATGTGAGGCCTCCGGTCGCGATGAGGTGGGGAACTAGGTCTTTCTCTGTGGTCTCCACAGGGGATTCAGACATCCTTTCATCTTGGGAGATGCAAGACGAGCCTGCATTCAAGTCACTGCAGGGATATCCAGCCTTATTTCGCGTCAGGGCATCGCGGTGTCCATTCCACTTGAGGCCGCAAACTCAGGGTCCCTCTCACATACCTAGAGCTGAGAGAAGCCTCCTCTTGAGGTGCTTGTGGTAAGGTGGTATTCCTCAGGAGTCGAAGCCAGGGACTAACCTCTCATCTCGTGTTGATTCTTGGTCCACGGAGCTCTTTCGTGTTGCTACAGTGACCTCAGGATCCCTCTAGCCTTGAAACAGTGTTCTTGGGGTTTCTCTGGAGTGCCATCAAGGAAATCAAGGCTCCTTTCATGTGTGATGTGCAAGACGGAATTGCTCTGCACGCAGTGCAGGGGAATCGGGCCTCATCTCGCGGCGAGGGGGAAGTCTCATGGTTTTTCTCGAGTTGCGGCGGGAACCTGGGGTATATTCACGAGTTTCGACGGGGATGGCCCTTCCACACACGTGTGTGTTCAGCCATGTCAGGACTCCTGCCTAGTTGCGAGGGACAACTCGGGATTCTCCTCGAGGCTTTGCAGGGCAATTGGGACGCCTCTCCAGCTGAGACGGGAGACCAAGGGTCCCTTTCCACGTGCCACAGGAATCCTGGGTCTCCTATCAAGTTTCACGAGGAGTCAGGCATCGTCTCCTTTGGAGGCACTGATCTCCGCATACCTCTGGAGTTTTCAAAGGATTTGAGGCCTCCTGTCGCGATGAGGTGGGGAACTAGGTCTTTCTCTGTGGTCTCCACAGGGGATTCAGACACCCTTTCGTCTTGGGAGATGCAAGACGAGCCTGCATTCCAGTCACTGCAGGGATATCCGGCCTTATTTCGAGTCAGGGCATCGCGGTGTCCATTCCACTTGAGGGCGCAAACTCAGGGTCCCTCTCACATACCTAGAGCTGAGAGAAGCCTCCTCTTGAGGTGCTTGTGGTAAGGTGGTATTCCTCTGGAGTCGAAGCCAGGGACTAACCTCTCATCTCGAGTTGATTTTTGGTCCACGGAGCTCTTTCGTGTTGCTACAGTGACCTCAGGATCCCTCTAGCCTTGAAACAGTGTTCTTGGGGTTTCTCTGGAGTGCCATGAAGGAAATCAAGGCTCCTTTCATGTGTGATGTGCAACACAGAATTGCTCTGCACGCAGTGCAGGGGAATCGGGCCTCATCTCGCGGCGAGGGGGAAGTCTCATGGTTTTTCTCGAGTTGCGGCGCGAACCTGGGGTATATTCTCGAGTTACGACGGGGATGGCCCTTCCACACACGTGTTTCTTCAGCGACGTCAGGACTCCTGCCTAGTTGCGAGGGACAACTCTGGATTCTCCTCGAGGCTTGGCAGGGCAATTGGGACGCCTCTCCAGCTGAGGCGGGAGACCAAGTGTCCCTTTCCAAGTGCCACAGGAATCCTGGGACTCCTATCAAGTTTCACGAGGAGTCAGGCATCGTCTCCTTTGGAGGCACTGATCTCCGCGTACCTCTGGAGTTTTCAAAGGATGTGAGGCTATCGATCGCGATGAGGTGGGGAACTAAGTCTTTCTCTGTGCTTTCCACAGGGGATTCAGACATCCTTTCGTCTGGGAGATGCAAGACGAGCCTGCATTGAAGTCACTGCAGGGATATCCAGCCTTATTTCGAGTCAGGGCATCGCGGTGTCCATTCCACTTGAGGCCGCAAACTCAGGGTCCCTATCACATACCTAGAGCTGAGAGAAGCCTCCTCTTGAGGTGCTTGTGGTAAGGTGGTATTCCTCTGGAGACGAATCCAGGGACTAACCTCTCTTTTCGACTTGATTTTTCGTCCACAGAGTTCTTTCGTGTTGCTACAGTGACCTCAGGATCCCTCTAGCCTTGAAACAGTGTTCTTGGGGTTTCTCTGGAGTGCCATCAGGGAAATCAAGGCTCCTTTCATGTGTGATGTGCAACACGGAATTGCTCTGCACGCAGTACAGGGGAATCGGGCCTCATCTCGCATCGAGGGGGAAGTCTCATGGTTTTTCTCGAGTTGCGGCGGGAACCTGGGGTATATTCTCGAGTTACGACGGGGATGGCCCTTCCACCCACGTGTTTGTTCAGCCACGTCAGGACTCCTGCCTAGTTGCGAGGGACAACTCGGGATTCTCCTCGAGGCTTGGCAGGGCAATTGGAACGCCTCTCCAGCTGAGGCGGGAGACCAAGGGTCCCTTTCCACGTGCCTCAAGAATCCTGGGACTCCTATCAAGTTTCACGAGGAGTCAGGCATCGTCTCCTTTGGAGGCACTGATCTCCGCGTACCTCTGGAGTTTTCAAAGGATGTGAGGCCTCCGGTCGCGATGAGGTGGGGAACTAGGTCTTTCTCTGTGGTCTCCACAGGGGATTCAGACATCCTTTCATCTTGGGAGATGCAAGACGAGCCTGCATTCAAGTCACTGCAGGGATATCCAGCCTTATTTCGCGTCAGGGCATCGCGGTGTCCATTCCACTTGAGGCCGCAAACTCAGGGTCCCTCTCACATACCTAGAGCTGAGAGAAGCCTCCTCTTGAGGTGCTTGTGGTAAGGTGGTATTCCTCTGGAGTCGAAGCCAGGGACTAACCTCTCATCTCGAGTTAATTCTTGCTCCACGGAGCTCTTTCCTGTTGCTACAGTGACCTAAGGATCCCTCTAGCCTTGAAACAGTGTTCTTGGTGTTTCTCTCGAGTGCCATGAAGGAAATCAAGGCTCCTTTCATGTTTGATGTGCAACACAGAATTGCTCTGCACGCAGTGCAGGGGAATCGGGCCTCATCTCGCGGCGAGGGGGAAGTCTCATGGTTTTTCTCGAGTTGCGGCGGGAACCTGGGGTATATTCTCGAGTTACGACGGGGATGGCCCTTCCACTCACGTGTTTGTTCAGCCACGTCAGGACTCTTGCCTAGTTGCGAGACACAACTCGGGATTCTCCTCGAGGCTTGGCAAGGCAATTGGGACGCCTCTCCAGCTGAGGCGGGAGACCAAGGGTCCCTTTCCACGTGCCACAGGTATCCTGGGACTCCTATCAAGTTTCACGAGGAGTCAGGCATCGTCTCCTTTGGAGGCACTGATCTCCGCGTACCTCTGGAGTTTTCAAAGGATGTGAGGCCTCCGGTCGCGATGAGGTGGGGAACTAGGTCTTTCTCTGTGGTCTCCACAGGGGATTCAGACATCCTTTCATCTTGGGAGATGCAAGACGAGCCTGCATTTAAGTCACTACAGGGATATCCGGCCTTATTTCGAGTCAGGGCATCGCGGTGTCCATTCCACTTGAGGCCGCAAACTCAGGGTCCCTCTCACATACCTAGAGCTGAGAGAAGCCTCCTCGTGAGGTGCTTGTGGTAAGGTGGTATTCCTCGGGAGTCGAAGCCAGGGACTAACCTCTCATCTCGTGTTGATTCTTGGTTGACGGAGCTCTTTCGTGTTGCTACAGTGACCTCAGGATCCCTCTAGCCTTGAAACAGTGTTCTTGGGGTTTCTCTGGAGTGCCATCAGGGAAATCAAGGCTCCTTTCATGTGTGATGTGCACCACGGAATTGCTCTGCACGCAGTGCAGGGGAATCGGGCCTCATCTCGCGGCGAGGGGGAAGTCTCATGGTTTTTCTCGAGTTGCGGCGGGAACCTGGGGTATATTCTCGAGTTACGACGGGGATGGCCCTTCCACCCACATGTTTCTTCAGCGACGACAGAACTCCTGCCTACTTGTGAGGGACAACTCGGGATTCTCCTCGAGGCTTGGCAGGGCAATCGGGACGCCTCTCCAGCTGAGACGGGAGACCAAGAGTCCCTTTCCACGTGCCACAGGAATCCTGGGTCTCCTATCAAGTTTCACGAGGAGTCAGGCATCGTCTACTTTGGAGGCACTGATCTCCGCATACCTCTGGAGTTTTCAAAGGATTTGAGGCCTCCTGTCGCGATGAGGTGGGGAACTAGGTCTTTCTCTGTGGTCTCCACAGGGGATTCAGACAACCTTTCGTCTTGGGAGATGCAAGACGAGCCTGCATTCCAGTCACTGCAGGGATATCCGGCCTTATTTCGAGTCAGGGCATCGGGGTGTCCATTCCACTTGAGGCCGCAAACTCAGGGTCCCTCTCACATACCTAGAGCTGAGAGAAGCCTCCTCTTGAGGTGCTTGTGGTAAGGTGGTATTCCTCTGGAGTCGAAGCCAGGGACTAACCTCTCATCTCGAGTTGATTTTTGGCCCACGGAGCTCTTTCGTGTTGCTACAGTGACCTCAGGATCCCTCTAGCCTTGCAACAGTGTTCTTGGGGTTTCTCTGGAGTGCCATCAAGGAAATCAAGGCTCCTTTCATGTGTGATGTGCAACACAGAATTGCTCTGCACGCAGTGCAGGGGAATCGGGCCTCATCTCGCGGCGAGGGGGAAGTCTCATGGTTTTTCTCGAGTTGCGGCGGGAACCTGGGGTATATTCTCGAGTTACGACGGGGATGGCCCTTCCACACACGTGTTTGTTCAGCCACGTCAGGACTCCTGCCTAGTTGCGAGGGACAACTCGGGATTCTCCTCGAGGCTTGGCAGGGCAATTGGAACGCCTCTCCAGCTGAGGCAGGAGACCAAGTGTCCCTTTCCAAGTGCCAAAGGAATCCTGGGACTCCTATCAAGTTTCACGAGGAGTCAGGCATCGTCTCCTTTGGAGGCACTGATCTCCGCGTACCTCTGGAGTTTTCAAAGGATGTGAGGCTATCGGTCGCGATGAGGTGGGGAACTAAGTCTTTCTCTGTGCTTTCCACAGGGGATTCAGACATCCTTTCGTCCTGGGAGATGCAAGACGAGCCTGCATTGAAGTCACTGCAGGGATATCCGGCCTTATTTCGAGTCAGGGCATCGCGGTGTCCATTCCACTTGAGGCCGTAAACTCAGGGTCCCTCTCACATACCTAGAGCTGAGAGAAGCCTCCTCTTGAGGTGCTTGTGGTAAGGTGGTATTCCTCTGGAGACGAATCCAGGGACTAACCTCTCTTTTCGAGTTGATTTTTGGTCCACAGAGTTCTTTCGTGTTGCTACAGTGACCTCAGGATCCCTCTATCCTTGAAACAGTGTTCTTGGGGTTTCTCTGGAGTGCCATCAAGGAAATCAAGGCTCCTTTCATGTGTGATATGCCAGACGAAATTGCTCTGCACGCAGTACAGGGGAATCGGGCCTCATCTCGCGGCGAGGGGGAAGTCTCATGGTTTTTCTCGAGTTGCGGCGGGAACCTGGGGTATATTCTCGAGTTACGACGGGGATGGCCCTTCCACCCACGTGTTTGTTCAGCCACGTCAGGACTCCTGCCTAGTTGCGAGGGACAACTCGGGATTCTCCTCGAGGCTTTGCAGGGCAATTGGGACGCCTCTCCAGCTGAGGCGGGAGACCAAGGGTCCCTTTCCACGTGCCACAGGAATCCTGGGACTCCTATCAAGTTTCACGAGGAGTCAGGCATCGTCTCCTTTGGAGGCACTGATCTCCGCGTACCTCTGGAGTTTTCAAAGGATGTGAGGCCTCCGGTCGCGATGAGGTGGGGAACTAGGTCTTTCTCTGTGGTCTCCACAGGGGATTCAGACATCCTTTCATCTTGGGAGATGCAAGACGAGCCTGCATTCAAGTCACTGCAGGGATATCCAGCCTTATTTCGCGTCAGGGCATCGCGGTGTCCATTCCACTTGAGGCCGCAAACTCAGGGTCCCTCTCACATACCTAGAGCTGAGAGAAGCCTCCTCTTGAGGTGCTTGTGGTAAGGTGGTATTCCTCTGGAGTCGAAGCCAGGGACTAACCTCTCATCTCGAGTTGATTTTTGGTCCACGGAGCTCTTTCGTGTTGCTACAGTGACCTCAGGATCCCTCTAGCCTTGAAACAGTGTTCTTGGTGTTTCTCTGGAGTGCCATCAAGGAAATCAAGGCTCCTTTCATGTGTGATGTGCAACACAGAATTGCTCTGCACGCAGTGCAGGGGAATCGGGCCTCATCTCGCGGCGAGGGGGAAGTCTCATGGTTTTTCTCGAGTTGCGGCGGGAACCTGGGGTATATTCTCGAGTTACGACGGGGATGGCCCTTCCACTCACGTGTTTGTTCAGCCACGTCAGGACTCTTGCCTAGTTGCGAGACACAACTCGGGATTCTCCTCGAGGCTTGGCAAGGCAATTGGGACGCCTCTCCAGCTGAGGCGGGAGACCAAGGGTCCCTTTCCACGTACCACAGGTATCCTGGGACTCCTATCAAGTTTCACGAGGAGTCAGGCATCGTCTCCTTTGGAGGCACTGATCTCCGCGTACCTCTGGAGTTTTCAAAGGATGTGAGGCCTCCGGTCGCGATGAGGTGGGGAACTAGGTCTTTCTCTGTGGTCTCCACAGGGGATTCAGACATCCTTTCATCTTGGGAGATGCAAGACGAGCCTGCATTCAAGTCACTGCAGGGATATCCAGCCTTATTTCGCGTCAGGGCATCGCGGTGTCCATTCCACTTGAGGCCGCAAACTCAGGGTCCCTCTCACATACCTAGAGCTGAGAGAAGCCTCCTCTTGAGGTGCTTGTGGTAAGGTGGTATTCCTCTGGAGTTGAAGCCAGGGACTAACCTCTCATCTCGAGTTGATTTTTGGCCCACGGAGCTCTTTCGTGTTGCTACAGTGACCTCAGGATCCCTCTAGCCTTGAAACAGTGTTCTTGGGGTTTCTCTGGAGTGCCATCAAGGAAATCAAGGCTCCTTTCATGTGTGATGTGCAACACGGAATTGCTCTGCACGCAGTGCAGGGGAATCGGGCCTCATCTCGCGGCGAGGGGGAAGTCTCATGGTTTTTCTCGAGTTGCGGCGGGAACCTGGGGTATATTCTCGAGTTACGACGGGGATGGCCCTCCCACCCACGTGTTTGTTCAGCCACGTCAGGACTCCTGCCTAGTTGCGAGGGACAACTCTGGATTCTCCTCGAGGCTTGGCAGGGCAATTGTGACGCCTCTCCAGCTGATTCGGGAGACCAAGTGTCCCTTTCCAAGTGCCACAGGAATCCTGGGACTCCTATCAAGTTTCACGAGGAGTCAGGCATCGTCTCCTTTGGAGGCACTGATCTCCGCGTACCTCTGGAGTTTTCAAAGGATGTGAGGCCTCCGGTCGCGATGAGGTGGGGAACTAGGTCTTTCTATGTGGTCTCCACAGGGGATTCAGACATCCTTTCATCTTGGGAGATGCAAGACGAGCCTGCATTCAAGTCACTGCAGGGATATCCGCCCTTATTTCGAGTCAGGGCATCGCGGTGTCCATTCCACTTGAGGCCGCAAACTCAGGGTCCCTCTCACATACCTAGAGCTGAGAGAAGCCTCCTCTTGAGGTGCTTGTGGTAAGGTGGTATTCCTCTGGAGACGAATCCAGGGACTAACCTCTCTTTTCGAGTTGATTTTTGGTCCACAGAGTTCTTTCGTGTTGCTACAGTGACCTCAGGATCCCTCTATCCTTGAAACAGTGTTCTTGGGGTTTCTCTGGAGTGCCATCAAGGAAATCAAGGCTCTTTTCATGTGTGATGTGCAAGACGGAATTGCTCTGCACGCAGTACAGGGGAATCGGGCCTCATCTCGCATCGAGGGGGAAGTCTCATGGTTTTTCTCGAGTTGCGGCGGGAACCTGGGATATATTCTCGAGTTACGACGGGGATGGTCCTTCCACCCACGTGTTTGTTCAGCCACGTCAGGACTCCTGCCTAGTTGCGAGGGACAACTCGGGATTCTCCTCGAGGCTTGGCAGGGCAATTGGAACGCCTCTCCAGCTGAGGCGGGAGACCCAAGGTCCCTTTCCACGTGCCACAAGAATCCTGGGACTCCTATCAAGTTTCACGAGGAGTCAGGCATCGTCTCCTTTGGAGGCACTGATCTCCGCGTATCTCTGGAGTTTTCAAAGGATGTGAGGCCTCTGGTCGCGATGAGGTGGGGAACTAGGTGTTTCTCTGTGGTCTCCACAGGGGATTCAGACATCCTTTCTTCCTGGGAGATGCAAGACGAGCCTGCATTCAAGTCACTGCAGGGATATCCGGCCTTATTTCGAGTCAGGGCATCGCGGTGTCCATTCCACTTGAGGCCGCAAACTCAGGATCCCTCTCACATACCTAGAGCTGAGAGAAGCCTCCTCGTGAGGTGCTTGTGGTAAGGTGGTATTCCTCGGGAGTCGAAGCCAGGGACTTATCTCTCATCTCGTGTTGATTCTTGGTTCACGGAGCTCTTTCGTGTTGCTACAGTGACCTCAGGATCCCTCTAGCCTTGAAACAGTGTTCTTGGGGTTTCTCTGGAGTGCCATCAGGGAAATCAAGGCTCCTTTCATGTGTGATGTGCAACACGGAATTGCTCTGCTCGCAGTGCAGGGGAATCGGGCCTCATCTCGCGGCGAAGGGGAAGTCTCATGGTTTTTCTCGAGTTGCGGCGGGAACCTGGGGTATATTCTCGAGTTACGACGGGGATGGCCCTTCCACCCACATGTTTCTTCAGCGAGGTCAGAACTCCTGCCTACTTGTGAGGGACAACTCGGGATTCTCCTCGAGGCTTTGCAGGGCAATCGGGACGCCTCTCCAGCTGAGACGGGAGACCAAGGGTCCCTTTCCACGTGCCACAGGAATCCTGGGTATCCTATCAAGTTTCACGAGGAGTCAGGCATCGTCTCCTTTGGAGGCACTGATCTCCGCATACCTCTGGAGTTTTCAAAGGATTTGAGGCCTCCTGTCGCGATGAGGTGGGGAACTAGGTCTTTCTCTGTGGTCTCCACAGGGGATTCAGACACCCTTTCGTCTTGGGAGATGCAAGACGAGCCTGCATTCCAGTCACTGCAGGGATATCCGGCCTTATTTCGAGTCAGGGCATCGCGGTGTCCATTCCACTTGAGGCCGCAAACTCAGGGTCCCTCTCACATACCTAGAGCTGAGAGAAGCCTCCTCTTGAGGTACTTGTGGTAAGGTGGTATTCCTCTGGAGTCGAAGCCAGGGACTAACCTCTCATCTCGAGTTGATTTTTGGCCCACGGAGCTCTTTCGTGTTGCTACAGTGACCTCAGGATCCCTCTAGCCTTAAAACAGTGTTCTTGGGGTTTCTCTGGAGTGCCATCAAGGAAATCAAGGCTCCTTTCATGTGTGATGTGCAACACAGAATTGCTCTGCACGCAGTGCAGGGGAATCGGGCCTCATCTCGTGGCGAGGGGGAAGTCTCATGGTTTTTCTCGAGTTGCGGCGGGAACCTGGGGTATATTCACGAGTTACGACGGGGATGGCCCTTCCACACACGTGTTTCTTCAGCGACGTCAGGACTCCTGCCTAGTTGCGAGGGACAACTCTGGATTCTCCTCGAGGCTTGGCAGGGCAATTGGGACGCCTCTCCAGCTGAGGCGGGAGACCAAGGGTCCCTTTCCAAGTGCCACAGGAATCCTGGGGCTCCTATCAAGTTTCACGAGGAGTCAGGCATCGTCTCCTTTGGAGGCACTGATCTCCGCGTACCTCTGGAGTTTTCAAAGGATGTGAGGCTATCGGTCGCGATGAGGTGGGGAACTAAGTCTTTCTCTGTGCTTTCCACAGGGGATTCAGACATCCTTTCGCCCTGGGAGATGCAAGACGAGCCTGCATTGAAGTCACTGCAGGGATATCCGGCCTTATTTCGAGTCAGGGCATCGCGGTGTCCATTCCACTTGAGGCCGCAAACTCAGGGTCCCTCTCACATACCTAGAGCTGAGAGAAGCCTCCTCTTGAGATGCTTGTGGTAACGTGGTATTCCTCTGGAGACGAATCCAGGGACTAACCTCCCTTTTCGAGTTGATTTTTGGTCCACAGAGTTCTTTCGTGTTGCTACAGTGACCTCAGGATCCCTCTATCCTTGAAACAGTGTTCTTGGGGTTTCTCTGGAGTGCCATCAAGGAAATCAAGGCTCTTTTCATGTGTGATGTGAAAGACGGAATTGCTCTGCACGCAGTACAGGGGAATCGGGCCTCATCTCGCATCGAGGGGGAAGTCTCATGGTTTTTCTCGAGTTGCGGCGGGAACCTGGGATATATTCTCGAGTTACGACGGGGATGGCCCTTCCACCCACGTGTTTGTTCAGCCACGTCAGGACTCCTGCCTAGTTGCGAGGGACAACTCGGGATTCTCCTCGAGGCTTGGCAGGGCAATTGGAACGCCTCTCCAGCTGAGGCGGGAGAGCAAGGGTCCCTTTCCACGTGCCTCAAGAATCCTGGGACTCCTATCAAGTTTCACGAGGAGTCAGGCATCGTCTCCTTTGGAGGCACTGATCTCCGCGTACCTCTGGAGTTTTCAAAGGATGTGAGGCCTCCGGTCGCGATGAGGTGGGGAACTAGGTCTTTCTCTGTGGTCTCCACAGGGGATTCAGACATCCTTTCATCTTGGGAGATGCAAGACGAGCCTGCATTCAAGTCACTGCAGGGATATCCAGCCTTATTTCGCGTCAGGGCATCGCGGTGTCCATTCCACTTGAGGCCGCAAACTCAGGGTCCCTCTCACATACCTAGAGCTGAGAGAAGCCTCCTCTTGAGGTGCTTGTGGTAAGGTGGTATTCCTCTGGAGTCGAAGCCAGGGACTAACCTCTCATCTCGAGTTGATTCTTGGTCCACGGAGCTCTTTCCTGTTGCTACAGTGACCTAAGGATCCCTCTAGCCTTGAAACAGTGTTCTTGGTGTTTCTCTCGAGTGCCATGAAGGAAATCAAGGCTCCTTTCATGTGTGATGTGCAACACAGAATTGCTCTGCACGCAGTGCAGGGGAATCGGGCCTCATCTCGCGGCGAGGGGGAAGTCTCATGGTTTTTCTCGAGTTGCGGCAGGAACCTGGGGTATATTCTCGAGTTACGACGGGGATGGCCCTTCCACTCACGTGTTTGTTCAGCCACGTCAGGACTCTTGCCTAGTTGCGAGACACAACTCGGGATTCTCCTCGAGGCTTGGCAAGGCAATTGGGACGCCTCTCCAGCTGAGGCGGGAGACCAAGGGTCCCTTTCCACGTGCCACAGGTATCCTGGGACTCCTATCAAGTTTCACGAGGAGTCAGGCATCGTCTCCTTTGGAGGCACTGATCTCCGCGTACCTCTGGAGTTTTCAAAGGATGTGAGGCCTCCGGTCGCGATGAGGTGGGGAACTAGGTCTTTCTCTGTGGTCTCCACAGGGGATTCAGACATCCTTTCATCTTGGGAGATGCAAGACGAGCCTGCATTCAAGTCACTGCAGGGATATCCGGCCTTATTTCGAGTCAGGGCATCGCGGTGTCCATTCCACTTGAGGCCGCAAACTCAGGGTCCCTCTCACATACCTAGAGCTGAGAGAAGCCTCCTCGTGAGGTGCTTGTGGTAAGGTGGTATTCCTCGGGAGTCGAAGCCAGGGACTAACCTCTCATCTCGTGTTGATTCTTGGTTGACGGAGCTCTTTCGTGTTGCTACAGTGACCTCAGGATCCCTCTATCCTTGAAACAGTGTTCTTGGGGTTTCTCTGGAGTGCCATCAGGGAAATCAAGGCTCCTTTCATGTGTGATGTGCAACACGGAATTGCTCTGCACGCAGTGCAGGGGAATCGGGCCTCATCTCGCGGCGAGGGGGAAGTCTCATGGATTTTCTCGAGTTGCGGCGGGAACCTGGGGTATATTCTCGAGTTACGACGGGGATGGCCCTTCCACCCACATGTTTCTTCAGCGACGACAGAACTCCTGCCTACTTGTGAGGGACAACTCGGGATTCTCCTCGAGGCTTGGCAGGGCAATTGGGACGCCTCTCCAGCTGAGACGGGAGACCAAGAGTCCTTTTCCACGTGCCACAGGAATCCTGGGTCTCCTATCAAGTTTCACGAGGAGTCAGGCATCGTCTACTTTGGAGGCACTGATCTCCGCATACCTCTGGAGTTTTCAAAGGATTTGAGGCCTCCTGTCGCGATGAGGTGGGGAACTAGGTCTTTCTCTGTGGTCTCCACAGGGGATTCAGACACCCTTTCGTCTTGGGAGATGCAAGACGAGCCTGCATTCCAGTCACTGCAGGGATATCCGGCCTTATTTCGAGTCAGGGCATCGGGGTGTCCATTCCACTTGAGGCCGCAAACTCAGGGTCCCTCTCACATACCTAGAGCTGAGAGAAGCCTCCTCTTGAGGTGCTTGTGGTAAGGTGGTATTCCTCTGGAGTCGAAGCCAGGGACTAACCTCTCATCTCGAGTTGATTTTTGGCCCACGGAGCTCTTTCGTGTTGCTACAGTGACCTCAGGATCCCTCTAGCCTTGAAACAGTGTTCTTGGGGTTTCTCTGGAGTGCCATCAAGGAAATCAAGGCTCCTTTCATGTGTGATGTGCAACACAGAATTGCTCTGCACGCAGTGCAGGGGAATCGGGCCTCATCTCGCGGCGAGGGGGAAGTCTCATGGTTTTTCTCGAGTTGCGGCGGGAACCTGGGGTATATTCTCGAGTTACGACGGGGATGGCCCTTCCACACACGTGTTTGTTCAGCCACGTCAGGACTCCTGCCTAGTTGCGAGGGACAACTCGGGATTCTCCTCGAGGCTTGGCAGGGCAATTGGAACGCCTCTCCAGCTGAGGCAGGAGACCAAGTGTCCCTTTCCGAGTGCCAAAGGAATCCTGGGACTCCTATCAAGTTTCACGAGGAGTCAGGCATCGTCTCCTTTGGAGGCACTGATCTCCGCGTACCTCTGGAGTTTTCAAAGGATGTGAGGCTATCGGTCGCGATGAGGTGGGGAACTAAGTCTTTCTCTGTGCTTTCCACAGGGGATTCAGACATCCTTTCGTCCTGGGAGATGCAAGACGAGCCTGCATTGAAGTCACTGCAGGGATATCCGGCCTTATTTCGAGTCAGGGCATCGCGGTGTCCATTCCACTTGAGGCCGCAAACTCAGGGTCCCTCTCACATACCTAGAGCTGAGAGAAGCCTCGTCTTGAGGTGCTTGTGGTAACGTGGTATTCCTCTGGAGACGAATCCAGGGACTAACCTCCCTTTTCGAGTTGATTTTTGGTCCACAGGGTTCTTTCGTGTTGCTACAGTGACCTCAGGATCCCTCTATCCTTGAAACAGTGTTCTTGGGGTTTCTCTGGAGTGCCATCAAGGAAATCAAGGCTCTTTTCATGTGTGATGTGCAAGACGGAATTGCTCTGCACGCAGTACAGGGGAATCGGGCCTCATCTCGCATCGAGGGGGAAGTCTCATGGTTTTTCTCGAGTTGCGGTGGGAACCTGGGGTATATTCTCGAGTTACGACGGGGATGGCCCTTCCACTCACGTGTTTGTTCAGCCACGTCAGGACTCTTGCCTAGTTGCGAGACACAACTCGGGATTCTCCTCGAGGCTTGGCAAGGCAATTGGGACGCCTCTCTAGCTGAGGCGGGAGACCAAGGGTCCCTTTCCACGTGCCACAGGTATCCTGGGACTCCTATCAAGTTTCACGAGGAGTCAGGCATCGTCTCCTTTGGAGGCACTGATCTCCGCGTACCTCTGGAGTTTTCAAAGGATGTGAGGCCTCCGGTCGCGATGAGGTGGGGAACTAGGTCTTTCTCTGTGGTCTCCACAGGGGATTCAGACATCCTTTCATCTTGGGAGATGCAAGACGAGCCTGCATTCAAGTCACTGCAGGGATATCCAGCCTTATTTCGCGTCAGGGCATCGCGGTGTCCATTCCACTTGAGGCCGCAAACTCAGGGTCCCTCTCACATACCTAGAGCTGAGAGAAGCCTCCTCTTGAGGTGCTTGTGGTAAGGTGGTATTCCTCTGGAGTCGAAGCCAGGGACTAACCTCTCATCTCGAGTTGATTTTTGGTCCACGGAGCTCTTTCGTGTTGCTACAGTGACCTCAGGATCCCTCTAGCCTTGAAACAGTGTTCTTGGTGTTTCTCTGGAGTGCCATCAAGGAAATCAAGGCTCCTTTCATGTGTGATGTGCAACACAGAATTGCTCTGCACGCAGTGCAGGGGAATCGGGCCTCATCTCGCGGCGAGGGGGAAGTCTCATGGTTTTTCTCGAGTTGCGGCGGGAACCTGGGGTATATTCTCGAGTTACGACGGGGATGGCCCTTCCACTCACGTGTTTGTTCAGCCACGTCAGGACTCTTGCCTAGTTGCGAGACACAACTCGGGATTCTCCTCGAGGCTTGGCAAGGCAATTGGGACGCCTCTCCAGCTGAGGCGGGAGACCAAGGGTCCCTTTCCACGTACCACAGGTATCCTGGGACTCCTATCAAGTTTCACGAGGAGTCAGGCATCGTCTCCTTTGGAGGCACTGATCTCCGCGTACCTCTGGAGTTTTCAAAGGATGTGAGGCCTCCGGTCGCGATGAGGTGGGGAACTAGGTCTTTCTCTGTGGTCTCTACAGGGGATTCAGACATCCTTTCATCTTGGGAGATGCAAGACGAGCCTGCATTCAAGTCACTGCAGGGATATCCAGCCTTATTTCGCGTCAGGGCACCGCGGTGTCCATTCCACTTGAGGCCGCAAACTCAGGGTCCCTCTCACATACCTAGAGCTGAGAGAAGCCTCCTCTTGAGGTGCTTGTGGTAAGGTGGTATTCCTCTGGAGTTGAAGCCAGGGACTAACCTCTCATCTCGAGTTGATTTTTGGCCCACGGAGCTCTTTCGTGTTGCTACAGTGACCTCAGGATCCCTCTAGCCTTGAAACAGTGTTCTTGGGGTTTCTCTGGAGTGCCATCAAGGAAATCAAGGCTCCTTTCATGTGTGATGTGCAACACGGAATTGCTCTGCACGCAGTGCAGGGGAATCGGGCCTCATCTCGCGGCGAGGGGGAAGTCTCATGGTTTTTCTCGAGTTGCGGCGGGAACCTGGGGTATATTCTCGAGTTACGACGGGGATGGCCCTCCCACCCACGTGTTTGTTCAGCCACGTCAGGACTCCTGCCTAGTTGCGAGGGACAACTCTGGATTCTCCTCGAGGCTTGGCAGGGCAATTGTGACGCCTCTCCAGCTGATTCGGGAGACCAAGTGTCCCTTTCCAAGTGCCACAGGAATCCTGGGACTCCTATCAAGTTTCACGAGGAGTCAGGCATCGTCTCCTTTGGAGGCACTGATCTCCGCGTACCTCTGGAGTTTTCAAAGGATGTGAGGCCTCCGGTCGCGATGAGGTGGGGAACTAGGTCTTTCTCTGTGGTCTCCACAGGGGATTCAGACATCCTTTCATCTTGGGAGATGCAAGACGAGCCTGCATTCAAGTCACTGCAGGGATATCCGCCCTTATTTCGAGTCAGGGCATCGCGGTGTCCATTCCACTTGAGGCCGCAAACTCAGGGTCCCTCTCACATACCTAGAGCTGAGAGAAGCCTCCTCTTGAGGTGCTTGTGGTAAGGTGGTATTCCTCTGGAGACGAATCCAGGGACTAACCTCTCTTTTCGAGTTGATTTTTGGTCCACAGAGTTCTTTCGTGTTGCTACAGTGACCTCAGGATCCCTCTATCCTTGAAACAGTGTTCTTGGGGTTTCTCTGGAGTGCCATCAAGGAAATCAAGGCTCTTTTCATGTGTGATGTGCAAGACGGAATTGCTCTGCACGCAGTACAGGGGAATCGGGCCTCATCTCGCATCGAGGGGGAAGTCTCATGGTTTTTCTCGAGTTGCGGCGGGAACCTGGAATATATTCTCGAGTTACGACGGGGATGGTCCTTCCACCCACGTGTTTGTTCAGCCACGTCAGGACTCCTGCCTAGTTGCGAGGGACAACTCGGGATTCTCCTCGAGGCTTGGCAGGGCAATTGGAACGCCTCTCCAGCTGAGGCGGAAGACCAAAGGTCCCTTTCCACGTGCCACAAGAATCCTGGGACTCCTATCAAGTTTCACGAGGAGTCAGGCATCGTCTCCTTTGGAGGCACTGATCTCCGCGTATCTCTGGAGTTTTCAAAGGATGTGAGGCCTCTGGTCGCGATGAGGTGGGGAACTAGGTGTTTCTCTGTGGTCTCCACAGGGGATTCAGACATCCTTTCTTCATGGGAGATGCAAGACGAGCCTGCATTCAAGTCACTGCAGGGATATCCGGCCTTATTTCGAGTCAGGGCATCGCGGTGTCCATTCCACTTGAGGCCGCAAACTCAGGATCCCTCTCACATACCTAGAGCTGAGAGAAGCCTCCTCGTGAGGTGCTTGTGGTAAGGTGGTATTCCTCGGGAGTCGAAGCCAGGGACTTATCTCTCATCTCGTGTTGATTCTTGGTTCACGGAGCTCTTTCGTGTTGCTACAGTGACCTCAGGATCCCTCTAGCCTTGAAACAGTGTTCTTGGGGTTTCTCTGGAGTGCCATCAGGGAAATCAAGGCTCCTTTCATGTGTGATGTGCAACACGGAATTGCTCTGCTCGCAGTGCAGGGGAATCGGGCCTCATCTCGCGGCGAAGGGGAAGTCTCATGGTTTTTCTCGAGTTGCGGCGGGAACCTGGGGTATATTCTCGAGTTACGACGGGGATGGCCCTTCCACCCACATGTTTCTTCAGCGAGGTCAGAACTCCTGCCTACTTGTGAGGGACAACTCGGGATTCTCCTCGAGGCTTTGCAGGGCAATCGGGACGCCTCTCCAGCTGAGACGGGAGACCAAGGGTCCCTTTCCACGTGCCACAGGAATCCTGGGTATCCTATCAAGTTTCACGAGGAGTCAGGCATCGTCTCCTTTGGAGGCACTGATCTCCGCATACCTCTGGAGTTTTCAAAGGATTTGAGGCCTCCTGTCGCGATGAGGTGGGGAACTAGGTCTTTCTCTGTGGTCTCCACAGGGGATTCAGACACCCTTTCGTCTTGGGAGATGCAAGACGAGCCTGCATTCCAGTCACTGCAGGGATATCCGGCCTTATTTCGAGTCAGGGCATCGCGGTGTCCATTCCACTTGAGGCCGCAAACTCAGGGTCCCTCTCACATACCTAGAGCTGAGAGAAGCCTCCTCTTGAGGTGCTTGTGGTAAGCTGGTATTCCTCTGGAGTCGAAGCCAGGGACTAACCTCTCATCTCGAGTTGATTTTTGGCCCACGGAGCTCTTTCGTGTTGCTACAGTGACCTCAGGATCCCTCTAGCCTTGAAACAGTGTTCTTGGGGTTTCTCTGGAGTGCCATCAAGGAAATCAAGGCTCCTTTCATGTGTGATGTGCAACACAGAATTGCTCTGCACGCAGTGCAGGGGAATCGGGCCTCATCTCGCGGCGAGGGGGAAGTCTCATGGTTTTTCTCGAGTTGCGGCGGGAACCTGGGGTATATTCTCGAGTTACGACGGGGATGGCCCTTCCACACACGTGTTTCTTCAGCGACGTCAGGACTCCTGCCTAGTTGCGAGGGACAACTCTGGATTCTCCTCGAGGCTTGGCAGGGCAATTGGGACGCCTCTCCAGCTGAGGCGGGAGACCAAGGGTCCCTTTCCAAGTGCCACAGGAATCCTGGGGCTCCTATCAAGTTTCACGAGGAGTCAGGCATCGTCTCCTTTGGAGGCACTGATCTCCGCGTACCTCTGGAGTTTTCAAAGGATGTGAGGCTATCGGTCGCGATGAGGTGGGGAACTAAGTCTTTCTCTGTGCTTTCCACAGGGGATTCAGACATCCTTTCGCCCTGGGAGATGCAAGACGAGCCTGCATTGAAGTCACTGCAGGGATATCCGGCCTTATTTCGAGTCAGGGCATCGCGGTGTCCATTCCACTTGAGGCCGCAAACTTAGGGTCCCTCTCACATACCTAGAGCTGAGAGAAGCCTCCTCTTGAGGTGCTTGTGGTAACGTGGTATTCCTCTGGAGACGAATCCAGGGACTAACCTCCCTTTTCGAGTTGATTTTTGGTCCACAGGGTTCTTTCGTGTTGCTACAGTGACCTCAGGATCCCTCTATCCTTGAAACAGTGTTCTTGGGGTTTCTCTGGAGTGCCATCAAGGAAATCAAGGCTCTTTTCATGTGTGATGTGCAAGACGGAATTGCTCTGCACGCAGTACAGGGGAATCGGGCCTCATCTCGCATCGAGGGGGAAGTCTCATGGTTTTTCTCGAGTTGCGGCGGGAACCTGGGGTATATTCTCGAGTTACGACGGGGATGGCCCTTCCACCCACGTGTTTGTTCAGCCACGTCAGGACTCCTGCCTAGTTGCGAGGGACAACTCGGGATTCTCCTCGAGGCTTGGCAGGGCAATTGGAACGCCTCTCCAGCTGAGGCGGGAGAGCAAGGGTCCCTTTCCACGTGCCTCAAGAATCCTGGGACTCCTATCAAGTTTCACGAGGAGTCAGGCATCGTCTCCTTTGGAGGCACTGATCTCCGCGTACCTCTGGAGTTTTCAAAGGATGTGAGGCCTCCGGTCGCGATGAGGTGGGGAACTAGGTCTTTCTCTGTGGTCTCCACAGGGGATTCAGACATCCTTTCATCTTGGGAGATGCAAGACGAGCCTGCATTCAAGTCACTGCAGGGATATCCAGCCTTATTTCGCGTCAGGGCATCGCGGTGTTCATTCCACTTGAGGCCGCAAACTCAGGGTCCCTCTCACATACCTAGAGCTGAGAGAAGCCTCCTCTTGAGGTGCTTGTGGTAAGGTGGTATTCCTCTGGAGTCGAAGCCAGGGACTAACCTCTCATCTCGAGTTGATTCTTGGTCCACGGAGCTCTTTCCTGTTGCTACAGTGACCTAAGGATCCCTCTAGCCTTGAAACAGTGTTCTTGGTGTTTCTCTCGATTGCCATGAAGGAAATCAAGGCTCCTTTCATGTGTGATGTGCAACACAGAATTGCTCTGCACGCAGTGCAGGGGAATCGGGCCTCATCTCGCGGCGAGGGGGAAGTCTCATGGTTTTTCTCGAGTTGCGGCGGGAACCTGGGGTATATTCTCGAGTTACGACGGGGATGGCCCTTCCACTCACGTGTTTGTTCAGCCACGTCAGGACTCTTGCCTAGTTGCGAGACACAACTCGGGATTCTCCTCGAGGCTTGGCAAGGCAATTGGGACGCCTCTCCAGCTGAGGCGGGAGACCAAGGGTCCCTTTCCACGTGCCACAGGTATCCTGGGACTCCTATCAAGTTTCACGAGGAGTCAGGCATCGTCTCCTTTGGAGGCACTGATCTCCGCGTACCTCTGGAGTTTTCAAAGGATGTGAGGCCTCCGGTCGCGATGAGGTGGGGAACTAGGTCTTTCTCTGTGGTCTCCACAGGGGATTCAGACATCCTTTCATCTTGGGAGATGCAAGACGAGCCTGCATTCAAGTCACTGCAGGGATATCCGGCCTTATTTCGAGTCAGGGCATCGCGGTGTCCATTCCACTTGAGGCCGCAAACTCAGGGTCCCTCTCACATACCTAGAGCTGAGAGAAGCCTCCTCGTGAGGTGCTTGTGGTAAGGTGGTATTCCTCGGGAGTCGAAGCCAGGGACTAACCTCTCATCTCGTGTTGATTCTTGGTTGACGGAGCTCTTTCGTGTTGCTACAGTGACCTCAGGATCCCTCTAGCCTTGAAACAGTGTTCTTGGGGTTTCTCTGGAGTGCCATCAGGGAAATCAAGGCTCCTTTCATGTGTGATGTGCAACACAGAATTGCTCTGCACGCAGTGCAGGGGAATCGGGCCTCATCTCGCGGCGAGGGGGAAGTCTCATGGTTTTTCTCGAGTTGCGGCGGGAACCTGGGGTATATTCTCGAGTTACGACGGGGATGGCCCTTCCACCCACATGTTTCTTCAGCGACGACAGAACTCCTGCCTACTTGTGAGGGACAACTCGGGATTCTCCTCGAGGCTTGGCAGGGCAATTGGGACGCCTCTCCAGCTGAGACGGGAGACCAAGTGTCCCTTTCCACGTGCCACAGGAATCCTGGGTCTCCTATCAAGTTTCACGAGGAGTCAGGCATCGTCTACTTTGGAGGCACTGATCTCCGCATACCTCTGGAGTTTTCAAAGGATTTGAGGCCTCCTGTCGCGATGAGGTGGGGAACTAGGTCTTTCTCTGTGGTCTCCACAGGGGATTCAGACACCCTTTCGTCTTGGGAGATGCAAGACGAGCCTGCATTCCAGTCACTGCAGGGATATCCGGCCTTATTTCGAGTCAGGGCATCGGGGTGTCCATTCCACTTGAGGCCGCAAACTCAGGGTCCCTCTCACATACCTAGAGCTGAGAGAAGCCTCCTCTTGAGGTGCTTGTGGTAAGGTGGTATTCCTCTGGAGTCGAAGCCAGGGACTAACCTCTCATCTCGAGTTGATTTTTGGCCCACGGAGCTCTTTCGTGTTGCTACAGTGACCTCAGGATCCCTCTAGCCTTGAAACAGTGTTCTTGGGGTTTCTCTGGAGTGCCATCAAGGAAATCAAGGCTCCTTTCATGTGTGATGTGCAACACAGAATTGCTCTGCACGCAGTGCAGGGGAATCGGGCCTCATCTCGCGGCGAGGGGGAAGTCTCATGGTTTTTCTCGAGTTGCGGCGGGAACCTGGGGTATATTCTCGAGTTACGACGGGGATGGCCCTTCCACACACGTGTTTGTTCAGCCACGTCAGGACTCCTGCCTAGTTGCGAGGGACAACTCGGGATTCTCCTCGAGGCTTGGCAGGGCAATTGGAACGCCTCTCCAGCTGAGGCAGGAGACCAAGTGTCCCTTTCCAAGTGCCAAAGGAATCCTGGGACTCCTATCAAGTTTCACGAGGAGTCAGGCATCGTCTCCTTTGGAGGCACTGATCTCCGCGTACCTCTGGAGTTTTCAAAGGATGTGAGGCTATCGGTCGCGATGAGGTGGGGAACTAAGTCTTTCTCTGTGCTTTCCACAGGGGATTCAGACATCCTTTCGTCCTGGGAGATGCAAGACGAGCCTGCATTGAAGTCACTGCAGGGATATCCGGCCTTATTTCGAGTCAGGGCATCGCGGTGTCCATTCCACTTGAGGCCGTAAACTCAGGGTCCCTCTCACATACCTAGAGCTGAGAGAAGCCTCCTCTTGAGGTGCTTGTGGTAAGGTGGTATTCCTCTGGAGTCGAATCCAGGGACTAACCTCTCTTTTCGAGTTGATTTTTGGTCCACAGAGTTCTTTCGTGTTGCTACAGTGACCTCAGGATCCCTCTATCCTTGAAACAGTGTTCTTGGGGTTTCTCTGGAGTGCCATCAAGGAAATCAAGGCTCCTTTCATGTGTGATATGCCAGACGAAATTGCTCTGCACGCAGTACAGGGGAATCGGGCCTCATCTCGCGGCGAGGGGGAAGTCTCATGGTTTTTCTCGAGTTGCGGCGGGAACCTGGGGTATATTCTCGAGTTACGACGGGGATGGCCCTTCCACCCACGTGTTTGTTCAGCCACGTCAGGACTCCTGCCTAGTTGCGAGGGACAACTCGGGATTCTCCTCGAGGCTTTGCAGGGCAATTGGGACGCCTCTCCAGCTGAGGCGGGAGACCAAGGGTCCCTTTCCACGTGCCACAGGTATCCTGGGACTCCTATCAAGTTTCACGAGGAGTCAGGCATCGTCTCCTTTGGAGGCACTGATCTCCGCGTACCTCTGGAGTTTTCAAAGAATGTGAGGCCTCCGGTCGCGATGAGGTGGGGAACTAGGTCTTTCTCTGTGGTCTCCACAGGGGATTCAGACATCCTTTCATCTTGGGAGATGCAAGACGAGCCTGCATTCAAGTCACTGCAGGGATATCCAGCCTTATTTCGCGTCAGGGCATCGCGGTGTCCATTCCACTTGAGGCCGCAAACTCAGGGTCCCTCTCACATACCTAGAGCTGAGAGAAGCCTCCTCTTGAGGTGCTTGTGGTAAGGTGGTATTCCTCTGGAGTCGAAGCCAGGGACTAACCTCTCATCTCGAGTTGATTTTTGGTCCACGGAGCTCTTTCGTGTTGCTACAGTGACTTCAGGATCCCTCTAGCCTTGAAACAGTGTTCTTGGTGTTTCTCTGGAGTGCCATCAAGGAAATCAAGGCTCCTTTCATGTGTGATGTGCAACACAGAATTGCTCTGCACGCAGTGCAGGGGAATCGGGCCTCATCTCGCGGCGAGGGGGAAGTCTCATGGTTTTTCTCGAGTTGCGGCGGGAACCTGGGGTATATTCTCGAGTTACGACGGGGATGGCCCTTCCACTCACGTGTTTGTTCAGCCACGTCAGGACTCTTGCCTAGTTGCGAGACACAACTCGGGATTCTCCTCGAGGCTTGGCAAGGCAATTGGGACGCCTCTCCAGCTGAGGCGGGAGACCAAGGGTCCCTTTCCACGTACCACAGGTATCCTGGGACTCCTATCAAGTTTCACGAGGAGTCAGGCATCGTCTCCTTTGGAGGCACTGATCTCCGCGTACCTCTGGAGTTTTCAAAGGATGTGAGGCCTCCGGTCGCGATGAGGTGGGGAACTAGGTCTTTCTCTGTGGTCTCCACAGGGGATTCAGACATCCTTTCATCTTGGGAGATGCAAGACGAGCCTGCATTCAAGTCACTGCAGGGATATCCAGCCTTATTTCGCGTCAGGGCATCGCGGTGTCCATTCCACTTGAGGCCGCAAACTCAGGGTCCCTCTCACATACCTAGAGCTGAGAGAAGCCTCCTCTTGAGGTGCTTGTGGTAAGGTGGTATTCCTCTGGAGTTGAAGCCAGGGACTAACCTCTCATCTCGAGTTGATTTTTGGCCCACGGAGCTCTTTCGTGTTGCTACAGTGACCTCAGGATCCCTCTAGCCTTGAAACAGTGTTCTTGGGGTTTCTCTGGAGTGCCATCAAGGAAATCAAGGCTCCTTTCATGTGTGATGTGCAACACGGAATTGCTCTGCACGCAGTGCAGGGGAATCGGGCCTCATCTCGCGGCGAGGGGGAAGCTCAAGGTTTTTCTCGAGTTGCGGCGGGAACCTGGGGTATATTCTCGAGTTACGACGGGGATGGCCCTTCCACACACGTGTTTCTTCAGCGACGTCAGGACTCCTGCCTAGTTGCGAGGGACAACTCTGGATTCTCCTCGAGGCTTGGCAGGGCAATTGGGACGCCTCTCCAGCTGAGGCGGGAGACCAAGGGTCCCTTTCCAAGTGCCATAGGAATCCTGGGGCTCCTATCAAGTTTCACGAGGAGTCAGGCATCGTCTCCTTTGGAGGCACTGATCTCCGCGTACCTCTGGAGTTTTCAAAGGATATGAGGCTATCGGTCGCGATGAGGTGGGGAACTAAGTCTTTCTCTGTGCTTTCCACAGGGGATTCAGACATCCTTTCGTCCTGGGAGATGCAAGACGAGCCTGCATTGAAGTCACTGCAGGGATATCCGGCCTTATTTCGAGTCAGGGCATCGCGGTGTCCATTCCACTTGAGGCCGCAAACTCAGGGTCCCTCTCACATACCTAGAGCTGAGAGAAGCCTCGTCTTGAGGTGCTTGTGGTAACGTGGTATTCCTCTGGAGACGAATCCAGGGACTAACCTCCCTTTTCGAGTTGATTTTTGGTCCACAGGGTTCTTTCGTGTTGCTACAGTGACCTCAGGATCCCTCTATCCTTGAAACAGTGTTCTTGGGGTTTCTCTGGAGTGCCATCAAGGAAATCAAGGCTCTTTTCATGTGTGATGTGCAAGACGGAATTGCTCTGCACGCAGTACAGGGGAATCGGGCCTCATCTCGCATCGAGGGGGAAGTCTCATGGTTTTTCTCGAGTTGCGGTGGGAACCTGGGGTATATTCTCGAGTTACGACGGGGATGGCCCTTCCACTCACGTGTTTGTTCAGCCACGTCAGGACTCTTGCCTAGTTGCGAGACACAACTCGGGATTCTCCTCGAGGCTTGGCAAGGCAATTGGGACGCCTCTCCAGCTGAGGCGGGAGACCAAGGGTCCCTTTCCACGTGCCACAGGTATCCTGGGACTCCTATCAAGTTTCACGAGGAGTCAGGCATCGTCTCCTTTGGAGGCACTGATCTCCGCGTACCTCTGGAGTTTTCAAAGGATGTGAGGCCTCCGGTCGCGATGAGGTGGGGAACTAGGTCTTTCTCTGTGGTCTCCACAGGGGATTCAGACATCCTTTCATCTTGGGAGATGCAAGACGAGCCTGCATTCAAGTCACTGCAGGGATATCCGGCCTTATTTCGAGTCAGGGCATCGCGGTGTCCATTCCACTTGAGGCCGCAAACTCAGGGTCCCTCTCACATACCAAGAGCTGAGAGAAGCCTCCTCGTGAGGTGCTTGTGGTAAGGTGGTATTCCTCGGGAGTCGAAGCCAGGGACTAACCTCTCATCTCGTGTTGATTCTTGGTTGACGGAGCTCTTTCGTGTTGCTACAGTGACCTCAGGATCCCTCTAGCCTTGAAACAGTGTTCTTGGGGTTTCTCTGGAGTGCCATCAGGGAAATCAAGGCTCCTTTCATGTGTGATGTGAAACACGGAATTGCTCTGCACGCAGTGCAGGGGAATCGGGCCTCATCTCGCGGCGAGGGGGAAGTCTCATGGTTTTTCTCGAGTTGCGGCGGGAACCTGGGGTATATTCTCGAGTTACGACGGGGATGGCCGTTCCACCCACATGTTTCTTCAGCGACGTCAGAACTCCTGCCTACTTGTGAGGGACAACTCGGGATTCTCCTCGAGGCTTTGCAGGGCAATTGGGACGCCTCTCCAGCTGAGACGGGAGACCAAGGGTCCCTTTCCACGTGCCACAGGAATCCTGGGTCTCCTATCAAGTTTCACGAGGAGTCAGGCATCGTCTCCTTTGGAGGCACTGATCTCCGCATACCTCTGGAGTTTTCAAAGGATTTGAGGCCTCCTGTCGCGATGAGGTGGGGAACTAGGTCTTTCTCTGTGGTCTCCACAGGGGATTCAGACACCCTTTCGTCTTGGGAGATGCAAGACGAGCCTGCATTCCAGTCACTGCAGGGATATCCGGCCTTATTTCGAGTCAGGGCATCGGGGTGTCCATTCCACTTGAGGCCGCAAACTCAGGGTCCCTCTCACATACCTAGAGCTGAGAGAAGCCTCCTCTTGAGGTGCTTGTGGTAAGGTGGTATTCCTCTGGAGTCGAAGCCAGGGACTAACCTCTCATCTCGAGTTGATTTTTGGCCCACGGAGCTCTTTCGTGTTGCTACAGTGACCTCAGGATCCCTCTAGCCTTGAAACAGTGTTCTTGGGGTTTCTCTGGAGTGCCATCAAGGAAATCAAGGCTCCTTTCATGTGTGATGTGCAACACAGAATTGCTCTGCACGCAGTGCAGGGGAATCGGGCCTCATCTCGCGGCGAGGGGGAAGTCTCATGGTTTTTCTCGAGTTGCGGCGGGAACCTGGGGTATATTCTCGAGTTACGACGGGGATGGCCCTTCCACACACGTGTTTGTTCAGCCACGTCAGGACTCCTGCCTAGTTGCGAGGGACAACTCGGGATTCTCCTCGAGGCTTGGCAGGGCAATTGGAACGCCTCTCCAGCTGAGGCAGGAGACCAAGTGTCCCTTTCCAAATGCCAAAGGAATCCTGGGACTCCTATCAAGTTTCACGAGGAGTCAGGCATCGTCTCCTTTGGAGGCACTGATCTCCGCGTACCTCTGGAGTTTTCAAAGGATGTGAGGCTATCGGTCGCGATGAGGTGGGGAACTAAGTCTTTCTCTGTGCTTTCCACAGGGGATTCAGACATCCATTCGTCCTGGGAGATGCAAGACGAGCCTGCATTGAAGTCACTGCAGGGATATCCGGCCTTATTTCGAGTCAGGGCATCGCGATGTCCATTCCACTTGAGGCCGTAAACTCAGGGTCCCTCTCACATACCTAGAGCTGAGAGAAGCCTCCTCTTGAGGTGCTTGTGGTAAGGTGGTATTCCTCTGGAGACGAATCCAGGGACTAACCTCTCTTTTCGAGTTGATTTTTGGTCCACAGAGTTCTTTCGTGTTGCTACAGTGACCTCAGGATCCCTCTATCCTTGAAACAGTGTTCTTGGGGTTTCTCTGGAGTGCCATCAAGGAAATCAAGGCTCCTTTCATGTGTGATATGCCAGACGAAATTGCTCTGCACGCAGTACAGGGGAATCGGGCCTCATCTCGCGGCGAGGGGGAAGTCTCATGGTTTTTCTCGAGTTGCGGCGGGAACCTGGGGTATATTCTCGAGTTACGACGGGGATGGCCCTTCCACCCACGTGTTTGTTCAGCCACGTCAGGACTCCTGCCTAGTTGCGAGGGACAACTCGGGATTCTCCTCGAGGCTTTGCAGGGCAATTGGGACGCCTCTCCAGCTGAGGCGGGAGACCAAGGGTCCCTTTCCACGTGCCACAGGAATCCTGGGACTCCTATCAAGTTTCACGAGGAGTCAGGCATCGTCTCCTTTGGAGGCACTGATCTCCGCGTACCTCTGGAGTTTTCAAAGGATGTGAGGCCTCCGGTCGCGATGAGGTGGGGAACTAGGTCTTTCTCTGTGGTCTCCACAGGGGATTCAGACATCCTTTCATCTTGGGAGATGCAAGACGAGCCTGCATTCAAGTCACTGCAGGGATATCCAGCCTTATTTCGCGTCAGGGCATCGCGGTGTCCATTCCACTTGAGGCCGCAAACTCAGGGTCCCTCTCACATACCTAGAGCTGAGAGAAGCCTCCTCTTGAGGTGCTTGTGGTAAGGTGGTATTCCTCTGGAGTCGAAGCCAGGGACTAACCTTTCATCTCGAGTTGATTTTTGGTCCACGGAGCTCTTTCGTGTTGCTACAGTGACCTCAGGATCCCTCTAGCCTTGAAACAGTGTTCTTGGTGTTTCTCTGGAGTGCCATCAAGGAAATCAAGGCTCCTTTCATGTGTGATGTGCAACACAGAATTGCTCTGCACGCAGTGCAGGGAAATCGGGCCTCATCTCGCGGCGAGGGGGAAGTCTCATGGTTTTTCTCGAGTTGCGGCGGGAACCTGGGGTATATTCTCGAGTTACGACGGGGATGGCCCTTCCACCCACGTGTTTGTTCAGCCACGTCAGGACTCCTGCCTAGTTGCGAGGGACAACTCGGGATTCTCCTCGAGGCTTTGCAGGGCAATTGGGACGCCTCTCCAGCTGAGGCGGGACACCAAGGGTCCCTTTCCACGTGCCACAGGAATCCTGGGACTCCTATCAAGTTTCACGAGGAGTCAGGCATCGTCTCCTTTGGAGGCACTGATCTCCGCGTACCTCTGAAGTTTTCAAAGGATGTGAGGCCTCCGGTCGCGATGAGGTGGGGAACTAGGTCTTTCTCTGTGGTCTCCACAGGGGATTCAGACATCCTTTCATCTTGGGAGATGCAAGACGAGCCTGCATTCAAGTCACTGCAGGGATATTCAGCCTTATTTCGCGTCAGGGCATCGCGGTGTCCATTCCACTTGAGGCCGCAAACTCAGGGTCCCTCTCACATACCTAGAGCTGAGAGAAGCCTCCTCTTGAGGTGCTTGTGGTAAGGTGGTATTCCTCTGGAGTCGAAGCCAGGGACTAACCTCTCATCTCGAGTTGATTTTTGGTCCACGGAGCTCTTTCGTGTTGCTACAGTGACCTCAGGATCCCTCTAGCCTTGAAACAGTGTTCTTGGTGTTTCTCTGGAGTGCCATCAAGGAAATCAAGGCTCCTTTCATGTGTGATGTGCAACACAGAATTGCTCTGCACGCAGTGCAGGGGAATCGGGCCTCATCTCGCGGCGAGGGGGAAGTCTCATGGTTTTTCTCGAGTTGCGGCGGGAACCTGGGGTATATTCTCGAGTTACGACGGGGATGGCCCTTCCACTCACGTGTTTGTTCAGCCACGTCAGGACTCTTGCCTAGTTGCGAGACACAACTCGGGATTCTCCTCGAGGCTTGGCAAGGCAATTGGGACGCCTCTCCAGCTGAGGCGGGAGACCAAGGGTCCCTTTCCACGTGCCACAGGTATCCTGGGACTCCTATCAAGTTTCACGAGGAGTCAGGCATCGTCTCCTTTGGAGGCACTGATCTCCGCGTACCTCTGGAGTTTTCAAAGGATGTGAGGCCTCCGGTCGCGATGAGGTGGGGAACTAGGTCTTTCTCTGTGGTCTCCACAGGGGATTCAGACATCCTTTCATCTTGGGAGATGCAAGACGAGCCTGCATTCAAGTCACTGCAGGGATATCCAGCCTTATTTCGCGTCAGGGCATCGCGGTGTCCATTCCACTTGAGGCCGCAAACTCAGGGTCCCTTTCACATACCTAGAGCTGAGAGAAGCCTCCTCTTGAGGTGCTTGTGGTAAGGTGGTATTCCTCTGGAGTTGAAGCCAGGGACTAACCTCTCATCTCGAGTTGATTTTTGGCCCACGGAGCTCTTTCGTGTTGCTACAGTGACCTCAGGATCCCTCTAGCCTTGAAACAGTGTTCTTGGGGTTTCTCTGGAGTGCCATCAAGGAAATCATGGCTCCTTTCATGTGTGATGTGCAACACGGAATTGCTCTGCATGCAGTGCAGGGGAATCGGGCCTCATCTCGCGGCGAGGGGGAAGTCTCATGGTTTTTCTCGAGTTGCGGCGGGAACCTGGGGTATATTCTCGAGTTACGACGGGGATGGCCCTCCCACCCACGTGTTTGTTCAGCCACGTCAGGACTCCTGCCTAGTTGCAAGGGAAAACTCTGGATTCTCCTCGAGGCTTGGCAGGGCAATTGTGACGCCTCTCCAGCTGATTCGGGAGACCAAGTGTCCCTTTCCAAGTGCCACAGGAATCCTGGGACTCCTATCAAGTTTCACGAGGAGTCAGGCATCGTCTCCTTTGGAGGAACTGATCTCCGCGTACCTCTGGAGTTTTCAAAGGATGTGAGGCCTCCGGTCGCGATGAGGTGGGGAACTAGGTCTTTCTCTGTGGTCTCCACAGGGGATTCAGACATCCTTTCATCTTGGGAGATGCAAGACGAGCCTGCATTCAAGTCACTGCAGGGATATCCAGCCTTATTTCGCGTCAGGGCATCGCGGTGTCCATTCCACTTGAGGCCGCAAACTCAGGGTCCCTCTCACATACCTAGAGCTGAGAGAAGCCTCCTCTTGAGGTGCTTGTGGTAAGGTGGTATTCCTCTGGAGTCGAAGCCAGGGACTAACCTCTCATCTCGAGTTGATTTTTGGTCCACGGAGCTCTTTCGTGTTGCTACAGTGACCTCAGGATCCCTCTAGCCTTGAAACAGTGTTCTTGGGGTTTCTCTGGAGTGCCATGAAGGAAATCAAGGCTCCTTTCATGTGTGATGTGCAACACGGAATTGCTCTGCACGCAGTGCAGGGGAATCGGGCCTCATCTCGCGGCGAGGGGGAAGTCTCATGGTTTTTCTCGAGTTGCGGCGGGAACCTGGGGTATATTCTCGAGTTACGACGGGGATGGCCCTTCCACAAACGTGTTTGTTCAGCCACGTCAGGACTCTTGCCTAGTTGCGAGACACAACTCGGGATTCTCCTCGAGGCTTGGCAGGGCAATTGGGACGCCTCTCCAGCTGAGGCGGGAGACCAAGTGTCTCCTTCCATGTGCCACAGGAATTCTGGGACTCCTATCAAGTTTCACGAGGAGTCAGGCATCGTCTCCTTTGGAGGCACTGATCTCCGCGTACCTCTGGAGTTTTCAAAGGATGTGAGGCTATCGGTCGCGATGAGGTGGGGAACTATGTCTTTCTCTGTGCTTTCCACAGGGGATTCAGACATCCTTTCGTCCTGGGAGATGCAAGACGAGCCTGCATTGAAGTCACTGCAGGGATATCCGGCCTTATTTCGAGTCAGGGCATCGCGGTGTCCATTCCACTTGAGGCCGCAAACTCAGGGTCCCTCTCACATACCTAGAGCTGAGAGAAGACTCCTCTTGAGGTGCTTGTGGTAAGGTGGTATTCCTCTGGAGACGAATCCAGGGACTAACCTCTCTTTTCGAGTTGATTTTTGGTCCACAGAGTTCTTTCTTGTTGCTACAGTGACCTCAGGATCCCTCTATCCTTGAAACAGTGTTCTTGGGGTTTCTCTGGAGTGCCATCAAGGAAATCAAGGCTCCTTTCATGTGTGATGTGCAAGACGGAATTGCTCTGCATGCAGTGCAGGGGAATCGGGCCTCATCTCGCGGCGAGGGGGAAGTCTCATGGTTTTTCTCGAGTTGCGGCGGGAACCTGGGGTATATTCTTGAGTTACGACGGGGATGGCCCTTCCACCCACGTGTTTGTTCAGCCACGTCAGGACTCCTGCCTAGTTGCGAGGGACAACTCGGGATTCTCCTCGAGGCTTGGCAGGGCAATTGGGACGCCTCTCCAGCTGAGGCGGGAGACCAAGGGTCCCTTTCCACGTGCCACAAGAATCCTGGGACTCCTATCAAGTTTCACGAGGAGTCAGGCATCGTCTCCTTTGGAGGCACTGATCTCCGCGTACCTCTGGAGTTTTCAAAGGATGTGAGGCCTCCGGTCGCGATGAGGTGGGGAACTAGGTGTTTCTCTGTGATCTCCACAGGGGATTCAAACATCCTTTCATCTTGGGAGATGCAAGACTAGCCTGCATTCAAGTCACTGGAGGGATATCCGGCCTTATTTCGAGTCAGGGCATCGCGGTGTACATTCCACTTGAGGCCGCAAACTCAGGGTCCCTCTCACATACCTAGAGCTGAGAGAAGCCTCCTTTTGAGGTGCTTGTGGTAAGATGGTATTCCTCTGGAGTCGAAGCCAGGGACTAACCTCTCATCTCGAGTTGATTTTTGGTCCACGGAGCTCTTTCGTGTTGCTACAGTGACCTCAGGATCCCTCTAGCCTTGAAACAGTGTTCTTGGGGTTTCTCTGGAGTGCCATGAAGGAAATCAAGGCTCCTTTCATGTGTGATGTGCAACACGGAATTGCTCTGCTCGCAGTGCAGGGGAATCGGGCCTCATCTCGCGGCGAGGGGGAAGTCTCATGGTTTTTCTCGAGTTGCGGCGGGAACCTGGGGTATATTCTCGAGTTACGACGGGGATGGCCCTTCCACACACGTGTTTGTTCAGCCACGTCAGGACTCTTGCCTAGTTGCGAGACACAACTCGGGATTCTCCTCGAGGCTTGGCAAGGCAATTGGGACGCCTCTCCAGCTGAGGCGGGAGACCAAGGGTCCCTTTCCACGTGCCACAGGAATCCTGGGTCTCCTATCAAGTTTCACGAGGAGTCAGGCATCGTCTCCTTTGGAGGCACTGATCTCCGCGTACCTCTGGAGTTTTCAAAGGATGTGAGGCCTCCGGTCGCGATGAGGTGGGGAACTAGGTCTTTCTCTGTGGTCTCCACAGGGGATTCAGACATCCTTTCATCTTGGGAGATGCAAGACGAGCCTGCATTCCAGTCACTGCAGGGATATCCAGCCTTATTTCGCGTCAGGGCATCGCGGTGTCCATTCCACTTGAGGCCGCAAACTCAGGGTCCCTCTCACATACCTAGAGCTGAGAGAAGCCTCCTCTTGAGGTGCTTGTGGTAAGATGGTATTCCTCAGGAGTCGAAGCCAGGGACTAACCTCTCATCTCGTGTTGATTCTTGGTCCACGGAGCTCTTTCGTGTTGCTACAGTAACCTCAGGATCCCTCTAGCCTTGAAACAGTGTTCTTGGGGTTTCTCTGGAGTGCCATGAAGGAAATCAAGGCTCCTTTCATGTGTGATGTGCAACACGGAATTGCTCTGCACGCAGTTCAGGGGAATCGGGCCTCATCTCGCGGCGAGTGGGAAGTCCCATGGTTTTTCTCGAGTTGCGGCGGGAACCTGGGGTATATTCTCGAGTTACGACGGGGATAGCCCTTTCACACACGTGTGTGTTCAGCCATGTCAGGACTCCTGCCTAGTTTTGAGGGACAACTCGGGATTCTCCTCGAGGCTTGGCAGGGCAATTGGGACGCCTGTCCAGCTGAGATGGGAGACCAAGGGTCCCTTTCCACGTGCCACAGGAATCCTGGGTCTCCTATCAAGTTTCACGAGGAGTCAGGCATCGTCTCCTTTGGAGGCACTGATCTCCGCATACCTCTGGAGTTTTCAAAGGATGTGAGGCCTCCTGTCGCGATGAGGTGGGGAACTAGGTCTTTCTCTGTGGTCTCCACAGGGGATTCAGAAACCCTTTCGTCTTGGGAGATGCAAGACGAGCCTGCATTCCAGTCACTGCAGGGATATCCGGCCTTATTTCAAGTCAGGGCATCACGGTGTCCATTGCACTTGAGGCCGCAAACTCAGGGTCCCTCTCACATACCTAGAGCTGAGAGAAGCCTCCTCTTGAGGTGTTTGTGGTAAGGTGGTATTCCTCTGGAGTCGAAGCCAGGGACTAACCTCTCATCTCGAGTTGATTTTTGGTCCACGGAGCTCTTTCGTGTTGCTACAGTGACCTCAGGATCCCTCTAGCCTTGAAACAGTGTTCTTGGGGTTTCTCTGGAGTGCCATGAAGGAAATCAAGGCTCCTTTCATGTGTGATGTGCAACACAGAATTGGTCTGCACGCAGTGCAGGGGAATCGGGCCTCATCTCGCGGCGAGGGGGAAGTCTCATGGTTTTTCTCGAGTTGCGGCGGGAACCTGGGGTATATTCTCGAGTTACGACGGGGATGGCCCTTCCACTCACGTGTTTGTTCAGCCACGTCAGGACTCTTGCCTAGTTGCGAGACACAACTCGGGATTCTCCTCGAGGCTTGGCAAGGCAATTGGGACGCCTCTCCAGCTGAGGCGGGAGACCAAGGGTCCCTTTCCACGTGCCACAGGTATCCTGGGACTCCTATCAAGTTTCACGAGGAGTCAGGCATCGTCTCTTTTGGAGGCACTGATCTCCACGTACCTCTGGAATTTTCAAAGGATGTGAGACCTCCGGTCGCGATGAGGTGGGGAACTAGGTGTTTCTCTGTGGTCTCCACAGGGGATTCAGACATCCTTTCATCTTGGGAGATGCAAGACGAGCCTGCATTCAAGTCACTGCAGGGATATCCAGCCTTATTTCGCGTCAGGGCATCGCGGTGTCCATTCCACTTGAGGCCGCAAACTCAGGGTCCCTCTCACATACCTAGAGCTGAGAGAAGCCTCCTCTTGAGGTGCTTGTGGTAAGGTGGTATTCCTCTGGAGTCGAAGCCAGGGACTAACCTCTCATCTCGAGTTGATTTTTGGCCCACGGAGCTCTTTCGTGTTGCTACAGTGACCTCAGGATCCCTCTAGCCTTGAAACAGTGTTCTTGGGGTTTCTCTGGAGTGCCATCAAGGAAATCAAGGCTCCTTTCATGTGTGATGTGCAACACGGAATTGCTCTGCACGCAGTGCAGGGGAATCGGGCCTCATCTCGCGGCGAGGGGGAAGTCTCATGGTTTTTCTCGAGTTGCGGCGGGAACCTGGGGTATATTCTCGAGTTACGACGGGGATGGCCCTTCCACACACGTGTTTGTTCAGCCACGTCAGGACTCCTGCCTAGTTGCGAGGGACAACTCGGGATTCTCCTCGAGGCTTGGCAGGGCAATTGGAACGCCTCTCCAGCTGAGGCAGGAGACCAAGTGTCCCTTTACAAGTGCCAAAGGAATCCTGGGACTCCTATCAAGTTTCACGAGGAGTCAGGCATCGTCTCCTTTGGAGGCACTGATCTCCGCGTACCTCTGGAGTTTTCAAAGGATGTGAGGCTATCGGTCGCAATGAGGTGGGGAACTAAGTCTTTCTCTGTGCTTTCCACAGGGGATTCAGACATCCTTTCCTCCTGGGAGATGCAAGACGAGCCTGCATTGAAGTCACTGCAGGGATATCCGGCCTTATTTCGAGTCAGGGCATCGCGGTGTCCATTCCACTTGAGGCCGTAAACTCAGGGTCCCTCTCACATACCTAGAGCTGAGAGAAGCCTCCTCTTGAGGTGCTTGTGGTAAGGTGGTATTCCTCTGGAGACGAATCCAGGGACTAACCTCTCTTTTCGAGTTGATTTTTGGTCCACAGAGTTCTTTCGTGTTGCTACAGTGACCTCAGGATCCCTCTATCCTTGAAACAGTGTTCTTGGGGTTTCTCTGGAGTGCCATGAAGGAAATCAAGGCTCCTTTCATGTGTGATATGCCAGACGAAATTGCTCTGCACGCAGTACAGGGGAATCGGGCCTCATCTCGCGGCGAGGGGGAAGTCTCATGGTTTTTCTCGAATTGCGGCGGGAACCTGGGGTATATTCTCGAGTTACGACGGGGATGGCCCTTCCACCCACGTGTTTGTTCAGCCACGTCAGGACTCCTGCCTAGTTGCGAGGGACAACTCGGGATTCTCCTCGAGGCTTTGCAGGGCAATTGGGACGCCTCTCCAGCTGAGGCGGGAGACCAAGGGTCCCTTTCCACGTGCCACAGGAATCCTGGGACTCCTATCAAGTTTCACGAGGAGTCAGGCATCGTCTCCTTTGGAGGCACTGATCTCCGCGTACCTCTGGAGTTTTCAAAGGATGTGAGGCCTCCGGTCGCGATGAGGTGGGGAACTAGGTCTTTCTCTGTGGTCTCCACAGGGGATTCAGACATCCTTTCATCTTGCGAGATGCAAGACGAGCCTGCATTCAAGTCACTGCAGGGATATCCAGCCTTATTTCGCGTCAGGGCATCGCGGTGTCCATTCCACTTGAGGCCGCAAACTCAGGGTCCCTCTCACATACCTAGAGCTGAGAGAAGCCTCCTCTTGAGGTGCTTGTGGTAAGGTGGTATTCCTCTGGAGTCGAAGCCAGGGACTAACCTCTCATCTCGAGTTGATTTTTGGTCCACGGAGCTCTTTCGTGTTGCTACAGTGACCTCAGGATCCCTCTAGCCTTGAAACAGTGTTCTTGGTGTTTCTCTGGAGTGCCATCAAGGAAATCAAGGCTCCTTTCATGTGTGATGTGCAACACAGAATTGCTCTGCACGCAGTGCAGGGGAATCGGGCCTCATCTCGCGGCGAGGGGGAAGTCTCATGGTTTTTCTCGAGTTGCGGCGGGAACCTGGGGTATATTCTCGAGTTACGACGGGGATGGCCCTTCCACTCACGTGTTTGTTCAGCCACGTCAGGACTCTTGCCTAGTTGCGAGACACAACTCGGGATTCTCCTCGAGGCTTGGCAAGGCAATTGGGACGCCTCTCCAGCTGAGGCGGGAGACCAAGGGTCCCTTTCCACGTGCCACAGGTATCCTGGGACTCCTATCAAGTTTCACGAGGAGTCAGGCATCGTCTCCTTTGGAGGCACTGATCTCCGCGTACCTCTGGAGTTTTCAAAGGATGTGAGGCCTCCGGTCGCGATGAGGTGGGGAACTAGGTCTTTCTCTGTGGTCTCCACAGGGGATTCAGACATCCTTTCATCTTGGGAGATGCAAGACGAGCCTGCATTCAAGTCACTGCAGGGATATCCAGCCTTATTTCGCGTCAGGGCATCGCGGTGTCCATTCCACTTGAGGCCGCAAACTCAGGGTCCCTCTCACATACCTAGAGCTGAGAGAAGCCTCCTCTTGAGGTGCTTGTGGTAAGGTGGTATTCCTCTGGAGTTGAAGCCAGGGACTAACCTCTCATCTCGAGTTGATTTTTGGCCCACGGAGCTCTTTCGTGTTGCTCCAGTGACCTCAGGATCCCTCTAGCCTTGAAACAGTGTTCTTGGGGTTTCTCTGGAGTGCCATCAAGGAAATCAAGGCTCCTTTCATGTGTGATGTGCAACACGGAATTGCTCTGCATGCAGTGCAGGGGAATCGGGCCTCATCTCGCGGCGAGGGGGAAGTCTCATGGTATCTCTCGAGTTGCGGCGGGAACCTGGGGTATATTCTCGAGTTACGACGGGGATGGCCCTCCCACCCACGTGTTTGTTCAGCCACGTCAGGACTCCTGCCTAGTTGCGAGGGACAACTCTGGATTCTCCTCGAGGCTTTGCAGGGCAATTGTGACGCCTCTCCAGCTGATTCGGGAGACCAAGTGTCCCTTTCCAAGTGCCACAGGAATCCTGGGACTCCTATCAAGTTTCACGAGGAGTCAGGCATCGTCTCCTTTGGAGGAACTGATCTCCGCGTACCTCTGGAGTTTTCAAAGGATGTGAGGCCTCCGGTCGCGATGAGGTGGGGAACTAGGTCTTTCTCTGTGGTCTCCACAGGGGATTCAGACATCCTTTCATCTTGGGAGATGCAAGACGAGCCTGCATTCAAGTCACTGCAGGGATATCCAGCCTTATTTCGCGTCAGGGCATCGCGGTGTCCATTCCACTTGAGGCCGCAAACTCAGGATCCCTCTCACATACCTAGAGCTGAGAGAAGCCTCCTCTTGAGGTGCTTGTGGTAAGGTGGTATTCCTCTGGAGTCGAAGCCAGGGACTAACCTCTCATCTCGAGTTGATTTTTGGTCCACGGAGCTCTTTCGTGTTGCTACAGTGACCTCAGGATCCCTCTAGCCTTGAAACAGTGTTCTTGGGGTTTCTCTGGAGTGCCATGAAGGAAATCAAGGCTCCTTTCATGTGTGATGTGCAACACGGAATTGCTCTGCACGCAGTGCAGGGGAATCGGGCCTCATCTCGCGGCGAGGGGGAAGTCTCATGGTTTTTCTCGAGTTGCGGCGGGAACCTGGGGTATATTCTCGAGTTACGACGGGGATGGCCCTTCCACAAACGTGTTTGTTCAGCCACGTCAGGACTCTTGCCTAGTTGCGAGACACAACTCGGGATTCTCCACGAGGCTTGGCAGGGCAATTGGGACGCCTCTCCAGCTGAGGCGGGAGACCAAGTGTCTCCTTCCATGTGCCACAGGAATTCTGGGACTCCTATCAAGTTTCACGAGGAGTCAGGCATCGTCTCCTTTGGAGGCACTGATCTCCGCGTACCTCTGGAGTTTTCAAAGGATGTGAGGCTATCGGTCGCGATGAGGTGGGGAACTAAGTCTTTCTCTGTGCTTTCCACAGGGGATTCAGACATCCTTTCGTCCTGGGAGATGCAAGACGAGCCTGCATTGAAGTCACTGCAGGGATATCCGGCCTTATTTCGAGTCAGGGCATCGCGGTGTCCATTCCACTTGAGGCCGCAAACTCAGGGTCCCTCTCACATACCTAGAGCTGAGAGAAGACTCCTCTTGAGGTGCTTGTGGTAAGGTGGTATTCCTCTGGAGACGAATCCAGGGACTAACCTCTCTTTTCGAGTTGATTTTTGGTCCACAGAGTTCTTTCTTGTTGCTACAGTGACCTCAGGATCCCTCTAGCCTTGAAACAGTGTTCTTGGGGTTTCTCTGGAGTGCCATCAAGGAAATCAAGGCTCCTTTCATGTGTGATGTGCAAGACGGAATTGCTCTGCATGCAGTGCAGGGGAATCGGGCCTCATCTCGCATCGAGGGGGAAGTCTCATGGTTTTTCTCGAGTTGCGGCGGGAACCTGGGGTATATTCTTGAGTTACGACGGGGATGGCCCTTCCACCCACGTGTTTGTTCAGCCACGTCAGGACTCCTGCCTAGTTGCGAGGGACAACTCGGGATTCTCCTCGAGGCTTGGCAGGGCAATTGGGACGCCTCTCCAGCTGAGGCGGGAGACCAAGGGTCCCTTTCCACGTGCCACAAGAATCCTGGGACTCCTATCAAGTTTCACGAGGAGTCAGGCATCGTCTCCTTTGGAGGCACTGATCTCCGCGTACCTCTGGAGTTTTCAAAGGATGTGAGGCCTCCGGTCGCGATGAGGTGGGGAACTAGGTGTTTCTCTGTGGTCTCCACAGGGGATTCAGACATCCTTTCATCTTGGGAGATGCAAGACGAGCCTGCATTCAAGTCACTGCAGGGATATCCAGCCTTATTTCGCGTCAGGGCATCGCGGTGTCCATTCCACTTGAGGCCGCAAACTCAGGGTCCCTCTCACATACCTAGAGCTGAGAGAAGCCTCCTCTTGAGGTGCTTGTGGTAAGGTGGTATTCCTCTGGAGTCGAAGCCAGGGACTAACCTCTCATCTCGAGTTGATTTTTGGCCCACGGAGCTCTTTCGTGTTGCTACAGTGACCTCAGGATCCCTCTAGCCTTGAAACAGTGTTCTTGGGGTTTCTCTGGAGTGCCATCAAGGAAATCAAGGCTCCTTTCATGTGTGATGTGCAACACGGAATTGCTCTGCACGCAGTGCAGGGGAATCGGGCCTCATCTCGCGGCGAGGGGGAAGTCTCATGGTTTTTCTCGAGTTGCGGCGGGAACCTGGGGTATATTCTCGAGTTACGACGGGGATGGCCCTTCCACACACGTGTTTGTTCAGCCACGTCAGGACTCCTGCCTAGTTGCGAGGGACAACTCGGGATTCTCCTCGAGGCTTGGCAGGGCAATTGGAACGCCTCTCCAGCTGAGGCAGGAGACCAAGTGTCCCTTTACAAGTGCCAAAGGAATCCTGGGACTCCTATCAAGTTTCACGAGGAGTCAGGCATCGTCTCCTTTGGAGGCACTGATCTCCGCGTACCTCTGGAGTTTTCAAAGGATGTGAGGCTATCGGTCGCAATGAGGTGGGGAACTAAGTCTTTCTCTGTGCTTTCCACAGGGGATTCAGACATCCTTTCCTCCTGGGAGATGCAAGACGAGCCTGCATTGAAGTCACTGCAGGGATATCCGGCCTTATTTCGAGTCAGGGCATCGCGGTGTCCATTCCACTTGAGGCCGTAAACTCAGGGTCCCTCTCACATACCTAGAGCTGAGAGAAGCCTCCTCTTGAGGTGCTTGTGGTAAGGTGGTATTCCTCTGGAGACGAATCCAGGGACTAACCTCTCTTTTCGAGTTGATTTTTGGTCCACAGAGTTCTTTCGTGTTGCTACAGTGACCTCAGGATCCCTCTATCCTTGAAACAGTGTTCTTGGGGTTTCTCTGGAGTGCCATGAAGGAAATCAAGGCTCCTTTCATGTGTGATATGCCAGACGAAATTGCTCTGCACGCAGTACAGGGGAATCGGGCCTCATCTCGCGGCGAGGGGGAAGTCTCATGGTTTTTCTCGAATTGCGGCGGGAACCTGGGGTATATTCTCGAGTTACGACGGGGATGGCCCTTCCACCCACGTGTTTGTTCAGCCACGTCAGGACTCCTGCCTAGTTGCGAGGGACAACTCGGGATTCTCCTCGAGGCTTTGCAGGGCAATTGGGACGCCTCTCCAGCTGAGGCGGGAGACCAAGGGTCCCTTTCCACGTGCCACAGGAATCCTGGGACTCCTATCAAGTTTCACGAGGAGTCAGGCATCGTCTCCTTTGGAGGCACTGATCTCCGCGTACCTCTGGAGTTTTCAAAGGATGTGAGGCCTCCGGTCGCGATGAGGTGGGGAACTAGGTCTTTCTCTGTGGTCTCCACAGGGGATTCAGACATCCTTTCATCTTGCGAGATGCAAGACGAGCCTGCATTCAAGTCACTGCAGGGATATCCAGCCTTATTTCGCGTCAGGGCATCGCGGTGTCCATTCCACTTGAGGCCGCAAACTCAGGGTCCCTCTCACATACCTAGAGCTGAGAGAAGCCTCCTCTTGAGGTGCTTGTGGTAAGGTGGTATTCCTCTGGAGTCGAAGCCAGGGACTAACCTCTCATCTCGAGTTGATTTTTGGTCCACGGAGCTCTTTCGTGTTGCTACAGTGACCTCAGGATCCCTCTAGCCTTGAAACAGTGTTCTTGGTGTTTCTCTGGAGTGCCATCAAGGAAATCAAGGCTCCTTTCATGTGTGATGTGCAACACAGAATTGCTCTGCACGCAGTGCAGGGAAATCGGGCCTCATCTCGCGGCGAGGGGGAAGTCTCATGGTTTTTCTCGAGTTGCGGCGGGAACCTGGGGTATATTCTCGAGTTACGACGGGGATGGCCCTTCCACTCACGTGTTTGTTCAGCCACGTCAGGACTCTTGCCTAGTTGCGAGACACAACTCGGGATTCTCCTCGAGGCTTGGCAAGGCAATTGGGACGCCTCTCCAGCTGAGGCGGGAGACCAAGGGTCCCTTTCCACGTGCCACAGGTATCCTGGGACTCCTATCAAGTTTCACGAGGAGTCAGGCATCGTCTCCTTTGGAGGCACTGATCTCCGCGTACCTCTGGAGTTTTCAAAGGATGTGAGGCCTCCGGTCGCGATGAGGTGGGGAACTAGGTCTTTCTCTGTGGTCTCCACAGGGGATTCAGACATCCTTTCATCTTGGGAGATGCAAGACGAGCCTGCATTCAAGTCACTGCAGGGATATCCAGCCTTATTTCGCGTCAGGGCATCGCGGTGTCCATTCCACTTGAGGCCGCAAACTCAGGGTCCCTCTCACATACCTAGAGCTGAGAGAAGCCTCCTCTTGAGGTGCTTGTGGTAAGGTGGTATTCCTCTGGAGTTGAAGCCAGGGACTAACCTCTCATCTCGAGTTGATTTTTGGCCCACGGAGCTCTTTCGTGTTGCTCCAGTGACCTCAGGATCCCTCTAGCCTTGAAACAGTGTTCTTGGGGTTTCTCTGGAGTGCCATCAAGGAAATCAAGGCTCCTTTCATGTGTGATGTGCAACACGGAATTGCTCTGCATGCAGTGCAGGGGAATCGGGCCTCATCTCGCGGCGAGGGGGAAGTCTCATGGTATCTCTCGAGTTGCGGCGGGAACCTGGGGTATATTCTCGAGTTACGACGGGGATGGCCCTCCCACCCACGTGTTTGTTCAGCCACGTCAGGACTCCTGCCTAGTTGCGAGGGACAACTCTGGATTCTCCTCGAGGCTTTGCAGGGCAATTGTGACGCCTCTCCAGCTGATTCGGGAGACCAAGTGTCCCTTTCCAAGTGCCACAGGAATCCTGGGACTCCTATCAAGTTTCACGAGGAGTCAGGCATCGTCTCCTTTGGAGGAACTGATCTCCGCGTACCTCTGGAGTTTTCAAAGGATGTGAGGCCTCCGGTCGCGATGAGGTGGGGAACTAGGTCTTTCTCTGTGGTCTCCACAGGGGATTCAGACATCCTTTCATCTTGGGAGATGCAAGACGAGCCTGCATTCAAGTCACTGCAGGGATATCCAGCCTTATTTCGCGTCAGGGCATCGCGGTGTCCATTCCACTTGAGGCCGCAAACTCAGGGTCCCTCTCACATACCTAGAGCTGAGAGAAGCCTCCTCTTGAGGTGCTTGTGGTAAGGTGGTATTCCTCTGGAGTCGAAGCCAGGGACTAACCTCTCATCTCGAGTTGATTTTTGGTCCACGGAGCTCTTTCGTGTTGCTACAGTGACCTCAGGATCCCTCTAGCCTTGAAACAGTGTTCTTGGGGTTTCTCTGGAGTGCCATGAAGGAAATCAAGGCTCCTTTCATGTGTGATGTGCAACACGGAATTGCTCTGCACGCAGTGCAGGGGAATCGGGCCTCATCTCGCGGCGAGGGGGAAGTCTCATGGTTTTTCTCGAGTTGCGGCGGGAACCTGGGGTATATTCTCGAGTTACGACGGGGATGGCCCTTCCACAAACGTGTTTGTTCAGCCACGTCAGGACTCTTGCCTAGTTGCGAGACACAACTCGGGATTCTCCACGAGGCTTGGCAGGGCAATTGGGACGCCTCTCCAGCTGAGGCGGGAGACCAAGTGTCTCCTTCCATGTGCCACAGGAATTCTGGGACTCCTATCAAGTTTCACGAGGAGTCAGGCATCGTCTCCTTTGGAGGCACTGATCTCCGCGTACCTCTGGAGTTTTCAAAGGATGTGAGGCTATCGGTCGCGATGAGGTGGGGAACTAAGTCTTTCTCTGTGCTTTCCACAGGGGATTCAGACATCCTTTCGTCCTGGGAGATGCAAGACGAGCCTGCATTGAAGTCACTGCAGGGATATCCGGCCTTATTTCGAGTCAGGGCATCGCGGTGTCCATTCCACTTGAGGCCGCAAACTCAGGGTCCCTCTCACATACCTAGAGCTGAGAGAAGACTCCTCTTGAGGTGCTTGTGGTAAGGTGGTATTCCTCTGGAGACGAATCCAGGGACTAACCTCTCTTTTCGAGTTGATTTTTGGTCCACAGAGTTCTTTCTTGTTGCTACAGTGACCTCAGGATCCCTCTAGCCTTGAAACAGTGTTCTTGGGGTTTCTCTGGAGTGCCATCAAGGAAATCAAGGCTCCTTTCATGTGTGATGTGCAAGACGGAATTGCTCTGCATGCAGTGCAGGGGAATCGGGCCTCATCTCGCATCGAGGGGGAAGTCTCATGGTTTTTCTCGAGTTGCGGCGGGAACCTGGGGTATATTCTTGAGTTACGACGGGGATGGCCCTTCCACCCACGTGTTTGTTCAGCCACGTCAGGACTCCTGCCTAGTTGCGAGGGACAACTCGGGATTCTCCTCGAGGCTTGGCAGGGCAATTGGGACGCCTCTCCAGCTGAGGCGGGAGACCAAGGGTCCCTTTCCACGTGCCACAAGAATCCTGGGACTCCTATCAAGTTTCACGAGGAGTCAGGCATCGTCTCCTTTGGAGGCACTGATCTCCGCGTACCTCTGGAGTTTTCAAAGGATGTGAGGCCTCCGGTCGCGATGAGGTGGGGAACTAGGTGTTTCTCTGTGATCTCCACAGGGGATGCAAACATCCTTTCATCTTGGGAGATGCAAGACGAGCCTGCATTCAAGTCACTGGAGGGATATCCGGCCTTATTTCGAGTCAGGGCATCGCGGTGTCCATTCCACTTGAGGCCGCAAACTCAGGGTCCCTCTCACATACCTAGAGCTGAGAGAAGCCTCCTCTTGAGGTGCTTGTGGTAAGGTGGTATTCCTCTGGAGTCGAAGCCAGGGACTAACCTCTCATCTCGAGTTGATTTTTGGTCCACGGAGCTCTTTCGTGTTGCTACAGTGACCTCAGGATCCCTCTAGCCTTGAAACAGTGTTCTTGGGGTTTCTCTGGAGTGCCATGAAGGAAATCAAGGCTCCTTTCATGTGTGATGTGCAACACGGAATTGCTCTGCTCGCAGTGCAGGGGAATCGGGCCTCATCTCGCGGCGAGGGGGAAGTCTCATGGTTTTTCTCGAGTTGCGGCGGGAACCTGGGGTATATTCTCGAGTTACGACGGGGATGGCCCTTCCACACACGTGTTTGTTCAGCCACGTCAGGACTCTTGCCTAGTTGCGAGACACAACTCGGGATTCTCCTCGAGGCTTGGCAAGGCAATTGGGACGCCTCTCCAGCTGAGGCGGGAGACCAAGGGTCCCTTTCCACGTGCCACAGGAATCCTGGGTCTCCTATCAAGTTTCACGAGGAGTCAGGCATCGTCTCCTTTGGAGGCACTGATCTCCGCGTACCTCTGGAGTTTTCAAAGGATGTGAGGCCTCCGGTCGCGATGAGGTGGGGAACTAGGTCTTTCTCTGTGGTCTCCACAGGGGATTCAGACATCCTTTCATCTTGGGAGATGCAAGACGAGCCTGCATTCCAGTCACTGCAGGGATATCCGGCCTTATTTCGCGTCAGGGCATCGCGGTGTCCATTCCACTTGAGGCCGCACACTCAGGGTCCCTCTCACATACCTAGAGCTGAGAGAAGCCTCCTCTTGAGGTGCTTGTGGTAAGGTGGTATTCCTCAGGAGTCGAAGCCAGGGACTAACCTCTCATCTCGTGTTGATTCTTGGTCCACGGAGCTCTTTCGTGTTGCTACAGTGACCTCAGGATCCCTCTAGCCTTGAAACAGTGTTCTTGGGGTTTCTCTGGAGTGCCATCAAGGAAATGAAGGCTCCTTTCATGTGTGATGTGCAACACGGAATTGCTCTGCATGCAGTTCAGGGGAATCGGGCCTCATCTCGCGGCGAGTGGGAAGTCTCATTGTTTTTCTCGAGTTGCGGCGGGAACCTGGGGTATATTCTCGAGTTACGACGGGGATGGCCCTTCCACACACGTGTGTGTTCAGCCATGTCAGGACTCCTGCCTAGTTGTGAGGGACAACTCGGGATTCTCCTCGAGGCTTGGCAGGGCAATTGGGACGCCTCTCCAGCTGAGATGGGAGACCAAGGGTCCCTTTCCACGTGCCACAGGAATCCTGGGTCTCCTATCAAGTTTCACGAGGAGTCAGGCATCGTCTCCTTTGGAGGCACTGATCTCCGCATACCTCTGGAGTTTTCAAAGGATGTGAGGCCTCCTGTCGCGATGAGGTGGGGAACTAGGTCTTTCTCTGTGGTCTCCACAGGGGATTCAGAAACCCTTTCGTCTTGGGAGATGCAAGACGAGCCTGCATTCCAGTCACTGCAGGGATATCCGGCCTTATTTCAAGTCAGGGCATCGCGGTGTCCATTGCACTTGAGGCCGCAAACTCAGGGTCCCTCTCACATACCTAGAGCTGAGAGAAGCCTCCTCTTGAGGTGTTTGTGGTAAGGTGGTATTCCTCTGGAGTCGAAGCCAGGGACTAACCTCTCATCTCGAGTTGATTTTTGGTCCACGGAGCTCTTTCGTGTTGCTACAGTGACCTCAGGATCCCTCTAGCCTTGAAACAGTGTTCTTGGGGTTTCTCTGGAGTGCCATCAAGGAAATCAAGGCTCCTTTCATGTGTGATGTGCAACACAGAATTGGTCTGCACGCAGTGCAGGGGAATCGGGCCTCATCTCGCGGCGAGGGGGAAGTCTCATGGTTTTTCTCGAGTTGCGGCGGGAACCTGGGGTATATTCTCGAGTTACGACGGGGATGGCCCTTCCACTCACGTGTTTGTTCAGCCACGTCAGGACTCTTGCCTAGTTGCGAGACACAACTCGGGATTCTCCTCGAGGCTTGGCAAGGCAATTGGGACGCCTCTCCAGCTGAGGCGGGAGACCAAGGGTCCCTTTCCACGTGCCACAGGTATCCTGGGACTCCTATCAAGTTTCACGAGGAGTCAGGCATCGTCTCTTTTGGAGGCACTGATCTCCGCGTACCTCTGGAATTTTCAAAGGATGTGAGACCTCCGGTCGCGATGAGGTGGGGAACTAGGTGTTTCTCTGTGGTCTCCACAGGGGATTCAGACATCCTTTCATCTTGGGAGATGCAAGACGAGCCTGCATTCAAGTCACTGCAGGGATATCCAGCCTTATTTCGCGTCAGGGCATCGCGGTGTCCATTCCACTTGAGGCCGCAAACTCAGGGTCCCTCTCACATACCTAGAGCTGAGAGAAGCCTCCTCTTGAGGTGCTTGTGGTAAGGTGGTATTCCTCTGGAGTCGAAGCCAGGGACTAACCTCTCATCTCGAGTTGATTTTTGGCCCACGGAGCTCTTTCGTGTTACTACAGTGACCTCAGGATCCCTCTAGCCTTGAAACAGTGTTCTTGGGGTTTCTCTGGAGTGCCATCAAGGAAATCAAGGCTCCTTTCATGTGTGATGTGCAACACGGAATTGCTCTGCACGCAGTGCAGGGGAATCGGGCCTCATCTCGCGGCGAGGGGGAAGTCTCATGGTTTTTCTCGAGTTGCGGCGGGAACCTGGGGTATATTCTCGAGTTACAATGGGGATGGCCCTTCCACCCACGTGTTTGTTCAGCCACGTCAGGACTCCTGCCTAGTTGCGAGGGGCAACTCGGGATTCTCCTCGAGGCTTGGGAGGGCAATTGGAACGCCTCTCCAGCTGAGGCGGGAGACCAAGGGTCCCTTTCCACGTGCCACAGGAATCCTGGGACTCCTATCAAGTTTCACGAGGAGTCAGGCATCGTCTCCTTTGGAGGCACTGATCTCTGCGTACCTCTGGAGTTTTGAAAGGATGTGAGGCCTCCGGTCGCGATGAGGTGGGGAACTAGGTGTTTCTCTGTGGTCTCCACAGGGGATTCAAACATCCTTTCTTCTTGGGAGATGCAAGACGAGCCTGCATTCAAGTCAATGCAGGGATATCCGGCCTTATTTCGAGTCAGGGCATCGCGGTGTCCATTCCACTTGAGGCCGCAAACTCAGGGTCCCTCTCACATACCTAGAGCTGAGAGAAGCCTCCTCTTGAGGTGCTTGTGGTAAGGTGGTATTCCTCAGGAGTCGAAGCCAGGGACTAACCTCTCATCTCGTGTTGATTCTTGGTCCACGGAGCTCTTTCGTGTTGCTACAGTGACCTCAGGATCCCTCTAGCCTTGAAACAGTGTTCTTGGGGTTTCTCTGGAGTGCCATCAAGGAAATCAAGGCTCCTGTCATGTGTGATATGCAACACGGAATTGCTCTGTACGCAGTGCAGGGGAATCGGGCTTCATCTCGCGGCGAGGGGGAAGTCTCATGGTTTTTTCTCGAGTTGCGGCGGGAACCTGGGGTATATTCTCGAGTTACGACGGGGATGGCGCTTCCACACACGTGTGTGTTCAGCCATGTCAGGACTCCTGCCTAGTTGCGAGGGACAACTCGGGATTCTCCTCGAGGATTTGCAGGGCAATTGGGACGCCTCTCCTGCTGAGACGGGAGACCAAGGGTTCCTTTCCACGTGCCACAGGAATCCTGGGTCTCGTATCAAGATTCAAGAGGAGTCAGGCATCGTCTCCTTTGGAGGCACTGATCTCCGCATACCTCTGGAGTTTTCAAAGGATTTGAGGCCTCCTGTCGCGATGAGGTGGGGAACTAGGTCTTTCTCTGTGGTCTCCACAGGGGATTCAGACACCCTTTCGTCTTGGGAGATGCAAGACGAGCCTGCATTCAAGTCACTGCAGGGATATCCGGCCTTATTTCGAGTCAGGGCATCGCGGTATCCATTCCACTTGAGGCCGCAAACTCAGGGTCCCTCTCACATACCTAGAGCTGAGAGAAGCCTCCTCTTGAGGTGCTTGTGGTAAGGTGGTATTCCTCTGGAGTCGAAGCCAGGGACTAACCTCTCATCTCGTGTTGATTCTTGGTCCACGGAGCTCTTTCGTGTTGCTACAGTGACCTCAGGATCCCTCTAGCCTTGAAACAGTGTTCTTGGGGTTTCTCTGGAGTGCCATGAAGGAAATCAAGGCTCCTTTCATGTGTGATGTGCAACACGGAATTGCTCTGCACGCAGTGCAGGGGAATCGGGCCTCATCTCGCGGCGAGGGGGAAGTCTCATGGTTTTTCTCGAGTTGCGGCGGGAACCTGGGGTATATTCTCGAGTTACGACGGGGATGGCCCTTCCACACACGTGTTTGTTCAGCCACGTCAGGACTCTTGCCTAGTTGCGAGACACAACTCGGGATTCTCCTCGAGGCTTGGCAAGGCAATTGGGACGCCTCTCCAGCTGAGGCGGGAGACCAAGGGTCCCTTTCCAAGTGCCACAGGAATCCTGGGACTCCTATCAAGTTTCACGAGGAGTCAGGCATCGTCTCCTTTGGAGGCACTGATCTCCACGTATCTCTGGAGTTTTCAAAGGATTTGAGGCCTCCTGTCGCGATGAGGTGGGGAACTAGGTCTTTCTCTGTGGTCTCCACAGGGGATTCAGACACCCTTTCGTCTTGGGAGATGCAAGACGAGCCTGCATTCCAGTCACTGCAGGGATATCCAGCCTTATTTCGCGTCAGGGCATCGTGGTGTCCATTCCACTTGAGGCCGCAAACTCAGGGTCCCTCTCACATACCTAGAGCTGAGAGAAGCCTCCTCTTGAGGTGCTTGTGGTAAGGTGGTATTCCTCTGGAGTCGAAGCCAGGGACTAACCTCTCATCTCGAGTTGATTTTTGGCCCACGGAGCTCTTTCGTGTTGCTACAGTGACCCCAGGATCCCTCTAGCCTTGAAACAGTGTTCTTGGGGTTTCTCTGGAGTGCCATCAAGGAAATAAAGGCTCCTTTCATGTGTGATGTGCAACACGGAATTGCTCTGCACGCAGTGCAGGGGAATCGGGCCTCATCTCGCGGCGAGGGGGAAGTCTCATGGTTTTTCTCGAGTTGCGGCGGGAACCTGGGGTATATTCTCGAGTTACGACGGGGATGACCCTTCCACCCACGTGTTTGTTCAGCGACGTCAGGACTCCTGCCTAGTTGCGAGGGACAACTCTGGATTCTCCTCGAGGCTTGGCAGGGCAATTGGGACTCCTCTCCAGCAGAGACGGGAGACCAAGGGTCCCTTTCCAAGTGCCACAGGAATCCTGGGACTCCTATCAAGTTTCACGAGGAGTCAGGCATCGTCTCCTTTGGAGGCACTGATCTCCGCGTACCTCTGGAGTTTTCAAAGGATGTAAGGTTATCGGTCGCGATGAGGTGGAAACTAAGTCTTTCTCTGTGCTTTCCACAGGGGATTCAGACATCCTTTCGTCCTGGGAGATGCAAGACGAGCCTGAATTGAAGTCACTGCAGGGATATCCGGCCTTATTTCGAGTCAGGGCATCGCGGTGTCCATTCCACTTGAGGCCGCAAACTCAGGGTCCCTCTCACATACCTAGAGCTGAGAGAAGCCTCCTCTTGAGGTGCTTGTGGTAAGGTGGTATTCCTCTGGAGACGAATCCAGGGACTAACCTCTCTTTTCGAGTTGATTTTTGGTCCACAGAGTTCTTTCGTGTTGCTACAGTGACCTCAGGATCCCTCTATCCTTGAAACAGTGTTCTTGGTGTTTCTCTGGAGTGCCATCAAGGAAATCAAGGCTCCTTTCATGTGTGATGTGCAAGACGGAATTGCTCTGCACGCAGTACAGGGGAATCGGGCCTCATCTCGCATCGAGGGGGAAGTCTCATGGTTTTTCTCGAGTTGCGGAGGGAACCTGGGGTATATTCTCGAGTTACGACGGGGATGGCCCTTCCACCCACGTGTTTGTTCAGCCACGTCAGGACTACTGCCTAGTTGCGAGGGACAACTCGGGATTCTCCTCGAGGCTTGGCAGGGCAATTGGAACGCCTCTTCAGCTGAGGCGGGAGACCAAGGGTCCCTTTCCATGTGCCACAAGAATCCTGGGACTCCTATCAAGTTTCACGAGGAGTCAGGCATCGTCTCCTTTGGAGGCACTGATCTCCGCGTACCTCTGGAGTTTTCAAAGGATGTGAGGCCTCCGGTCGCGATGAGGTGGGGAACTAGGTGTTTCTCTGTGGTCTCCACAGGGGATTCAGACATCCTTTCTTCTTGGGAGATGCAAGACGAGCCTGCATTCAAGTCACTGCAGGGATATCCTTCCTTATTTCGAGTCAGGGCATCGCGGTGTCCATTCCACTTGAGGCCGCAAAATCAGGGTCCCTCTCACATACCTAGAGCTGAGAGAAGCCTCCTCTTGAGGTGCTTGTGGTAAGGTGGTATTCCTCAGGAGTCGAAGCCAGGGACTAACCTCTCATCTCGTGTTGATTCTTGGTCCACGGAGCTCTTTCGTGTTGCTACAGTGACCTCAGGATCCCTCTAGCCTTGAAACAGTGTTCTTGGGGTTTCTCTGGAGTGCCATCAAGGAAATCAAGGCTCCTTTCATGGGTGATGTGCAACACGGAATTGCTCTGCGCGCAGTGCAGGGGAATCGGGCCTCGTCTCGCGGCGAGGGGGAAGTCTCATGGTTTTTCTCGAGTTGCGGCGGGAACCTGGGGTATATTCTCGAGTTACGACGGGGATGGCCCTTCCACCCACGTGTTTCTTCAGCGACGTCAGGACTCCTGCCTAGTTGCAAGGGACAACTCTGGATTCTCCTCGAGGCTTGGCAGGGCAACTGGGACTCCTCTCCAGCAGAGGCGGGAGACCAAGGGTCCCTTTCCAAGTGCCACAGGAATCCTGGGACTCCTATCAAGTTTCACGAGGAGTCAGGCATCGTCTCCTTTGGAGGCACTGATCTCCGCGTACCTCTGGAGTTTTCAAAGGATGTGAGGCTATCGGTCGCGATGAGGTGGAAACTAAGTCTTTCTCTGTGCTTTCCACAGGGGATTCAGACATCCTTTCGTCCTGGGAGATGCAAGACGAGCCTGCATTGAAGTCACTGCAGGGATATCCGGCCTTATTTCGAGTCAGGGCATCGCGGTGTCCATTCCACTTGAGGCCGCAAACTCAGGGTCCCTCTCACATACCTAGAGCTGAGAGAAGCCTCCTCTTGAGGTGTGTGTGGTAAGGTGGTATTCCTCTGGAGACGAATCCAGGGACTAACCTCTCTTTTCGAGTTGATTTTTGGTCCACAGAGTTCTTTCGTGTTGCTACAGTGACCTCAGGATCCCTCTATCCTTGAAACAGTGTTCTTGGTGTTTCTCTGGAGTGCCATCAAGGAAATCAAGGCTCCTTTCATGTGTGATGTGCAAGACGGAATTGCTCTGCACGCAGTACAGGGGAATCGGGCCTCATCTCGCATCGAGGGGGAAGTCTCATGGTTTTTCTCGAGTTGCGGCGGGAACCTGGGGTATATTCTCGAGTTACGACGGGGATGGCCCTTCCACCCACGTGTTTGTTCAGCCACGTCAGGACTACTGCCTAGTTGCGAGGGACAACTCGGGATTCTCCTCGAGGCTTGGCAGGGCAATTGGAACGCCTCTCCAGCTGAGGCGGGAGACCAAGGGTCCCTTTCCATGTGCCACAAGAATCCTGGGACTCCTATCAAGTTTCACGAGGAGTCAGGCATCGTCTCCTTTGGAGGCACTGATCTCCGCGTACCTCTGGAGTTTTCAAAGGATGTGAGGCTATCGGTCGCGATGAGGTGGGAAATAAGTCTTTCTCTGTGCTTTCCACAGGGGATTCAGACATCCTTTCGTCCTGGGAGATGCAAGACGAGCCTGCATTGAAGTCACTGCAGGGATATCCGGCCTTATTTCGAGTCAGGGCATCGCGGTGTCCATTCCACTTGAGGCCGCAAACTCAGGGTCCCTCTCACATACCTAGAGCTGAGAGAAGCCTCCTCTTGAGGTGCTTGTGGTAAGGTGGTATTCCTCTGGAGACGAATCCAGGGACTAACCTCTCTTTTCGAGTTGATTTTTGGTCCACAGAGTTCTTTCATGTTGCTACAGTGACCTCAGGATCCCTCTATACTTGAAACAGTGTTCTTGGGGTTTCTCTGGAGTGCCATCAAGGAAATCAAGGCTCCTTTCATGTGTGATGTGCAAGACGGAATAGCTCTGCACGCAGTACAGGGGAATCGGGCCTCATCTCGCATCGAGGGGGAAGTCTCATGGTTTTTCTCGAGTTGTGGCGGGAACCTGGGGTATATTCTCGAGTTAAGACGGGGATGGCCCTTCCACCCACGTGTTTGTTCAGCCACGTCAGGACTCCTGCCTAGTTGCGAGGGACAACTCGGGATTCTCCTCGACGCTTGGCAGGGCAATTGGAACGCCTCTCCAGCTGAGGCGGGAGACCAAGGGTCCCTTTCCACGTGCCACAAGAATCCTGGGACTCCTATCAAGTTTCACGAGGAGTCAGGCATCGTCTCCTTTGGAGGCACTGATCTCCGCGTACCTCTGGAGTTTTCAAAGGATGTGAGGCCTCCGGTCGCGATGAGGTGGGGAACTAGGTCTTTCTCTGTGGTCTCCAGAGGGGATTCAGACATCCTTTCTTCTTGGGAGATGCAAGACGAGCCTTCATTCAAGTCACTGCAGGGATATCCGGCCTTATTTCGAGTCAGGGCATCACCGTGTCCATTCCACTTGAGGCCGCAAACTCAACATCCCTCTCACATACATAGAGCTGAGAGAAGCCTCCTCTTGAGGTGCTTGTGGTAAGGTGGTATTCCTCAGGAGTCGAAGCCAGGGACTAACCTCTCATCTCGTGTTGATTCTTGGTCCACGGAGCTCTTTCGTGTTGCTACAGTGACCTCAGGATCCCTCTAGCCTTGAAACAGTGTTCTTGGGGTTTCTCTGGAGTGCCATCAAGGAAATCAAGGCTCCTTTCATGTGTGATGTGCAACACGGAATTGCTCTGCACGCAGTGCAGGGGAATCGGGCCTCATCTCGCGGCGAGGGGGAAGTCTCATGGTTTTTCTCGAGTTGCGGCGGGAACCTGGGGTATATTCTCGAGTTCCGACGGGGATGGCCCTTCCACACACGTGTGTGTTCAGCCATGTCAGGACTCCTGCCTAGTTGCGAGGGACAACTCGGGATTCTCCTCGAGGCTTTGCAGGGCAATTGGGACGCCTCTCCAGCTGAGACGGGAGACCAAGGGTCCCTTTCCACGTGCCACAGGAATCCTGGGTCTCCTATCAAGTTTCACGAGGAGTCAGGCATCGTCTCCTTTGGAGGCACTGATCTCCGCATACCGCTGGAGTTTTCAAAGGATTTGAGGCCTCCTGTCGCGATGAGGTGGGGAACTAGGTCTTTCTCTGTGGTCTCCACAGGGGATTCAGACACCCTTTCGTCTTGGGAGATGCAAGACAAGCCTGCATTCCAGTCACTGCAGGGATATCCGGCCTTATTTCGAGTCAGGGCATCGCGGTGTCCATTCCACTTGAGGCCGCAAACTCAGGGTCCCTCTCACATACCTAGAGCTGAGAGAAGCCTCCTCTTGAGGTGCTTGTGGTAAGGTGGTATTCCTCTGGAGTCGAAGCCAGGGACTAACCTCTCATCTCGAGTTGATTTTTGGTCCACGGAGCTCTTTCGTGTTGCTACAGTGACCTCAGGATCCCTCTAGCCTTGAAACAGTGTTCTTGGGGTTTCTCTGGAGTGCCATGAAGGAAATCAAGGCTCCTTTCATGTGTGATGTGCAACACAGAATTGCTCTGCACGCAGTGCAGGGGAATCGGGCCTCATCTCGCGGCGAGGGGGAAGTCTCATGGTTTTTCTCGAGTTGCGGCGGAACCTGGGGTATATTCTCGAGTTACGACGGGGATGGCCCCTCCACACACGTGTTTGTTCAGCCACGTCAGGACTCTTGCCTAGTTGCGAGACACAACTCGGGATTCTCCTCGAGGCTTGGCAAGGCAATTGGGACGCCTCTCCAGCTGAGGCGGGAGACCAAGTGTCCCTTTACACGAGCCACAGGAATCCTGGGACTCCTATCAAGTTTCACGAGGAGTCAGGCATCGTCTTCTTTGGAGGCACTGATCTCCGCGTACCTCTGGAGTTTTCAAAGGATGTGAGGCCTCCGGTCGCGATGAGGTGGGGAACTAGGTCTTTCTCTGTGGTCTCCACAGGGGATTCAGACATCCTTTCATCTTGGGAGATGCAAGACGAGCATGCATTCAAGTCACTGCAGGGATATCCAGCCTTATTTCGCGTCAGGGCATCGCGGTGTCCATTCCACTTGAGGCCGCAAACTCAGGGTCCCTCTCACATACCTAGAGCTGAGAGAAGCCTCCTCTTGAGGTGCTTGTGGTAAGGTGGTATTCCTCTGGAGTCGAAGCCAGGGACTAACCTCTCATCTCGAGTTGATTTTTGGCCCACGGAGCTCTTTCGTGTTGCTACAGTGACCTCAGGATCCCTCTATCCTTGAAACAGTGTTCTTGGGGTTTCTCTGGAGTGCCATCAAGGAAATCAAGGCTCCTTTCATGTGTGATGGGCAAGACGGAATTGCTCTGCACGCAGTGCAGGGGAATCGGGCCTCATCTCGCATCGAGGGGGAAGTCTCATGGTTTTTATCGAGTTGCGGCGGGAACCTGGGGTATATTCTCGAGTTACGACGGGGATGGCCCTTCCACCCACGTGTTTGTTCAGCCACGTCAGGACTCCTGCCTAGTTGCGAGGGACAACTCGGGATTCTCCTCGAGGCTTGGCAGGGCAATTGGAACGCCTCTCCAGCTGAGGCGGGAGACCAAGGGTCCCTTTCCACGTGCCACAGGAATCCTGGGACTCCTATCAAGTTTCACGAGGAGTCAGGCATCGTCTCCTTTGGAGGCACTGATCTCCGCGTACCTCTGGAGTTTTCAAAGGATTTGAGGCCTCTGGTCGCGATGAGGTGGGGAACTAGGTCTTTCTCTGTGGTCTCCACAGGGGATTCAGACACCCTTTCGTCTTGGGAGATGCAAGACGAGCCTGCATTCCAGTCACTGCAGGGATATCCGGCCTTATTTCGAGTCAGGGCATTGCGGTGTCCATTCCACTTGAGGCCGCAAACTCAGGGTCCCTCTCACATACCTAGAGCTGAGAGAAGCCTCCTCTTGAGGTGCTTGTGGTAAGGTGGTATTCCTCTGGAGTCGAAACCAGGGACTAACCTCTCATCTCCAGTTGATTTTTGGTCCACGGAGCTCTTTCGTGTTGCTACAGTGACCTCAGGATCCCTCTAGCCTTGAAACAGTGTTTTTGGGGTTTCTCTGGAGTGCCATGAAGGAAATCAAGGCTCCTTTCATGTGTGATGTGCAACACAGAATTGCTCTGCACGCAGTGCAGCGGAATCAGGCCTCATCTCGCGGCGAGGGGGAAGTCTCATGGTTTTTCTCGAGTTGCGGCGGGAACCTGGGGTATATTCTCGAGTTACGACGGGGATGGCCCTTCCACACACGTGTTTGTTCAGCCACGTCAGGACTCTTGCCTAGTTGCGAGACACAACTCGGGATTCTCCTCGAGGCTTGGCAAGGCAATTGGGACGCCTCTCCAGCTGAGGCGGGAGACCAAGGGTCCCTTTACACGTGCCACAGGAATCCTGGGACTCCTATCAAGTTTCACGAGGAGTCAGGCATCGTCTCCTTTGGAGGCACTGATCTCCGCGTACCTCTGGAGTTTTCAAAGGATGTGAGGCTATCGGTCGCGATGAGGTGGGGAACTAGGTCTTTCTCTGTGGTCTCCACAGGGGATTCAGACATCCTTTCATCTTGGGAGATGCAAGACGAGCCTGCATTCAAGTCACTGCAGGGATATCCAGCCTTATTTCGAGTCAGGGCATCGCGGTGTCCATTCCACCTGAGGCCGCAAACTCAGGGTCCCTCTCACATACCTAGAGCTGAGAGAAGCCTCCTCTTGAGGTGCTTGTGGTAAGGTGGTATTCCTCTGGAGTCGAAGCCAGGGACTAACCTCTCATCTCGAGTTGATTTTTGGCCCACGGAGCTCTTTCGTGTTGCTACAGTGACCTCAGGATCCCTCTAGCCTTGAAACAGTGTTCTTGGGGTTTCTCTGGAGTGCCATCAAGGAAATCAAGGCTCCTTTCATGTGTGATGTGCAACACGGAATTGCTCTGCACGCAGTGCAGGGGAATCGGGCCTCATCTCGCGGCGAGGGGGAAGTCTCATGGTTTTTCTCGAGTTGCGGCGGGAACCTGGGGTATATTCTCGAGTTACGACGGGGATGGCCCTTCCACCCACGTGTTTCTTCAGCCACGTCAGGACTCCTGCCTAGTTGCGAGGGACAACTCTGGATTCTCCTCGAGGCTTGGCAGGGCAATTGGGACGCCTCTCCAGCTGAGGCGGGAGACCAAGTGTCCCTTTCCAAGTGCCACAGGAATCCTGGGTCTCCTATCAAGTTTCACGAGGAGTCAGGCATCATCTCCTTTGGAGGCACTGATCTCCGCGTACCTCTGGAGTTTTCAAAGGATGTGAGGCTATCGGTCGCGATGAGGTGGGGAACTAAGTCTTTCTCTGTGCTTTCCACAGGGGATTCAGACATCCTTTCGTCCTGGGAGATGCAAGACGAGCCTGCATTGAAGTCACTGCAGGGATATCCGGCCTTATTTCGAGTCAGGGCATCGCGGTGTCCATTCCACTTGAGGCCGCAAACTCAGGGTCCCTCTCACATACCTAGAGCTGAGAGAAGCCTCCTCTTGAGGTGCTTGTGGTAAGGTGGTATTCCTCTGGAGACGAATCCAGGGACTAACCTCTCTTTTCGAGTTGATTTTTGGTCCACAGAGTTCTTTCGTGTTGCTACAGTGACCTCAGGATCCCTCTAGCCTTGAAACAGTGTTCTTGGGGTTTCTCTGGAGTGCCATCAAGGAAATCAAGGCTCCTTTCATGTGTGATGTGCAAGAGGGAATTGCTCTACACGCAGGACAGGGGAATCGGGCCTCATCTCGCATCGAGGGGGAAGTCTCATGGTTTTTCTCGAGTTGCGGCGGGAACCTGGGGTATATTCTCGAGTTACGACGGGGATGGCCCTTCCACCCACGTGTTTGTTCAGCCACGTCAGGACTCCTGCCTTGTTGCGAGGGAAAACTCGGGATTCTCCTCGAGGCTTGGCAGGGCAATTGGAACGCCTCTCCAGCTGAGGCGGGAGACCAAGGGTCCCTTTCCACGTGCCACAAGAATCCTGGGACTCCTATCAAGTTTCACGAGGAGTCAGACATCGTCTCCTTTGGAGGCACTGATCTCCGCGTACCTCTGGAGTTTTCAAAGGATGTGAGGCCTCCGGTCGCGATGAGGTGGGGAACTAGGTCTTTCTCTGTGGTCTCCACAGGGGATTCAGACATCCTTTCTTCTTGGGAGACGCAAGACGAGCCTGCATTCCAGTCACTGCAGGGATATCCGGCCTTATTTCGAGTCAGGGCATCGCGGTGTCCATTCCACTTGAGGCCGCAAACTCAGGGTCCCTCTCACATACCTAGAGCTGAGAGAAGCCTCCTCTTGAGGTGCTTGTGGTAAGGTGGTATTCCTCTGGAGTCGAAGCCAGGGACTAACCTCTCATCTCGAGTTGATTTTTGGCCCACGGAGCTCTTTCGTGTTGCTACAGTGACCTCAGGATCCCTCTAGCCTTGAAACAGTGTTCTTGGGGTTTCTCTGGAGTGCCATCAAGGAAATCAAGGCTCCTTTCATGTGTGATGTGCAACACGGAATTGCTCTGCACGCAGTGCAGGGGAATCGGGCCTCATCTCGCGGCGAGGGGGAAGTCTCATGGTTTTTCTCGAGTTGCGGCGGGAACCTGGGGTATATTCTCGAGTTACGACGGGGATGGCCCTTCCACCCACGTGTTTCTTCAGCGACGTCAGGACTCCTGCCTAGTTGCGAGGGACAACTCTGGATTCTCCTCGAGGCTTGGCAGGGCAATTGGGACGCCTCTCCAGCTGAGGCGGGAGACTAAGTGTCCCTTTCCAAGTGCCACAGGAATCCTGGGACTCCTATCAAGTTTCAGGAGGAATCAGGCATCATCTCCTTTGGAGGCACTGATCTCCGCGTACCTCTGGAGTTTTCAAAGGATGTGAGGCTATCGGTCGCGATGAGGTGGGGAACTAAGTCTTTCTCTGTGCTTTCCACAGGGGATTCAGACATCCTTTCGTCCTGGGAGATGCAAGACGACCCTGCATTGAAGTCACTGCAGGGATATCCGGCCTTATTTCGAGTCAGGGCATCGCGGTGTCCATTCCACTTGAGGCCGCAAACTCAGGGTCCCTCTCACATACCTAGAGCTGAGAGAAGCCTCCTCTTGAGGTGCTTGTGGTAAGGTGGTATTCCTCTGGAGTCGAAGCCAGGGACTAACCTCTCATCTCGAGTTGATTTTTGGCCCACGGAGCTCTTTCGTGTTGCTACAGTGACCTCAGGATCCCTCTATCCTTGAAACAGTGTTCTTGGGGTTTCTCTGGAGTGCCATCAAGGAAATCAAGGCTCCTTTCATGTGTGATGTGCAAGACGGAATTGCTCTGCACGCAGTGCAGGGGAATCGGGCCTCATCTCGCATCGAGGGGGAAGTCTCATGGTTTTTATCGAGTTGCGGCGGGAACCTGGGGTATATTCTCGAGTTACGACGGGGATGGCCCTTCCACCCACGTGTTTGTTCAGCCACGTCAGGACTCCTGCCTAGTTGCGAGGAACAACTCGGGATTCTCCTCGAGGCTTGGCAGGGCAATTGGAACGCCTCTCCAGCTGAGGCGGGAGACCAAGGGTCCCTTTCCACGTGCCACAGGAATCCTGGGACTCCTATCAAGTTTCACGAGGAGTCAGGCATCGTCTCCTTTGGAGGCACTGATCTCCGCGTACCTCTGGAGTTTTCAAAGGATTTGAGGCCTCCTGTCGCGATGAGATGGGGAACTAGGTCTTTCTCTGTGGTCTCCACAGGGGATTCAGACACCCTTTCGTCTTGGGAGATGCAAGACGAGCCTGTATTCCAGTCACTGCAGGGATATCCGGCCTTATTTCGAGTCAGGGCATCGCGGTGTCCATTCCACTTGAGGCCGCAAACTCAGGGTCCCTCTCACATACCTAGAGCTGAGAGAAGCCTCCTCTTGAGGTGGTTGTGGTAAGGTGGTATTCCTCTGGAGTCGAAGCCAGGGACTAACCTTTAATCTCGAGTTGATTTTTGGTCCACGGAGCTCTTTCGTGTTGCTACAGTGACCTCAGGATCCCTCTAGCCTTGAAACAGTGTTCTTGGGGTTTCTCTGGAGTGCCATGAAGGAAATCAAGGCTCCTTTCATGTGTGATGTGCAACACAGAATTGCTCTGCACGCAGTGCAGGGGAATCGGGCCTCATCTCGCGGCGAGGGGGAAGTCTCATGGTTTTTCTCGAGTTGCGGCGGGAACCTGGGGTATATTCTCGAGTTACGACGGGGATGGCCCTTCCACACACGTGTTTGTTCAGCCACGTCAGGACTCTTGCCTAGTTGCGAGACACAACTCGGAATTCTCCTCGAGGCTTGGCAAGGCAATTGGAACGCCTCTCCAGCTGAGGCGGGAGACCAAGTGTCCCTTTCCACGTGCCACAGGAATCCTGGGTCTCCTATCAAGTTTCACGAGGAGTCAGGCATCGTCTCCTTTGGAGGCACTGATCTCCGCGTACCTCTGGAGTTTTCAAAGGATGTGAGGCCTCCGGTCGCGATGAGGTGGGGAACTAGGTCTTTCTCTGTGGTCTCCACAGGGGATTCAGAAACCCTTTCGTCTTGGGAGATGCAAGACGAGCCTGCATTCCAGTCACTGCAGGGATATCCGGCCTTATTTCGAGTCAGGGCATCGCGGTGTCCATTCCACTTGAGGCCGCAAACTGAGGGTCCCTCTCACATACCTAGAGCTGAGAGAAGCCTCCTCTTGAGGTGCTTGTGGTAAGGTGGTATTCCTCTGGAGTCGAAGCCAGGGACTAACCTCTCATCTCGAGTTGATTTTTGGCCCACGGAGCTCTTTCGTGTTGCTACAGTGACCTCAGGATCCCTCTAGCCTTGAAACAGTGTTCTTGGGGTTTCTCTGGAGTGTCATCAAGGAAATCAAGGCTCCTTTCATGTGTGATGTGCAACACGGAATTGCTCTGCACGCAGTGCAGGGGAATCGGGCCTCATCTCGCGGCGAGGGGAAAGTCTCATGGTTTTTCTCGAGTTGCGGCGGGAACCTGGGGTATATTCTCGAGTTACGACGGGGATGGCCCTTCCACCCACGTGTTTCTTCAGCGACGTCAGGACTCCTGCCTAGTTGCGAGGGACAACTCTTGATTCTCCTCGAGGCTAGGCAGGGCAATTGGGACGCCTCTCCAGCTGAGGCGGGAGACCAAGGGTCCCTTTCCAAGTGCCACAGGAATCCTGGGACTCCTATCAAGTTTCACGAGGAGTCAGGCATCGACTCCTTTGGAGGCACTGATCCCCGCGTACCTCTGGAGTTTTCAAAGGATGTGAGGCTATCGGTCACGATGAGGTGGGGAACTAAGTCTTTCTCTGTGCTTTCCACAGGGGATTCAAACATCCTTTCGTCCTGGGAGATGCAAGACGAGCCTGCATTGAAGTCACTGCAGGGATATCCGGCCTTATTTCGAGTCAGGGCATCGCGGTGTCCATTCCACTTGAGGCCGCAAACTCAGGGTCCCTCTCACATACCTAGAGCTGAGAGAAGCCTCCTCTTGAGGTGCTTGTGGTAAGGTGGTATTCCTCTGGAGCCGAATCCAGGGACTAACCTCTCTTTTCGAGTTGATTTTTGGTTCACAGAGTTCTTTCGTGTTGCTACAGTGACCTCAGGATCCCTCTATCCTTGAAACAGTGTTCTTGGGGTTTCTCTGGAGTGCCATCAAGAAAAGCAAGGCTCCTTTCATGTGTGATGTGCAAGACGGAATTGCTCTGCACGCAGTACAGGGGAATCGGGCCCCATCTCGCATCGAGGGGGAAGTCTCATGGTTTTTCTCGAGTTGCGGCGGGAACCTGGGGTATATTCTCGAGTTACGACGGGGATGGCCCTTCCACCCACGTGTTTGTTCAGCCACGTCAGGACTCCTGCCTAGTTGCGAGGGACAACTCGGGATTCTCCTCGAGGCTTGGCAGGGCAATTGGAACGCCTCTCCAGCTGAGGCGGGAGACCAAGGGTCCCTTTCCACGTGCCACCAGAATCCTGGGACTCCTATCAAGTTTCACGAGGAGTCAGGCATCGTCTCCTTTGTAGGCACTGATCACCACGTACCTCTGGAGTTTTCAAAAGATGTGAGGCCTCCGGTCGCGATGAGGTGGGGAACTAGGTGTTTCTCTGTGGTCTCCACAGGGGATTCAGACATCCTTTCTTCTTGGGAAATGCAAGACGAGCCTGCATTCCAGTCACTGCAGGGATATCCGGCCTTATTTCGAGTCAGGGCATCGCGGTGTCCATTCCACTTGAGGCCGCAAACTCAGGGTCCCTCTCACATACCTAGAGCTGAGAGAAGCCTCCTCTTGAGGTGCTTGTGGTAAGGTGGTATTCCTCTGGAGTCGAAGCCAGGGACTAACCTCTCATCTCGAGTTCATTTTTGGTCCACGGAGCTCTTTCGTGTTGCTACAGTGACCTCAGGATCCCTCTAGCCTTGAAACAGTGTTCTTGGGGATTCTCTGGAGTGCCATCAAGGAAATCAAGGCTCCTTTCATGTGTGATGTGCAACACGGAATTGCTCTGCACGCAGTGCAGGGGAATCGGGCCTCATCTCGCGGCGAGGGGGAAGTCTCATGGTTTTTCTCGAGTTGCGGCGGGAACCTGGGGTATATTCTCGAGTTACGACGGGGATGGCCCTTCCACCCACGTGTTTCTTCAGCGACGTCAGGACTCCTGCCTAGTTGCGAGGGACAACTCGGGATTCTCCTCGAGGCTTGGCAGGGCAATTGGAACGCCTCTCCAGCTGAGGCGGGAGACCAAGGGTCCCTTTCCACGTGCCACAAGAATCCTGGGACTCCTATCAAGTTTCACGAGGAGTCAGGCATCGTCTCCTTTGGAGGCACTGATCTCCGCGTACCTCTGGAGTTTTCAAAGGATGTGAGGCCTCCGGTCGCGATGAGGTGGGGAACTAGGTCTTTCTCTGTGGTCTCCACAGGGGATTCAGACATCCTTTCTTCTTGGGAGATGCAAGACGAGCCTGCATTCAAGTCACTGCAGGGATATCCGGCCTTATTTCGAGTCAGGGCATCGCGGTGTCCATTCCACTTGAGGCCGCAAACTCAGGATCCCTCTCACATACCTAGAGCTGAGAGAATCCTCCTCTTGAGGTGCTTGTGGTAAGGTGGTATTCCTCAGGAGTCGAAGCCAGGGACTAACCTCTCATCTCGTGTTGATTCTTGGTCCACGGAGCTCTTTCGTGTTGCTACAGTGACCTCAGGATCCCTCTAGCCTTGAAACAGTGTTCTTGGGGTTTTTCTGGAGTGCCATCAAGGAAATCAAGGCTCCTTTCATGTGTGATGTGCAACACGGAATTGCTCTGCACGCAGTGCAGGGGAATCGGGCCTCATCTCGCGGCGAGGGGGAAGTCTCATGGTTTTTCTCGAGTTGCGGCGGGAACCTGGGGTATATTCTCGAGTTACGACGGGGATGGCCCTTCCACACACGTGTGTGTTCAGCCATGTCAGGACTCCTGCCTAGTTGCGAGGGACAACTCGGGATTCTCCTCGAGGCTTTGCAGGGCAATTGGGACGCCTCTCCAGCTGAGACGGGAGACCAAGGGTCCCTTTCCACGTGCCACAGGAATCCTGGGTCTCCTATCAAGTTTCACGAGGAGTCAGGCATCGTCTCCTTTGGAGGCACTGATCTCCGCATACCTCTGGAGTTTTCAAAGGATTTGAGGCCTCCTGTCGCGATGAGGTGGGGAACTAGGTCTTTCTCTGTGGTCTCCACAGGGGAATCAGACACCCTTTCGTTTTGGGAGATGCAAGACGAGCCTGCATTCCAGTCACTGCAGGGATATCTGGCCTTATTTCGAGTCAGGGCATCGCGGTGTCCATTCCACTTTAGGCCGCAAACTTAGGGTCCCTCTCACATACCTAGAGCTGAGAGAAGCCTCCTCTTGAGGTGCTTGTGGTAAGGTGGTATTCCTCTGGAGTCGAAGCCAGGGACTAACCTCTCATCTCGAGTTGATTTTTGGTCCACAGAGCCATTTCGTGTTGCTACAGTGACCTCAGAATCCCTCTATCCTTGAAACAGTGTTCTTGGGGTTTCTCTGGAGTGCCATCAAGGAAATCAAGGCTCCTTTCATGTGTGATGTGCAAGACGGAATTGCTCTGCACGCAGTACAGGGGAATCGTGCCTCATCTCGCGGCGAGGGGGAAGTCTCATGGTTTTTCTCGAGTTGCGGCGGGAACCTGGGGTATATTCTCGAGTTACGACGGGGATGGCTCTTCCACACACGTGTTTGTTCAGCCACGTCAGGACTCCTGCCTAGTTGCGAGACACAACTCGGGATTCTCCTCGAGGCTTGGCAAGGCAATTGGGACGCCTCTCCAGCTGAGGCGGGAGACCAAGAGTCCCTTTCCACGTGCCACAGGAATCCTGGGACTCCTATCAAGTTTCACGAGGAGTCAGGCATCGTCTCCTTTGGAGGCACTGATCTCCGCGTACCTCTGGAGTTTTCAAAGGATGTGAGGCCTCCGGTCGCGATGAGGTGGGGAACTAGGTCTTTCTCTGTGGTCTCCACAGGGGATTCAGATATCCTTTCATCTTGGGAGATGCAAGACGAGCCTGCATTCAAGTCACTGCAGGGATATCCAGCCTTATTTCGCGTCAGGGCATCGGGGTGTCCATTCGACTTGAGGCCGCAAACTCAGGGTCCCTCTCACATACCTAGAGCTGAGAGAAGCCTCCTCTTGAGGTGCTTGTGGTAAGGTGGTATTCCTCTGGAGTCGAAGCCAGGGACTAACCTCTCATCTCGAGTTGATTTTTGGCCCACGGAGCTCTTTCGTGTTGCTACAGTGACCTCAGGATCCCTCTAGCCTTGAATCAGTGTTCTTGGGGTTTCTCTGGAGTGCCATCAAGGAAATCAAGGCTCCTTTCATGTGTGATGTGCAAGACGGAATTGCTCTGCACGCAGTACAGGGGAATCGGGCCTCATCTCGCTTTGAGGGGGAAGTCTCATGGTTTTTCTCGAGTTGCGGCGGGAACCTGGGGTATATTCTCGAGTTACGACGGGGATGGCCCTTCCACCCACGTGTTTGTTCAGCCACGTCAGGACTCCTGCCTAGTTGCGAGGGACAACTCGGGATTCACCTCGAGGCTTGGCAGGGCAATTGGAACGCCTCTCCAGCTGAGGCGGGAGACCAAGGGTCCCTTTCCACGTGCCACAAGAATCCTGGGACTCCTATCAATTTTCACGAGGAGTCAGGCATCGTCTCCTTTGGAGGCACTGATCTCCGCATACCTCTGGAGTTTTCAAACGATGTGAGGCCTCCTGTCGGGATGAGGTGGGGAACTAGGTCTTTCTCTGTGGTCTCCACAGGGGATTCAGACACACTTTCGTCTTGGGAGATGCAAGACGAGCCTGCATTCCAGTCACTGCAGGGATATCCGGCCTTATTTCGAGTCAGGGCATCGCGGTGTCCATTCCACTTGAGGCCGCAAACTCAGGGTCCCTCTCACATACCTAGAGCTGAGAGAAGCCTCCTCTTGAGGTGCTTCTGGTAAGGTGGTATTCCTCTGGAGTCGAAGCCAGGGACTAACCTCTCATCTCGTGTTGATTTTTGGCCCACGGAGCTCTTTCGTGTTGCTACAGTGACCTCAGGATCCCTCTAGCCTTGAAACAGTGTTCTTGGGGTTTCTCTGGAGTGCCATCAAGGAAATCAAGGCTCCTTTCATGTGTGATGTGCAACACAGAATTGCTCTGCACGCAGTGCAGGGGAATCGGGCCTCATCTCGCGGCGAGGGGGAAGTCTCATGGTTTTTCTCGAGTTGCGGCGGGAACCTGGGGTATATTCTCGAGTTACGACGGGGATGGCCCTTCCACACACGTGTTTGTTCAGCCACGTCAGGACTCTTGCCTAGTTGCGAGACACAACTCGGGATTCTCCTCGAGGCTTGGCAAGGCAATTGGAACGCCTCTCCAGCTGAGGCGGGAGACCAAGGGTCCCTTTCCGCGTGCCACAGGAATCCTGGGACTCCTATCAAGTTTCACGAGGAGTCAGGCATCGTCTCCTTTGGAGGCACTGATCTCCGCGTACCTCTGGAATTTTCAAAGGATGTGAGGCCTCCGGTCGCGATGAGGTGGGGAACTAGGTCTTTCTCTGTGGTCTCCACAGGGGATTCAGACATCCTTTCATCTTGGGAGATGCAAGACGAGCCTGCATTCAAGTCACTGCAGGGATATCCAGCCTTATTTCGCGTCAGGGCATCGCGGTGTCCATTCCACTTGAGGCCGCAAACTCAGGGTCCCTCTCACATACCTAGAGCTGAGAGAAGCCTCCTCTTGAGGTGCTTGTGGTAAGGTGGTATTCCTCTGGAGTTGAAGCCAGGGACTAACCTCTCATCTCGAGTTGATTTTTGGCCCACGGAGCTCTTTCGTGTTGCTACAGTGACCTCAGGATCCCTCTAGCCTTGAAACAGTGTTCTTGGGGTTTCTCTGGAGTGCCATCAAGGAAATCAAGGCTCCTTTCATGTGTGATGTGCAACACGGAATTGCTCTGCACGCAGTGCAGGGGAATCGGGCCTCATCTCGCGGCGAGGGGGAAGTCTCATGGTTTTTCTCGAGTTGCGGCGGGAACCTGGGGTATATTCTCGAGTTACGACGGGGATGGCCCTTCCACCCACGTGTTTCTTCAGCGACGTCAGGACTCCTGCCTAGTTGCGAGGGACAACTCTGGATTCTCCTCGAGGCTTGGCAGGGCAATTGGGACGCGTCTCCAGCTGAGGCGGGAGACCAAGTGTCCCTTTCCAAGTGCCACAGGAATCCTGGGACTCCTATCAAGTTTCACGTGGAGTCAGGCATCGTCTCCTTTGGAGGCACTGATCTCCGCGTACCTCTGGAGTTTTCAAAGAATGTGAGGCTATTGGTCGCGATGAGGTGGGGAACTAAGTCTTTCTCTGTGCTTTCCACAGGGGATTCAGACATCCTTTCGTCTTGGGAGATGCAAGACGAGCCTGCATTGAAGTCACTGCAGGGATATCCGGCCTTATTTCGAGTCAGGGCATCGCGGTGTCCATTCCACTTGAGGCCGCAAACTCAGGGTCCCTCTCACATACCTAGAGCTGAGAGAAGCCTCCTCTTGAGGTGCTTGTGGTAAGGTGGTATTCCTCTGGAGACGAAGCCAGGGACTAAACTCTCTTTTCGAGTTGATTTTTGGTCCACAGAGTTCTTTCGTGTTGCTACAGTGACCTCAGGATCCCTCTATCCTTGAAACAGTGTTCTTGGGGTTTCTCTGGAGTGCCATCAAGGAAATCAAGGCTCCTTTCATGTGTGATGTGCAACACGGAATTGCTCTGCACGCAGTACAGGGGAATCGGGCCTCATCTCGCGGCGAGGGGGAAGTCTCATGGTTTTTCTCGAGTTGCGGCGGGAACCTGGGGTATATTCTCGAGTTACGACGGGGATGGCCCTTCCACCCACGTGTTTGTTCAGCCACGTCAGGACTCCTGCCTAGTTGCGAGGGACAACTCTGGATTCTCCTCGAGGTTTGGCAGGGCAATTGGAAGGCCTCTCCAGCTGAGGCGGGAGACCAAGTGTTCCTTTCCACGTGCCACAAGAATCCTGGGACTCCTATCAAGTTTCACGAGGAGTCAGGCATCGTCTCCTTTGGAGGCACTGATCTCCGCATACCTCTGGAGTTTTCAAAGGATTTGAGGCCTCCTGTCGCGATGAGGTGGGGAACTAGGTCTTTCTCTGTGGTCTCCACAGGGGAATCAGACACCCTTTCGTTTTGGGAGATGCAAGACGAGCCTGCATTCCAGTCACTGCAGGGATATCCGGCCTTATTTCGAGTCAGGGCATCGCGGTGTCCATTCCACTTTAGGCCGCAAACTCAGGGTCCCTCTCACATACCTAGAGCTGAGAGAAGCCTCCTCTTGAGGTGCTTGTGGTAAGGTGGTATTCCTCTGGAGTCGAAGCCAGGGACTAACCTCTCATCTCGAGTTGATTTTTGGTCCACGGAGCCATTTCGTGTTGCTACAGTGACCTCAGGATCCCTCTATCCTTGAAACAGTGTTCTTGGGATTTCTCTGGAGTGCCATCAAGGAAATCAAGGCTCCTTTCATGTGTGATGTGCAAGACGGAATTGCTCTGCACGCAGTACAGGGGAATCGTGCCTCATCTCGCGGCGAGGGGGAAGTCTCATGGTTTTTCTCGAGTTGCGGCGGGAACCTGGGGTATATTCTCGAGTTACGACGGGGATGGCCCTTCCACCCACGTGTTTGTTCAGCCACGTCAGGACTCCTGCCTAGTTGCGAGACACAACTCGGGATTCTCCTCGAGGCTTGGCAAGGCAATTGGGACGCCTCTCCAGCTGAGGCGGGAGACCAAGAGTCCCTTTCCACGTGCCACAGGAATCCTGGGACTCCTATCAAGTTTCACGAGGAGTCAGGCATCGTCTCCTTTGGAGGCACTGATCTCCGCGTACCTCTGGAGTTTTCAAAGGATGTGAGGCCTCCGGTCGCGATGAGGTGGGGAACTAGGTCTTTCTCTGTGGTCTCCACAGGGGATTCAGACATCCTTTCATCTTGGGAGATGCAAGACGAGCCTGCATTCAAGTCACTGCAGGGATATCCAGCCTTATTTCGCGTCAGGGCATCGGGGTGTCCATTCGACTTGAGGCCGCAAACTCAGGGTCCCTCTCACATACCTAGAGCTGAGAGAAGCCTCCTCTTGAGGTGCTTGTGGTAAGGTGGTATTCCTCTGGAGTCGAAGCCAGGGACTAACCTCTCATCTCGAGTTGATTTTTGGCCCACGGAGCTCTTTCGTGTTGCTACAGTGACCTCAGGATCCCTCTAGCCTTGAATCAGTGGTCTTGGGGTTTCTCTGGAGTGCCATCAAGGAAATCAAGGCTCCTTTCATGTGTGATGTGCAAGACGGAATTGCTCTGCACGCAATATAGGGGAATCGGGCCTCATCTCGCTTTGAGGGCGAAGTCTCATGGTTTTTCTCGAGTTGCGGCGGGAACCTGGGGTATATTCTCGAGTTACGACGGGGATGGCCCTTCCACCCACGTGTTTGTTCAGCCACGTCAGGACTCCTGCCTAGTTGCGAGGGACAACTCGGGATTCACCTCGAGGCTTGGCAGGGCAATTGGAACGCCTCTCCAGCTGAGGCGGGAGACCAAGGGTTCCTTTCCACGTGCCACAAGAATCCTGGGACTCCTATCAATTTTCACGAGGAGTCAGGCATCGTCTCCTTTGGAGGCACTGATCTCCGCATACCTCTGGAGTTTTCAAAGGATGTGAGGCCTCCTGTCGCGATGAGGTGGGGAACTAGGTCTTTCTCTGTGGTCTCCACAGGGGATTCAGACACACTTTCGTCTTGGGAGATGCAAGACGAGCCTGCATTCCAGTCACTGCAGGGATATCCGGCCTTATTTCGAGTCAGGGCATCGCGGTGTCCATTCCACTTGAGGCCGCAAACTCAGGGTCCCTCTCACATACCTAGAGCTGAGAGAAGCCTCCTCTTGAGGTGCTTCTGGTAAGGTGGTATTCCTCTGGAGTCGAAGCCAGGGACTAACCTCTCATCTCGTGTTGATTTTTGGCCCACGGAGCTCTTACGTGTTGCTACAGTGACCTCAGGATCCCTCTAGCCTTGAAACAGTGTTCTTGGGGTTTCTCTGGAGTGCCATCAAGGAAATCAAGGCTCCTTTCATGTGTGATGTGCAACACAGAATTGCTCTGCACGCAGTGCAGGGGAATCGGGCCTCATCTCGCGGCGAGGGGGAAGTCTCATGGTTTTTCTCGAGTTGCGGCGGGAACCTGGGGTATATTCTCGAGTTACGACGGGGATGGCCCTTCCACACACGTGTTTGTTCAGCCACGTCAGGACTCTTGCCTAGTTGCGAGACACAACTCGGGATTCTCCTCGAGGCTTGGCAAGGCAATTGGGATGCCTCTCCAGCTGAGGCGGGAGACCAAGGGTCCCTTTCCACGTGCCACAGGAATCCTGGGACTCCTATCAAGTTTCACGAGGAGTCAGGCATCGTCTCCTTTGGAGGCACTGATCTCCGCGTACCTCTGGAGTTTTCAAAGGATGTGAGGCCTCCGGTCGCGATGAGGTGGGGAACTAGGTCTTTCTCTGTGGTCTCCACAGGGGATTCAGACATCCTTTCATCTTGGGAGATGCAAGACGAGCCTGCATTCAAGTCACTGCAGGGATATCCAGCCTTATTTCGCGTCAGGGCATCGCGCTGTCCATTCCACTTGAGGCCGCAAACTCAGGGTCCCTCTCACATACCTAGAGCTGAGAGAAGCCTCCTCTTGAGGTGCTTGTGGTAAGGTGGTATTCCTCTGGAGTCGAAGCCAGGGACTAACCTCTCATCTCGAGTTGATTTTTGGCCCACGGAGCTCTTTCGTGTTGCTACAGTGACCTCAGGATCCCTCTAGCCTTGAAACAGTGTTCTTGGGGTTTCTCTGGAGTGCCATCAAGGAAATCAAGGCTCCTTTCATGTGTGATGTGCAACACGGAATTGCTCTGCACGCAGTGCAGGGGAATCGGGCCTCATCTCTCGGCGAGGGGGAAGTCTCATGGTTTTTCTCGAGTTGCGGCGGGAACCTGGGGTATATTCTCGAGTTACGATGGGGATGGCCCTTCCACCCACGTGTTTCTTCAGCGACGTCAGGACTCCTGCCTAGTTGCGAGGGACAACTCTGGATTCTCCTCGAGGTTTGGCAGGGCAATTGGAAGGCCTCTCCAGCTGAGGCGGGAGAACAAGGGTCCCTTTCCACGTGCCACAAGAATCCTGGGACTCCTATCAAGTTTCACGAGGAGTCAGGCATCGTCTCCTTTGGAGGCACTGATCTCCGCGTACCTCTGGAGTTTTCAAAGGATGTGAGGCCTCCGGTCGCGATGAGGTGGGGAACTAGGTCTTTCTCTGTGGTCTCCACAGGGGATTCAGACATCCTTTCATCTTGGGAGATGCAAGACGAGCCTGCATTCAAGTCACTGCAGGGATATCCAGCCTTATTTCGCGTCAGGGCATCGCGGTGTCCATTCCACTTGAGGCCGCAAACTCAGGGTCCCTCTCACATACCTAGAGCTGAGAGAAGCCTCCTCTTGAGGTGCTTGTGGTAAGGTGGTATTCCTCTGGAGTTGAAGCCAGGGACTAACCTCTCATCTCGAGTTGATTTTTGGCCCACGGAGCTCTTTCGTGTTGCTACAGTGACCTCAGGATCCCTCTAGCCTTGAAACAGTGTTCTTGGGGTTTCTCTGGAGTGCCATCAAGGAAATCAAGGCTCCTTTCATGTGTGATGTGCAACACGGAATTGCTCTGCACGCAGTGCAGGGGAATCGGGCCTCATCTCGCGGCGAGGGGGAAGTCTCATGGTTTTTCTCGAGTTGCGGCGGGAACCTGGGGTATATTCTCGAGTTACGACGGGGATGGCCCTTCCACCCACGTGTTTCTTCAGCGACGTCAGGACTCCTGCCTAGTTGCGAGGGACAACTCTGGATTCTCCTCGAGGCTTAGCAGGGCAATTGGGACGCGTCTCCAGCTGAGGCGGGAGACCAAGTGTCCCTTTCCAAGTGCCACAGGAATCCTGGGACTCCTATCAAGTTTCACGTGGAGTCAGGCATCGTCTCCTTTGGAGGCACTGATCTCCGCGTACCTCTGGAGTTTTCAAAGAATGTGAGGCTATTGGTCGCGATGAGGTGGGGAACTAAGTCTTTCTCTGTGCTTTCCACAGGGGATTCAGACATCCTTTCGTCTTGGGAGATGCAAGACGAGCCTGCATTGAAGTCACTGCAGGGATATCCGGCCTTATTTCGAGTCAGGGCATCGCGGTGTCCATTCCACTTGAGGCCGCAAACTCAGGGTCCCTCTCACATACCTAGAGCTGAGAGAAGCCTCCTCTTGAGGTGCTTGTGGTAAGGTGGTATTCCTCTGGAGACGAAGCCAGGGACTAAACTCTCTTTTCGAGTTGATTTTTGGTCCACAGAGTTCTTTCGTGTTGCTACAGTGACCTCAGGATCCCTCTATCCTTGAAACAGTGTTCTTGGGGTTTCTCTGGAGTGCCATCAAGGAAATCAAGGCTCCTTTCATGTGTGATGTGCAAGACGGAATTGCTCTGCACGCAGTACAGGGGAATCGGGCCTCATCTCGCGGCGAGGGGGAAGTCTCATGGTTTTTCTCGAGTTGCGGCGGGAACCTGGGGTATATTCTCGAGTTACGACGGGGATGGCCCTTCCACCCACGTGTTTGTTCAGCCACGTCAGGACTCCTGCCTAGTTGCGAGGGACAACTCTGGATTCTCCTCGAGGTTTGGCAGGGCAATTGGAAGGCCTCTCCAGCTGAGGCGGGAGACCAAGGGTTCCTTTCCACGTGCCACAAGAATCCTGGGACTCCTATCAAGTTTCACGAGGAGTCAGGCATCGTCTCCTTTGGAGGCACTGATCTCCGCATACCTCTGGAGTTTTCAAAGGATTTGAGGCCTCCTGTCGCGATGAGGTGGGGAACTAGGTCTTTCTCTGTGGTCTCCACAGGGGAATCAGACACCCTTTCGTTTTGGGAGATGCAAGACGAGCCTGCATTCCAGTCACTGCAGGGATATCCGGCCTTATTTCGAGTCAGGGCATCGCGGTGTCCATTCCACTTTAGGCCGCAAACTCAGGGTCCCTCTCACATACCTAGAGCTGAGAGAAGCCTCCTCTTGAGGTGCTTGTGGTAAGGTGGTATTCCTCTGGAGTCGAAGCCAGGGACTAACCTCTCATCTCGAGTTGATTTTTGGTCCACGGAGCCATTTCGTGTTGCTACAGTGACCTCAGGATCCCTCTATCCTTGAAACAGTGTTCTTGGGATTTCTCTGGAGTGCCATCAAGGAAATCAAGGCTCCTTTCATGTGTGATGTGCAAGACGGAATTGCTCTGCACGCAGTACAGGGGAATCGTGCCTCATCTCGCGGCGAGGGGGAAGTCTCATGGTTTTTCTCGAGTTGCGGCGGGAACCTGGGGTATATTCTCGAGTTACGACGGGGATGGCCCTTCCACCCACGTGTTTGTTCAGCCACGTCAGGACTCCTGCCTAGTTGCGAGACACAACTCGGGATTCTCCTCGAGGCTTGGCAAGGCAATTGGGACGCCTCTCCAGCTGAGGCGGGAGACCAAGAGTCCCTTTCCACGTGCCACAGGAATCCTGGGACTCCTATCAAGTTTCACGAGGAGTCAGGCATCGTCTCCTTTGGAGGCACTGATCTCCGCGTACCTCTGGAGTTTTCAAAGGATGTGAGGCCTCCGGTCGCGATGAGGTGGGGAACTAGGTCTTTCTCTGTGGTCTCCACAGGGGATTCAGACATCCTTTCATCTTGGGAGATGCAAGACGAGCCTGCATTCAAGTCACTGCAGGGATATCCAGCCTTATTTCGCGTCAGGGCATCGGGGTGTCCATTCGACTTGAGGCCGCAAACTCAGGGTCCCTCTCACATACCTAGAGCTGAGAGAAGCCTCCTCTTGAGGTGCTTGTGGTAAGGTGGTATTCCTCTGGAGTCGAAGCCAGGGACTAACCTCTCATCTCGAGTTGATTTTTGGCCCACGGAGCTCTTTCGTGTTGCTACAGTGACCTCAGGATCCCTCTAGCCTTGAATCAGTGGTCTTGGGGTTTCTCTGGAGTGCCATCAAGGAAATCAAGGCTCCTTTCATGTGTGATGTGCAAGACGGAATTGCTCTGCACGCAATATAGGGGAATCGGGCCTCATCTCGCTTTGAGGGGGAAGTCTCATGGTTTTTCTCGAGTTGCGGCGGGAACCTGGGGTATATTCTCGAGTTACGACGGGGATGGCCCTTCCACCCACGTGTTTGTTCAGCCACGTCAGGACTCCTGCCTAGTTGCGAGGGACAACTCGGGATTCACCTCGAGGCTTGGCAGGGCAATTGGAACGCCTCTCCAGCTGAGGCGGGAGACCAAGGGTTCCTTTCCACGTGCCACAAGAATCCTGGGACTCCTATCAATTTTCACGAGGAGTCAGGCATCGTCTCCTTTGGAGGCACTGATCTCCGCATACCTCTGGAGTTTTCAAAGGATGTGAGGCCTCCTGTCGCGATGAGGTGGGGAACTAGGTCTTTCTCTGTGGTCTCCACAGGGGATTCAGACACACTTTCGTCTTGGGAGATGCAAGACGAGCCTGCATTCCAGTCACTGCAGGGATATCCGGCCTTATTTCGAGTCAGGGCATCGCGGTGTCCATTCCACTTGAGGCCGCAAACTCAGGGTCCCTCTCACATACCTAGAGCTGAGAGAAGCCTCCTCTTGAGGTGCTTCTGGTAAGGTGGTATTCCTCTGGAGTCGAAGCCAGGGACTAACCTCTCATCTCGTGTTGATTTTTGGCCCACGGAGCTCTTTCGTGTTGCTACAGTGACCTCAGGATCCCTCTAGCCTTGAAACAGTGTTCTTGGGGTTTCTCTGGAGTGCCATCAAGGAAATCAAGGCTCCTTTCATGTGTGATGTGCAACACAGAATTGCTCTGCACGCAGTGCAGGGGAATCGGGCCTCATCTCGCGGCGAGGGGGAAGTCTCATGGTTTTTCTCGAGTTGCGGCGGGAACCTGGGGTATATTCTCGAGTTACGACGGGGATGGCCCTTCCACACACGTGTTTGTTCAGCCACGTCAGGACTCTTGCCTAGTTGCGAGACACAACTCGGGATTCTCCTCGAGGCTTGGCAAGGCAATTGGGATGCCTCTCCAGCTGAGGCGGGAGACCAAGGGTCCCTTTCCACGTGCCACAGGAATCCTGGGACTCCTATCAAGTTTCACGAGGAGTCAGGCATCGTCTCCTTTGGAGGCACTGATCTCCGCGTACCTCTGGAGTTTTCAAAGGATGTGAGGCCTCCGGTCGCGATGAGGTGGGGAACTAGGTCTTTCTCTGTGGTCTCCACAGGGGATTCAGACATCCTTTCATCTTGGGAGATGCAAGACGAGCCTGCATTCAAGTCACTGCAGGGATACCCAGCCTTATTTCGCGTCAGGGCATCGCGCTGTCCATTCCACTTGAGGCCGCAAACTCAGGGTCCCTCTCACATACCTAGAGCTGAGAGAAGCCTCCTCTTGAGGTGCTTGTGGTAAGGTGGTATTCCTCTGGAGTCGAAGCCAGGGACTAACCTCTCATCTCGAGTTGATTTTTGGCCCACGGAGCTCTTTCGTGTTGCTACAGTGACCTCAGGATCCCTCTAGCCTTGAAACAGTGTTCTTGGGGTTTCTCTGGAGTGCCATCAAGGAAATCAAGGCTCCTTTCATGTGTGATGTGCAACACGGAATTGCTCTGCACGCAGTGCAGGGGAATCGGGCCTCATCTCTCGGCGAGGGGGAAGTCTCATGGTTTTTCTCGAGTTGCGGCGGGAACCTGGGGTATATTCTCGAGTTACGATGGGGATGGCCCTTCCACCCACGTGTTTCTTCAGCGACGTCAGGACTCCTGCCTAGTTGCGAGGGACAACTCTGGATTCTCCTCGAGGTTTGGCAGGGCAATTGGAAGGCCTCTCCAGCTGAGGCGGGAGAACAAGGGTCCCTTTCCACGTGCCACAAGAATCCTGGGACTCCTATCAAGTTTCACGAGGAGTCAGGCATCGTCTCCTTTGGAGGCACTGATCTCCGCGTACCTCTGGAGTTTTCAAAGGATGTGAGGCCTCCGGTCGCGATGAGGTGGGGAACTAGGTGTTTCTCTGTGGTCTCCACAGGGGATTCAGACATCCTTTCTTCTTGGGAGATGCAAGACGAGCCTGCATTCAAGTCACTGCAGGGATATCCGGCCTTATTTCGAGTCAGGGCATCGCGGTGTCCATTCCACTTGAGGCCGCAAACTCAGATTCCCTCTCACATACCTAGAGCTGAGAGAAGCCTCCTCTTGAGGTGCTTGTGGTAAGGTGGTATTCCTCTGGAGTCGAAGCCAGGGACTAACCTCTCATCTCGAGTTGATTTTTGGCCCACGGAGCTCTTTCGTGTTGCTACAGTGACCTCAGGATCCCTCTAGCCTTCAAACAGTGTTCTTGGGGTTTCTCTGGAGTGCCATCAAGGAAATCAAGGCTCCTTTCATGTGTGATGTGCAACACGGAATTGCTCTGCACGCAGTGCAGGGGAATCGGGCCTCATCTCGCGGCGAGGGGGAAGTCTCATGGTTTTTCTCGAGTTGCGGCGGGAACCTGGCGTATATTCTCGAGTTACGACGGGGATGGCCCTTCCACACACGTGTTTGTTCAGCCACGTCAGGACTCTTGCCTAGTTGCGAGACACAACTCGGGATTCTCCTCGAGGATTGGCAAGGCAATTGGGACGCCTCTCCAGCTGAGGCGGGAGACCAAGTGTCCCTTTCCACGTGCCACAGGAATCCTGGGACTCCTATCAAGTTTCACGAGGAGTCAGGCATCGTCTCCTTTGGAGGCACTGATCTCCGCGTACCTCTGGAGTTTTCAAAGGATGTGAGGCCTCCGGTCGCGATGAGGTGGGGAACTAGTTCTTTCTCTGTGGTCTCCACAGGGGATTCAGACATCCTTTCATCTTGGGAGATGCAAGACGAGCCTGCATTCAAGTCACTGCAGGGATATCCAGCCTTATTTCGCGTCAGGGCATCGCGGTGTCCATTCCACTTGAGGCCGCAAACTCAGGATCCCTCTCACATACCTAGAGCTGAGAGAAGCCTCCTCTTGAGGTGCTTGTGGTAAGGTGGTATTCCCCTGGAGTCGAAGCCAGGGACTAACCTCTCATCTCGAGTTGATTTTTGGCCCACGGAGCTCTTTCGTGTTGCTACAGTGACCTCAGGATCCCTCTAGCCTTGAAACAGTGTTCTTGGGGTTTCTCTGGAGTGCCATCAAGGAAATCAAGGCTCCTTTCATGTGTGATGTGCAACACGGAATTGCTCTGCACGCAGTGCAGGGGAATCGGGCCTCATCTCGCATCGAGGGGGAAGTCTCATGGTTTTTCTCGAGTTGCGGCGGGAACCTGGGGTATATTCTCGAGTTACAACGGGGATAGCCCTTCCACCCACGTGTTTCTTCAGCGACGTCAGGACTCCTGCCTAGTTGCGAGGGACAACTCTGGATTCTCCTCGAGGCTTTGCAGGGCAATTGGGACGCCTCTCCAGCTGAGACGGGAGACCAAGGGTCCCTTTCCACGTGCCACAGGAATCCTGGGTCTCCTATCAAGTTTCACGAGCAGTCAGGCATCGTCTCCTTTGGAGGCACTGATCTCCGCATACCTCTGGAGTTTTCAAAGGATTTGAGGCCTCCTGTCGCGATGAGGTGGGGAACTAGGTCTTTCTCTGTGGTCTCCACAGGGGATTCAGACACCCTTTCATCTTGGGAGATGCAAGACGAGCCTGCATTCAAGTCACTGCAGGGATATCCAGCCTTATTTCGCGTCAGGGCATCGCGGTGTCCATTCCACTTGAGGCCGCACACTCAGTGTCCCTCTCACATACGTAGAGCTGAGAGAAGCCTCCTCTTGAGGTGCTTGTGGTAAGGTGGTATTCCTCTGGAGACGAATCCAGGGACTAACCTCTCTTTTCGAGTTGATTTTTGGTCCACAGAGTTCTTTCATGTTGCTACAGTGACCTCAGGATCCCTCTATCCTTGAAACAGTGTTCTTGGGGTTTCTCTGGAGTGCCATCAAGGAAATCAAGGCTCCTTTCATGTGTGATGTGCAAGACGGAATTGCTCTGCACGCAGTACAGGGGAATCGGGCCTCATCTCGCATCGAGGGGGAAGTCTCATGGTTTTTCTCGAGTTGCGGCGGGAACCTGGGGTATATTCTCGAGTTACGACGGGGATGGCCCTTCCACCCACGTGTTTGTTCAGCCATGTCAGGACTCCTGCCTAGTTGCGAGGGACAACTCGGGATTCTCCTCGAGGCTTGGCAGGGCAATTGGAAGGCCTCTCCAGCTGAGGCGGGAGACCAAGGGTCCCTTTCCACGTGCCACAAGAATCCTGGGACTCCTATCAAGTTTCACGAGGAGTCAGGCATCGTCTCCTTTGGAGGCACTGATCTCCGCGTACCCCTGGAGTTTTCAAAGGATGTGAGGCCTCCGGTCGCGATGAGGTGGGGAACTAGGTGCTTCTCTGTGGTGCCCACAGGGGATTCAGACATCCTTTCTTCTTGGGAGATGCAAGACGAGCCTGCATTCAAGTCACTGCAGGGATATCCGGCCTTATTTCGAGTCAGGGCATCGCGGTGTCCATTCCACTTGAGGCCGCAAACTCAGGATCCCTCTCACATACCTAGGGTTGAGAGAAGCCTCCTCTTGAGGTGCTTGTGGTAAGGTGGTATTCCTCAGGAGTTGAAGCCAGGGACTAACCTCTCATCTCGTGCTGATTCTTGGTCCACGGAGCTCTTTCGTGTTGCTACAGTGACCTCAGGATCCCTCTAGCCTTGAAACAGTGTTCTTGGGGTTTCTCTGGAGTGCCATCAAGGAAATCAAGGCTCCTTTCATGTGTGATGTGCAATACGGAATTGCTCTGCACGCAGTGCAGGGGAATCGGGCCTCATCACACGGCGAGGGGGAAGTCTCATGGTTTTTCTCGAGTTGCGATGGGAACCTGGGGTATATTCTCGAGTTAAGACGGGGATGGCCCTTCCACACACGTGTGTGTTCAGCCATGTCAGGACTCCTGCCTAGTTGCGAGGGACAACTCGGGATTCTCCTCGAGGCTTTGCAGGGCAATTGGGACGCCTCTCCAGCTTAGACGGGAGACCAAGGGTCCCTTTCCACGTGCCACAGGAATCCTGGGTCTCCTATCAAGTTTCACTAGGAGTCAGGCATCGTCTCCTTTGGAGGCACTGATCTCCGCATACCTCTGGAGTTTTCAAAGGATATGAGGCCTCCTGCCGCGATGAGGTGGGGAACTAGGTCTTTCTCTGTGGTCTCCACAGGGGATTCAGACATCCTTTCGTCTTGGGAGATGCAAGACGAGCCTGCATTCCAGTCACTGCAGGGATATCCGGCCTTATTTCGAGTCAGGGCATCGCGGTGTCCATTCCACTTGAGGCCGCAAACTCAGGGTCCCTCTCACATACCTAGAGCTGAGAGAAGCCTCCTCTTGAGGTGCTTGTGGTAAGGTGGTATTCCTCTGGAGTCGAAGCCAGGGACTAACCTCTCATCTCGAGTTGATTTTTGGTCCACGGAGCTCTTTCGTGTTGCTACAGTGACCTCAGGATCCCTCTAGCCTTGAAACAGTGTTCTTGGGGTTTCTCTGGAGTGCCATGAAGGAAATCAAGGCTCCTTTCATGTGTGATGTGCAACACAGAATTGCTCTGCACGCAGTGCAGGGGAATCGGGCCTCATCTCGCGGCGAGGGGGAAGTCTCATGGTTTTTCTCGAGTTGCGGCGGGAACCTGGGGTATATTCTCGAGTTACGACGGGGATGGCCCTTCCACACACGTGTTTGTTCAGCCACGTCAGGACTCTTGCCTAGTTGCGAGACACAACTCGGGATTCTCCTCGAGGCTTGGCAAGGCAATTGGGACGCCTCACCAGCTGAGGCGGGAGACCAAGGGTCCCTTTCCAAGTGCCACAGGAATCCTGGGACTCCTATCAAGTTTCACGAGGAGTCAGGCATCGTCTCCTTTGGAGGCACTGATCTCCGCGTACCTCTGGAGTTTTCAAAGGATGTGAGGCCTCCGGTCGCGATGAGGTGGGGAACTAGGTCTTTCTCTGTGGTCTCCACAGGGGATTCAGACATCCTTTCATCTTGGGAGATGCAAGACGAGCCTGCATTCAAGTCACTGCAGGGATATCCAGCCTTATTTCGCGTCAGGGCATCGCGGTGTCCATTCCACTTGAGGCTGCAAACTCAGGGTCCCTCTCACATACCTAGAGCTGAGAGAAGCCTCCTCTTGAGGTGCTTGTGGTAAGGTGGTATTCCTCTGGAGTCGAAGCCAGGGACTAACCTCTCATCTCGAGTTGATTTTTGGCCCACGGAGCTCTTTCGTGTTGCTACAGTGACCTCAGGATCCCTCTAGCCTTGAAACAGTGTTCTTGGGGTTTCTCTGGAGTGCCATCAAGGAAATCAAGGCTCCTTTCATGTGTGATGTGCAACACAGAATTGCTCTGCACGCAGTGCAGGGCAATCGGGCCTCATCTCGCGGCGAGGGGGAAGTCTCATGGTTTTTCTCGAGTTGCGGCGGGAACCTGGGGTATATTCTCGAGTTACGACGGGGATGGCCCTTCCACCCACGTGTTTCTTCAGCGACGTCAGGACTCCTGCCTACTTGCGAGGGACAACTCTGGATTCTCCTCGAGGCTTGGCAGGGCAATTGGGACGCCTCTCCAGCTGAGGCGGGAGACCAAGTGTCCCTTTCCAAGTGCCACAGGAATCCTGGGACTCCTATCAAGTTTCACGAGGAGTCAGGCATCGTCTCCTTTGGAGGCACTGATCTCCGCATACCTCTGGAGTTTTCAAAGGATTTGAGGCCTCCTGTCGCGATGAGGTGGGGAACTAGGTCTTTCTCTGTGGTCTCCACAGGGGATTCAGACACCCTTTCATCTTGGGAGATGCAAGACGAGCCTGCATTCAAGTCACTGCAGGGATATCCAGCCTTATTTCGCGTCAGGGCATCGCGGTGTCCATTCCACTTGAGGCCGCACACTCAGGGTCCCTCTCACATACCTAGAGCTGAGAGAAGCCTCCTCTTGAGGTGCTTGTGGTAAGGTGGTATTCCTCTGGAAACGAATCCAGGGACTAACCTCTCTTTTCGAGTTGATTTTTGGTCCACAGAGTTCTTTCGTGTTGCTACAGTGACCTCAGGATCCCTCTATCCTTGAAACAGTGTTCTTGGGGTTTCTCTGGAGTGTCATCAAGGAAATCAAGGCTCCTTTCATGTGTGATGTGCAAGACGGAATTGCTCTGCACGCAGTACAGGGGAATCGGGCCTCATCTCGCATCGAGGGGGAAGTCTCATGGTTTTTCTCGAGTTGCGGCGGGAACCTGGGGTATATTCTCGAGTTACGACGGGGATGGCCCTTCCACCCACGTGTTTGTTCAGCCACGTCAGGACTCCTGCCTAGTTGCGAGGGACAACTCGGGATTCTCCTCGAGGCTTGGCAGGGCAATTGGAACGCCTCTCCAGCTGAGGCGGGAGACCAAGGGTCCCTTTCCACGTGCCACAGGAATCCTGGGTCTCCTATCAAGATTCACGAGGAGTCAGGCATCGTCTCCTTTGGAGGCACTGATCTCCGCATACCTCTGAAGTTTTCAAAGGATTTGAGGCCTCCTGTCGCGATGAGGTGGGGAACTAGGTCTTTCTCTGTGGTCTCCACAGGGGATTCAGACACCCTTTCGTCTTGGGAGATGCAAGACGAGCCTGCATTCCAGTCACTGCAGGGATATCCGGCCTTATGTCGAGTCAGGGCATCGCGGTGTCTATTCCACTTGAGGCCGCAAACTCAGGGTCCCTCTCACATACCTAGAGCTGAGAGAAGCCTCCTCTTGAGGTGCTTGTGGTAAGGTGGTATTCCTCTGGAGTCGAAGCCAGGGACTAACCTCTCATCTCGAGTTGATTTTGGGTCCACGGAGCTCTTTCGTGTTGCTACAGTGACCTCAGGATCCCTCTAGCCTTGAAACAGTGTTCTTGGGGTTTCTCTGGAGTGCCATCAAGGAAATCAAGGCTCCTTTCATGTGTGATGTGCAACACGGAATTGCTCTGCACGCAGTGCAGGGGAATCGGGCCTCATCTCGCGGCGAGGGGGAAGTCTCATGGTTTTTCTCGAGTTGCGGCGGGAACCTGGCGTATATTCTCGAGTTACGACGGGGATGGCCCTTCCACACACGTGTTTGTTCAACCACGTCAGGACTCTTGCCTAGTTGCGAGACACAACTCGGGATTCTCCTCGAGGCTTGGCAAGGCAATTGGGACGCCTCTCCAGCTGAGGCGGGAGACCAAGGGTCCCTTTCCGCGTGCCACAGGAATCCTGGGACTCCTATCAAGTTTCACGAGGAGTCAGGCATCGTCTCCTTTGGAGGCACTGATCTCCGCGTACCTCTGGAGTTTTCAAAGGATGTGAGGCCTCCGGTCGCGATGAGGTGGGGATCTAGGTCTTTCTCTGTGGTCTCCACAGGGGATTCAGACATCCTTTCATCTTGGGAGATGCAAGACGAGCCTGCCTTCAAGTCACTGCAGGGATATCCAGCCTTATTTCGCGTCAGGGCATCGCGGTGTCCATTCCACTTGAGGCCGCAAACTCAGGGTCCCTCTCACATACCTAGAGCTGAGAGAAGCCTCCTCTTGAGGTGCTTGTGGTAAGGTGGTATTCCCCTGGAGTCGAAGCCAGGGACTAACCTCTCATCTCGAGTTGATTTTTGGCCCACGGAGCTCTTTCGTGTTGCTACAGTGACCTCAGGATCCCTCTAGCCTTGAAACAGTGTTCTTGGGGTTTCTCTGGAGTGCCATGAAGGAAATCAAGGCTCCTTTCATGTGTGATGTGCAACACAGAATTGCTCTGCATGCAGTGCAGGGGAATCGGGCCTCATCTCGCGGCGAGGGGGAAGTCTCATGGTTTTTCTCGAGTTGCGGCGGGAACCTGGGGTATATTCTCGAGTTAATACGGGGATGGCCCTTCCACCCACGTGTTTCTTCAGCGACGTCAGGACTCCTGCCTAGTTGCGAGGGACAACTCGGGATTCTCCTCGAGGCTTGGCAGGGCAATTGGGACGCCTCTCCATCTGAGGCGGGAGACCAAGGGTCCCTTTCCAAGTGCCACAGGAATCCTGGGAGTCCTATCAAGTTTCACGAGGTGTCAGGCATCGTCTCCTTTGGAGGCACTGATCTCCGCGTACCTCTGGAGTTTTCAAAGGATGTGAGGCTATCGGTCGCGATGAGGTGGGGAACTAAGTCTTTCTCTGTGCTTTCCACAGGGGATTCAGACATCCTTTCGTCCTGGGAGATGCAAGACGAGCCTGCATTGAAGTCACTGCAGGGATATCCGGCCTTATTTCGAGTCAGGGCATCGCGGTGTCCATTCCACTTGAGGCCGCAAACTCAGGGTCCCTCTCACATACCTAGAGCTGAGAGAAGCCTCCTCTTGAGGTGCTTGTGGTAAGGTGGTATTCCTCTGGAGACGAATCCAGGGACTAACCTCTCTTTTCGAGTTGATTTTTGGTCCACAGAGTTCTTTCCTGTTGCTACAGTGACCTCAGGATCCCTCTATCCTTGAAACAGTGTTCTTGGGGTTTCTCTGGAGTGCCATCAAGGAAATCAAGGCTCCTTTCATGTGTGATGTGCAACACGGAATTGCTCTGCACGCAGTACAGGGGAATCGGGCCTCATCTCGCATCGAGGGGGAAGTCTCATGGTTTTTCTCGAGTTGCGGCGGGAACCTGGGGTATATTCTCGAGTTACGACGGGGATGGCCCTTCCACGCACGTGTTTCTTCAGCGACGTCAGGACTCCTGCCTACTTGCGAGGGACAACTCGGGATTCTCCTCGAGGCTTGGCAGGGCAATTGGAACGCCTCTCCAGCTGAGGCGGGAGACCAAGGGTCCCTTTCCACGTGCCACAAGTATCCTGGGACTCCTATCAAGTTTCACGAGGAGTCAGGCATCGTCTCCTTTGGAGGCACTGATCTCCGCGTACCTCTGGAGTTTTCAAAGGATGTGAGGCCTCCGGTCGCGATGAGGTGGGGATCTAGGTCTTTCTCTGTGGTCTCCACAGGGGATTCAGACATCCTTTCATCTTGGGAGATGCAAGACGAGCCTGCATTCAAGTCACTGCAGGGATATCCAGCCTTATTTCGCGTCAGGGCATCGCGGTGTCCATTCCACTTGAGGCCGCAAACTCAGGGTCCCTCTCACATACCCAGAGCTGAGAGAAGCCTCCTCTTGAGGTGCTTGTGGTAAGGTGGTATTCCCCTGGAGTCGAAGCCAGGGACTAACCTCTCATCTCGAGTTGATTTTTGGCCCACGGAGCTTTTTCTTGTTGCTACAGTGACCTCAGGATCCCTCTAGCCTTGAAACAGTGTTCTTGGGGTTTCTCTGGAGTGCCATCAAGGAAATCAAGGCTCCTTTCATGTGTGATGTGCAACACAGAATTGCTCTGCATGCAGTGCAGGGGAATCGGGCCTCATCTCGCGGCGAGGGGGAAGTCTCATGGTTTTTCTCGAGTTGCGGCGGGAACCTGGGGTATATTCTCGAGTTACGACGGGGATGGCCCTTCCACCCACGTGTTTCTTCAGCGACGTCAGGACTCCTGCCTAGTTGCGAGGGACAACTCGGGATTCTCCTCGAGGCTTGGCAGGGCAATTGGGACGCCTCTCCAGCTGAGGCGGGAGACCAAGGGTCCCTTTCCAAGTGCCACAGGAATCCTGGGACTCCTATCAAGTTTCACGAGGAGTCAGGCATCGTCTCCTTTGGAGGCACTGATCTCCGCGTACCTCTGGAGTTTTCAAAGGATGTGAGGCTATCGGTCGCGATGAGGTGGGGAACTAAGTCTTTCTCTGTGCTTTCCACAGGGGATTCAGACATCCTTTCGTCCTGGGAGATGCAAGACGAGCCTGCATTGAAGTCACTGCAGGGATATCCGGCCTTATTTCGAGTCAGGGCATCGCGGTGTCCATTCCACTTGAGGCCGCAAACTCAGGGTCCCTCTCACATACCTAGAGCTGAGAGAAGCCTCCTCTTGAGGTGCTTGTGGTAAGGTGGTATTCCTCTGGAGACGAATCCAGGGACTAACCTCTCTTTTCGAGTTGATTTTTGGTCCACAGAGTTCTTTCCTGTTGCTACAGTGACCTCAGGATCCCTCTATCCTTGAAACAGTGTTCTTGGGGTTTCTCTGGAGTGCCATCAAGGAAATCAAGGCTCCTTTCATGTGTGATGTGCAAGACGGAATTGCTCTGCACGCAGTACAGGGGAATCGGGCCTCATCTCGCATCGAGGGGGAAGTCTCATGGTTTTTCTCGAGTTGCGGCGGGAACCTGGGGTATATTCTCGAGTTACGACGGGGATGGCCCTTCCACGCACGTGTTTCTTCAGCGACGTCAGGACTCCTGCCTACTTGCGAGGGACAACTCGGGATTCTCCTCGAGGCTTGGCAGGGCAATTGGAACGCCTCTCCAGCTGAGGCGGGAGACCAAGGGTCCCTTTCCACGTGCCACAAGTATCCTGGGACTCCTATCAAGTTTCACGAGGAGTCAGGCATCGTCTCCTTTGGAGGCACTGATCTCCGCGTACCTCTGGAGTTTTCAAAGGATGTGAGGCCTCCGGTCGCGATGAGGTGGGGAACTAGGTGTTTCTCTGTGGTCTCCACAGGGGATTCAGACATCCTTTCATCTTGGGAGATGAAAGACGAGCCTGCATTCAAGTCACTGCAGGGATATCCGGCCTTATTTCGAGTCAGGGCATCGCAGTGTCCATTCCACTTGAGGCCGCAAACTCAGGGTCCCTCTCACATACCTAGAGCTGAGAGAAGCCTCCTCTTGAGGTGCTTGTGGTAAGGTGGTATTCCTCTGGAGTCGATGCCAGGGACTAACCTCTCATCTCGAGTTGATTTTTGGCCCACGGAGCTCTTTCGTGTTGCTACAGTGACCTCAGGATCCCTCTAGCCTTGAAACAGTGTTCTTGGGGTTTCTCTGGAGTGCCATCAAGGAAATCAAGGCTCCTTTCATGTGTGATGTGCAACACGGAATTGCTCTGCACGCAGTGCAGGGGAATCGGGCCTCATCTCGCGGCGAGGGGGAAGTCTCATGGTTTTTCTCGAGTTGCGGCGGGAACCTGGGGTATATTCTCGAGTTACGACGGGGATGGCCCTTCCACCCACGTGTTTCTTCAGCGACGTCAGGACTCCTGCCTAGTTGCGAGGGACAACTCTGGATTCTCCTCGAGGCTTGGCAAGGCAATTGGGACGCCTCTCCAGCTGAGGCGGGAGACCAAGGGTCCCTTTCCACGTGCCACAGGAATCCTGGGACTCCTATCAAGTTTCACGAGGAGTCAGGCATCGTCTCCTTTGGAGGCACTGATCTCCGCATACCTCTGGAGTTTTCAAAGGATGTGAGGCCTCCGGTCGCGATGAGGTGGGGAACTAGGTGTTTCTCTGTGGTCTCCACAGGGGATTCAGACATCCTTTCATCTTGGGAGATGCAAGAGGAGCCTGCATTCAAGTCACTGCAGGGATATCCAGCCTTATTTCGCGTCAGGGCATCGCGGTGTCCATTCCACTTGAGGCCGCAAACTCAGGGTCCCTCTCACATACCTAGAGCTGAGAGAAGCCTCCTCTTGAGGTGCTTGTGGTAAGGTGGTATTCCTCTGGAGTCGAAGACAGGGACTAACCTCTCATCTCGAGTTGATTTTTGGCCCACGGAGCTCTTTCGTGTTGCTACAGTGACCTCAGGATCCCTCTAGCCTTGAAACAGTGTTCTTGGGGTTTCTCTGGAGTGCCATCAAGGAAATCAAGGCTCCTTTCATGTGTGATGTGCAACACGGAATTGCGCTGCACGCAGTGCAGGGGAATCGGGCCTCATCTCGGGGCGAGGGGGAAGTCTCATGGTTTTTCTCGAGTTGCAGCGGGAACCTGGGGTATATTCTCGAGTTACGACGGGGATGGCCCTTCCACCCACGTATTTCTTCAGCGACGTCATGACTCCTGCCTAGTTGCGAGGGACAACTCTGGATTCTCCTCGAGGCTTGGCAGGGCAATTGGGACGCCTCTCCAGCTGAGGCGGGAGACCAAGTGTCCCTTTCCAAGTGCCACAGGAATCCTGGGACTCCTATCAAGTTTCACGAGGAGTCAGGCATCGTCTCCTTTGGAGGCACTGATCTCCGCGTACCTCTGGAGTTTTCAAAGGATGTGAGGCTATCGGTCGCGATGAGGTGGGGAACTAAGTCTTTCTCTGTGCTTTCCACAGGGGATTCAGACATCCTTTCGTCCTGGGAGATGCAAGACGAGCCTGCATTGAAGTCACTGCAGGGATATCCGGCCTTATTTCGAGTCAGGGCATCGCGGTGTCCATTCCACTTGAGGCCGCAAACTCAGGGTCCCTCTCACATACCTAGAGCTGAGAGAAGCCTCCTCTTGAGGTGCTTGTGGTAAGGTGGTATTCCTCTGGAGACGAATCCAGGGACTAACCTCTCTTTTCGAGTTGATTTTTGGTCCACAGAGTTCTTTCGTGTTGCTACAGTGACCTCAGGATCCCTCTAGCCTTGAAACAGTGTTCTTGGGGTTTCTCTGGAGTGCCATCAAGGAAATCAAGGCTCCTTTCATGTGTGATGTGCAACACAGAATTGCTCTGCACGCAGTGCAGGGCAATCGGGCCTCATCTCGCGGCGAGGGGGAAGTCTCATGGTTTTTCTCGAGTTGCGCCGGGAACCTGGGGTATATTCTCGAGTTACGACGGGGATGGCCCTTCCACCCACGTGTTTCTTCAGCGACGTCAGGACTCCTGCCTACTTGCGAGGGACAACTCTGGATTCTCCTCGAGGCTTGGCAGGGAAATTGGGACGCCTCTCCAGCTGAGGCGGGAGACCAAGTGTCCCTTTCCAAGTGCCACAGGAATCCTGGGACTCCTATCAAGTTTCACGAGGAGTCAGGCATCGTCTCCTTTGGAGGCACTGATCTCCGCATACCTCTGGAGTTTTCAAAGGATTTGAGGCCTCCTGTCGCGATGAGGTGGGGAACTAGGTCTTTCTCTGTGGTCTCCACAGGGGATTCAGACACCCTTTCATCTTGGGAGATGCAAGACGAGCCTGCATTCAAGTCACTGCAGGGATATCCAGCCTTATTTCGCGTCAGGGCATCGCGGTGTCCATTCCACTTGAGGCCGCACACTCAGGGTCCCTCTCACATACCTAGAGCTGAGAGAAGCCTCCTCTTGAGGTGCTTGTGGTAAGGTGGTATTCCTCTGGAAACGAATCCAGGGACTAACCTCTCTTTTCGAGTTGATTTTTGGTCCACAGAGTTCTTTCGTGTTGCTACAGTGACCTCAGGATCCCTCTATCCTTGAAACAGTGTTCTTGGGGTTTCTCTGGAGTGCCATCAAGGAAATCAAGGCTCCTTTCATGTGTGATGTGCAAGACGGAATTGCTCTGCACGCAGTACAGGGGAATCGGGCCTCATCTCGCATCGAGGGGGAAGTCTCATGGTTTTTCTCGAGTTGCGGCGGGAACTTGGGGTATATTCTCGAGTTACGACGGGGATGGCCCTTCCACCCACGTGTTTGTTCAGCCACGTCAGGACTCCTGCCTAGTTGCGAGGGACAACTCGGGATTCTCCTCGAGGCTTGGCAGGGCAATTGGAACGCCTCTCCAGCTGAGGCGGGAGACCAAGGGTCCCTTTCCACGTGCCACAGGAATCCTGGGTCTCCTATCAAGATTCACGAGGAGTCAGGCATCGTCTCCTTTGGAGGCACTGATCTCCGCATACCTCTGAAGTTTTCAAAGGATTTGAGGCCTCCTGTCGCGATGAGGTGGGGAACTAGGTCTTTCCCTGTGGTCTCCACAGGGGATTCAGACACCCTTTCGTCTTGGGAGATGCAAGACGAGCCTGCATTCCAGTCACTGCAGGGATATCCGGCCTTATGTCGAGTCAGGGCATCGCGGTGTCTATTCCACTTGAGGCCGCAAACTCAGGGTCCCTCTCACATACCTAGAGCTGAGAGAAGCCTCCTCTTGAGGTGCTTGTGGTAAGGTGGTATTCCTCTGGAGTCGAAGCCAGGGACTAACCTCTCATCTCGAGTTGATTTTGGGTCCACGGAGCTCTTTCGTATTGCTACAGTGACCTCAGGATCCCTCTAGCCTTGAAACAGTGTTCTTGGGGTTTCTCTGGAGTGCCATCAAGGAAATCAAGGCTCCTTTCATGTGTGATGTGCAACACGGAATTGCTCTGCACGCAGTGCAGGGGAATCGGGCCTCATCTCGCGGCGAGGGGGAAGTCTCATGGTTTTTCTCGAGTTGCGGCGGGAACCTGGCGTATATTCTCGAGTTACGACGGGGATGGCCCTTCCACACACGTGTTTGTTCAGCCACGTCAGGACTCTTGCCTAGTTGCGAGACACAACTCGGGATTCTCCTCGAGGCTTGGCAAGGCAATTGGGACGCCTCTCCAGCTGAGGCGGGAGACCAAGGGTCCCTTTCCGCGTGCCACAGGAATCCTGGGACTCCTATCAAGTTTCACGAGGAGTCAGGCATCGTCTCCTTTGGAGGCACTGATCTCCGCGTACCTCTGGAGTTTTCAAAGGATGTGAGGCCTCCGGTCGCGATGAGGTGGGGATCTAGGTCTTTCTCTGTGGTCTCCACAGGGGATTCAGACATCCTTTCATCTTGGGAGATGCAAGACGAGCCTGCATTCAAGTCACTGCAGGGATATCCAGCCTTATTTCGCGTCAGGGCATCGCGGTGTCCATTCCACTTGAGGCCGCAAACTCAGGGTCCCTCTCACATACCTAGAGCTGAGAGAAGCCTCCTCTTGAGGTGCTTGTGGTAAGGTGGTATTCCCCTGGAGTCGAAGCCAGGGACTAACCTCTCATCTCGAGTTGATTTTTGGCCCACGGAGCTCTTTCGTGTTGCTACAGTGACCTCAGGATCCCTCTAGCCTTGAAACAGTGTTCTTGGGGTTTCTCTGGAGTGCCATGAAGGAAATCAAGGCTCCTTTCATGTGTGATGTGCAACACAGAATTGCTCTGCATGCAGTGCAGGGGAATCGGGCCTCATCTCGCGGCGAGGGGGAAGTCTCATGGTTTTTCTCGAGTTGCGGCGGGAACCTGGGGTATATTCTCGAGTTAATACGGGGATGGCCCTTCCACCCACGTGTTTCTTCAGCGACGTCAGGACTCCTGCCTAGTTGCGAGGGACAACTCGGGATTCTCCTCGAGGCTTGGCAGGGCAATTGGGACGCCTCTCCATCTGAGGCGGGAGACCAAGGGTCCCTTTCCAAGTGCCACAGGAATCCTGGGAGTCCTATCAAGTTTCACGAGGTGTCAGGCATCGTCTCCTTTGGAGGCACTGATCTCCGCATACCTCTGGAGTTTTCAAAGGATGTGAGGCTATCGGTCGCGATGAGGTGGGGAACTAAGTCTTTCTCTGTGCTTTCCACAGGGGATTCAGACATCCTTTCGTCCTGGGAGATGCAAGACGAGCCTGCATTGAAGTCACTGCAGGGATATCCGGCCTTATTTCGAGTCAGGGCATCGCGGTGTCCATTCCACTTGAGGCCGCAAACTCAGGGTCCCTCTCACATACCTAGAGCTGAGAGAAGCCTCCTCTTGAGGTGCTTGTGGTAAGGTGGTATTCCTCTGGAGACGAATCCAGGGACTAACCTCTCTTTTCGAGTTGATTTTTGGTCCACAGAGTTCTTTCCTGTTGCTACAGTGACCTCAGGATCCCTCTATCCTTGAAACAGTGTTCTTGGGGTTTCTCTGGAGTGCCATCAAGGAAATCAAGGCTCCTTTCATGTGTGATGTGCAACACGGAATTGCTCTGCACGCAGTACAGGGGAATCGGGCCTCATCTCGCATCGAGGGGGAAGTCTCATGGTTTTTCTCGAGTTGCGGCGGGAACCTGGGGTATATTCTCGAGTTACGACGGGGATGGCCCTTCCACGCACGTGTTTCTTCAGCGACGTCAGGACTCCTGCCTACTTGCGAGGGACAACTCGGGATTCTCCTCGAGGCTTGGCAGGGCAATTGGAACGCCTCTCCAGCTGAGGCGGGAGACCAAGGGTCCCTTTCCACGTGCCACAAGTATCCTGGGACTCCTATCAAGTTTCACGAGGAGTCAGGCATCGTCTCCTTTGGAGGCACTGATCTCCGCGTACCTCTGGAGTTTTCAAAGGATGTGAGGCCTCCGGTCGCGATGAGGTGGGGATCTAGGTCTTTCTCTGTGGTCTCCACAGGGGATTCAGACATCCTTTCATCTTGGGAGATGCAAGACGAGCCTGCATTCAAGTCACTGCAGGGATATCCAGCCTTATTTCGCGTCAGGGCATCGCGGTGTCCATTCCACTTGAGGCCGCAAACTCAGGGTCCCTCTCACATACCCAGAGCTGAGAGAAGCCTCCTCTTGAGGTGCTTGTGGTAAGGTGGTATTCCCCTGGAGTCGAAGCCAGGGACTAACCTCTCATCTCGAGTTGATTTTTGGCCCACGGAGCTTTTTCTTGTTGCTACAGTGACCTCAGGATCCCTCTAGCCTTGAAACAGTGTTCTTGGGGTTTCTCTGGAGTGCCATGAAGGAAATCAAGGCTCCTTTCATGTGTGATGTGCAACACAGAATTGCTCTGCATGCAGTGCAGGGGAATCGGGCCTCATCTCGCGGCGAGGGGGAAGTCTCATGGTTTTTCTCGAGTTGCGGCGGGAACCTGGGGTATATTCTCGAGTTACGACGGGGATGGCCCTTCCACCCACGTGTTTCTTCAGCGACGTCAGGACTCCTGCCTAGTTGCGAGGGACAACTCGGGATTCTCCTCGAGGCTTGGCAGGGCAATTGGGACGCCTCTCCAGCTGAGGCGGGAGACCAAGGGTCCCTTTCCAAGTGCCACAGGAATCCTGGGACTCCTATCAAGTTTCACGAGGAGTCAGGCATCGTCTCCTTTGGAGGCACTGATCTCCGCGTACCTCTGGAGTTTTCAAAGGATGTGAGGCTATCGGTCGCGATGAGGTGGGGAACTAAGTCTTTCTCTGTGCTTTCCACAGGGGATTCAGACATCCTTTCGTCCTGGGAGATGCAAGACGAGCCTGCATTGAAGTCACTGCAGGGATATCCGGCCTTATTTCGAGTCAGGGCATCGCGGTGTCCATTCCACTTGAGGCCGCAAACTCAGGGTCCCTCTCACATACCTAGAGCTGAGAGAAGCCTCCTCTTGAGGTGCTTGTGGTAAGGTGGTATTCCTCTGGAGACGAATCCAGGGACTAACCTCTCTTTTCGAGTTGATTTTTGGTCCACAGAGTTCTTTCCTGTTGCTACAGTGACCTCAGGATCCCTCTATCCTTGAAACAGTGTTCTTGGGGTTTCTCTGGAGTGCCATCAAGGAAATCAAGGCTCCTTTCATGTGTGATGTGCAAGACGGAATTGCTCTGCACGCAGTACAGGGGAATCGGGCCTCATCTCGCATCGAGGGGGAAGTCTCATGGTTTTTCTCGAGTTGCGGCGGGAACCTGGGGTATATTCTCGAGTTACGACGGGGATGGCCCTTCCACGCACGTGTTTCTTCAGCGACGTCAGGACTCCTGCCTACTTGCGAGGGACAACTCGGGATTCTCCTCGAGGCTTGGCAGGGCAATTGGAACGCCTCTCCAGCTGAGGCGGGAGACCAAGGGTCCCTGTCCACGTGCCACAAGTATCCTGGGACTCCTATCAAGTTTCACGAGGAGTCAGGCATCGTCTCCTTTGGAGGCACTGATCTCCGCGTACCTCTGGAGTTTTCAAAGGATGTGAGGCCTCCGGTCGCGATGAGGTGGGGAACTAGGTCTTTCTCTGTGGTCTCCACAGGGGATTCAGACATCCTTTCATCTTGGGAGATGAAAGACGAGCCTGCATTCAAGTCACTGCAGGGATATCCGGCCTTATTTCGAGTCAGGGCATCGCAGTGTCCATTCCACTTGAGGCCGCAAACTCAGGGTCCCTCTCACATACCTAGAGCTGAGAGAAGCCTCCTCTTGAGGTGCTTGTGGTAAGGTGGTATTCCTCTGGAGTCGATGCCAGGGACTAACCTCTCATCTCGAGTTGATTTTTGGCCCACGGAGCTCTTTCGTGTTGCTACAGTGACCTCAGGATCCCTCTAGCCTTGAAACAGTGTTCTTGGGGTTTCTCTGGAGTGCCATCAAGGAAATCAAGGCTCCTTTCATGTGTGATGTGCAACACGGAATTGCTCTGCACGCAGTGCAGGGGAATCGGGCCTCATCTCGCGGCGAGGGGGAAGTCTCATGGTTTTTCTCGAGTTGCGGCGGGAACCTGGGGTATATTCTCGAGTTACGACGGGGATGGCCCTTCCACCCACGTGTTTCTTCAGCGACGTCAGGACTCCTGCCTAGTTGCGAGGGACAACTCTGGATTCTCCTCGAGGCTTGGCAAGGCAATTGGGACGCCTCTCCAGCTGAGGCGGGAGACCAAGGGTCCCTTTCCACGTGCCACAGGAATCCTGGGACTCCTATCAAGTTTCACGAGGAGTCAGGCATCGTCTCCTTTGGAGGCACTGATCTCCGCATACCTCTGGAGTTTTCAAAGGATGTGAGGCCTCCGGTCGCGATGAGGTGGGGAACTAGGTGTTTCTCTGTGGTCTCCACAGGGGATTCAGACATCCTTTCATCTTGGGAGATGCAAGACGAGCCTGCATTCAAGTCACTGCAGGGATATCCAGCCTTATTTCGCGTCAGGGCATCGCGGTGTCCATTCCACTTGAGGCCGCAAACTCAGGGTCCCTCTCACATACCTAGAGCTGAGAGAAGCCTCCTCTTGAGGTGCTTGTGGTAAGGTGGTATTACTCTGGAGTCGAAGACAGGGACTAACCTCTCATCTCGAGTTGATTTTTGGCCCACGGAGCTCTTTCGTGTTGCTACAGTGACCTCAGGATCCCTCTAGCCTTGAAACAGTGTTCTTGGGGTTTCTCTGGAGTGCCATCAAGGAAATCAAGGCTCCTTTCATGTGTGATGTGCAACACGGAATTGCGCTGCACGCAGTGCAGGGGAATCGGGCCTCATCTCGGGGCGAGGGGGAAGTCTCATGGTTTTTCTCGAGTTGCAGCGGGAACCTGGGGTATATTCTCGAGTTACGACGGGGATGGCCCTTCCACCCACGTATTTCTTCAGCGACGTCATGACTCCTGCCTAGTTGCGAGGGACAACTCTGGATTCTCCTCGAGGCTTGGCAGGGCAATTGGGACGCCTCTCCAGCTGAGGCGGGAGACCAAGTGTCCCTTTCCAAGTGCCACAGGAATCCTGGGACTCCTATCAAGTTTCACGAGGAGTCAGGCATCGTCTCCTTTGGAGGCACTGATCTCCGCGTACCTCTGGAGTTTTCAAAGGATGTGAGGCTATCGGTCGCGATGAGGTGGGGAACTAAGTCTTTCTCTGTGCTTTCCACAGGGGATTCAGACATCCTTTCGTCCTGGGAGATGCAAGACGAGCCTGCATTGAAGTCACTGCAGGGATATCCGGCCTTATTTCGAGTCAGGGCATCGCGGTGTCCATTCCACTTGAGGCCGCAAACTCAGGGTCCCTCTCACATACCTAGAGCTGAGAGAAGCCTCCTCTTGAGGTGCTTGTGGTAAGGTGGTATTCCTCTGGAGACGAATCCAGGGACTAACCTCTCTTTTTGAGTTGATTTTTGGTCCACAGAGTTCTTTCGTGTTGCTACAGTGACCTCAGGATCCCTCTATCCTTGAAACAGTGCTCTTGGGGTTTCTCTGGAGTGCCATCAAGGAAATCAAGGCTCCTTTCATGTGTGATGTGCAAGACGGAATTGCTCTGCATGCAGTACAGGGGAATCGGGCCTCATCTCACATCGAGGGGGAAGTCTCATGGTTTTTCTCGAGTTGCGGCGGGAACCTGGGGTATATTCTCGAGTTACGACGGGGATGGCCCTTCCACCCACGTGTTTCTTCAGCCACGTCAGGACTCCTGCCTACTTGCGAGGGACAACTCGGGATTCTCCTCGAGGCTTGGCAGGGCAATTGGAACGCCTCTCCAGCTGAGGCGGGAGACCAAGGGTCCCTTTCCACGTGCCACAGGAATCCTGGGACTCCTATTAAGTTTCACGAGGAGTCAGGCATCGTCTCCTTTGGAGGCACTGATCTCCGCGTACCTCTGGAGTTTTCAAAGGATGTGAGGCCTCCGGTCGCGATGAGGTGGGGAACTAGGTCTTTCTCTGTGGTCTCCACAGGGGATTCAGACATCCTTTCATCTTGGGAGATGCAAGAGGAGCCTGCATTCAAGTCACTGCAGGGATATCCAGCCTTATTTCGCGTCAGGGCATCGCGGTGTCCATTCCACTTGAGGCCGCAAACTCAGGGTCCCTCTCACATACCTAGAGCTGAGAGAAGCCTCCTCTTGAGGTGCTTGTGGTAAGGTGGTATTCCTCTGGAGTCGAAGCCAGGGACTAACCTCTCATCTCGAGTTGATTTTTGGCCCACGGAGCTCTTTCGTGTTGCTACAGTGACCTCAGGATCCCTCTAGCCTTGAAACAGTGTTCTTGGGGTTTCTCTGGAGTGCCATCAAGGAAATCAAGGCTCCTTTCATGTGTGATGTGCAAGACGGAATTGCTCTGCATGCAGTACAGGGGAATCGGGCCTCATCTCACATCGAGGGGGAAGTCTCATGGTTTTTCTCGAGTTGCGGCGGGAACCTGGGGTATATTCTCGAGTTACGACGGGGATGGCCCTTCCACCCACGTGTTTGTTCAGCCACGTCAGGACTCCTGCCTAGTTGCGAGGGACAACTCGGGATTCTCCTCGAGGCTTGGCAGGGCAATTGGAACGCCTCTCCAGCTGAGGCGGGAGACCAAGTGTCCCTTTCCACGTGCCACAGGAATCCTGGGACTCCTATCAAGTTTCACGAGGAGTCAGGCATCGTCTCCTTTGGAGGCACTGATCACCGCGTACCTCTGGAGTTTTCAAAGGATGTGAGGCCTCCGGTCGCGATGATGTGGGGAACTAGGTCTTTCTCTGTGGTCTCCACAGGGGATTCAGACATCCTTTCTTCTTGGGAGATGCAAGACGAGCCTGCATTCAAGTCACTGCAGGGATATCCGGCCTTATTTCGAGTCAGGGCATCACGGTGTCCATTCCACTTGAGGCCGCAAATTCAGGATCCCTCTCACATACCTAGAGCTGAGAGAAGCCTCCTCTTGAGGTGCTTGTGGTAAGGTGGTATTCCTCAGGAGTCGAAGCCAGGGACTAACCTCTCATCTCGTGTTGATTCTTGGTCCACGGAGCTCTTCCGTGTTGCTACAGTGACCTCAGGATCCCTCTAGCCTTGAAACAGTGTTCTTGGGGTTTCTCTGGAGTGCCATGAAGGAAATCAAGGCTCCTTTCATGTGTGATGTGCAACACGGAATTGCTCTGCATGCAGTGCAGGGGAATCGGGCCTCATCTCGCGGCGAGGGGGAAGTCTCATGGTTTTTCTCGAGTTGCGGCGGGAACCTGGGGTATATTCTCGAGTTACGACGGGGTTGGCCCTTCCAACCACGTGTTTCTTCAGCGACGTCAGGACTCCTGCCTACTTGCGAGGGACAACTCGGGATTCTCCTCGAGGCTTTGCAGGGCAATTGGGACGCCTCTCCAGCTGAGACGGGAGACCAAGGGTCCCTTTCCACGTTCCACAGGAATCCTGGGTCTCCTATCAAGTTTCACGAGGAGTCAGGCATCGTCTCCTTTGGAGGCACTGATCTCCGCATACCTCTGGAGGTTCCAAAGGATGTGAGGCTATCGGTCGCGATGAGGTGGGGAACTAGGTCTTTCTCTGTGGTCTCCACAGGGGATTCAGACACCCTTTCTTCTTGGGAGATGCAAGACGAGCATGCATTCCAGTCACTGCAGGGATATTCGGCCTTATTTCGAGTCAGGGCATCGCGGTGTCCATTCCACTTGAGGCCGCAAACTCAGGGTCCCTCTCACATACCTAGAGCTGAGAGAAGCCTCCTCTTGAGGTGCTTGTGGTAAGGTGGTATTCCTCTGGAGACGAATCCAGGGACTAACCTCTCTTTTCGAGTTGATTTTTGGTCCACAGATTTCTTTCGTGTTGCTACAGTGACCTCAGGATCCCTCTAGCCTTGAAACAGTGTTCTTAGGGTTTCTCTGGAGTGCCATCAAGGAAATCAAGGCTCCTTTCATGTGTTATGTGCAAGACGGAATTGCTCTGCACGCAGTACAGGGGAATCGGGCCTCATCTCGCATCGAGGGGGAAGTCTCATGGTTTTTCTCGAGTTGCGGCGGGAACCTGGGGTATATTCTCGAGTTACGACGGGGATGGCCCTTCCACCCACGTGTTTGTTCAGCCACGTCAGGACTCCTGCCTAGTTGCGAGGGACAACTCGGGATTCTCCTCGAGGCTTGGCAGGGCAATTGGAACGCCTCTCCAGCTGAGGCGGGAGACCAAGGGTCCCTTTCCACGTGCCACAAGAATCCTGGGACTCCTATCAAGTTTCACGAGGAGTCAGGCATCGTCTCCTTTGGAGGCACTGATCTCCGCGTACCTCTCGAATTTTCAAAGGATTTGAGGCCTCCGGTCGCGATGAGGTGGGGAACTAGGTGTTTCTCTGTGGTCTCCACTCGGGATTCAGACATCCTTTCTTCTTGGGAGATGCAAGACGAGCCTGCATTCAAGTCACTGCAGGGATATCCGGCGTTATTTCGAGTCAGGGCATCGCGGTGTCCATTCCACTTGAGGCCGCAAACTCAGGATCCCTCTCACATACCTAGAGCTGAGAGAAGCCTCCTCTTGAGGTGCTTGTGGTAAGGTGGTATTCCTCAGGAGTCGAAGCCAGGGACTAACCTCTCATCTCGTGTTGATTCTTGGTCCACGGAGCTCTTTCGTGTTGCTACAGTGACCTCAGGATCCCTCTAGCCTTGAAACAGTGTTCTTGGGGTTTCTCTGGAGTGCCATCAAGGAAATCAAGGCTCCTTTCATGTGTGATGTGCAAGACGGAATTGCTCTGCATGCAGTGCAGGGGAATCGGGCCTCATCTCGCGGCGAGGGGGAAGTCTCATGGTTTTTCTCGAGTTGCGGCGGGAAACTGGGGTATATTCTCGAGTTACGACGGGGATGGCCCTTCCACCCACGTGCTTCTTCAGCGACATCAGGACTCCTGCCTACTTGCGAGGGACAACTCGGGATTCTCCTCGAGGGTTTGCAGGGCAATTGGGACGCCTCTCCAGCTGAGACGGGAGACCAAGTGTCCCTTTCCACGTGCCACAGGAATCCTGGGTCTCCTATCAAGTTTCACGAGGAGTCAGGCATCGTCTCCTTTGGAGGCACTGATCTCCGCATACCTCTGGAGTTTTCAAAGGATTTGAGGCCTCCTGTCGCGATGAGGTGGGGAACTAGGTCTTTCTCTGTGGTCTCCACAGGGGATTCAGACACCCTTTCGTCTTGGGAGATGCAAGACGAGCCTGCATTCCAGTCACTGCAGGGATATCCGGCCTTATTTCGAGTCAGGGCATCGCGGTGTCCATTCCACTTGAGGCCGCAAACTCAGGGTCCCTCTCACATACCTAGAGCTGAGAGAAGCCTCCTCTTGAGGTGCTTGTGGTAAGGTGGTATTCCTCTGGAATCGAAGCCAGGGACTAACCTCTCATCTCGAGTTGATTTTTGGTCCACGGAGCTCTTTCGTGTTGCTACAGTGACCTCAGGATCCCTCTAGCCTTGAAACAGTGTTCTTGGGGTTTCTCTGGAGTGCCATGAAGGAAATCAAGGCTCCTTTCATGTGTGATGTGCAACACGGAATTGCTCTGCACGCAGTGCAGGGGAACCGGGCCTCATCTCGCGGCAAGGGGGAAGTCTCATGGTTTTTCTCGAGTTGCGGCGGGAACCTGGGGTATATTCTCGAGTTACGACGGGGAGGGCCCTTCCACACACGTGTTTGTTCAGCCACGTCAGGACTCTTGCCTAATTGCGAGACACAACTCGGGATTCTCCTCGAGGCTTGGCAAGGCAATTGGGACGCCTCTCCAGCTGAGGCGGGAGACCAAGGGTCCCTTTCCACGTGCCACAGGAATCCTGGGACTCCTATCAAGTTTCACGAGGAGTCAGGCATCGTCTCCTCTGGAGGCACTGATCTCGGCGTACCTCTGGAGTTCTCAAAGGATGTGCGGCCTTCGGTCGCGATGAGGTGGGGAACTAGGTGTTTCTCTGTGGTCTCCACAGGGGATTCAGACACCCTTTCATCTTGGGAGATGCAAGACGAGCCTGCATTCAAGTCACTGCAGGGATATCCAGCCTTATTTCGCGTCAGGGCATCGCGGTGTCCATTCCACTTGAGGCCGCAAACTCAGGGTCCCTCTCACATACCTAGAGCTGAGAGAAGCCTCCTCTTGAGGTGCTTGTGGTAAGGTGGTATTCCTCTGGAGTCGAAGCCAGGGACTAACCTCTCATCTCGAGTTGATTTTTGGCCCACGGAGCTCTTTCTTGTTGCTACAGTGACCTCAGGATCCCTCTAGCCTTGAAACAGTGTTCTTGGGGTTTCTCTGGAGTGCCATCAAGGAAATCAAGGCTCCTTTCATGTGTGATGTGCAACACGGAATTGCTCTGCACGCAGTGCAGGGGAATCGGGCCTCATCTTGCGGCGAGGGGGAAGTCTCATGGTTTTTCTCGAGTTGCGGCGGGAACCTGGGGTATATTCTCGAGTTACAACGGGGATGGCCCTTCCACCCACGTGTTTCTTCAGCCACGTCAGGACTCCTGCCTAGTTGCGAGGGACAACTCTGGATTCTCCTCGAGGCTTGCAGGGCAATTGGGACGCCTCTCCAGCTGAGGCGGGAGACCAAGTGTCCCTTTCCAAGTGCCACAGGAATCCTGGGACTTCTATCAAGTTTCACGAGGAGTCAGGCATCGTCTCCTTTGGAGGCACTGATCTCCGCGTACCTCTGGAGTTTTCAAAGGATGTGAGGCTATCGGTCGCGATGAGGTGGGGAACTAAGTCTTTCTCTGTGCTTTCCACAGGGGATTCAGACATCCTTTCGTCCTGGGAGATGCAAGACGAGCCTGCATTGAAGTCACTGCAGGGATATCCGGCCTTATTTCGAGTCAGGGCATCGCGGTGTCCATTCCACTTGAGGCCGCAAACTCAGGTTCCCTCTCACATACCTAGAGCTGAGAGAAGCCTCCTCTTGAGGTGCTTGTGGTAAGGTGGTATTCCTCTGGAGACGAATCCAGGGACTAACCTCTCTTTTCGAGTTGATTTTTGGTCCACAGTGTTCTTTCGTGTTGCTACAGTGACCTCAGGATCCCTCTATCCTTGAAACAGTGTTCTTGGGGTTTCTCTGGAGTGCCATCAAGGAAATCAAGGCTCCTTTCATGTGTGATGTGCAAGACGGAATTGCTCTGCACGCAGTACAGGGGAATCGGGCCTCATCTCGCATCGAGGGGGAAGTCTCATGGTTTTTCTCAAGTTGCGGCGGGAACCTGGGGTATATTCTCGAGTTACGACGGGGATGGCCCTTCCACCCACGTGTTTGTTCAGCCACGTCAGGACTCCTGCCTAGTTGCGAGGGACAACTCGGGATTCTCCTCGAGGCTTGGCAGGGCAATTGGAACGCCTCTCCAGCTGAGGCGGGAGACCAAGTGTCCCTTTCCACGTGCCACAAGAATCCTGGGACTCCTATCAAGTTTCACGAGGAGTCAGGCATCGTCTCCTTTGGAGGCACTGATCTCCGCGTACCTCTGGAGTTTTCAAAGGATGTGAGGCCTCCGGTCGCGATGAGGTGGGAAACTAGGTGTTTCTCTGTGGTCTCCACAGGGGATTCAGACATCCTTTCTTCTTGGGAGATGCAAGACGAGCCTGCATTCAAGTCACTGCAGGGATATCCAGCTTTATTTCGAGTCAGGGCTCGCGGTGTCCATTCCACTTGAGGCCGCAAACTCAGGATCCCTCTCACATACCTAGAGCTGAGAGAAGCCTCCTCTTGAGGTGCTTGTGGTAAGGTGGTATTCCTCAGGAGTCGAAGCCAGGGACTAACCTCTCATCTCGTGTTGATTCTTGGTCCACGGAGCTCTTTCGTGTTGCTACAGTGACCTCAGGATCCCTCTAGCCTTGAAACAGTGTTCTTGGGGTTTCTCTGGAGTGCCATCAAGGAAATCAAGGCTCCTTTCATGTGTGATGTGCAACACGGAATTGCTCTGCAAGCAGTGCAGGGGAATCGGGCCTCATCTCGCGGCGAGGGGGAAGTCTCATGGTTTTTCTCGAGTTGCGGCGGGAACCTGGGGTATATTCTCGAGTTACGACGGGGATGGCCCTTCCACCCACGTGTTTCTTCAGAGACGTCAGGACTCCTGCCTACTTGCGAGGGACAACTCGGGATTCTCCTCGAGGCTTTGCAGGGCAATTGGGACGCCTCTCCAGCTGAGACGGGAGACCAAGAGTCCCTTTCCACGTGCCACAGGAATCCTGGGTCTCCTATCAAGTTTTACGAGGAGTCAGGCATCGTCTCCTTTGGAGGCACTGATCTCCGCGTACCTCTGGAGTTTTCAAAGGATTTGAGGCCTCCTGTCGCGATGAGGTGGGGAACTAGGTCTTTCTCTGTGGTCTCCACAGGGGATTCAGTCACCCTTTCGTCTTGGGAGATGCAAGACGAGCCTGCATTCCAGTCACTGCAGGGATATCCGGCCTTATTTCGAGTTAGGGCATCGCGGTGTCCATTCCACTTGAGGCCGCAAACTCAGGGTCCCTCTCACATACCTAGAGCTGAGAGAAGCCTCCTCTTGAGGTGCTTGTGGTAAGGTGGTATTCCTCTGGAGTCGAAGCCAGGGACTAACCTCTCATCTCGAGTTGATTTTTGGTCCACGGAGCTCTTTCGTGTTGCTACAGTGACCTCAGGATCCCTCTATCCTTGAAACAGTGTTCTTGGGGTTTCTCTGGAGTGCCATCAAGGAAATCAAGGCTCCTTTCATGTGTGATGTGCAACACGGAATTGCTCTGCACGCAGTGCAGGGGAACCGGGCCTCATCTCGCGGCGAGGGGGAAGTCTCATGGTTTTTCTCGAGTTGCGGCGGGAACCTGGGGTATATTCTCGAGTTACGACGGGGATGGCCCTTCCACACACGTGTTTGTTCAGCCACGTCAGGACTCTTGCCTAATTGCGAGACACAACTCGGGATTCTCCTCGAGGCTTGGCAAGGCAATTGGGACGCCTCTCCAGCTGAGGCGGGAGACCAAGGGTCCCTTTCCACGTGCCACAGGAATCCTGGGACTCCTATCAAGTTTCACGAGGAGTCAGGCATCGTCTCCTTTGGAGGCACTGATCTCGGCGTACCTCTGGAGTTCTCAAAGGATGTGAGTCCTTCGGTCGCGATGAGGTGGGGAACTAGGTGTTTCTCTGTGGTCTCCACAGGGGATTCAGACACCCTTTCATCTTGGGAGATGCAAGACGAGCCTGCATTCAAGTCACTGCAGGGATATCCAGCCTTATTTCGCGTCAGGGCATCGCGGTGTCCATTCCACTTGAGGCCGCAAACTCAGGGTCCCTCTCACATACCTAGAGCTGAGAGAAGCCTCCTCTTGAGGTGCTTGTGGTAAGGTGGTATTCCTCTGGAGTCGAAGCCAGGGACTAACCTCTCATCTCGAGTTGATTTTTGGCCCACGGAGCTCTTTCGTGTTGCTACAGTGACCTCAGGATCCCTCTAGCCTTGAAACAGTGTTCTTGGGGTTTCTCTGGAGTGCCATCAAGGAAATCAAGGCTCCTTTCATGTGTGATGTGCAACACGGAATTGCTCTGCACGCAGTGCAGGGGAATCGGGCCTCATCTTGCGGCGAGGGGGAAGTCTCATGGTTTTTCTCGAGTTGCGGCGGGAACCTGGGGTATATTCTCGAGTTACAACGGGGATGGCACTTCCACCCACGTGTTTCTTCAGCCACGTCAGGACTCCTGCCTAGTTGCGAGGGACAACTCTGGATTCTCCTCGAGGCTTGGCAGGGCAATTGGGACGCCTCTTCAGCTGAGGCGGGAGACCAAGTGTCCCTTTCCAAGTGCCACAGGAATCCTGGGTCTCCTATCAAGTTTCACGAGGAGTCAGGCATCGTCTCCTTTGGAGGCACTGATCTCCGCGTACCTCTGGAGTTTTCAAAGGATGTGAGGCTATCGGTCGCGATGAGGTGGGGAACTAAGTCTTTCTCTGTGCTTTCCACAGGGGATTCAGACATCCTTTCGTCCTGGGAGATGCAAGACGAGCCTGCATTGAAGTCACTGCAGGGATATCCGGCCTTATTTCGAGTCAGGGCATCGCGGTGTCCATTCCACTTGAGGCCGCAAACTCAGGGTCCCTCTCACATACCTAGAGCTGAGAGAAGCCTCCTCTTGAGGTGCTTGTGGTAAGGTGGTATTCCTCTGGAGACGAATCCAGGGACTAACCTCTCTTTTCGAGTTGATTTTTGGTCCACAGAGTTCTTTCGTGTTGCTACAGTGACCTCAGGATCCCTCTATCCTTGAAACAGTGTTCTTGGGGTTTCTCTGGAGTGCCATCAAGGAAATCAAGGCTCCTTTCATGTGTGATGTGCAAGACGGAATTGCTCTGCACGCAGTACAGGGGAATCGGGCCTCATCTCGCATCGAGGGGGAAGTCTCATGGTTTTTCTCGAGTTGCGGCGGGAACCTGGGGTATATTCTCGAGTTACGACGGGGATGGCCCTTCCACCCACGTGTTTGTTCAGCCACGTCAGGACTCCTGCCTAGTTGCGAGGGACAACTCGGGATTCTCCTCGAGGCTTGGCAGGGCAATTGGAACGCCTCTCCAGCTGAGGCGGGAGACCAAGGGTCCCTTTCCACGTGCCACAAGAATCCTGGGACTCCTATCAAGTTTCACGAGGAGTCAGGCATCGTCTCCTTTGGAGGCACTGATCTCCGCGTACCTCTGGAGTTTTCAAAGGATGTGAGGCCTCCGGTCGCGATGAGGTGGGAAACTAGGTGTTTCTCTGTGGTCTCCACAGGGGATTCAGACATCCTTTCTTCTTGGGAGATGCAAGACGAGCCTGCATTCAAGTCACTGCAGGGATATCCAGCTTTATTTCGAGTCAGGGCATCGCGGTGTCCATTCCAATTGAGGCCGCAAACTCAGGATCCCTCTCACATACCTAGAGCTGAGAGAAGCCTCCTCTTGAGGTGCTTGTGGTAAGGTGGTATTCCTCAGGAGTCGAAGCCAGGGACTAACCTCTCATCTCGTGTTGATTCTTGGTCCACGGAGCTCTTTCGTGTTACTACAGTGACCTCAGGATCCCTCTAGCCTTGAAACAGTGTTCTTGGGGTTTCTCTGGAGTGCCATCAAGGAAATCAAGGCTCCTTTCATGTGTGATGTGCAACACGGAATTGCTCTGCACGCAGTGCAGGGGAATCGGGCCTCATCTCGCAGCGAGGGGGAAGTCTCATGGTTTTTCTCGAGTTGCGGCGGGAACCTGGGGTATATTCTCGAGTTACGACGGGGATGGCCCTTCCACCCACGTGTTTCTTCAGCGACGACAGGACTCCTGCCTACTTGCGAGGGACAACTCGGGATTCTCCTCGAGGCTTTGCAGGGCAATTGGGACGCCTCTCCAGCTGAGACGGGAGACCAAGTGTCCCTTTCCACGTGCCACAGGAATCCTGGGTCTCCTATCAAGTTTTACGAGGAGTCAGGCATCGTCTCCTTTGGAGGCACTGATCTCCGCGTACCTCTGGAGTTTTCAAAGGATTTGAGGCCTCCTGTCGCGATGAGGTGGGGAACTAGGTCTTTCTCTGTGGTCTCCACAGGGGATTCAGACACCCTTTCGTCTTGGGAGATGCAAGACGAGCCTGCATTCCAGTCACTGCAGGGATATCCGGCCTTATTTCGAGTCAGGGCATCGCGGTGTCCATTCCACTTGAGGCCGCAAACTCAGGGTCCCTCTCACATACCTAGAGCTGAGAGAAGCCTCCTCTTGAGGTGCTTGTGGTAAGGTGGTATTCCTCTGGAGTCGAAGCCAGGGACTAACCTCTCATCTCGAGTTGATTTTTGGTCCACGGAGCTCTTTCGTGTTGCTACAGTGACCTCAGGATCCCTCTAGCCTTGAAACAGTATTCTTGGGGTTTCTCTGGAGTGCCATGAAGGAAATCAAGGCTCCTTTCATGTGTGATGTGCAACACAGAATTGCTCTGCACGCAGTGCAGGGGAATCGGGCCTCATCTCGCGGCGAGGGGGAAGTCTCATGGTTTTTCTCGAGTTGCGGCGGGAACCTGGGGTATATTCTCGAGTTACGACGGGGACGGCCCTTCCACACACGTGTTTGTTCAGCCACGTCAGGACTCCTGCCTAGTTGCGAGGGGCAACTCTGGATTCTCCTCGAGGCTTGGCAGGGCAATTGGGACGCCTCTCCAGCTGAGGCGGGAGACCAAGTGTCCCTTTCCAAGTGCCACAGGAATCCTGGGTCTCCTATCAAGTTTCACGAGGAGTCAGGCATCGTCTCTTTTGGAGGCACTGATCTTCGCGTACCTCTGGAGTTTTCAAAGGATGTGAGGCTATCGGTCGCGATGAGGTGGGGAACTAAGTCTTTCTCTGTGCTTTCCACAGGGGATTCAGACATCCTTTCGTCCTGGGAGATGCAAGACGAGCCTGCATTGAAGTCACTGCAGGGATATCCGGCCTTATTTCGAGTCAGGGCATCGCGGTGTCCATTCCACTTGAGGCCGCAAACTCAGGGTCCCTCTCACATACCTAGAGCTGAGAGAAGCCTCCTCTTGAGGTGCTTGTGGTAAGGTGGTATTCCTCTGGAGACGAATCCAGGGACTAACCTCTCTTTTCGAGTTGATTTTTGGTCCACAGAGTTCTTTCATGTTGCTACAGTGACCTCAGGATCCCTCTATCCTTGAAACAGTGTTCTTGGGGTTTCTCTGGAGTGCCATCAAGGAAATCAAGGCTCCTTTCATGTGTGATGTGCAAGACGGAATTGCTCTGCACGCAGTACAGGGGAATCGGGCCTCATCTCGCATCGAGGGGGAAGTCTCATGGTTTTTCTCAAGTTGCGGCGGGAACCTGGGGTATATTCTCGAGTTACGACGGGGATGGCCCTTCCACCCACGTGTTTGTTCAGCCACGTCAGGACTCCTGCCTAGTTGCGAGGGACAACTCGGGATTCTCCTCGAGGCTTGGCAGGGCAATTGGAACGCCTCTCCAGCTGAGGCGGGAGACCAAGGGTCCCTTTCCACGTGCCACAAGAATCCTGGGACTCCTATCAAGTTTCACGAGGAGTCAGGCATCGTCTCCTTTGGAGGCACTGATCTCCGCGTACCTCTGGAGTTTTCAAAGGATGTGAGGCCTCCGGTCGCGATGAGGTGGGGAACTAGGTGTTTCTCTGTGGTCTCCACAGGGGACTCAGACATCCTTTCTTCTTGGGAGATGCAAGACGAGCCTGCATTCAAGTCACTGCAGGGATATCCAGCTTTATTTCGAGTCAGGGCATCGCGGTGTCCATTCCACTTGAGGCCGCAAACTCAGGATCCCTCTCACATACCTAGAGCTGAGAGAAGCCTCCTCTTGAGGTGCTTGTGGTAAGGTGGTATTCCTCAGGAGTCGAAGCCAGGGACTAACCTCTCATCTCGTGTTGATTCTTGGTCCACGGAGCTCTTTCGTGTTGCTACAGTGACCTCAGGATCGCTCTAGCCTTGAAACAGTGTTCTTGGGGTTTCTCTGGAGTGCCATCAAGGAAATCAAGGCTCCTTTCATGTGTGATGTGCAACACGGAATTGCTCTGCACGCAGTGCAGGGGAATCGGGCCTCATCTCGCGGCGAGGGGGAAGTCTCATGGTTTTTCTCGAGTTGCGGCGGGAACCTGGGGTATATTCTCGAGTTACGACGGGGATGGCCCTTCCACCCACGTGTTTCTTCAGCGACGTCAGGACTCCTGCCTACTTGCGAGGGACAACTGGGGATTCTCCTCGAGGCTTTGCAGGGCAATTGGGACGCCTCTCCAGCTGAGACGGGAGACCAAGTGTCCCTTTCCACGTGCCACAGGAATCCTGGGTCTCCTATCAAGTTTTACGAGGAGTCAGGCATCGTCTCCTATGGAGGCACTGATCTCCGCGTACCTCTGGAGTTTTCAAAGGATATGAGGCCTCCTGTCGCGATGAGGTGGGGAACTAGGTCTTTCTCTGTGGTCTCCACAGGGGATTCAGACACCCTTTCGTCTTGGGAGATGCAAGACGAGCCTGCATTCCAGTCACTGCAGGGATATCCGGCCTTATTTCGAGTCAGGGCATCGCGGTGTCCATTCCACTTCAGGCCGCAAACTCAGGGTCCCTCTCACATACCTAGAGCTGAGAGAAGCCTCCTCTTGAGGTGCTTGTGGTAAGGTGGTATTCCTCTGGAGTCGAAGCCAGGGACTAACCTCTCATCTCGAGTTGATTTTTGGTCCACGGAGCACTTTCGTGTTGCTACAGTGACCTCAGGATCCCTCTAGCCTTGAAACAGTATTCTTGGGGTTTCTCTGGAGTGGCATGAAGGAAATCAAGGCTCCTTTCATGTGTGATGTGCAACACAGAATTGCTCTGCACGCAGTGCAGGGGAATCGGGCCTCATCTCGCGGCGAGGGGGAAGTCTCATGGTTTTTCTCGAGTTGCGGCGGGAACCTGGGGTGTATTCTCGAGTTAAGACGGGGATGGCCCTTCCACACACGTGTTTGTTCAGCAACGTCAGGACTCCTGCCTAGTTGCGAGGGACAACTCTGGATTCTCCTCGAGGCTTGGCAGGGCAATTGGGACGCCTCTCCAGCTGAGGCGGGAGACCAAGGGTCCCTTTCCAAGTGCCACAGGAATCCTGGGACTCCTATCAAGTTTCACGAGGAGTCAGGCATCGTCTCCTTTGGAGGCACTGATCTCCGCGTACCTCTGGAGTTTTCAAAGGATGTGAGGCTATCGGTCGCGATGAGGTGGGGAACTAAGTCTTTCTCTGTGCTTTCCACAGGGGATTCAGACATCCTTTCGTCCTGGGAGATGCAAGACGAGCCTGCATTGACGTCACTGCAGGGATATCCGGCCTTATTTCGAGTCAGGGCATCGCGGTGTCCATTCCACTTGAGGCCGCAAACTCAGGGTCCCTCTCACATACCTAGAGCTGAGAGAAGCCTCCTCTTGAGGTGCTTGTGGTAAGGTGGTATTCCTCTGGAGACGAATCCAGGGACTAACCTCTCTTTTCGAGTTGATTTTTGGTCCACAGAGTTCTTTCGTGTTGCTACAGTGACCTCAGGATCCCTCTATCCTTGAAACAGTGTTCTTGGGGTTTCTCTGGAGTGCCATCAAGGAAATCAAGGCTCCTTTCATGTGTGATGTGCAAGACGGAATTGCTCTGCACGCAGTACAGGGGAATCGGGCCTCATCTCGCATCGAGGGGGAAGTCTCATGGTTTTTCTCGAGTTGCGGCGGGAACCTGGGGTATATTCTCGAGTTACGACGGGGATGGCCCTTCCATCCACGTGTTTGTTCAGCCACGTCAGGACTCTTGCCTAGTTGCGAGAAACAACTCGGGATTCTCCTCGAGGCTTGGCAAGGCAATTGGGACGTCTCTCCAGCTGAGGCGGGAGACCAAGGGTCCCTTTCCACGTGCCACAGGAATCCTGGGACTCCTATCAAGTTTCACGAGGAGTCAGGCATCGTCTCCTTTGGAGGCACTGATCTCCGCGTACCTCTGGAGTTTTCAAAGGATGTGAGGCCTCCGGTCGCGATGAGGTGGGGAACTAGGTCTTTCTCTGTGGTCTCCACAGGGGATTCAGACATCTTTTCATCTTGGGAGATGCAAGACGAGCCTGCATTCAAGTCACTGCAGGGATATCCAGCCTTATTTTGCGTCAGGGCATCGCGGTGTCCATTCCACTTGAGGCCGCAAACTCAGGGTCCCTCTCACATACCTAGAGCTGAGAGAAGCCTCCTCTTGAGGTGATTGTGGTAAGGTGGTATTCATCTGGAGTCGAAGCCAGGGACTAACCTCTCATCTCGAGTTGATTTTTGGCCCACGGAGCTCTTTCGTGTTGCTACAGTGACCTCAGGATCCCTCTAGCCTTGAAACAGTGTTCTTGGGGTTTCTCTGGAGTGCCATCAAGGAAATCAAGGCTCCTTTCATGTGTGATGTGCAACACGGAATTGCTCTGCACGCAGTGCAGGGGAATCGGGCCTCATCTCGCGGCGAGGGGGAAGTCTCATGGTTTTTCTCGAGTTGCGGCGGGAACCTGGGGTATATTCTCGAGTTACGACGGGGATGGCCCTTCCACCCTCGTGTTTCTTCAGCGACGTCAGGCCTCCTGCCTACTTGCGAGGGACAACTCTGGATTCTCCTCGAGGCTTGGCAGGGCAACTGGGATGCCTCTCCAGCTGAGGCGGGAGACCAAGTGTCCCTTTCCAAGTGCCACAGGAATCCTGGGACTCCTATCAAGTTTCACGAGGAGTCAGGCATCGTCTCCTTTGGAGGCACTGATCTCCACGTACCTCTGGAGTTTTCAAAGGATGTGAGGCTATCGGTCGCGATGAGGTGGGGAACTAAGTCTTTCTCTGTGCTTTCCACAGGGGATTCAGACATCCTTTCGTCCTGGGAGATGCAAGAGGAGCCTGCATTGAAGTCACTGCAGGGATATCCGGCCTTATTTCGAGTCAGGGCTTCGCGGTGTCCATTCCGCTTGAGGCCGCAAACTCAGGGTCCCTCTCACATACCTAGAGCTGAGAGAAGCCTCCTCTTGAGGTGCTTGTGGTAAGGTGATATTCCTCAGGAGTCGAAGCCAGGGACTAACCTCTCATCTCGTGTTGATTCTTGGTCCACGGAGCTCTTTCGTGTTGCTACAGTGACCTCAGGATCCCTCTAGCCTTGAAACAGTGTTCTTGGGGTTTCTCTGGAGTGCCATCAAGGAAATCAAGGCTCCTTTCATGTGTGATGTGCAACACGGAATTGCTCTGCACGCAGTGCAGGGGAATCGGGCCTCATCTCGCGGCGAGGGGGAAGTCTCATGGTTTTTCTCGAGTTGCGGCGGGAACCTGGGGTATATTCTCCAGTTACGACGGGGATGGCCCTTCCACACACGTGTTTGTTCAGCCAAGTCAGGACTCTTGCCTAGTTGCGAGACACAACTCGGGATTCTCCTCGAGGCTTGGCAAGGCAATTGGGACGCCTCTCCAGCTGAGGCGGGAGACCAAGGGTCCCTTTCCACGTGCCACAGGAATCCTGGGACTCCTATCAAGTTTCACGAGGAGTCAGGCATCGTCTCCTTTGGAGGCACTGATCTCTGCGTACCTCTGGAGTTTTCAAAGGATTTGAGGCCTCCGGTCGCGATGAGGTGGGGAACTAGGTGTTTCTCTGTGGTCTCCACAGGGGATTCAGACATCCTTTCATCTTGGGAGATGCAAGACGAGCCTGCATTCAAGTCACTGCAGGGATATCCAGCCTTATTTCGCGTCAGGGCATCGCGGTGTCCATTCCACTTGAGGCCGCAAACTCAGGGTCCCTCTCACATACCTAGAGCTGAGAGAAGCCTCCTCTTGAGGTGCTTGTGGTAAGGTGGTATTCCTCTGGAGTCGAAGCCAGGGACTAACCTCTCATCTCGAGTTGATTTTTGGCCCACGGAGCTCTTTCGTGTTGCTACAGTGACCTCAGGATCCCTCTAGCCTTGAAACAGTGTTCTTGGGGTTTCTCTGGAGTGCCATCAAGGAAATCAAGGCTCCTTTCATGTGTGATGTGCAACACGGAATTGCTCTGCACGCAGTGCAGGGGAATCGGGCCTCATCTTTCGGCGAGGGGGAAGTCTCATGGTTTTTCTCGAGTTGCGGCGGGAACCTGGGGTATATTCTCGAGTTACAACGGGGATGGCACTTCCACCCACGTGTTTCTTCAGCCACGTCAGGACTCCTGCCTAGTTGCGAGGGACAACTCTGGATTCTCCTCGAGGCTTGGCAGGGCAATTGGGACGCCTCTCCAGCTGAGGCGGGAGACCAAGTGTCCCTTTCCAAGTGCCACAGGAATCCTGGGTCTCCTATCAAGTTTCACGAGGAGTCAGGCATCGTCTCCTTTGGAGGCACTGATCTCCGCGTACCTCTGGAGTTTTCAAAGGATGTGAGGCTATCGGTCGCGATGAGGTGGGGAACTAAGTCTTTCTCTGTGCTTTCCACAGGGGATTCAGACATCCTTTCGTAATGGGAGATGCAAGACGAGCCTGCATTGAAGTCACTGCAGGGATATCCGGCCTTATTTCGAGTCAGGGCATCGCGGTGTCCATTCCACTTGAGGCCGCAAACTCAGGTTCCCTCTCACATACCTAGAGCTGAGAGAAGCCTCCTCTTGAGGTGCTTGTGGTAAGGTGGTATTCCTCTGGAGACGAATCCAGGGACTAACCTCTCTTTTCGAGTTGATTTTTGGTCCACAGAGTTCTTTCGTGTTGCTACAGTGACCTCAGGATCCCTCTATCCTTGAAACAGTGTTCTTGGGGTTTCTCTGGAGTGCCATCAAGGAAATCAAGGCTCCTTTCATGTGTGATGTGCAAGACGGAATTGCTCTGCACGCAGTACAGGGGACTCGGGCCTCATCTCGCATCGAGGGGGAAGTCTCATGGTTTTTCTCAAGTTGCGGCGGGAACCTGGGGTATATTCTCGAGTTACGACGGGGATGGCCCTTCCACCCACGTGTTTGTTCAGCCACGTCAGGACTCCTGCCTAGTTGCGAGGGACAACTCGGGATTCTCCTCGAGGCTTGGCAGGGCAATTGGAACGCCTCTCCAGCTGAGGCGGGAGACCAAGGGTCCGTTTCCACGTGCCACAAGAATCCTGGGACTCCTATCAAGTTTCACGAGGAGTCAGGCATCGTCTCCTTTGGAGGCACTGATCTCCGCGTACCTCTGGAGTTTTCAAAGGATGTGAGGCCTCCGGTCGCGATGAGGTGGGAAACTAGGTGTTTCTCTTTGGTCTCCACAGGGGATTCAGACATCCTTTCTTCTTGGGAGATGCAAGACGAGCCTGCATTCAAGTCACTGCAGGGATATCCAGCTTTATTTCGAGTCAGGGCATCGCGGTGTCCATTCCAATTGAGGCCGCAAACTCAGGATCCCTCTCACATACCTAGAGCTGAGAGAAGCCTCCTCTTGAGGTGCTTGTGGTAAGGTGGTATTCCTCAGGAGTCGAAGCCAGGGACTAACCTCTCATCTCGTGTTGATTCTTGGTCCACGGAGCTCTTTCGTGTTGCTACAGTGACCTCAGGATCCCTCTAGCCTTGAAACAGTGTTCTTGGGGTTTCTCTGGAGTGCCATCAAGGAAATCAAGGCTCCTTTCATGTGTGATGTGCAACACGGAATTGCTCTGCACGCAGTGCAGGGGAATCGGGCCTCATCTCGCAGCGAGGGGGAAGTCTCATGGTTTTTCTCGAGTTGCGGCGGGAACCTGGGGTATATTCTCGAGTTACGACGGGGATGGCCCTTCCACCCACGTGTTTCTTCAGCGACGTCAGGACTCCTGCCTACTTGCGAGGGACAACTCGGGATTCTCCTCGAGGGTTTGCAGGGCAATTGGGACGCCTCTCCAGCTGAGACGGGAGACCAAGTGTCCCTTTCCACGTGCCACAGGAATCCTGGGTCTCCTATCAACTTTTACGAGGAGTCAGGCATCGTCTCCTTTGGAGGCACTGATCTCCGCGTACCTCTGGAGTTTTCAAAGGATTTGAGGCCTCCTGTCGCGATGAGGTGGGGAACTAGGTCTTTCTCTGTGGTCTCCACAGGGGATTCAGACACCCTTTCGTCTTGGGAGATGCAAGACGAGCCTGCATTGAAGTCACTGCAGGGATATCCGGCCTTATTTCGAGTCAGGGCATCGCGGTGTCCATTCCACTTGAGGCCGCAAACTCAGGGTCCCTCTCACATACCTAGAGCTGAGAGAAGCCTCCTCTTGAGGTGCTTGTGGTAAGGTGGTATTCCTCTGGAGTCGAAGCCAGGGACTAACCTCTCATCTCGAGTTGATTTTTGGTCCACGGAGCTCTTTCGTGTTGCTACAGTGACCTCAGGATCCCTCTAGCCTTGAAACAGTGTTCTTGGGGTTTCTCTGGAGTGCCATGAAGGAAATCAAGGCTCCTTTCATGTGTGATGTGCAACACAGAATTGCTCTGCACGCAGTGCAGGGGAATCGGGCCTCATCTCGCGGCGAGGGGGAAGTCTCATGGTTTTTCTCGAGTTGCGGCGGGAACCTGGGGTGTATTCTCGAGTTACGACGGGGATGGCCCTTCCACACACGTGTTTGTTCAGCCACGTCAGGACTCTTGTCTAATTGCGAGACACAACTCGGGATTCTCCTCGAGGCTTGGCAAGGCAATTGGGACGCCTCTCCAGCTGAGGCGGGAGACCAAGGGTCCCTTTCCACGTGCCACAGGAATCCTGGGACTCCTATCAAGTTTCACGAGGAGTCAGGCATCGTCTCCTTTGGAGGCACTGATCTCGGCGTACCTCTGGAGTTCTCAAAGGATGTGAGGCGTTCGATCGCGATGAGGTGGGGAACTAGGTGTTTCTCTGTGGTCTCCACAGGGGATTCAGACATCCTTTCATCTTGGGAGATGCAAGACGAGCCTGCATTCAAGTCACTGCAGGGATATCCAGCCTTATTTCGCGTCAGGGCATCGCGGTGTCCATTCCACTTGAGGCCGCAAACTCAGGGTCCCTCTCACATACCTAGAGCTGAGAGAAGCCTCCTCTTGAGGTGCTTGTGGTAAGGTGGTATTCCACTGGAGTCGAAGCCAGGGACTAACCTCTCATCTCGAGTTGATTTTTGGCCCACGGAGCTCTTTCGTGTTGCTACAGTGACCTCAGGATCCCTCTAGCCTTGAAACAGTGTTCTTGGGGTTTCTCTGGAGTGCCATCAAGGAAATCAAGGCTCCTTTCATGTGTGATGTGCAACACGGAATTGCTCTGCACGCAGTGCAGGGGCATCGGGCCTCATCTCTCATCGAGGGGGAAGTCTCATGGTTTTTCTCGAGTTGCGGCGGGAACCTGGGGTATATTCTCGAGTTACAACGGGGATGGCCCTTCCACCCACGTGTTTCTTCAGCGACGTCAGGACTCCTGCCTAGTTGCGAGGGGCAACTCTGGATTCTCCTCGAGGCTTGGCAGGGCAATTGGGACGCCTCTCCAGCTGAGGCGGGAGACCAAGTGTCCCTTTCCAAGTGCCACAGGAATCCTGGGTCTCCTATCAAGTTTCACGAGGAGTCAGGCATCGTCTCTTTTGGAGGCACTGATCTTCGCGTACCTCTGGAGTTTTCAAAGGATGTGAGGCTATCGGTCGCGATGAGGTGGGGAACTAAGTCTTTCTCTGTGCTTTCCACAGGGGATTCAGACATCCTTTCGTCCTGGGAGATGCAAGACGAGCCTGCATTGAAGTCACTGCAGGGATATCCGGCCTTATTTCGAGTCAGGGCATCGCGGTGTCCATTCCACTTGAGGCCGCAAACTCAGGGTCCCTCTCACATACCTAGAGCTGAGAGAAGCCTCCTCTTGAGGTGCTTGTGGTAAGGTGGTATTCCTCTGGAGACGAATCCAGGGACTAACCTCTCTTTTCGAGTTGATTTTTGGTCCACAGAGTTCTTTCATGTTGCTACAGTGACCTCAGGATCCCTCTATCCTTGAAACAGTGTTCTTGGGGTTTCTCTGGAGTGCCATCAAGGAAATCAAGGCTCCTTTCATGTGTGATGTGCAAGACGGAATTGCTCTGCACGCAGTACAGGGGAATCGGGCCTCATCTCGCATCGAGGGGGAAGTCTCATGGTTTTTCTCAAGTTGCGGCGGGAACCTGGGGTATATTCTCGAGTTACGACGGGGATGGCCCTTCCACCCACGTGTTTGTTCAGCCACGTCAGGACTCCTGCCTAGTTGCGAGGGACAACTCGGGATTCTCCTCGAGGCTTGGCAGGGCAATTGGAACGCCTCTCCAGCTGAGGCGGGAGACCAAGGGTCCGTTTCCACGTGCCACAAGAATCCTGGGACTCCTATCAAGTTTCACGAGGAGTCAGGCATCGTCTCCTTTGGAGGCACTGATCTCCGCGTACCTCTGGAGTTTTCAAAGGATGTGAGGCCTCCGGTCGCGATGAGGTGGGAAACTAGGTGTTTCTCTTTGGTCTCCACAGGGGATTCAGACATCCTTTCTTCTTGGGAGATGCAAGACGAGCCTGCATTCAAGTCACTGCAGGGATATCCAGCTTTATTTCGAGTCAGGGCATCGCGGTGTCCATTCCAATTGAGGCCGCAAACTCAGGATCCCTCTCACATACCTAGAGCTGAGAGAAGCCTCCTCTTGAGGTGCTTGTGGTAAGGTGGTATTCCTCAGGAGTCGAAGCCAGGGACTAACCTCTCATCTCGTGTTGATTCTTGGTCCACGGAGCTCTTTCGTGTTGCTACAGTGACCTCAGGATCCCTCTAGCCTTGAAACAGTGTTCTTGGGGTTTCTCTGGAGTGCCATCAAGGAAATCAAGGCTCCTTTCATGTGTGATGTGCAACACGGAATTGCTCTGCACGCAGTGCAGGGGAATCGGGCCTCATCTCGCAGCGAGGGGGAAGTCTCATGGTTTTTCTCGAGTTGCGGCGGGAACCTGGGGTATATTCTCGAGTTACGACGGGGATGGCCCTTCCACCCACGTGTTTCTTCAGCGACGTCAGGACTCCTGCCTACTTGCGAGGGACAACTCGGGATTCTCCTCGAGGGTTTGCAGGGCAATTGGGACGCCTCTCCAGCTGAGACGGGAGACCAAGTGTCCCTTTCCACGTGCCACAGGAATCCTGGGTCTCCTATCAAGTTTTACGAGGAGTCAGGCATCGTCTCCTTTGGAGGCACTGATCTCCGCGTACCTCTGGAGTTTTCAAAGGATTTGAGGCCTCCTGTCGCGATGAGGTGGGGAACTAGGTCTTTCTCTGTGGTCTCCACAGGGGATTCAGACACCCTTTCGTCTTGGGAGATGCAAGACGAGCCTGCATTCCAGTCACTGCAGGGATATCCGGCCTTATTTCGAGTCAGGGCATCGCGGTGTCCATTCCACTTGAGGCCGCAAACTCAGGGTCCCTCTCACATACCTAGAGCTGAGAGAAGCCTCCTCTTGAGGTGCTTGTGGTAAGGTGGTATTCCTCTGGAGTCGAAGCCAGGGACTAACCTCTCATCTCGAGTTGATTTTTGGTCCACGGAGCTCTTTCGTGTTGCTACAGTGACCTCAGGATCCCTCTAGCCTTGAAACAGTATTCTTGGGGTTTCTCTGGAGTGCCATGAAGGAAATCAAGGCTCCTTTCATGTGTGATGTGCAACACAGAATTGCTCTGCACGCAGTGCAGGGGAATCGGGCCTCATCTCGCGGCGAGGGGGAAGTCTCATGGTTTTTCTCGAGTTGCGGCGGGAACCTGGGGTGTATTCTCGAGTTACGACGGGGATGGCCCTTCCACACACGTGTTTGTTCAGCCACGTCAGGACTCTTGTCTAATTGCGAGACACAACTCGGGATTCTCCTCGAGGCTTGGCAAGGCAATTGGGACGCCTCTCCAGCTGAGGCGGGAGACCAAGGGTCCCTTTCCACGTGCCACAGGAATCCTGGGACTCCTATCAAGTTTCACGAGGAGTCAGGCATCGTCTCCTTTGGAGGCACTGATCTCGGCGTACCTCTGGAGTTCTCAAAGGATGTGAGGCGTTCGATCGCGATGAGGTGGGGAACTAGGTGTTTCTCTGTGGTCTCCACAGGGGATTCAGACATCCTTTCATCTTGGGAGATGCAAGACGAGCCTGCATTCAAGTCACTGCAGGGATATCCAGCCTTATTTCGCGTCAGGGCATCGCGGTGTCCATTCCACTTGAGGCCGCAAACTCAGGGTCCCTCTCACATACCTAGAGCTGAGAGAAGCCTCCTCTTGAGGTGCTTGTGGTAAGGTGGTATTCCACTGGAGTCGAAGCCAGGGACTAACCTCTCATCTCGAGTTGATTTTTGGCCCACGGAGCTCTTTCGTGTTGCTACAGTGACCTCAGGATCCCTCTAGCCTTGAAACAGTGTTCTTGGGGTTTCTCTGGAGTGCCATCAAGGAAATCAAGGCTCCTTTCATGTGTGATGTGCAACACGGAATTGCTCTGCACGCAGTGCAGGGGCATCGGGCCTCATCTCTCATCGAGGGGGAAGTCTCATGGTTTTTCTCGAGTTGCGGCGGGAACCTGGGGTATATTCTCGAGTTACAACGGGGATGGCCCTTCCACCCACGTGTTTCTTCAGCGACGTCAGGACTCCTGCCTAGTTGCGAGGGGCAACTCTGGATTCTCCTCGAGGCTTGGCAGGGCAATTGGGACGCCTCTCCAGCTGAGGCGGGAGACCAAGTGTCCCTTTCCAAGTGCCACAGGAATCCTGGGTCTCCTATCAAGTTTCACGAGGAGTCAGGCATCGTCTCTTTTGGAGGCACTGATCTTCGCGTACCTCTGGAGTTTTCAAAGGATGTGAGGCTATCGGTCGCGATGAGGTGGGGAACTAAGTCTTTCTCTGTGCTTTCCACAGGGGATTCAGACATCCTTTCGTCCTGGGAGATGCAAGACGAGCCTGCATTGAAGTCACTGCAGGGATATCCGGCCTTATTTCGAGTCAGGGCATCGCGGTGTCCATTCCACTTGAGGCCGCAAACTCAGGGTCCCTCTCACATACCTAGAGCTGAGAGAAGCCTCCTCTTGAGGTGCTTGTGGTAAGGTGGTATTCCTCTGGAGACGAATCCAGGGACTAACCTCTCTTTTCGAGTTGATTTTTGGTCCACAGAGTTCTTTCATGTTGCTACAGTGACCTCAGGATCCCTCTATCCTTGAAACAGTGTTCTTGGGGTTTCTCTGGAGTGCCATCAAGGAAATCAAGGCTCCTTTCATGTGTGATGTGCAAGACGGAATTGCTCTGCACGCAGTACAGGGGAATCGGGCCTCATCTCGCATCGAGGGGGAAGTCTCATGGTTTTTCTCAACTTGCGGCGGGAACCTGGGGTATATTCTCGAGTTACGACGGGGATGGACCTTCCACCCACGTGTTTGTTCAGCCACGTCAGGACTCCTGCCTAGTTGCGAGGGACAACTCGGGATTCTCCTCAAGGCTTGGCAGGGCAATTGGAACGCCTCTCCAGCTGAGGCGGGAGACCAAGGGTCCCTTTCTACGTGCCACAAGAATCCTGGGACTCCTATCAAGTTTCACGAGGAGTCAGGCATCGTCTCCTTTGGAGGCACTGATCTCCGCGTACCTCTGGAGTTTTCAAAGGATGTGAGGCCTCCTGTCGCGATGAGGTGGGGAACTAGGTCTTTCTCTGTGGTCTCCAGAGGGGATTCAGACACCCTTTCGTCTTGGGAGATGCAAGACGAGCCTGCATTCCAGTCACTGCAGGGATATCCGGCCTTATTTCGAGTCAGGGCATCGCGGTGTCCATTCCACTTGAGGCCGCAAACTCAGGGTCCCTCTCACATACCTAGAGCTGAGAGAAGCCTCCTCTTGAGGTGCTTGTGGTAAGGTGGTATTCCTCTGGAGTCGAAGCCAGGGACTAACCTCTCATCTCGAGTTGATTTTTGGTCCACGGAGCACTTTCGTGTTGCTACAGTGACCTCAGGATCCCTCTAGCCTTCAAACAGTGTTCTTGGGGTTTCTCTGGAGTGCCATCAAGGAAATCAAGGCTCCTTTCATGTGTGATGTGCAACACAGAATTGCTCTGCACGCAGTGCAGGGGAATCGGGCCTCATCTCGCGGCGAGGGGGAAGTCTCATGGTTTTTCTCGAGTTGCGGCGGGAACCTGGGGTGTATTCTCGAGTTAAGACGGGGATGGCCCTTCCACCCACGTGTTTCTTCAGTGACGTCAGGACTCCTGCCTAGTTGCGAGGGACAACTCTGGATTCTCCTCGAGGCTTTGCAGGGCAATTGGGACGCCTCTCCAGCTGAGACGGGAGACCAAGGGTCCCTTTCCACGTGCCACAGGAATCCTGGGTCTCCTATGAAGTTTCATGAGGAGTCAGGCATCGTCTCCTTTGGAGGCACTGATCTCCGCGTACCTCTGGAGTTTTCAAAGGATGTGAGGCCTCCGGTCGCGATGAGGTGGGGAACTAGGTGTTTCTCTGTGGTCTCCACAGGGGATTCAGACATCCTTTCATCTTGGGAGATGCAAGACGAGCCTGCATTCAAGTCACTGCAGGGATATCCAGCCTTATCTCGTGTCAGGGCATCGCGGTGTCCATTCCACTTGAGGCCGCAAACTCAGGGTCCCTCTCACATACCTAGAGCTGAGAGAAGCCTCCTCTTGAGGTGCTTGTGGTAAGGTGGTATTCCTCTGGAGTCGAAGCCAGGAACTAACCTGTCATCTCGAGTTGATTTTTGGCCCACAGAGCTCTTTCGTGTTGCTACAGTGACCTCAGGATCCCTCTAGCCTTCAAACAGTGTTCTTGGGGTTTCTCTGGAGTGCCATCAAGGAAATCAAGGCTCCTTTCATGTGTGATGTGCAACACGGAATTGCTCGGCACGCAGTGCAGGGGAATCGGGCCTCATCTCGCGGCGAGGGGGAAGTCTCATGGTTTTTCTCGAGTTGCGGCGGGAACCTGGGGTATATTCTCCAGTTACGACGGGGATGGCCCTTCCAACCACGTGTTTCTTCAGCGACGTCAGGACTCCTGCCTAGTTGCGAGGGACAACTCTGGATTCTCCTCGAGGCTTGGCAGGGCAACTGGGACGCCTCTCCAGCTGAGGCGGGAGACCAAGTGTCCCTTTCCAAGTGCCACAGGAATCCTGGGACTCCTATCAAGTTTCACGAGGAGTCAGGCATCGTCTCCTTTGGAGGCACTGATCTCCGCGTACCTCTGGAGTTTTCAAAGGATGTGAGGCTATCGGTCGCGATGAGGTGGGGAACTAAGTCTTTCTCTGTGCTTTCCACAGGGGATTCAGACATCCTTTCGTCCTGGGAGATGCAAGACGAGCCTGCATTGAAGTCACTGCAGGGATATCCGGCCTTATTTCGAGTCAGGGCATCGCGGTGTCCATTCCACTTGAGGCCTCAAACTCAGGGTCCCTGTCACATACCTAGAGCTGAGAGAAGCCTCCTCTTGAGGTGCTTGTGGTAAGGTGGTATTCCTCTGGAGACGAATCCAGGGACTAACCTCTCTTTTCGAGTTGATTTTTGGTCCACAGAGTTCTTTCGTCTTGCTACAGTGACCTCAGGATCCCTCTATTCTTGAAACAGTGTTCTTGGGGTTTCTCGGGAGTGCCATCAAGGAAATCAAGGCTCCTTTCATGTGTGATGTGCAAGACGGAATGGCTCTGCACGCAGTACAGGGGAATCGGGCCTCATCTCTCATCGAGGGGGAAGTCTCATGGTTTTTCTCGAGTTGCGGCGGGAACCTGGGGTATATTCTCCAGTTACGACGGGGATGGCCCTTCCACACACGTGTTTCTTCAGCCACGTCAGGACTCCTGCCTAGTTGCGAGGGACAACTCGGGATTCTCCTCGAGGCTTGGCAGGGCAATTGGAACGCCTCTCCAGCTGAGGCGGGAGACCAAGGGTCCCTTTCCACGTGCCACAAGAATCCTGGGACTCCTATCAAGTTTCACGAGGAGTCAGGCATCGTCTCCTTTGGGGGCACTGATCTCCGCGTACCTCTGGAGTTTTCAAAGGATGTGAGGCCTCCGGTCGCGATGAGGTGGGGAACTAGGTGTTTCTCTGTGGTCTCCACAGGGGATACAGACATCCTTTCTTCTTGGGAGATGCAAGACGAGCCTGCATTCAAGTCACTGCAGGGATATCCGACCTTATTTCGAGTCAGGGCATCGCGGTGTCCATTCCACTTGAGGCCTCAAACTCAGGATCCCTCCCACATACCTAGAGCTGAGAGAAGCCTCCTCTTGAGGTGCTTGTGGTAAGGTGGTATTCCTCAGGAGTCGAAGCCAGGGACTAACCTCTCATCTCGTGTTGATTCTTGGTCCACGGAGCTCTTTCGTGTTGCTACAGTGACCTCAGGATCCCTCTAGCCTTGAAACAGTGTTCTTGGGGTTTCTCTGGAGTGCCATCAAGGAAATCAAGGCTCCTTTCATGTGTGATGTGCAACACGGATTTGCTCTGCACGCAGTGCAGGGGAATCGGGCCTCATCTCGCGGCGAGGGGGAAGTCTCATGGTTTTTCTCGAGTTGCGGCGGGAACCTGGGGTATATTCTCGAGTTACGACGGGGATGGCCCTTCCACACACGTGTTTGTTCAGCCACCTCAGGACTCTTGCCTAGTTGCCAGACACAACTCGGGATTCTCCTCGAGGCTTGGCAAGGCAATTGGGACGCCTCTCCAGCTGAGGCGGGAGACCAAGGGTCCCTTTCCACGTGCCACAGGAATCCTGGGACTCCTATCAAGTATCACGAGGAGTCAGGCATCGTCTCCTTTGAAGGCACTGATCTCCGCATACCTCTGGAGTTTTCAAAGGATGTGAGGCCTCCGGTCTCTATGAGGTGGGGAACTAGGTGTTTCTCTGTGGTCTTCACAGGGGATTCAGACATCCTTTCTTCTTGGGAGATGCAAGACGAGCCTGCATTCCAGTCACTGCAGGGATATCCAGCCTTATTTCGCGTCAGGGCATCGCGGTGTCCACTCCACTTGAGGCCGCAAACTCAGGGTCCCTCTCACATACCTAGAGCTGAGAGAAGCCTCCTCTTGAGGTGCTTGTGGTAAGGTGGTATTCCTCTGGAGTCGAAGCCAGGGACTAACCTTTCATCTCGAGTTGATTTTTGGCCCACGGAGCTCTTTCGTGTTGCTACAGTGACCTCAGGATCCCTCTAGCCTTGAAACAGTGTTCTTGGGGTTTCTCTGTAGTGCCATCAAGGAAATCAAGGCTCCTTTCATGTGTGATGTGCAACACGGAATTGCTCTGCACGCAGTGCAGGGGAATCGGGCCTCATCACGCGGCGAGGGGGAAGTCTCATGGTTTTTCTCGAGTTGCGGCGGGAACCTGGGGTATATTCTCCAGTTACGACGGGGATGGCCCTTCCACACACGTGTTTGTTCAGTCACGTCAGGACTCCTGCCTAGTTGTGAGGGACAACTCGGGATTCTCCTCGAGGCTTGGCAGGGCAATTGGAATGCCTCTCCAGCTGAGGCGGGAGACCAAGGGTCCCTTTCCACGTGCCACAAGAATTCTGGGACTCCTATCAAGTTTCACGAGGAGTCAGGCATTGTCTCCTTTGGAGGCACTGATCTCCGCGTACCTCTGGAGTTTTCAAAGGATGTGAGGCCTCCGGTCGCGTTGAGGTGGGGAACTAGGTGTTTCTCTGTGGTCTCCACAGGGGATTCAGACATCCTTTCTTCTTGGGAGATGCAAGACGAGCCTGCATTCAAGTCACTGCAGGGATATCCGGCCTTATTTCGAGTCAGGGCATCGCGGTGTCCATTCCACTTGAGGCCGCAAACTCAGGATCCCTCTCACATACCTAGAGCTGAGAGAAGCCTCCTCTTGAGGTGCTTGTGGTAAGGTGGTATTCCTCAGGAGTCGAAGCCAGGGACTAACCTCTCATCTCGTGTTGATTCTTGGTCCACGGAGCTCTTTCGTGTTGCTACAGTGACCTCAGGATCCCTCTAGCCTTGAAACAGTGTTCTTGGGGTTTCTCTGGAGTGCCATCAAGGAAATCAAGGCTCCTTTCATGTGTGATGTGCAACACGGAATTGCTCTGCAGGCAGTGCAGGGGAATCGGGCCTCATCTCGCGGCGAGGGGGAAGTCTCATGGTTTTTCTCGAGTTGCGGCGGGAACCTGGGGTATATTCTCGAGTTACGACGGGGATGGCCCTTCCACACACGTGTGTGTTCAGCCATGTCAGGACTCCTGCCTAGTTGCGAGGGACAACTCGGGATTCTCCTCGAGGCTTGGCAGGGCAATTGGGACGCCTCTCCAGCTGAGACGGGAGACCAAGGGTCCCTTTCCACGTGCCACAGGAATCCTGGGTCTCCTATCAAGTTTCACGAGGAGTCAGGCATCGTCTCCTTTGAAGGCACTGATCTCCGCATACCTCTGGAGTTTTCAAAGGATGTGAGGCCTCCGGTCGCGATGAGGTGGGGAACTAGGTGTTTCTCTGTGGTCTCCACAGGGGATTCAGACATCCTTTCATCTTGGGAGATGCAAGACGAGCCTGCATTCAAGTCACTGCAGGGATATCCAGCCTTATCTCGTGTCAGGGCATCGCGGTGTCCATTCCACTTGAGGCCGCAAACTCAGGGTCCCTCTCACATACCTAGAGCTGAGAGAAGCCTCCTCTTGAGGTGCTTGTGGTAAGGTGGTATTCCTCTGGAGTCGAAGCCAGGAACTAACCTGTCATCTCGATTTGATTTTTGGCCCACAGAGCTCTTTCGTGTTACTACAGTGACCTCAGGATCCCTCTAGCCTTCAAACAGTGTTCTTGGGGTTTCTCTGGAGTGCCATCAAGGAAATCAAGGCTCCTTTCATGTGTGATGTGCAACACGGAATTGCTCGGCACGCAGTGCAGGGGAATCGGGCCTCATCTCGCGGCGAGGGGGAAGTCTCATGGTTTTTCTCGAGTTGCGGCGGGAACCTTCGGTATATTCTCCAGTTACGACGGGGATGGCCCATCCACCCACGTGTTTCTTCAACCACGTCAGGACTCCTGCCTAGTTGCGAGGGACAACTCTGGATTCTCCTCGAGGCTTGGCAGGGCAACTGGGACGCCTCTCCAGCTGAGGCGGGAGACCAAGTGTCCCTTTCCAAGTGCCACAGGAATCCTGGGACTCCTATCAAGTTTCACGAGGAGTCAGGCATCGTCTCCTTTGGAGGCACTGATCTCCGCGTACCTCTGGAGTTTCCAAAGGATGTGAGGCTATCGGTCGCGATGAGGTGGGGAACTAAGTCTTTCTCTGTGCTTTCCACAGGGGATTCAGACATCCTTTCGTCCTGGGAGATGCAAGACGAGCCTGCATTGAAGTCACTGCAGGGATATCCGGCCTTATTTCGAGTCAGGGCATCGCGGTGTCCATTCCACTTGAGGCCTCAAACTCAGGGTCCCTCTCACATACCTAGAGCTGAGAGAAGCCTCCTCTTGAGGTGCTTGTGGTAAGGTGGTATTCCTCTGGAGACGAATCCAGGGACTAACCTCTCTTTTCGAGTTGATTTTTGGTCCACAGAGTTCTTTCGTCTTGCTACAGTGACCTCAGGATCCCTCTATTCTTGAAACAGTGTTCTTGGGGTTTCTCGGGAGTGCCATCAAGGAAATCAAGGCTCCTTTCATGTGTGATGTGCAAGACGGAATTGCTCTGCACGCAGTACAGGGGAATCGGGCCTCATCTCTCATCGAGGGGGAAGTCTCATGGTTTTTCTCGAGTTGCGGCGGGAACCTGGGGTATATTCTCCAGTTACGACGGGGATGGCCCTTCCACACACGTGTTTCTTCAGCCACGTCAGGACTCCTGCCTAGTTGCGAGGGACAACTCGGGATTCTCCTCGAGGCTTGGCAGGGCAATTGGAACGCCTCTCCAGCTGAGGCGGGAGACCAAGGGTCCCTTTCCACGTGCCACAAGAATCCTGGGACTCCTATCAAGTTTCACGAGGAGTCAGGCATCGTCTCCTTTGGGGGCACTGATCTCCGCGTACCTCTGGAGTTTTCAAAGGATGTGAGGCCTCCGGTCGCGATGAGGTGGGGAACTAGGTGTTTCTCTGTGGTCTCCACAGGGGATACAGACATCCTTTCTTCTTGGGAGATGCAAGACGAGCCTGCATTCAAGTCACTGCAGGGATATCCAGCCTTATCTCGTGTCAGGGCATCGCGGTGTCCATTCCACTTGAGGCCGCAAACTCAGGGTCCCTCTCACATACCTAGAGCTGAGAGAAGCCTCCTCTTGAGGTGCTTGTGGTAAGGTGGTATTCCTCTGGAGTCGAAGCCAGGAACTAACCTGTCATCTCGAGTTGATTTTTGGCCCACAGAGCTCTTTCGTGTTGCTACAGTGACCTCAGGATCCCTCTAGCCTTCAAACAGTGTTCTTGGGGTTTCTCTGGAGTGCCATCAAGGAAATCAAGGCTCCTTTCATGTGTGATGTGCAACACGGAATTGCTCGGCACGCAGTGCAGGGGAATCGGGCCTCATCTCGCGGCGAGGGGGAAGTCTCATGGTTTTTCTCGAGTTGCGGCGGGAACCTGGGGTATATTCTCCAGTTACGACGGGGATGGCCCTTCCAACCACGTGTTTCTTCAACCACGTCAGGACTCCTGCCTAGTTGCGAGGGACAACTCTGGATTCTCCTCGAGGCTTGGCAGGGCAACTGGGACGCCTCTCCAGCTGAGGCGGGAGACCAAGTGTCCCTTTCCAAGTGCCACAGGAATCCTGGGACTCCTATCAAGTTTCACGAGGAGTCAGGCATCGTCTCCTTTGGAGGCACTGATCTCCGCGTACCTCTGGAGTTTTCAAAGGATGTGAGGCTATCGGTAGCGATGAGGTGGGGAACTAAGTCTTTCTCTGTGCTTTCCACAGGGGATTCAGACATCCTTTCGTCCTGGGAGATGCAAGACGAGCCTGCATTGAAGTCACTGCAGGGATATCCGGCCTTATTTCGAGTCAGGGCATCGCGGTGTCCATTCCACTTGAGGCCTCAAACTCAGGGTCCCTCTCACATACCTAGAGCTGAGAGAAGCCTCCTCTTGAGGTGCTTGTGGTAAGGTGGTATTCCTCTGGAGACGAATCCAGGGACTAACCTCTCTTTTCGAGTTGATTTTTGGTCCACAGAGTTCTTTCGTCTTGCTACAGTGACCTCAGGATCCCTCTATTCTTGAAACAGTGTTCTTGGGGTTTCTCGGGAGTGCCATCAAGGAAATCAAGGCTCCTTTCATGTGTGATGTGCAAGACGGAATTGCTCTGCACGCAGTACAGGGGAATCGGGCCTCATCTCTCATCGAGGGGGAAGTCTCATGGTTTTTCTCGAGTTGCGGCGGGAACCTGGGGTATATTCTCCAGTTACGACGGGGATGGCCCTTCCACACACGTGTTTCTTCAGCCACGTCAGGACTCCTGCCTAGTTGCGAGGGACAACTCGGGATTCTCCTCGAGGCTTGGCAGGGCAATTGGAACGCCTCTCCAGCTGAGGCGGGAGACCAAGGGTCCCTTTCTACGTGCCACAAGAATCCTGGGACTCCTATCAAGTTTCACGAGGAGTCAGGCATCGTCTCCTTTGGGGGCACTGATCTCCGCGTACCTCTGGAGTTTTCAAAGGATGTGAGGCCTCCGGTCGCGATGAGGTGGGGAACTAGGTGTTTCTCTGTGGTCTCCACAGGGGATACAGACAACCTTTCTTCTTGGGAAATGCAAGACGAGCCTGCATTCAAGTCACTGCAGGGATATCCGGCCTTATTTCGAGTCAGGGCATCGCGGTGTCCATTCCACTTGAGGCCTCAAACTCAGGATCCCTCTCACATACCTAGAGCTGAGAGAAGCCTCCTCTTGAGGTGCTTGTGGTAAGGTGGTATTCCTCAGGAGTCGAAGCCAGGGGCTAACCTCTCATCTCGTGTTGATTCTTGGTCCACGGAGCTCTTTCGTGTTGCTACAGTGACTTCAGGATCCCTCTAGCCTTGAAACAGTGTTCTTGGGGTTTCTCTGGAGTGCCATCAAGGAAATCAAGGCTCCTTTCATGTGTGATGTGCAACACGGATTTGCTCTGCACGCAGTGCAGGGGAATCGGGCCTCATCTCGCGGCGAGGGGGAAGTCTCATGGTTTTTCTCGAGTTGCGGCGGGAACCTGGGGTATATTCTCGAGTTACGACGGGGATGGCCCTTCCACACACGTGTTTGTTCAGCCACCTCAGGACTCTTGCCTAGTTGCGAGACACAACTCGGGATTCTCCTCGAGGCTTGGCAAGGCAATTGGGACGCCTCTCCAGCTGAGGCGGGAGACCAAGGGTCCCTTTCCACGTGCCACAGGAATCCTGGGACTCCTATCAAGTATCACGAGGAGTCAGGCATCGTCTCCTTTGAAGGCACTGATCTCCGCATACCTCTGGAGTTTTCAAAGGATGTGAGGCCTCCGGTCTCTATGAGGTGGGGAACTAGGTGTTTCTCTGTGGTCTTCACAGGGGATTCAGACATCCTTTCTTCTTGGGAGATGCAAGACGAGCCTGCATTCCAGTCACTGCAGGGATATCCAGCCTTATTTCGCGTCAGGGCATCGCGGTGTCCACTCCACTTGAGGCCGCAAACTCAGGGTCCCTCTCACATACCTAGAGCTGAGAGAAGCCTCCTCTTGAGGTGCTTGTGGTAAGGTGGTATTCCTCTGGAGTCGAAGCCAGGGACTAACCTCTCATCTCGAGTTGATTTTTGGCCCACGGAGCTCTTTCGTGTTGCTACAGTGACCTCAGGATCCCTCTAGCCTTGAAACAGTGTTCTTGGGGTTTCTCTGTAGTGCCATCAAGGAAATCAAGGCTCCTTTCATGTGTGATGTGCAACACGGAATTGCTCTGCACGCAGTGCAGGGGAATCGGGTCTCATCACGCGGCGAGGGGGAAGTCTCATGGTTTTTCTCGAGTTGCGGCGGGAACCTGGGGTATATTCTCCAGTTACGACGGGGATGGCCCTTCCACACACGTGTTTCTTCAGCCACGTCAGGACTCCTGCCTAGTTGCGAGGGACAACTCGGGATTCTCCTCGAGGCTTGGCAGGGCAATTGGAATGCCTCTCCAGCTGAGGCGGGAGACCAAGGGTCCCTTTCCACGTGCCACAAGAATCCTGGGACTCCTATCAAGTTTCACGAGGAGTCAGGCATTGTCTCCTTTGGAGGCACTGATCTCCGCGTACCTCTGGAGTTTTCAAAGGATGTGAGGCCTCCGGTCGCGTTGAGGTGGGGAACTAGGTGTTTCTCTGTGGTCTCCACAGGGGATTCAGACATCCTTTCTTCTTGGGAGATGCAAGACGAGCCTGCATTCAAGTCACTGCAGGGATATCCAGCCTTATTTCGAGTCAGGGCATTGCGGTGTCCATTCCACTTGAGGCCGCAAACTCAGGATCCCTCTCACATACCTAGAGCTGAGAGAAGCCTCCTCTTGAGGTGCTTGTGGTAAGGTGGTATTCCTCAGGAGTCGAAGCCAGGGACTAACCTCTCATCTCGTGTTGATTCTTGGTCCACGGAGCTCTTTCGTGTTGCTACAGTGACCTCAGGATCCCTCTAGCCTTGAAACAGTGTTCTTGGGGTTTCTCTGGAGTGCCATCAAGGAAATCAAGGCTCCTTTCATGTGTGATGTGCAACACGGAATTGCTCTGCAGGCAGTGCAGGGGAATCGGGCCTCATCTCGCGGCGAGGGGGAAGTCTCATGGTTTTTCTCGAGTTGCGGCGGGAACCTGGGGTATATTCTCGAGTTACGACGGGGATGGCCCTTCCACACACGTGTGTGTTCAGCCATGTCAGGACTCCTGCCTAGTTGCGAGGGACAACTCTGGATTCTCCTCGAGGCTTGGCAGGGCAATTGGGACGCCTCTCCAGCTGAGACGGGAGACCAAGGGTCCCTTTCCACGTGCCACAGGAATCCTGGGTCTCCTATCAAGTTTCACGAGGAGTCAGGCATCGTCTCCTTTGGAGGCACTGATCTCCGCATACCTCTGGAGTTTTCAAAGGATTTGAGGCCTCCTGTCGCGATGAGGTGGGGAACTAGGTCTTTCTCTGTGGTCTCCACAGGGGATTCAGACACCCTTTCGTCTTGGGAGATGCAAGACGAGCCTGCATTCCAGTCACTGCAGGGATATCCAGGCTTATTTCGAGTCAGGGCATCGCGGTGTCCATTCCACTTGAGGCCGCAAACTCAGGGTCCCTCTCACATACCTAGAGCTGAGAGAAGCCTCCTCTTGAGGTGCTTGTGGTAAGGTGGTATTCCTCTGGAGTCGAAGCCAGGGACTAACCTCTCATCTCGAGTTGATTTTTGGCCCACGGAGCTCTTTCTTGTTGCTACAGTGACCTCAGGATCCCTCTAGCCTTGAAACAGTGTTCTTGGGGTTTCTCTGGAGTGCCATGAAGGAAATCAAGGCTCCTTTCATGTGTGATGTGCAACACAGAATTGCTCTGCACGCAGTGCAGGGGAATCGGGCCTCATCTCGCGGCGAGGGGGAAGTCTCATGGTTTTTCTCGAGTTGCGGCGGGAACCTGGGGTATATTCTCGAGTTACGACGGGGATGGCCCTTCCACCCACGTGTTTGTTCAGCCATGTCAGGACTCTTGCCTAGTTGCGAGACACAACTCGGGATTCTCCTCGAGGATTGGCAAGGCAATTGGGACACCTCTCCAGCTGAGACGGGAGACCAAGGGTCCCTTTCCAAGTGCCACAGGAATCCTGGGACTCCTATCAAGTTTCACGAGGAGTCAGGCATCGTCTCCTTTGGAGGCACTGATCTCCGCGTACCTCTGGAGTTTTCAAAGGATGTGAGGCCTCCGGTCGCGATGAGGTGGGGAACTAGGTCTTTCTCTGTGGTCTCCACAGGGGATTCAGACATCCTTTCGTCCTGGGAGATGCAAGACGAGCCTGCATTGAAGTCACTGCAGGGATATCCGGCCTTATTTCGAGTCAGGGCATCGCGGTGTCCATTCCACTTGAGGCCGCAAACTCAGGGTCCCTCTCACATACCTAGAGCTGAGAGAAGCCTCCTCTTGAGGTGCTTGTGGTAAGGTGGTATTCCTCTGGAGACGAATCCAGGGACTAACCTCTCTTTTCGAGTTGATTTTTGGTCCACAGAGTTTTTCGTGTTGCTACAGTGACCTCAGGATCCCTCTATCCTTGAAACAGTGTTCTTGGGGTTTCTCTGGAGTGCCATCAAGGAAATCAAGGCTCCTTTCATGTGTGATGTGCAAGACGGAATTGCTCTGCACGCAGTACAGGGGAATCGGGCCTCATCTCGCATCGAGGGGGAAGTCTCATGGTTTTTCTTGAGTTGCGGCGGGAACCTGGGGTATATTCTCGAGTTACGACGGGGATGGCCCTTCCACCCACGTGTTTGTTCAGCCACGTTAGGACTCCTGCCTAGTTGCGAGGGACAACTCGGGATTTTCCTCGAGGCTTTGCAGGGCAATTGGAACGCCTCTCCAGCTGAGGCGGGAGACCAAGGGTCCCTTTCCACGTGCCACAGGAATCCTGGGACTCCTATCAAGTTTCACGAGGAGTCAGGCATCGTCTCCTTTGGAGGCACTGATCTCCGCGTACCTCTGGAGTTTTCAAAGGATGTGAGGCCTCCGGTCGCGATGAGGTGGGGAACTAGGTCTTTCTCTGTGGTCTCCACAGGGGATTCAGACATCCTTTCATCTTGGGAGATGCAAGACGAGCCTGCATTCAAGTCACTGCAGGGATATCCAGCCTTATTTCGCGTCAGGGCATCGCGGTGTCCATTCCTCTTGAGGCCGCAAACTCAGGGTCCCTCTCACATACCTAGAGCTGAGAGAAGCCTCCTCTTGAGGTGCTTGTGGTAAGGTGGTATTCCTCTGGAGTCGAAGCCAGGGACTAACCTCTCATCTCGAGTTGATTTTTGGCCCACGGAGCTCTTTCGTGTTGCTACAGTGACCTCAGGATCCCTCTAGCCTTGAAACAGTGTTCTTGGGGTTTCTCTGGAGTGCCATGAAGGAAATCAAGGCTCCTTTCATGTGTGATGTGCAACACAGAATTGCTCTGCACGCAGTGCAGGGGAATCGGGCCTCATCTCGCGGCGAGGGGGAAGTCTCATGGTTTTTCTCGAGTTGCGGCGGGAACCTGGGGTATATTCTCGAGTTACGACGGGGATGGCCCTTCCACCCACGTGTTTGTTCAGCCATGTCAGGACTCTTGCCTAGTTGCGAGACACAACTCGGGATTCTCCTCGAGGCTTGGCAAGGCAATTGGGACGCCTCTCCAGCTGAGACGGGAGACCAAGCGTCCCTTTCCACGTGCCACAGGAATCCTGGGACTCCTATCAAGTTTCACGAGGAGTCAGGCATCGTCTCCTTTGGAGGCACTGATCTCCGCGTACCTCTGGAGTTTTCAAAGGATGTGATCCCTCCGGTCGCGATGAGGTGGGGAACTAGGTCTTTCTCTGTGGTCTCCACAGGGGATTCAGACATCCTTTCGTCCTGGGAGATGCAAGACGAGCCTGCATTGAAGTCACTGCAGGGATATCCGGCCTTATTTCGAGTCAGGGCATCGCGGTGTCCATTCCACTTGAGGCCGCAAACTCAGGGTCCCTCTCACATACCTAGAGCTGAGAGAAGCCTCCTCTTGAGGTGCTTGTGGTAAGGTGGTATTCCTCTGGAGACGAATCCAGGGACTAACCTCTCTTTTCGAGTTGATTTTTGGTCCACAGAGTTCTTTCGTGTTGCTACAGTGACCTCAGGATCCCTCTATCCTTGAAACAGTGTTCTTGGGGTTTCTCTGGAGTGCCATCAAGGAAATCAAGGCTCCTTTCATGTGTGATGTGCAAGACGGAATTGCTCTGCACGCAGTGCAGGGGAATCGGGCCTCATCTCGCATCGAGGGGGAAGTCTCATGGTTTTTCTCGAGTTGCGGCGGGAACCTGGGGTATATTCTCGAGTTACGACGGGGATGGCCCTTCCACCCACGTGTTTGTTCAGCCACGTCAGGACTCCTGCCTAGTTGCGAGGGACAACTCGGGATTCTCCTCGAGGCTTGGCAGGGCAATTGGGACGCCTCTCCAGCTGAGGCGGGAGACCAAGGGTCCCTTTCCACGTGCCACAAGAATCCTGGAACTCCTATCAAGTTTCACGAGGAGTCAGGCATCGTCTCCTTTGGAGGCACTGATCTCCGCGTACCTCTGGAGTTTTCAAAGGATGTGAGGCCTCCGGTCGCGATGAGGTGGGGAACTAGGTCTTTCTCTGTGGTCTCCACAGGGGATTCAGACATCCTTTCATCTTGGGAGATGCAAGACGAGCCTGCATTCAAGTCACTGCAGGGATATCCGGCCTTATTTCGAGTCAGGGCATCGCGGTGTCCATTCCACTTGAGGCCGCAAACTCAGGATCCCTCTCACATACATAGAGCTGAGAGAAGCCGCCTCTTGAGGTGCTTGTGGTAAGGTGGTATTCCTCAGGAGTCGAAGCCAAGGACTAACCTCTCATCTCGTGTTGATTCTTGGTCCACGGAGCTCTTTCGTGTTGCTACAGTGACCTCAGGATCCCTCTAGCCTTGAAACAGTGTTCTTGGGGTTTCTCTGGAGTGCCATGAAGGAAATCAAGGCTTCTTTCATGTGTGATGTGCAACACGGAATTGCTCTGCACGCAGTGCAGGGGAATCGGGCCTCATCTCGCGGCGAGGGGGAAGTCTCATGGTTTTTCTCGAGTTGCGGCGGGAACCTGGGGTATATTCTCGAGTTACGACGGGGATGGCCCTTCCACACACGTGTGTGTTCATCCATGTCAGGACTCCTGCCTAGTTGCGAGGGACAACTCGGGATTATCCTCGAGGCTTTGCAGGGCAATTGGGACGCCTCTCCAGCTGAGACGGGAGACGAAGGGTCCCTTTCCACGTGCCACAGGAATCCTGGGTCTCCTATCAAGTTTCACGAGGAGTCAGGCATCGTCTCCTTTGGAGGCACTGATCTCCGCATACCTCTGGAGTTTTGAAAGGATTTGAGGCCTCCTGTCGCGATGAGGTGGGGAACTAGGTCTTTCTCTGTGGTCTCCACAGGGGATTCAGACACCCTTTCGTCTTGGAAGATGCAAGACGAACCTGCATTCCAGTCACTGCAGGGATACCCAGCCTTATTTCGAGTCAGGGCATCGCGGTGTCCGTTCCACTTGAGGCCGCAAACTCAGGGTCCCTCTCACATACCTAGAGCTGAGAGAAGCCTCCTCTTGAGGTGCTTGTGGTAAGGTGGTATTCCTCAGGAGTCGAAGCCAGGGACTAACCTCTCATCTCGAGTTGATTTTGCGTCCACGGAGCTCTTTCGTGTTGCTACAGTGACCTCAGGATCCCTCTAGCCTTGAAACAGTGTTCTTGGGATTTCTCTGGAGTGCCATCAAGGAAATCAAGACTCCTTTCATGTGTGATGTGCAACACAGAATTGCTCTGCACGCAGTGCAGGGGAATCGGGCCTCATCTCGCGGCGAGGGGGAAGTCTCATGGTTTTTCTCGAGTTGCGGCGGGAACCTGGGGTATATTCTCGAGTTACGACGGGGATGGCCCTTCCACACACGTGTTTGTTCAGCCACGTCAGGACTCTTGCCTAGTTGCGAGACACAACTCGGGATTCTCCTCGAGGCTTGGCAAGGCAATTGGGACGCCTCTCCAGCTGAGGCGGGAGACCAAGGGTCCCTTTCCACGTGCCACAGGAATCCTGGGACTCCTATCAAGTTTCACGAGGAGTCAGGCATCGTCTCCTTTGGAGGCACTGATCTCCGCGTACCTCTGGAGTTTTCAAAGGATGTGAGGCCTCCGGTCGCGATGAGGTGGGGAACTAGGTCTTTCTCTGTGGTCTCCACAGGGGATTCAGACATCCTTTCATCTTGGGACATGCAAGACGAGCCTGCATTCAAGTCACTGCAGGGATATCCAGCCTTATTTTGCGTCAGGGCATCGCGGTGTCCATTCCACTTGAGGCCGCAAACTCAGGGTCCTTCTCACATACCTAGAGCTGAGAGAAGCCTCCTCTTGAGGTGCTTGTGGTAAGGTTGTATTCCTCTGGAGTCGAAGCCAGGGAATAACCTATCATCTCGAGTTGATTTTTGGCCCACGGAGCTCTTTCGTGTTGCTACAGTGACCTCAGGATCCCTCTAGCCTTGAAACAGTGTTCTTGGGGTTTCTCTGGAGTGCCATGAAGGAAATCAAGGCTCCTTTCATGTGTGATGTGTAACACGGAATTGCTCTGCACGCAGTGCAGGGGAATCGGGCCTCATCTCGCGGCGAGGGGGAAGTCTCATGGTTTTTCTCGAGTTGCGGCGGGAACCTGGCGTATATTCTCGAGTTACGATGGGGATGGCCCTTCCACCCACGTGTTTCTTCAGCGACGTCAGGACTCCTGCCTAGTTGCGAGGGACAACTCTGGATTCTCCTTGAGGCTTGGCAGGGCAATTGGGACGCCTCTCCAGCTGAGGCGGGAGACCAAGTGTCCCTTTCCAAGTGCCACAGGAATCCTGGGACTCCTATCAAGTTTCACGAGGAGTCAGGCATCGTCTCCTTTGGAGGCACTGATCTCCGCGTACCTCTGGAGTTTTCAAAGGATGTGAGGCTATCGGTCGCGATGAGGTGGGGAACTAAGTCTTTCTCTGTGCTTTCCACAGGGGATTCAGACATCCTTTCGTCCTGGGAGATGCAAGACGAGCCTGCATTGAAGTCACTGCAGGGATATCCGGCCTTATTTCGAGTCAGGGCATCGCGGTGTCCATTCCACTTGAGGCCGCAAACTCAGGGTCCCTCTCACATACCTAGAGATGAGAGAAGCCTCCTCTTGCGGTGCTTGTGGTAAGGTGGTATTCCTCTGGAGACGAATCCAGGGACTAACCTCTCTTTTCGAGTTGATTTTTGGTCCACAGAGTTCTTTCGTGTTGCTACAGTGACCTCAGGATCCCTCTATCATTGAAACAGTGTTCTTGGGGTTTCCCTGGAGTGCCATCAAGGAAATCAAGGCTCCTTTCATGTGTGATGTGCAAGACGGAATTGCTCTGCACGCAGTACAGGGGAATCGGGCCTCATCTCGCATCGAGGGCGAAGTCTCATGGTTTTTCTCGAGTTGCGGCAGGAACCTGGGGTATATTCTCGAGTTACGACGGGGATGGCCCTTCCAACCACGTGTTTGTTCAGCCACGTCAGGACTCCTGCCTAGTTGCGAGGGACAACTCGGGATTCTCCTCGAGGCTTGGCAGGGCAATTGGAACGCCTCTCCAGCTGAGGCGGGAGACCAAGGGTCCCTTTCCACGTGCCACAAGAATCCTGGGACACCTATCAAGTTTCACGAGGAGTCAGGCATCGTCTCCTTTGGAGGCACTTATCTCCGCGTACCTCTGGATTTTTCAAAGGATGTGAGGCCTCCGGTCGCGATGAGGTGGGGAACTAGGTCTTTCTCTGTGGTCTCCACAGGGGATTCAGACATCCTTTCTTCTTGGGAGATGCAAGACGAGCCTGCATTCAAGTCACTGCAGGGATATCCGGCCTTATTTCGAGTCAGGGCATCGCGGTGTCCATTCCACTTGAGGCCGCAAACTCAGGATCCCTCTCACATACATAGAGCTGAGAGAAGCCTCCTCTTGAGGTGCTTGTGGTAAGGTGGTATTCCTCAGGAGTCGAAGCCAAGGACTAACCTCTCATCTCGTGTTGATTTTTGGTCCACGGAGCTCTTTCGTGTTGCTACAGTGACCTCAGGATCCCTCTAGCCTTGAAACAGTGTTCTTGGGGTTTCTCTGGAGTGCCATCAAGGAAATCAAGGCTCCTTTCATGTGTGATGTGCAACACGGAATTGCTCTGCACGCAGTGCAGGGGAATCGGGCCTCATCTCGCGGCGAGGGGGAAGTCTCATGGTTTTTCTCGAGTTGCGGCGGGAACCTGGGGTATATTCTCGAGTTACGACGGGGATGGCCCTTCCACACACGTGTGTGTTCATCCATGTCAGGACTCCTGCCTAGTTGCGAGGGACAACTCGGGATTCTCCTCGAGGCTTTGCAGGGCAATTGGGACGCCTCTCCAGCTGAGACGGGAGACGAAGGGTCCCTTTCCACGTGCCACAGGAATCCTGGGTCTCCTATCAAGTTTCACGAGGAGTCAGGCATCGTCTCCTTTGGAGGCACTGATCTCCGCATACCTCTGGAGTTTTGAAAGGATTTGAGGCCTCCTGTCGCGATGAGGTGGGGAACTAGGTCTTTCTCTGTGGTCTCCACAGGGGATTCAGACACCCTTTCGTCTTGGGAGATGCAAGACGAACCTGCATTCCAGTCACTGCAGGGATACCCAGCCTTATTTCGAGTCAGGGCATCGCGGTGTCCATTCCACTTGAGGCCGCAAACTCAGGGTCCCTCTCACATACCTAGAGCTGAGAGAAGCCTCCTGTTGAGGTGCTTGTGGTAAGGTGGTATTCCTCTGGAGTCGAAGCCAGGGACTAACCTCTCATCTCGAGTTGATTTTTGGTCCACGGAGCTCTTTCGTGTTGCTACAGTGACCTCAGGATCCCTCTAGCCTTGAAACAGTGTTCTTGGGGTTTCTCTGGAGTGCCATCAAGGAAATCAAGGCTCCTTTCATGTGTGATGTGCAACACAGAATTGCTCTGCACGCAGTGCAGGGGAATCGGGCCTCATCTCGCGGCGAGGGGGAAGTCTCTTGGTTTTTCTCGAGTTGCGGCGGGAACCTGGGGTATATTCTCGAGTTACGACGGGGATGGCCCTTCCACCCACGTGTTTGTTCAGCCACGTCAGGACTCTTGCCTAGTTGCGAGACACAACTCGGGATTCTCCTCGAGGCTTGGCAAGGCAATTGGGACGCCTCTCCAGCTGAGGCGGGAGACCAAGGGTCCCTTTCCAATTGCCACAGGAATCCTGGGACTCCTATCAAGTTTCACGAGAAGTCAGGCATCGTCTCCTTTGGAGGCACTGCTCTCCGCGTACCTCTGGAGTTTTCAAAGGATGTGAGGCCTCCGGTCGCGATGAGGTGGGGAACTAGGTCTTTCTCTGTGGTCTCCACAGGGGATTCAGACATCCTTTCATCATGGGAGATGCAAGACGAGCCTGCATTCAAGTCACTGCAGGGATATCCAGCCTTATTTCGCGTCAGGGCATCGCGGTGTCCATTCCACTTGAGGCCGCAAACTCAGGGTCCCTCTCACATACCTAGAGCTGAGAGAAGCCTCCTCTTGAGGTGCTTGTGGTAAGGTGGTATTCCTCTGGAGTCGAAGCCAGGGACTAACCTCTCATCTCGAGTTGATTTTTGGCCCACGGAGCTCTTTCGTGTTGCTACAGTGACCTCAGGATCCCTCTAGCCTTGAAACAGTGTTCTTGGGGTTTCTCTGGAGTGCCATCAAGGAAATCAAGGCTCCTTTCATGTGTGATGTGCAACACGGAATTGCTCTGCACGCAGTGCAGGGGAATCGGGCCTCATCTCGCGGCGAGGGGGAAGTCTCATGGTTTTTCTCGAGTTGCGGCGGGAACCTGGGGTATATTCTCGAGTTACGACGGGGATGGCCCTTCCACCCACGTGTTTCTTCAGCGACGTCAGGACTCCTGCCTAGTTGCGAGGGACAACTCTGGATTCTCCTCGAGGCTTGGCAGGGCAATTGGGACGCCTCTCCAGCTGAGGCGGGAGACCAAGGGTCCCTTTCCACGTGCCACAAGAATCCTGGGACTCCTATCAAGTTTCACGAGGAGTCAGGCATCGTCTCCTTTGGAGGCACTGATCTCCGCGTACCTCTGGAGTTTTCAAAGGGTGTGAGGCCTCCGGTCGCGATGAGGTGGGGAACTAGGTGTTTCTCTGTGGTCTCCACAGGGGATTCAGACATCCTTTCGTCTTGGGAGATGCAAGACGAGCCTGCATTCCAGTCACTGCAGGGATATCCGGCCTTATTTCGAGTCAGGGCATCGCGGTGTCCGTTCCACTTGAGGCCGCAAACTCAGGGTCCCTCTCACATACCTAGAGCTGAGAGAAGCCTCCTCTTGAGGTGCTTGTGGTAAGGTGGTATTCCTCAGGAGTCGAAGCCAGGGACTAACCTCTCATCTCGAGTTGATTTTGCGTCCACGGAGCTCTTTCGTGTTGCTACAGTGACCTCAGGATCCCTCTAGCCTTGAAACAGTGTTCTTGGGGTTTCTCTGGAGTGCCATCAAGGAAATCAAGGCTCCTTTCATGTGTGATGTGCAACACAGAATTGCTCTGCACGCAGTGCAGGGGAATCGGGCCTCATCTCGCGGCGAGGGGGAAGTCTCATGGTTTTTCTCGAGTTGCGGCGGGAACCTGGGGTATATTCTCGAGTTACGACGGGGATGGCCCTTCCACACACGTGTTTGTTCAGCCACGTCAGGACTCTTGCCTAGTTGCGAGACACAACTCGGGATTCTCCTCGAGGCTTGGCAAGGCAATTGGGACGCCTCTCCAGCTGAGGCGGGAGACCAAGGGTCCCTTTCCACGTGCCACAGGAATCCTGGGACTCCTATCAAGTTTCACGAGGAGTCAGGCATCGTCTCCTTTGGAGGCACTGATCTCCGCGTACCTCTGGAGTTTTCAAAGGATGTGAGGCCTCCGGTCGCGATGAGGTGGGGAACTAGGTCTTTCTCTGTGGTCTCCACAGGGGATTCAGACATCCTTTCATCTTGGGAGATGCAAGACGAGCCTGCATTCAAGTCACTGCAGGGATATCCAGCCTTATTTTGCGTCAGGGCATCGCGGTGTCCATTCCACTTGAGGCCGCAAACTCAGGGTCCTTCTCACATACCTAGAGCTGAGAGAAGCCTCCTCTTGAGGTGCTTGTGGTAAGGTGGTATTCCTCTGGAGTCGAAGCCAGGGAATAACCTATCATCTCGAGTTGATTTTTGGCCCACGGAGCTCTTTCGTGTTGCTACAGTGACCTCAGGATCCCTCTAGCCTTGAAACAGTGTTCTTGGGGTTTCTCTGGAGTGCCATGAAGGAAATCAAGGCTCCTTTCATGTGTGATGTGTAACACGGAATTGCTCTGCACCCAGTGCAGGGGAATCGGGCCTCATCTCGCGGCGAGGGGGAAGTCTCATGGTTTTTCTCGAGTTGCGGCGGGAACCTGGGGTATATTCTCGAGTTACGATGGGGATGGCCCTTCCACCCACGTGTTTCTTCAGCGACGTCAGGACTCCTGCCTAGTTGCGAGGGACAACTCTGGATTCTCCTTGAGGCTTGGCAGGGCAATTGGGACGCCTCTCCAGCTGAGGCGGGAGACCAAGTGTCCCTTTCCAAGTGCCACAGGAATCCTGGGACTCCTATCAAGTTTCACGAGGAGTCAGGCATCGTCTCCTTTGGAGGCACTGATCTCCGCGTACCTCTGGAGTTTTCAAAGGATGTGAGGCTATCGGTCGCGATGAGGTGGGGAACTAAGTCTTTCTCTGTGCTTTCCACAGGGGATTCAGACATCCTTTCGTCCTGGGAGATGCAAGACGAGCCTGCATTGAAGTCACTGCAGGGATATCCGGCCTTATTTCGAGTCAGGGCATCGCGGTGTCCATTCCACTTGAGGCCGCAAACTCAGGGTCCCTCTCACATACCTAGAGATGAGAGAAGCCTCCTCTTGCGGTGCTTGTGGTAAGGTGGTATTCCTCTGGAGACGAATCCAGGGACTAACCTCTCTTTTCGAGTTGATTTTTGGTCCACAGAGTTCTTTCGTGTTGCTACAGTGACCTCAGGATCCCTCTATCATTGAAACAGTGTTCTTGGGGTTTCTCTGGAGTGCCATCAAGGAAATCAAGGCTCCTTTCATGTGTGATGTGCAAGACGGAATTGCTCTGCACGCAGTACAGGGGAATCGGGCCTCATCTCGCATCGAGGGCGAAGTCTCATGGTTTTTCTCGAGTTGCGGCAGGAACCTGGGGTATATTCTCGAGTTACGACGGGGATGGCCCTTCCAACCACGTGTTTGTTCAGCCACGTCAGGACTCCTGCCTAGTTGCGAGGGACAACTCGGGATTCTCCTCGAGGCTTGGCAGGGCAATTGGAACGCCTCTCCAGCTGAGGCGGGAGACCAAGGGTCCCTTTCCACGTGCCACAAGAATCCTGGGACACCTATCAAGTTTCACGAGGAGTCAGGCATCGTCTCCTTTGGAGGCACTGATCTCCGCGTACCTCTGGATTTTTCAAAGGATGTGAGGCCTCCGGTCGCGATGAGGTGGGGAACTAGGTGTTTCTCTGTGGTCTCCACAGGGGATTCAGACATCCTTTCTTCTTGGGAGATGCAAGACGAGCCTGCATTCAAGTCACTGCAGGGATATCCGGCCTTATTTCGAGTCAGGGCATCGCGGTGTCCATTCCACTTGAGGCCGCAAAATCAGGATCCCTCTCACATACCTAGAGCTGAGAGAAGCCTCCTCTTGAGGTGCTTGTGGTAAGGTGGTATTCCTCTGGAGTCGAAGCCAGGGACTAACCTCTCATCTCGAGTTGATTTTTGGCCCACGGAGCTCTTTCGTGTTGCTACAGTGACCTCAGGATCCCTCTAGCCTTGAAACAGTGTTCTTGGGGTTTCTCTGGAGTGCCATCAAGGAAATCAAGGCTCCTTTCATGTGTGATGTGCAACACGGAATTGCTCTGCACGCAGTGCAGGGGAATCGGGCCTCATCTCTCGGCGAGGGGGAAGTCTCATGGTTTTTCTCGAGTTGCGGCGGGAACCTGGGGTATATTCTCCAGTTACGATGGGGAGGGCCCTTCCACACACGTGTTTCTTCAGCGACGTCAGGACTCCTGCCTAGTTGCGAGGGACAACTCGGGATTCTCCTCGAGGCTTGGCAGGGCAATTGGGACGCCTCTCCAGCTGAGGCGGGAGACCAAGTGTCCCTTTCCAAGTGCCACAGGAATCCTGGGACTCCTATCAAGTTTCACGAGGAGTCAGGCATCGTCTCCTTTGGAGGCACTGATCTCCGTGTACCTCTGGAGTTTTCAAAGGATGTGAGGCTATCGGTCGCGATGAGGTGGGGAACTAAGTCTTTCTCTGTGCTTTCCACAGGGGATTCAGACATCCTTTCGTCCTGGGAGATGCAAGACGAGCCTGCATTGAAGTCACTGCAGGGATATCCGGCCTTATTTCGAGTCAGGGCATCGCGGTGTCCATTCCACTTGAGGCCGCAAACTCAGGGTCCCTCTCACATACCTAGAGCTGAGAGAAGCCTCCTCTTGAGGTGCTTGTGGTAAGGTGGTATTCCTCTGGAGACGAATCCAGGGACTAACCTCTCTTTTCGAGTTGATTTTTGGTCCACAGAGTTCTTTCGTGTTGCTACAGTGACCTCAGGATCCCTCTAGCCTTGAAACAGTGTTCTTGGGGTTTCTCTAGAGTGCCATCAAGGAAATCAAGGCTCCTTTCATGTGTGATGTGCAAGACGGAATTGCTCTGCACGCAGTACAGGGGAATCGGGCCTCATCTCGCATCGAGGGGGAAGTCTCATGGTTTTTCTCGAGTTGCGGCGGGAACCTGGGGTATATTCTCGAGTTACGACGGGGATGGCCCTTCCACCCACGTGTTTGTTCAGCCACGTCTGTACTCCTGCCTAGTTGCGAGGGACAACTCGGGATTCTCCTCGAGGCTTGGCAGGGCAATTGGAACGCCTCTCCAGCTGAGGCGGGAGACCAAGTGTCCCTTTCCACGTGCCACAAGAATCCTGGGACTCCTATCAAGTTTCACGAGGAGTCAGGCATCGTCTCCTTTGGAGGCACTGATCTCCGCGTACCTCTGGAGTTTCCAAAGGATGTGAGGCCTCCGGTCACGATGAGGTGAGGAACTAGGTGTTTCTCTGTGGTCTCCACAGGGAATTCAGACATCCTTTCTTCTTGGGAGATGCAAGACGAGCCTGCATTCAAGTCACTGCAGGGATATCCGGCCTTATTTCGAGTCAGGGCATCGCGGTGTCCATTCCACTTGAGGCCGCAAACTCAGGATCCCTCTCACATACCTAGAGCTGAGAGAAGCCTCCTCTTGAGGTGCTTGTGGTAAGGTGGTATTCCTCTGGAGTCGAAGCCAGGGACTAACCTCTCATCTCGTGTTGATTCTTGGTCCACGGAGCTCTTTCGTGTTGCTACAGTGACCTCAGGATCCCTCTAGCCTTGAAACAGTGTTCTTGGGGTTTCTCTGGAGTGCCATCAAGGAAATCAAGGCTCCTTTCATGTGTGATGTGCAACACGGAATTGCTCTGCACGCAGTGCAGGGGAATCGGGCCTCATCTCGCGGCGAGGGGGAAGTCTCATGGTTTTTCTCGAGTTGCGGCGGGAACCTGGGGTATATTCTCGAGTTACGACGGGGATGGCCCTTCCACACACGTGTTTGTTCATCCACGTCAGGACTCTTGCCTAGTTGCGAGACACAACTCGGGATTCTCCTCGAGGCTTGGCAAGGCAATTGGGACGCCTCTCCAGCTGAGGCGGGAGACCAAGGGTCCCTTTCCACGTGCCACAAGAATCCTGGGACACCTATCAAGTTTCACGAGGAGTCAGGCATCGTCTCCTTTGGAGGCACTGATCTCCGCGTACCTCTGGATTTTTCAAAGGATGTGAGGCCTCCGGTCGCGATGAGGTGGGGAACTAGGTGTTTCTCTGTGGTCTCCACAGGGGATTCAGACATCCTTTCTTCTTGGGAGATGCAAGACGAGCCTGCATTCAAGTCACTGCAGGGATATCCGGCCTTATTTCGAGTCAGGGCATCGCGGTGTCCATTCCACTTGAGGCCGCAAAATCAGGATCCCTCTCACATACCTAGAGCTGAGAGAAGCCTCCTCTTGAGGTGCTTGTGGTAAGGTGGTATTCCTCTGGAGTCGAAGCCAGGGACTAACCTCTCATCTCGAGTTGATTTTTGGCCCACGGAGCTCTTTCGTGTTGCTACAGTGACCTCAGGATCCCTCTAGCCTTGAAACAGTGTTCTTGGGGTTTCTCTGGAGTGCCATCAAGGAAATCAAGGCTCCTTTCATGTGTGATGTGCAACACGGAATTGCTCTGCACGCAGTGCAGGGGAATCGGGCCTCATCTCTCGGCGAGGGGGAAGTCTCATGGTTTTTCTCGAGTTGCGGCGGGAACCTGGGGTATATTCTCCAGTTACGATGGGGAGGGCCCTTCCACACACGTGTTTCTTCAGCGACGTCAGGACTCCTGCCTAGTTGCGAGGGACAACTCGGGATTCTCCTCGAGGCTTGGCAGGGCAATTGGGACGCCTCTCCAGCTGAGGCGGGAGACCAAGTGTCCCTTTCCAAGTGCCACAGGAATCCTGGGACTCCTATCAAGTTTCACGAGGAGTCAGGCATCGTCTCCTTTGGAGGCACTGATCTCCGTGTACCTCTGGAGTTTTCAAAGGATGTGAGGCTATCGGTCGCGATGAGGTGGGGAACTAAGTCTTTCTCTGTGCTTTCCACAGGGGATTCAGACATCCTTTCGTCCTGGGAGATGCAAGACGAGCCTGCATTGAAGTCACTGCAGGGATATCCGGCCTTATTTCGAGTCAGGGCATCGCGGTGTCCATTCCACTTGAGGCCGCAAACTCAGGATCCCTCTCACATACCTAGAGCTGAGAGAAGCCTCCTCTTGAGGTGCTTGTGGTAAGGTGGTATTCCTCTGGAGACGAATCCAGGGACTAACCTCTCTTTTCGAGTTGATTTTTGGTCCAGAGAGTTCTTTCGTGTTGCTACAGTGACCTCAGGATCCCTCTAGCCTTGAAACAGTGTTCTTGGGGTTTCTCTAGAGTGCCATCAAGGAAATCAAGGCTCCTTTCATGTGTGATGTGCAAGACGGAATTGCTCTGCACGCAGTACAGGGGAATCGGGCCTCATCTCGCATCGAGGGGGAAGTCTCATGGTTTTTCTCGAGTTGCGGCGGGAACCTGGGGTATATTCTCGAGTTACGACGGGGATGGCCCTTCCACCCACGTGTTTGTTCAGCCACGTCTGTACTCCTGCCTAGTTGCGAGGGACAACTCGGGATTCTCCTCGAGGCTTGGCAGGGCAATTGGAACGCCTCTCCAGCTGAGGCGGGAGACCAAGTGTCCCTTTCCACGTGCCACAAGAATCCTGGGACTCCTATCAAGTTTCACGAGGAGTCAGGCATCGTCTCCTTTGGAGGCACTGATCTCCGCGTACCTCTGGAGTTTCCAAAGGATGTGAGGCCTCCGGTCACGATGAGGTGAGGAACTAGGTGTTTCTCTGTGGTCTCCACAGGGAATTCAGACATCCTTTCTTCTTGGGAGATGCAAGACGAGCCTGCATTCAAGTCACTGCAGGGATATCCGGCCTTATTTCGAGTCAGGGCATCGCGGTGTCCATTCCACTTGAGGCCGCAAACTCAGGGTCCCTCTCACATACCTAGAGCTGAGAGAAGCCTCCTCTTGAGGTGCTTGTGGTAAGGTGGTATTCCTCTGGAGTCGAAGCCAGGGACTAACCTCTCATCTCGTGTTGATTCTTGGTCCACGGAGCTCTTTCGTGTTGCTACAGTGACCTCAGGATCCCTCTAGCCTTGAAACAGTGTTCTTGGGGTTTCTCTGGAGTGCCATCAAGGAAATCAAGGCTCCTTTCATGTGTGATGTGCAACACGGAATTGCTCTGCACGCAGTGCAGGGGAATCGGGCCTCATCTCGCGGCGAGGGGGAAGTCTCATGGTTTTTCTCGAGTTGCGGCGGGAACCTGGGGTATATTCTCGAGTTACGACGGGGATGGCCCTTCCACACACGTGTTTGTTCATCCACGTCAGGACTCTTGCCTAGTTGCGAGACACAACTCGGGATTCTCTTCGAGGCTTGGCAAGGCAATTGGGACGCCTCTCCAGCTGAGGCGGGAGACCAAGGGTCCCTTTCCACGTGCCAGAGGAATCCTGGGACTCCTATCAAGTTTCACGAGGAGTCAGGCATCGTCTCCTTTGGAGGCACTGATCTCCGCGTACCTCTGGAGTTTTCAAAGGATGTGAGGCCTCCGGTCGCGATGAGGTGGGGAACTAGGTCTTTCTCTGTGGTCTCCACAGGGGATTCAGACATCCTTTCATCTTGGGAGATGCAAGACGAGCCTGCATTCAAGTCACTGCAGGGATATCCAGCCTTATTTCGCGTCAGGGCATCGCGGTGTCCATTCCACTTGAGGCCGCAAACTCAGGGTCCCTCTCACATACCTAGAGCTGAGAGAAGCCTCCTCTTGAGGTGCTTGTGGTAAGGTGGTATTCCTCTGGAGTCGAAGCCAGGGACTAACCTCTCATCTCGAGTTGATTTTTGGCCCACGGAGCTCTTTCGTGTTCCTACAGTGACCTCAGGATCCCTCTAGCCTTGAAACAGTGTTCTTGGGGTTTCTCTGGAGTGCCATCAAGGAAATCAAGGCTCCTTTCATGTGTGATGTGCAACATGGAATTGCTCTGCACGCAGTGCAGGGGAATCGGGCCTCATCTCGCGGCGAGGGGGAAGTCTCATGGTTTTTCTCGAGTTGCGGCGGGAACCTGGGGTATATTCTCGAGTTACGACGGGGATGGCCCTTCCACCCACGTGTTTCTTCAGCGACGTCAGGACTCCTGCCTAGTTGCGAGGGACAACTCTGGATTCTCCACGAGGCTTTGCAGGGCAATTGGGACGCCTCTCCAGCTGAGGCGGGAGACCAAGTGTCCCTTTCCAAGTGCCACAGGAATCCTGGGACTCCTATCAAGTTTCACGAGAAGTCAGGCATTGTCTCCTTTTGAGGCACTGATCTCCGCGTACCTCTGGAGTTTTCAAAGGATATGAGGCTATCGGTCGCGATGAGGTGGGGAACTAAGTCTTTCTCTGTGCTTTCCACAGGGGATTCAGACATCCTTTCGTCCTGGGAGATGCAAGACGAGCCTGCATTGAAGTCACTGCAGGGATATCCGGCCTTATTTCGAGTCAGGGCATCGCGGTGTCCATTCCACTTGAGGCCGCAATCTCAGGGTCCCTCTCACATACCTAGAGCTGAGAGAAGCCTCCTCTTGAGGTGCTTGTGGTAAGGTGGTATTCCTCTGGAGACGAATCCAGGGACTAACCTCTCTTTTCGAGTTGATTTTTGGTCCACAGAGTTCTTTCGTGTTGCTACAGTGACCTCAGGATCCCTCTAGCCTTGAAACAGTGTTCTTGGGGTTTCTCTGGAGTGCCATGAAGGAAATCAAGGCTCCTTTCATGTGTGATGTGCAACACGGAATTGCTCTGCACGCAGTACAGGGGAATCAGGCCTCATCTCGTATCGAGGGGGAAGTCTCATGGTTTTTCTCGAGTTGCGGCGGGAACCTGGGGTATATTCTCGAGTTACGACGGGGATGGCCCTTCCACCCACGTGTTTGTTCAGCCACGTCAGGACTCCTGCCTAGTTGCGAGGGACAACTCGGGATTCTCCTCGAGGCTTGGCAGGGCAATTGGAACGCCTCTCCAGCTGAGGCGGGAGACCAAGGGTCCCTTTCCACGTGCCACAAGAATCCTGGGACTCCTATCAAGTTTCACGAGGAGTCAGGCATCGTCTCCTTTGGAGGCACTGATCTCCGCGTACCTCTGGAGTTTTCAAAGGATGTGAGGCCTCCATTCGCGATGAGGTGGGGAACTAGGTCTTTCTCTGTGGTCTCCACAGGGGATTCAGACATCCTTTCTTCTTGGGAGATGCAAGACAAGCCTGCATTCAAGTCACTGCAGGGATATCCGGCCTTATTTCGAGTCAGGGCATCGCGGTGTCCATTCCACTTGAGGCCGCAAACTCAGGATCCCTCTCACATACCTAGAGCTGAGAGAAGCCTCCTCTTGAGGTGCTTGTGGTAAGGTGGTATTCCTCAGGAGTCGAAGCCAGGGACTAACCTCTCATCTCGTGTTGATTCTTGGTCCACGGAGCACTTTCATGTTGCTACAGTGACCTCAGGATCCCTCTAGCCTTGAAACAATGTTCTTGGGGTTTCTCTGGAGTGCCATGAAGGAAATCAAGGCTCCTTTCATGTGTGATCTGCAACCCGGAATTGCTCTGCACGCAGTGCAGGGCAATCGGGCCTCATCTCGCGGCGAGGGGGAAGTCTCATGATTTTTCTCGAGTTGCGGCGGGAACCTGGGGTATATTCTCGAGTTACGACGGGGATGGCCCTACCACACACGTGTGTGTTCAGCCATGTCAGGACTCCTGCCTAGTTGCGAGGGACAACTCGGGATTCTCCTCGAGGTTTGGCAGGGCAATTGGGACGCCTCTCCAGCTGAGACGGGAGACCAAGGGTCCCTTTACACGTTCCACAAGAATCCTGGGACTCCTATCAAGTTTCACGAGGAGTCAGGCATCGTCTCCTTTGGAGGCACTGATCTCCGCATACCTCTGGAGTTTTCAAAGGATTTGAGGCCTCCTGTCGCGATTAGGTGGGGAACTAGGTCTTTCTCTGTGGTCTCCACAGGGGATTCAGACACCCTTTCGTCTTGGGAGATGCAAGACGAGCCTGCATTCCAGTCACTGCAGGGATATCCGGCCTTATTTCGAGTCAGGGCATCGCGGTGTCCATTCCACTTGAGGCCGCAAACTCAGGGTCCCTCTCACATACCTAGAGCTGAGAGAAGCCTCCTCTTGAGGTGCTTGTGGTAAGGTGGTATTCCTCTGGAGTCGAAGCCAGGGACTAACCTCTCATCTCGAGTTGATTTTTGGTCCACGGAGCTCTTTCATGTTGCTACAGTGACCTCAGGATCCCTCTAGCCTTGAAACAGTGTTCTTGGGGTTTCTCTGGAGTGCCATGAAGGAAATCAAGGCTCCTTTCATGTGTGATGTGCAACACAGAATTGCTGTGCACGCAGTGCAGGAGAATCGGGCCTCATCTCGCGGCGAGGGGGAAGTCTCATGGTTTTTCTCGAGTTGCGGCGGGAACCTGGGGTATATTCTCGAGTTACGACGGGGATGGCCCTTCCACACACGTGTTTGTTCAGCCACGTCAGGACTCTTGCCTAGTTGCGAGACACAACTCGGGATTCTCCTCGAGGCTTGGCAAGGCAATTGGGACGCCTCTCCAGCTGAGGCCGGAGACCAAGGGTCCCTTTCCACGTGCCACAGGAATCCTGGGACTCCTATCAAGTTTCACGAGGAGTCAGGCATCGTCTCCTTTGGAGGCACTGATCTCCGCGTACCTCTGGAGTTTTCAAAGGATGTGAGGCCTCCGGTCGCGATGAGGTGGGGAACTAGGTCTTTCTCTGTGGTCTCCACAGGGGATTCAGACATCCTTTCATCTTGGGAGATGCAAGACGAGCCTGCATTCAAGTCACTGCAGGGATATCCAGCCTTATTTCGCGTCAGGGCATCGCGGTGTCCATTCCACTTGAGGCCGCAAACTCAGGGTCCCTCTCACATACATAGAGCTGAGAAAAGCCTCCTCTTGAAGTGCTTGTGGTAAGGTGGTATTCCTCTGGAGTCGAAGCCAGGGACTAACCTCTCATCTCGAGTTGATTTTTGGCCCACGGAGCTCTTTCGTGTTGCTACAGTGACCTCAGGATCCCTCTAGCCTTGAAACAGTGTTCTTGGGGTTTCTCTGGAGTGCCATCAAGGAAATCAAGGCTCCTTTCATGTGTGATGTGCAACACGGAATTGCTCTGCACGCAGTGCAGGGGAATCGGGCCTCATCTCGCGGCGAGGGGGAAGTCTCATGGTTTTTCTCGAGTTGCGGCGGGAACCTGGGGTATATTCTCGAGTTACGTCGGGGATGGCCCTTCCACCCACGTGTTTGTTCAGCCACGTCAGGACTCCTGCCTTGTTGCGAGGGACAACTCGGGATTCTCCTCGAGGCTTTGCAGGGCAATTGGGACGCCTCTCCAGCTGAGACGGGAGACCAAGGGTCCCTTTCCACGTGCCACAGGAATCCTGGGACTCCTATCAAGTTTCACGAGGAGTCAGGCATCGTCTCCTTTGGAGGCACTGCTCTCCGCGTACCTCTGGAGTTTTCAAAGGATGTGAGGCCTCCGGTCGCGATGAGGTGGGGAATTAGGTCTTTCTCTGTGGTCTCCACAGGGGATTCAGACATCCTTTCATCTTGGGAGATGCAAGACGAGCCTGCATTCAAATCACTGCAGGGATATCCAGCCTTATTTCGCGTCAGGGCATCGCGGTGTCCATTCCACTTGAGGCCGCAAACTCAGGGTCCCTCTCACATACCTAGAGCTGAGAGAAGCCTCCTCTTGAGGTGCTTGTGGTAAGGTGGTATTCCTCTGGAGTCGAAGCCAGGGACTAACCTCTCATCTCGAGTTGATTTTTGGCCCACGGAGCTCTTTCGTGTTGCTACAGTGACCTCAGGATCCCTCTAGCCTTGAAACAGTGTTCTTGGGGTTTCTCTGGAGTGCCATCAAGGAAATCAAGGCTCCTTTCATGTGTGATGTGCAACACGGAATTGCTCTGCACGCAGTGCAGGGGAATCGGGCCTCATCTCGCGGCGAGGGGGAAGTCTCATGGTTTTTCTCGAGTTGCGGCGGGAACCTGGGGTATATTCTCGAGTTACGACGGGGATGGCCCTTCCACCCACGTGTTTCTTCAGCCACGTCAGGACTCCTGCCTAGTTGCGAGGGACAACTCGGGATTCTCCTCGAGGTTTGGCAGGGCAATTGGGACGCCTCTCCAGCTGAGACGGGAGACCAAGGGTCCCTTTACACGTTCCACAGGAATCCTGGGACTCCTATCAAGTTTCACGAGGAGTCAGGCATCGTCTCCTTTGGAGGCACTGATCTCCGCATACCTCTGGAGTTTTCAAAAGATTTGAGGCCTCCTGTCGCGATGAGGTGGGGAACTAGGTCTTTCTCTGTGGTCTCCACAGGGGATTCAGACACCCTTTCGTCTTGGGAGATGCAAGACGAGCCTGCATTCCAGTCACTGCAGGGATATCCGGCCTTATTTCGATTCAGGGCATCGCGGTGTCCATTCCACTTGAGGCCGCAAACTCAGGGTCCCTCTCACATACCTAGAGCTGAGAGAAGCCTCCTCTTGAGGTGCTTGTGGTAAGGTGGTATTCCTCTGGAGTCGAAGCCAGGGACTAACCTCTCATCTCGAGTTGATTTTTGGTCCACGGAGCTCTTTCGTGTTGCTACAGTGACCTCAGGATCCCTCTAGCCTTGAAACAGTGTTCTTGGGGTTTCTCTGGAGTGCCATGAAGGAAATCAAGGCTCCTTTCATGTGTGATGTGCAACACAGAATTGCTGTGCACGCAGTGCAGGAGAATCGGGCCTCATCTCGCGGCGAGGGGGAAGTCTCATGGTTTTTCTCGAGTTGCGGCGGGAACCTGGGGTATATTCTCGAGTTACGACGGGGATGGCCCTTCCACACACGTGTTTGTTCAGCCACGTCAGGACTCTTGCCTAGTTGCGAGACACAACTCGGGATTCTCCTCGAGGCTTGGCAAGGCAATTGGGACGCCTCTCCAGCTGAGGCCGGAGACCAAGGGTCCCGTTCCACGTGCCACAGGAATCCTGGGACTCCTATCAAGTTTCACGAGGAGTCAGGCATCGTCTCCTTTGGAGGCACTGATCTCCGCGTACCTCTGGAGTTTTCAAAGGATGTGAGGCCTCCGGTCGCGATGAGGTGGGGAACTAGGTCTTTCTCTGTGGTCTCCACAGGGGATTCAGACATCCTTTCATCTTGGGAGATGCAAGACGAGCCTGCATTCAAGTCACTGCAGGGATATCCAGCCTTATTTCGCGTCAGGGCATCGCGGTGTCCATTCCACTTGAGGCCGCAAACTCAGGGTCCCTCTCACATACATAGAGCTGAGAAAAGCCTCCTCTTGAAGTGCTTGTGGTAAGGTGGTATTCCTCTGGAGTCGAAGCCAGGGACTAACCTCTCATCTCGAGTTGATTTTTGGCCCACGGAGCTCTTTCGTGTTGCTACAGTGACCTCAGGATCCCTCTAGCCTTGAAACAGTGTTCTTGGGGTTTCTCTGGAGTGCCATGAAGGAAATCAAGGCTCCTTTCATGTGTGATGTGCAACACGGAATTGCTCTGCACGCAGTGCAGGGGAATCGGGCCTCATCTCGCGGCGAGGGGGAAGTCTCATGGTTTTTCTTGAGTTGCGGCGGGAACCTGGGGTATATTCTCGAGTTACGTCGGGGATGGCCCTTCCACCCACGTGTTTGTTCAGCCACGTCAGGACTCCTGCCTTGTTGCGAGGGACAACTCGGGATTCTCCTCGAGGCTTTGCAGGGCAATTGGGACGCCTCTCCAGCTGAGACGGGAGACCAAGGGTCCCTTTCCACGTGCCACAGGAATCCTGGGACTCCTATCAAGTTTCACGAGGAGTCAGGCATCGTCTCCTTTGGAGGCACTGCTCTCCGCGTACCTCTGGAGTTTTCAAAGGATGTGAGGCCTCCGGTCGCGATGAGGTGGGGAATTAGGTCTTTCTCTGTGGTCTCCACAGGGGATTCAGACATCCTTTCTTCTTGGGAGATGCAAGACGAGCCTGCATTCAAATCACTGCAGGGATATCCAGCCTTATTTCGCGTCAGGGCATCGCGGTGTCCATTCCACTTGAGGCCGCAAACTCAGGGTCCCTCTCACATACCTAGAGCTGAGAGAAGCCTCCTCTTGAGGTGCTTGTGGTAAGGTGGTATTCCTCTGGAGTCGAAGCCAGGGACTAACCTCTCATCTCGAGTTGATTTTTGGCCCACGGAGCTCTTTCGTGTTGCTACAGTGACCTCAGGATCCCTCTAGCCTTGAAACAGTGTTCTTGGGGTTTCTCTGGAGTGCCATCAAGGAAATCAAGGCTCCTTTCATGTGTGATGTGCAACACGGAATTGTTCTGCACGCAGTGCAGGGGAATCGGGCCTCATCTCGCGGCGAGGGGGAAGTCTCATGGTTTTTCTCGAGTTGCGGCGGGAACCTGGGGTATATTCTCGAGTTACGACGGGGATGGCCCTTCCACCCACGTGTTTCTTCAGCCACGTCAGGACTCCTGCCTAGTTGCGAGGGACAACTCTGGATTCTCCTCGAGCCTTTGCAAGGCAATTGGGACGCCTCTCCAGCTGAAGTGGGAGACCAAGTGTCCCTTTCCAAGTGCCACAGGAATCCTGGGACTCCTATCAAGTTTCACGAGGAGTCAGGCATCGTCTCCTTTGGAGGCACTGATCTCCGCGTACCTCTGGAGTTTTCAAAGGATGTGAGGCTATCGGTCGCGATGAGGTGGGGAACTAAGTCTTTCTCTGTGCTTTCCACAGGGGATTCAGACATCCTTTCGTCCTGGGAGATGCAAGACGAGCCTGCATTGAAGTCACTGCAGGGATATCCGGCTTTATTTCGAGTCAGGGAATCGCGGTGTCCATTCCACTTGAGGCCGCAAACTCAGGGTCCCTCTCACATACCTAGAGCTGAGAGAAGCCTCCTCTTGAGGTGCTTGTGGTAAGGTGGTATTCCTCTGGAGACGAATCCAGGGACTAACCTCTCTTTTCGAGTTGATTTTTGGTCCACAGAGTTCTATCGTGTTGCTACAGTGACCTCAGGATGCCTCTATCCTTGAAACAGTGTTCTTGGGGTTTCTCTGGAGTGCTATCAAGGAAATCAAGGCTCCTTTCATGTGTGATGTGCAAGACGGAATTGCTCTGCACGCAGTACAGGGGAATCGAGCCTCATCTCGCATCGAGGGGGAAGTCTCATGGTTTTTCTCGAGTTGCGGCGGGAACCTGGGGTATATTCTCGAGTTACGACGGGGATGGCCCTTCCACCCACGTGTTTCTTCAGCCACGTCAGGACTCCTGCCTAGTTGCGAGGGACAACTCGGGATTTTCCTCGAGGCTTGGCAGGGCAATTGGAACGCCTCTCCAGCTGAGGCGGGAGACCAATGGTCCCTTTCCACGTGCCACAAGAATCCTGGGACTCCTATCAAGTTTCACGAGGAGTCAGGCATCGTCTCCTTTGGAGGCACTGATCTCCGCGTACCTCTGGAGTTTTCAAAGGATGTGAGGCCTCCGGTCGCGATGAGGTGGGGAACTAGGTCTTTCTCTGTGGTCTCCACAGGGGATTCAGACATCCTTTCTTCTTGGGAGATGCAAGACGAGCCTGCATTCAAGTCACTGCAGGGATATCCGGCCTTATTTCGAGTCAGGGCATCACGGTGTCCATTCCACTTGAGGCCGCAAACTCAGGATCCCTCTCACATACCTAGAGCTGAGAGAAGCCTCCTCTTGAGGTGCTTGTGGTAAGGTGGTATTCCTCAGGAGTCGAAGCCAGGGACTAACCTCTCATCTCGTGTTGATTCTTGGTCCACGGAGCTCTTTCGTGTTGCTACAGTGACCTCAGGATCCCTCTAGCCTTGAAACAGTGTTCTTGGGGTTTCTCTGGAGTGCCATCAAGGAAATCAAGGCTCCTTTCATGTGTGATGTGCAACACGGAATTGCTCTGCACGCAGTGCAGGGGAATCGGGCCTCATCTCGTGGCGAGGGGGAAGTCTCATGGTTTTTCTCGAGTTGCGGCGGGAACCTGGGGTATATTCTCGAGTTACGACGGGGATGGCCCTTCCACACACGTGTGTGTTCAGCGACGTCAGGACTCCTGCCTAGTTGCAAGGGACAACTCGGGATTCTCCTCGAGGCTTTGCAGGGCAATTGGGACGCCGCTCCAGCTGAGGCCGGAGACCAAGGGTCCCTTTCCACGTGCCACAGGAATCCTGGGTCTCCTATCAAGTTTCACGAGGAGTCAGGCATCCTCTCCTTTGGAGGCACTGATCTCCGCGTACCTCTGGAGTTTTCAAAGGATGTGAGGCCTCCAGTCGCGATGAGGTGGGGAACTAGGTCTTTCTCTGTGGTCTCCACAGGGGATTCAGACATCCTTTCATCTTGGGAGATGCAAGACAAGCCTGCATTCAAGTCACTGCAGGGATATCCAGCCTTATTTCGCGTCAGGGCATCACGGTGTCCATTCCACTTGAGGCCGCAAACTCAGGGTCCCTCTCACATACCTAGAGCTGAGAGAAGCCTCCTCTTGAGGTGCTTGTGGTAAGGTGGTATTCCTCTGGAGTCGAAACCAGGCACTAACCTCTCATCTCGAGTTGATTTTTGGCTCAAGGAGCTCTTTCTTGTTGCTACAGTGACCTCAGGATCCCTCTAGCCTTGAAACAGTGTTCTTGGGGTTTCTCTGGAGTGCCATGAAGGAAATCAAGGCTCCTTTCTTGTGTGATGTGCAACACGGAATTGCTCTGCACGCAGTGCAGGGGAATCGGGCCTCATCTCGCGGCGAGGGGGAAGTCTCATGGTTTTTCTCGAGTTGCGGCGGGAACCTGGGGTATATTCTCGAGTTACGACGGGGATGGCCCTTCCACCCACGTGTTTCTTCAGCGACGTCAGGACTCCTGCCTAGTTGCGAGGGACAACTCTGGATTCTCCTCGAGGCTTGGCAGGGCAATTGAGACGCCTCTCCAGCTGAGGCGGGAGACCAAGTGTCCCTTTCCAAGTGCCACAGGAATCCTGGGACTCCTATCAAGTTTCACGAGGAGTCAGGCATCGTCTCCTTTGGAGGCACTGATCTCCGCGTACCTCTGGAGTTTTCAAAGGATGTGAGGCCTCCGGTCGCGATGAGGTGGGGAACTAGGTCTTTCTCTGTGGTCTCCACAGGGGATTCAGACATCCTTTCGTCCTGGGAGATGCAAGCCGAGCCTGCATTGAAGTCACTGCAGGGATATCCGGCCTTATTTCGAGTCAGGGCATCGCGGTGTCCATTCCACTTGAGGCCGCAAACTCAGGGTCCCTCTCACATACCTAGAGCTGAGAGAAGCCTCCTCTTGAGGTGCTTGGGGTAAGGTGGTATTCCTCTGGAGACGAATCCAGGGACTAACCTCTCTTTTCGAGTTGATTTTTGGTCCACAGAGTTCTTTCGTGTTGCTACAGTGACCTCAGGATCCCTCTATCCTTGAAACAGTGTTCTTGGGGTTTCTCTGGAGTGCCATCAAGGAAATCAAGGCTCCTTTCATGTGTGATGTGCAAGACGGAATTGCTCTGCACGCAGTACAGGGGAATCGGGCCTCATCTCGCATCGAGGGGGAAGTCTCATGGTTTTTCTCGAGTTGCGGCGGGAACCTGGGGTATATTCTCGAGTTACGACGGGGATGGTCCTTCCACCCACGTGTTTGTTCAGCCACGTCAGGACTCCTGCCTAGTTGCGAGGGACAACTCGGGATTCTCCTCGAGGCTTGGCACGGCAATTGGAACGCCTCTCCAGCTGAGGCGGGAGACCAAGGGTCCCTTTCCACGTGCCACAAGAATCCTGGGACTCCTATCAAGTTTCACGAGGAGTCAGGCATCGTCTCCTTTGGAGGCACTGATCTCCGCGTACCTCTGGAGTTTTCAAAGGATGTGAGGCCTCCGGTCGCGATGAGGTGGGGAACTAGGTGTTTCTCTGTGGTCTCCACAGGGGATTCAGACATCCTTTCTTCTTGGGAGATGCAAGACGAGCCTGCATTCAAGTCACTGCAGGGATATCCGGCCTTATTTCGAGTCAGGGCTTCGCGGTGTCCATTCCACTTGAGGCCTCAAACTCAGGATCCCTCTCACATACCTAGAGCTGAGAGAAGCCTCCTCTTGAGGTGCTTGTGGTACGGTGGTATTCCTCAGGAGTCGAAGCCAGGGACTAACCTCTCATCTCGTGTTGATTCTTGGTCCACAGAGCTCTTTCGTGTTCCTACAGTGACCTCAGGATCCCTCTAGCCTTGAAACAGTGTTCTTGGGGTTTCTCTGGAGTGCCATCAAGGAAATCAAGGCTCCTTTCATGTGTGATGTGCAACACGGAATTGCTCTGCACGCAGTGCAGGGGAATCGGGCCTCATCTCGCGGCGAGGGGGAAGTCTCATGGTTTTTCTCGAGTTGCGGCGGGAACCTGGGGTATATTCTCGAGTTACGACGGGGATGGCCCTTCCACACACGTGTGTGTTCAGCCATGTCAGGACTCCTGCCTAGTTGCGAGGGACAACTCTGGATTCTCCTCGAGGCTTGGCAGGGCAATTGGGACGCCTCTCCAGCTGAGGCGGGAGACCAAGAGTCCCTTTCCAAGTGCCACAGGAATCCTGGGTCTCCTATCAAGTTTCACGAGGAGTCAGGCATCGTCTCCTTTGGAGGCACTGATCTCCGCGTACCTCTGGAGTTTTCAAAGGATGTGAGGCCTCCGGTCGCGATGACGTGGGGAACTAGGTCTTTCTCTGTGGTCTCCACAGGGGATTCAGACATCCTTTCGTCCTGCGAGATGCAAGACGAGCCTGCATTGAAGTCACTGCAGGGATATCCGGCCTTATTTCGAGTCAGGGTATCGCGGTGTCCATTCCACTTGAGGCCGCAAACTCAGGGTCCCTCTCACATACCTAGAGCTGAGAGAAGCCTCCTCTTGAGGTGCTTGGGGTAAGGTGGTATTCCTCTGGAGACGAATCCAGGGACTAACCTCTCTTTTCGAGTTGATTTTTGGTCCACAGAGTTCTTTCGTGTTGCTACAGTGACCTCAGGATCCCTCTATCCTTGAAACAGTGTTCTTGGGGTTTCTCTGGAGTGCCATCAAGGAAATCAAGGCTCCTTTCATGTGTGATGTGCAAGACGGAATTGCTCTGCACGCAGTACAGGGGAATCGGGCCTCATCTCGCATCGAGGGGGAAGTCTCATGGTTTTTCTCGAGTTGCGGCGGGAACCTGGGGTATATTCTCGAGTTACGACGGGGATGGTCCTTCCACCCACGTGTTTGTTCAGCCACGTCAGGACTCCTGCCTAGTTGCGAGGGACAACTCGGGATTCTCCTCGAGGCTTGGCAGGGCAATTGGAACGCCTCTCCAGCTGAGGCAGGAGACCAAGGATCCCTTTCCACGTGCCACAAGAATCCTGGGACTCCTATCAAGTTTCACGAGGAGTCAGGCATCGTCTCCTTTGGAGGCACTGATCTCCGTGTACCTCTGGAGTTCTCAAAGGATGTGAGGCCTCCGGTCGCGATGAGGTGGGGAACTAGGTCTTTCTCTGTGGTCTCCACAGGGGATTCAGACATCCTTTCTTCTTGGGAGATGCAAGACGAGCCTGCATTCAAGTCACTGCAGGGATATCCGGCCTTATTTCGAGTCAGGGCATCGCGGTGTCCATTCCACTTGAGGCCTCAAACTCAGGATCCCTCTCACATACCTAGAGCTGAGAGAAGCCTCCTCATGAGGTGCTTGTGGTAAGGTGATATTCCTCAGGAGTCGAAGCCAGGGACTAACCTCTCATCTCGTATTGATTCTTGGTCCACAGAGCTCTTTCGTGTTCCTACAGTGACCTCAGGATCCCTCTAGCCTTGAAACAGTGTTCTTGGGGTTTCTCTGGAGTGCCATCAAGGAAATCAAGGCTCCTTTCATGTGTGATGTGCAACACGGAATTGCTCTGCACGCAGTGCAGGGGAATCGGGCCTCATCTCGCGGCGAGGGGGAAGTCTCATGGTTTTTCTCGAGTTGCGGCGGGAACCTGGGGTATATTCTCGAGTTACGACGGGGATGGCCCTTCCACACACGTGTGTGTTCAGCCATGTCAGGACTCCTGCCTATTTGCGAGGGACAACTCGGGATTCTCCTCGAGGCTTTGCAGGGCAATTGGGACGCCTCTCCAGCTGAGACGGGAGACCAAGGGTCCCTTTCCACGTGCCACAGGAATCCTGGGTCTCCTATCAAGTTTCCCGAGGAGTCAGGCATCGTCTCCTTTGGAGGCACTGATCTCCGCATACCTCTGGAGTTTTCAAAGGATTTGAGGCCTCCTGTCGCGATGAGGTGGGGAACTAGGTCTTTCTCTGTGGTCTCCACAGGGGATTCAGACACCCTTTCGTCTTGGGAGATGCAAGACGAGCCTGCATTCCAGTCACTGCAGGGATATCCGGCCTTATTTCGAGTCAGGGCATCGCGGTGTCCATTCCACTTGAGGCCGCAAACTCAGGGTCCCTCTCACATACCTAGAGCTGAGAGAAGCCTCCTCTTGAGGTGCTTGTGGTAAGGTGGTATTCCTCTGGAGTCGAAGCCAGGGACTAACCTTTCATCTCGAGTTGATTTTTGGCCCACGGAGCTTTTTCGTGTTGCTACAGTAACCTCAGGATCCCTCTAGCCTTGAAACAGTGTTCTTGGGGTTTCTCTGGAGTGCCATCAAGGAAATCAAGGCTCCTTTCATGTGTGATGTGCAACACGGAATTGCTCTGCACGCAGTGCAGGGGAATCGGGCCTCATCTCGCGGCGAGGGGGAAGTCTCATGGTTTTTCTCGAGTTGCGGCGGGAACCTGGGGTATATTCTCGAGTTACGACGGGGATGGCCCTTCCACCCACGTGTTTCTTCAGCGACGTCAGGACTCCTGCCTAGTTGCGAGGGACAACTCTGGATTCTCCTCGAGGCTTGGCAGGGCAATTGGGACGCCTCTCCAGCTGAGGCGGGAGACCAAGAGTCCCTTTCCAAGTGCCACAGGAATCCTGGGACTCCTATCAAGGTTCACGAGGAGTCAGGCATCGTCTCCTTTGGAGGCACTGATCTCCGCGTACCTCTGGAGTTTTCAAAGGATGTGAGGCTATCGGTAGCGATGAGGTGGGGAACTAAGTCTTTCTCTGTGCTTTCCACAGGGGATTCAGACATCCTTTCGTCCTGGGAGATGCAAGACGAGCCTGAATTGACGTCACTGCAGGGATATCCGGCCTTATTTCGAGTCAGGGCATCGCGGTGTCCATTCCACTTGAGGCCGCAAACTCAGGGTCCCTCTCACATACCTAGAGCTGAGAGAAGCCTCCTCTTGAGGTGCTTGTGGTAAGGTGGTATTCCTCTGGAGATGAATCCAGGGACTAACCTCTCTTTTCGAGTTGATTTTTGGTCCACAGAGTTCTTTCGTGTTGCTACAGTGACCTCAGGATCCCTCTATCCTTGAAACAGTGTTCTTGGGGTTTCTCTGGAGTGCCATCAAGGAAATCAAGGCTCCTTTCATGTGTGATGTGCAAGACGGAATTGCTGTGCACGCAGTACAGGGGAATCGGGCCTCATCTCGCATCGAGGGGAAGTCTCATGATTTTTCTCGAGTTGCGGCGGGAACCTGGGGTATATTCTCGAGTTACGACGGGGATGGCCCTTCCACCCACGTGTTTCTTCAGCCACGTCAGGACTCCTGCCTACTTGCGAGGGACAACTCGGGATTCTCCTCGAGGCTTGGCAGGGCAATTGGGACGCCTCTCCAGCTGAGGCGGGAGACCAAGGGTCCCTTTCCACGTGCCACAGGAATCCTGGGACTCCTATCAAGTTTCACGAGGAGTCAGGCATCGTCTCCTTTGGAGGCACTGATCTCCGCGTACCTCTGGAGTTTTCAAAGGATGTGAGGCCTCCGGTCGCGATGAGGTGGGGAACTAGGTGTTTCTTTGTGGTCTCCACAGGGGATTCAGACATCCTTTCTTCTTGGGAGATGCAAGACGAGCCTGCATTCAAGTCACTGCAGGGATATCCGGCCTTATTTCGAGTCAGGGCATCGCGGTGTCCATTCCACTTGAGGCCTCAAACTCAGGATCCCTCTCACATACCTAGAGCTGAGAGAAGCCTCCTCTTGAGGTGCTTGTGGTAAGGTGGTATTCCTCAGGAGTCGAAGCCAGGGACTAACCTCTCATCTCGTGTTGATTCTTGGTCCACAGAGCTCTTTCGTGTTCCTACAGTGACCTCAGGATCCCTCTAGCCTTGAAACAGTGTTCTTGGGGTTTCTCTGGAGTGCCATCAAGGAAATCAAGGCTCCTTTCATGTGTGATGTGCAACACGGAATTGCTCTGCACGCAGTGCAGGGGAATCGGGCCTCATCTCGCGGCGAGGGGGAAGTCTCATGGTTTTTCTCAAGCTGCAGCGGGAACCTGGGGTATATTCTCGAGTTACGACGGGGATGGCCCTTCCACACACGTGTGTGTTCAGCCATGTCAGGACTCCTGCCTAGTTGCGAGGGACAACTCGGGATTCTCCTCGAGGCTTTGCAGGGCAATTGGGACGCCTCTCCAGCTGAGACGGGAGACCAAGGGTCCCTTTCCACGTGCCACAGGAATCCTGGGTCTCCTATCAAGTTTCACGAGGAGTCAGGCATCGTCTCCTTTGGAGGCACTGATCTCCGCGTACCTCTGGAGTTTTCAAAGGATGTGAGGCCTCCGGTCGCGATGACGTGGGGAACTAGGTCTTTCTCTGTGGTCTCCACAGGGGATTCAGACATCCTTTCGTCCTGGGAGATGCAAGACGAGCCTGCATTGAAGTCACTGCAGGGATATCCGGCCTTATTTCGAGTCAGGGTATCGCGGTGTCCATTCCACTTGAGGCCGCAAACTCAGGGTCCCTCTCACATACCTAGAGCTGAGAGAAGCCTCCTCTTGAGGTGCTTGGGGTAAGGTGGTATTCCTCTGGAGACGAATCCAGGGACTAACCTCTCTTTTCGAGTTGATTTTTGGTCCACAGAGTTCTTTCGTGTTGCTACAGTGACCTCAGGATCCCTCTATCCTTGAAACAGTTTTCTTGGGGTTTCTCTGGAGTGCCATCAAGGAAATCAAGGCTCCTTTCATGTGTGATGTGCAAGACGGAATTGCTCTGCACGCAGTACAGGGGAATCGGGCCTCATCTCGCATCGAGGGGGAAGTCTCATGGTTTTTCTCGAGTTGCGGCGGGAACCTGGGGTATATTCTCGAGTTACGACGGGGATGGTCCTTCCACCCACGTGTTTGTTCAGCCACGTCAGGACTCCTGCCTAGTTGCGAGGGACAACTCGGGATTCTCCTCGAGGCTTGGCAGGGCAATTGGAACGCCTCTCCAGCTGAGGCAGGAGACCAAGGATCCCTTTCCACGTGCCACAAGAATCCTGGGACTTCTATGAAGTTTCACGAGGAGTCAGGCATCGTCTCCTTTGGAGGCACTGATCTCCGTGTACCTCTGGAGTTCTCAAAGGATGTGAGGCCTCCGGTCGCGATGAGGTGGGGAACTAGGTGTTTCTCTGTGGTCTCCACAGGGGATTCAGACATCCTTTCTTCTTGGGAGATGCAAGACGAGCCTGCATTCAAGTCACTGCAGGGATATCCGGCATTATTTCGAGTCAGGGCATCGCGGTGTCCATTCCACTTGAGGCCTCAAACTCAGGATCCCTCTCACATACCTAGAGCTGAGAGAAGCCTCCTCTTGAGGTGCTTGTGGTAAGGTGGTATTCCTCAGGAGTCGAAGCCAGGGACTAACCTCTCATCTCGTGTTGATTCTTGGTCCACAGAGCTCTTTCGTGTTCCTACAGTGACCTCAGGATCCCTCTAGCCTTGAAACAGTGTTCTTGGGGTTTCTCTGGAGTGCCATCAAGGAAATCAAGGCTCCTTTCATGTGTGATGTGCAACACGGAATTGCTCTGCACGCAGTGCAGGGGAATCGGGCCTCATCTCGCGGCGAGGGGGAAGTCTCATGGTTTTTCTCGAGTTGCGGCGGGAACCTGGGGTATATTCTCGAGTTACGACGGGGATGGCCCTTCCACACACGTGTGTGTTCAGCCATGTCAGGACTCCTGCCTAGTTGCGAGGGACAACTCGGGATTCTCCTCGAGGCTTTGCAGGGCAATTGGGACGCCTCTCCAGCTGAGACGGGAGACCAAGGGTCCCTTTCCACGTGCCACAGGAATCCTGGGTCTCCTATCAAGTTTCACGAGGAGTCAGGCATCGTCTCCTTTGGAGGCAGTGATCTCCGCGTACCTCTGGAGTTTTCAAAGGATGTGAGGCTATCGGTAGCGATGAGGTGGGGAACTAAGTCTTTCTCTGTGCTTTCCACAGGGGATTCAGACATCCTTTCGTCCTGGGAGATGCAAGACGAGCCTGCATTGAAGTCACTGCAGGGATATCCGGCCTTATTTCGAGTCAGGGCATCGCGGTGTCCATTCCACTTGAGGCCGCAAACTCAGGGTCCCTCTCACATACCTAGAGCTGAGAGAAGCCTCCTCTTGAGGTGCTTGTGGTAAGGTGGTATTCCTCTGGAGATGAATCCAGGGACTAACCTCTCTTTTCGAGTTGATTTTTGGTCCACAGAGTTCTTTCGTGTTGCTACAGTGACCTCAGGATCCCTCTATCCTTGAAACAGTGTTCTTGGGGTTTCTCTGGAGTGCCATCAAGGAAATCAAGGCTCCTTTCATGTGTCATGTGCAAGACGGAATTGCTCTGCACGCAGTTCAGGGGAATCGGGCCTCATCTCGCATCGAGGGGAAGTCTCATGATTTTTCTCGAGTTGCGGCGGGAACCTGGGGTATATTCTCGAGTTACGACGGGGATGGCCCTTCCACCCACGTGTTTCTTCAGCCACGTCAGGACTCCTGCCTAGTTGCGAGGGACAACTCGGGATTCTCCTCGAGGCTTGGCAGGGCAATTGGAACGCCTCTCCAGCTGAGGCGGGAGACCAAGGGTCCCTTTCCACGTGCCAGAGGAATCCTGGGACTCCTATCAAGTTTCACGAGGAGTCAGGCATCGTCTCCTTTGGAGGCACTGATCTCCGCGTACCTCTGGAGTTTTCAAAGGATGTGAGGCCTCCGGTCGTGATGAGGTGGGGAACTAGGTGTTTCTTTGTGGTCTCCACAGGGGATTCAGACATCCTTTCTTCTTGGGAGATGCAAGACGAGCCTGCATTGAAGTCACTGCAGGGATATCCGGCCTTATTTCGAGTCAGGGCATCGCGGTGTCCATTCCACTTGAGGCCTCAAACTCAGGATCCCTCTCACATACCTAGAGCTGAGAGAAGCCTCCTCTTGAGGTGCTTTTGGTAAGGTGGTATTCCTCAGGAGTCGAAGCCAGGGACTAACCTCTCATCTCGTGTTGATTCTTGGTCCACGGAGCTCTTTCGTGTTCCTACAGTGACCTCAGGATCCCTCTAGCCTTGAAACAGTGTTCTTGGGGTTTCTCTTGAGTGCCATCAAGGAAATCAAGGCTCCTTTCATGTGTGATGTGCAACACGGAATTGCTCTGCACGCAGTGCAGGGGAATCGGGCCTCATCTCGCGGCGAGGGGGAAGTCTCATGGTTTTTCTCGAGTTGCGGCGGGAACCTGGGGTATATTCTCGAGTTACGACGGGGATGGCCCTTCCACACACGTGTGTGTTCAGCCATGTCAGGACTCCTGCCTAGTTGCGAGGGACAACTCGGGATTCTCCTCGAGGCTTTGCAGGGCAATTGGGACGCCTCTCCAGCTGAGGCGGGAGACCAAGGGTCCCTTTACACGTGCCACAGGAATCCTGGGTCTCCTATCAAGTTTCACGAGGAGTCAGGCATCGTCTCCTTTGGAGGCACTGATCTCCGCGTACCTCTGGAGTTTTCAAAGGATGTGAGGCCTCCGGTCGCGATGACGTGGGGAACTAGGTCTTTCTCTGTGGTCTCCACAGGGGATTCAGACATCCTTTCGTCCTGCGAGATGCAAGACGAGCCTGCATTGAAGTCACTGCAGGGATATCCGGCCTTATTTCGAGTCAGGGTATCGCGGTGTCCATTCCACTTGAGGCCGCAAACTCAGGGTCCCTCTCACATACCTAGAGCTGAGAGAAGCCTCCTCTTGAGGTGCTTGGGGTAAGGTGGTATTCCTCTGGAGACGAATCCAGGGACTAACCTCTCTTTTCGAGTTGATTTTTGGTCCACAGAGTTCTTTCGTGTTGCTACAGTGACCTCAGGATCCCTCTATCCTTGAAACAGTGTTCTTGGGGTTTCTCTGGAGTGCCATCAAGGAAATCAAGGCTCCTTTCATGTGTGATGTGCAAGACGGAATTGCTCTGCACGCAGTACAGGGGAATCGGGCCTCATCTCGCATCGAGGGGGAAGTCTCATGGTTTTTCTCGAGTTGCGGCGGGAACCTGGGGTATATTCTCGAGTTACGACGGGGATGGTCCTTCCACCCACGTGTTTGTTCAGCCACGTCAGGACTCCTGCCTAGTTGCGAGGGACAACTCGGGATTCTCCTCGAGGCTTGGCAGGGCAATTGGAACGCCTCTCCAGCTGAGGCAGGAGACCAAGGATCCCTTTCCACGTGCCACAAGAATCCTGGGACTCCTATCAAGTTTCACGAGGAGTCAGGCATCGTCTCCTTTGGAGGCACTGATCTCCGTGTACCTCTGGAGTTCTCAAAGGATGTGAGGCCTCCGGTCGCGATGAGGTGGGGAACTAGGTGTTTCTCTGTGGTCTCCACAGGGGATTCAGACATCCTTTCTTCTTGGGAGATGCAAGACGAGCCTGCATTCAAGACACTGCAGGGATATCTGGCCTTATTTCGAGTCAGGGCATCGCGGTGTCCATTCCACTTGAGGCCTCAAACTCAGGATCCCTCTCACATACCTAGAGCTGAGAGAAGCCTCCTCTTGAGGTGCTTGTGGTAAGGTGGTATTCCTCAGGAGTCGAAGCCAGGGACTAACCTCTCATCTCGTGTTGATTCTTGGTCCACGGAGCTCTTTCGTGTTGCTACAGTGACCTCAGGATCCCTCTAGCCTTGAAACAGTGTTCTTGGGGTTTCTCTGGAGTGCCATCAAGGAAATCAAGGCTCCTTTCATGTCTGATGTGCAACACGGAATTGCTCTGCACGCAGTGCAGGGAAATCGGGCCTCATCTCGCGGCGAGGGGGAAGTCTCATGGTTTTTCTCGAGTTGCGGCGGGAACCTGGGGTATATTCTCGAGTTACGACGGGGATGGCCCTTCCACCCACGTGTTTCTTCAGCCACGTCAGGACTCCTGCCTAGTTGCGAGGGACAACTCTGGATTCTCCTCGAGGCTTGGCAGGGCAATTGGAACGCCTCTCCAGCTGAGGCGGGAGACCAAGGGTCCCTTTCCACGTGCCACAAGAATCCTGGGACTCCTATCAAGTTTCACGAGGAGTCAGGCATCGTCTCCTTTGGAGGCACTGATCTCCGCGTACCTCTGGAGTTTTCAAAGGATGTGAGGCCTCCGGTCGCGATGAGGTGGGGAACTAGGTGTTTCTCTGTGGTCTCCACAGGGGATTCAGACATCCTTTCTTCTTGGGAGATGCAAGACGAGCCTGCATTCCAGTCACTGCAGGGATATCCGGCCTTATTTCGAGTCAGGGCATCGCGGTGTCCATTCCACTTGAGGCCTCAAACTCAGGATCCCTCTCACATACCTAGAGCTGAGAGAAGCCTCCTCTTGAGGTGCTTGTGGTAATGTGGTATTCCTCACGAGTCGAAGCCAGGGACTAACCTCTCATCTCGTGTTGATTCTTGGTCCACAGAGCTCTTTCGTGTTGCTACAGTGACCTCAGGATCCCTCTAGCCTTGAAACAGTGTTCTTGGGGTTTCTCTGGAGTGCCATCAAGGAAATCAAGGCTCCTTTCATGTGTGATGTGCAACACGGAATTGCTCTGCACGCAGTGCAGGGGAATCGGGCCTCATCTCGCGGCGAGGGGGAAGTCTCATGGTTTTTCTCGAGTTGCGGCGGGAACCTGGGGTATATTCTCGAGTTACGACGGGGATGGCCCTTCCACACACGTGTGTGTTCAGCCATGTCAGGACTCCTGCCTAGTTGCGAGGGACAACTCGGGATTCTCCTCGAGGCTTTGCAGGGCAATTGGGACGCCTCTCCAGCTGAGACGGGAGACCAAGGGTCCCTTTCCACGTGCCACAGGAATCCTGGGTCTCCTATCAAGTTTCACGAGGAGTCAGGCATCGTCTCCTTTGGAGGCACTGATCTCCGCATACCTCTGGAGTTTTCAAAGGATTTGAGGCCTCCTGTCGCGATGAGGTGGGGAACTAGGTCTTTCTCTGTGGTCTCCACAGGGGATTCAGACACCCTTTCGTCTTGGGAGATGCAAGACGAGCCTGCATTCCAGTCACTGCAGGGATATCCGGCCTTATTTCGAGTCAGGGCATCGCGGTGTCCATTCCACTTGAGGCCGCAAACTCAGGGTCCCTCTCACATACCTAGAGCTGAGAGAAGCCTCCTCTTGAGGTGCTTGTGGTAAGGTGGTATTCCTCTGGAGTCGAAGCCAGGGACTAACCTCTCATCTCGAGTTGATTTTTGGCCCACGGAGCTCTTTCGTGTTGCTACAGTGACCTCAGGATCCCTCTAGCCTTGAAACAGTGTTCTTGGGGTTTCTCTGGAGTGCCATGAAGGAAATCAAGGCTCCTTTCATGTGTGATGTGCAACACGGAATTGCTCTGCACGCAGTGCAGGGGAATCGGGCCTCATCTCGCGGCGAGGGGGAAGTCTCATGGTTTTTCTCGAGTTGCGGCGGGAACCTGGGGTATATTCTCGAGTTACGACGGGGATGGCCCTTCCACCCACGTGTTTCTTCAGCGACGTCAGGACTCCTGCCTAGTTGCGAGGGACAACTCTGGTTTCTCCTCGAGGCTTGGCAGGGCAATTGGGACGCCTCTCCAGCTGAGGCGGGCGACCAAGTGTCCCTTTCCACGTGCCACAGGAATCCTGGAACTCCTATCAAGTTTCACGAGGAGTCAGGCATCGTCTCCTTTGGAGGCACTGATCTCCGCGTACCTCTGGAGTTTTCAAAGGATGTGAGGCTATCGGTCGCGATGAGGTGGGGAACTAAGTCTTTCTCTGTGCTTTCCACAGGGGATTCAGACATCGTTTCGTCCTGGGAGATGTAAGACGAGCCTGCATTGAAGTCACTGCAGGGATATCCGGCCTTATTTCGAGTCAGTGCATCGCGGTGTCCATTCCACTTCAGGCCGCAAACTCAGGGTCCCTCTCACATACCTAGAGCTGAGAGAAGCCTCCTCTTGAGGTGCTTGTGGTAAGGTGGTATTCCTCTGGAGACGAATCCAGGGACTAACCTCTCTTTTCGAGTTGATTTTTGGTCCACAGAGTTCTTTCGTGTTGCTACAGTGACCTCAGGATCCCTCTATCCTTGAAACAGTGTTCTTGGGGTTTCTCTGGAGTGCCATCAAGGAAATCAAGGCTCCTTTCATGTGTGATGTGCAAGACGGAATTGCTCTGCACGCAGTACAGGGGAATCGGGCCTCATCTCGCATCGAGGGGGAAGTCTCATGGTTTTTCTCGAGTTGCGGCGGGAACCTGGGGTATATTCTCGAGTTACGACGGGGATGGCCCTTCCACCCACGTGTTTGTTCAGCCACGTCAGGACTCCTGCCTAGTTGCGAGGGACAACTCGGGATTCTCCTCGAGGCTTGGCAGGGCAATTGGAACGCCTCTCCAGCTGAGGCGGGAGACCAAGGGTCCCTTTCCACGTGCCACAAGAATCCTGGGACTCCTATCAAGTTTCACGAGGAGTCAGGCATCGTCTCCTTTGGAGGCACTGATCTCCGCGTACCTCTGGAGTTTTCAAAGGATGTGAGGCCTCCGGTCGCGATGAGGTGGGGAACTAGGTGTTTCTCTGTGGTTTCCACAGGGGATTCAGACATCCTTTCTTCTTGGGAGATGCAAGACGAGCCTGCATTCAAGTCACTGCAGGGATATCCGGCCTTATTTCGCGTCAGGGCATCGCGGTGTCCATTCCACTTGAGGCCGCAAACTCAGGATCCCTCTCACATACCTAGAGCTGAGAGAAGCCTCCTCTTGAGGTGCTTGTGGTAAGGTGGTATTCCTCAGGAGTCGAAGCCAGGGACTAACCTCTCATCTCGTGTTGATTCTTGGTCCACGGAGCTCTTTCGTGTTGCTACAGTGACCTCAGGATCCCTCTAGCCTTGAAACAGTGTTCTTGGGGTTTCTCTGGAGTGCCATCAAGGAAATCAAGGCTCCTTTCATGTGTGATGTGCAAAACGGAATTGCTCTGCACGCAGTGCAGGGGAATCGGGCCTCATCTCGCATCGAGGGGGAAGTCTCATGGTTTTTCTCGAGTTGCGGCGGGAACCTGGGGTATATTCTCGAGTTACAACGGGGATGGCCCTTCCACACACGTGTGTGTTCAGCCATGTCAGGACTCCTGCCTAGTTGCGAGGGACAACTCGGGATTCTCCTCGAGGCTTTGCAGGGCAATTGGGACGCCTCTCCAGCTGAGACGGGAGACCAAGGGTCCCTTTCCACGTGCCACAGGAATCCTGGGTCTCCTATCAAGTTTCACGAGGAGTCAGGCATCGTCTCCTTTGGAGGCACTGATCTCCGCATACCTCTGGAGTTTTCAAAGGATTTGAGGCCTCCTGTCGCGATGAGGTGGGGAACTAGGTCTTTCTCCGTGGTCTCCACAGGGGATTCAGACATCCTTTCATCTTGGGAGATGCAAGACGAGCCTGCATTCAAGTCACTGCAGGGATATCCGGCCTTATTTCGAGTCAGGGCATCGCGGTGTCCATTCCACTTGAGGCCGCAAACTCAGGGTCCCTCTCACATACCTAGAGCTGAGAGAAGCCTCCTCTTGAGGTGCTTGTGGTAAGGTGGTATTCCTCTGGAGTCGAAGCCAGGGACTAACCTCTCATCTCGAGTTGATTTTTGGCCCACGGAGCTCTTTCGTGTTGCTACAGTGACCTCAGGATCCCTCTAGCCTTGAAACAGTGTTCTTGGGGTTTCTCTGGAGTGCCATCAAGGAAATCAAGGCTCCTTTCATGTGTGATGTGCAACACGGAATTGCTCTGCACGCAGTGCAGGGGAATCGGGCCTCATCTCGCGGCGAGGGGGAAGTCTCATGGTTTTTCTCGAGTTGCGGCGGGAACCTGGGGTATATTCTCGAGTTACGACGGGGATGGCCCTTCCACCCACGTGTTTCTTCAGCGACGTCAGGACTCCTGCCTAGTTGCGAGGGACAACTCTGGATTCTCCTCGAGGCTTGGCAGGGCAATTGGGACGCCTCTCCAGCTGAGGTGGGAGACCAAGTGTCCCTTTCCAAGTGCCACAGGAATCCTGGGACTCCTATCAAGTTTCACGAGGAGTCAGGCATCGTCTCCTTTGGAGGCACTGATCTCCGCGTACCTCTGGAGTTTTCAAAGGATGTGAGGCTATCGGTCGCGATGAGGTGGGGAACTAAGTCTTTCTCTGTGCTTTCCACAGGGGATTCAGACATCCTTTCCTCCTGGGAGATGCAAGACGAGCCTGCATTGAAGTCACTGCAGGGATATCCGGCCTTATTTCGAGTCAGGGCATCGCGGTGTCCATTCCACTTGAGGCCGCAAACTCAGGGTCCCTCTCACATACCTAGAGCTGAGAGAAGTCTCCTCTTGAGGTGCTTGGGGTAAGGTGGTATTCCTCTGGAGACGAATCCAGGGACTAACCTCTCTTTTCGAGTTGATTTTTGGTGCACAGAGTTCTTTCGTGTTGCTACAGTGACCTCAGGATCCCTCTATCCTTGAAACAGTGTTCTTGGGGTTTCTCTGGAGTGCCATCAAGGAAATCAAGGCTCCTTTCATGTGTGATGTGCAACACGGAATTGCTCTGCACGCAGTGCAGGGGAATCGGGCCTCATCTCGCGGCGAGGGGGAAGTCTCATGGTTTTTCTCGAGTTGCGGCGGGAACCTGGGGTATATTCTCGAGTTACGACGGGGATGGCCCTTCCACACACGTGTTTGTTCAGCCATGTCAGGACTCCTGCCTAGTTGCGAGGGACAACTCGGGATTCTCCTCGAGGCTTTGCAGGGCAATTGGGACGCCTCTCCAGCTGAGACGGGAGACCAAGGGTCCCTTTCCACGTGCCACAGGAATCCTGGGTCTCCTATCAAGTTTCACGAGGAGTCAGGCATCGTCTCCTTTGGAGGCACTGATCTCCGCATACCTCTGGAGTTTTCAAAGGATTTGAGGCCTCCTGTCGCGATGAGGTGGGGAACTAGGTCTTTCTCTGTGGTCTCCACAGGGGATTCAGACACCTTTTCGTCTTGGGAGATGCAAGACGAGCCTGCATTCCAGTCAGTGCAGGGATATCCAGCCTTATTTCGAGTCAGGGCATCGCGGTGTCCATTCCACTTGAGGCCTCAAACTCAGGGTCCCTCTCACATACCTAGAGCTGAGAGAAGCCTCCTCTTGAGGTGCTTTTGGTAAGGTGGTATTCCTCTGGAGTCGAAGCCAGGGACTAACCTCTCATCTCGAGTTGATTTTTGGCCCACGGAGCTCTTTCGTGTTGCTACAGTGACCTCAGGATCCCTCTAGCCTTGAAACAGTGTTCTTGGGGTTTCTCTGGAGTGCCATCAAGGAAATCAAGGCTCCTTTCATGTGTGATGTGCAACACAGAATTGCTCTGCACGCAGTGCAGGGGAATCGGGCCTCATCTCGCGGCGAGGGGGAAGTCTCATGGTTTTTCTCGAGTTGCGGCGGGAACCTGGGGTATATTCTCGAGTTACGACGGGGATGGCCCTTCCACACACGTGTTTGTTCAGCCACGTCAGGACTCTTGCCTAGTTGCGAGACACAACTCGGGATTCTCCTCGAGGCTTGGCAAGGCAATTGGGACGCCTCTCCAGCTGAGGCGGGAGACCAAGGGTCCCTTTCCACGTGCCACAGGAATCCTGGGACTCCTATCAAGTTTCACGAGGAGTCAGGCATCGTCTCCTTTGGAGGCACTGATCTCCGCGTACCTCTGGAGTTTTCAAAGGATGTGAGGCCTCCGGTCGCGATGAGGTGGGGAACTAGGTCTTTCTCTGTGGTCTCCACAGGGGATTCAGACATCCTTTCATCTTGGGAGATGCAAGACGAGCCTGCATTCAAGTCACTGCAGAGATATCCAGCCTTATTTCGAGTCAGGGCATCGCGGTGTCCATTCCACTTGAGGCCGCAAACTCAGGGTCCCTCTCACATACCTAGAGCTGAGAGAAGCCTCCTCTTGAGGTGCTTGTGGTAAGGTAGTATTCCTCTGGAGTCGAAGCCAGGGACTAACCTTTCATCTCGAGTTGATTTTTGGCCCACGGAGCTCTTTCGTGTTGCTGCAGTGACCTCAGGATCCCTCTAGCCTGGAAACAGTGTTCTTGGGGTTTCTCTGGAGTGCCATCAAGGAAATCAAGGCTCCTTTCATGTGTGATGTGCAACACGGAATTGCTCTGCACGCAGTGCAGGGGAATCGGGCCTCATCTCGCGGCGAGGGGGAAGTCTCATGGTTTTTCTCGAGTTGCGGCGGGAACCTGGGGTATATTCTCGAGTTACGACGGGGATGGCCCTTCCACACACGTGTGTGTTCAACCATGTCAGGACTCCTGCCTAGTTGCGAGGGACAACTCGGGATTCTCCTCGAGGCTTTGCAGGGCAATTGGGACGCCTCTCCAGCTGAGACGGGAGACCAAGGGTCCCTTTCCACGTGCCACAGGAATCCTGGGTCTCCTATCAAGTTTCATGTGGAGTCAGGCATCGTCTCCTTTGGAGGCACTGATCTCCGCATACCTCTGGAGTTTTCAAAGGATTTGAGGCTTCCTGTCGCGATGAGGTGGGGAACTAGGTCTTTCTCTGTGGTCTCCACAGGGGATTCAGACACCCTTTCGACTTGGGAGATGCAAGACGAGCCTGTATTCCAGTCACTGTAGGGATATCCGGCCTTATTTCGAGTCAGGGCATCGTGGTGTCCATTCCACTTGAGGCCGCAAACTCAGGGTCCCTCTCACATACCTAGAGCTGAGAGAAGCCTCCTCTTGAGGTGCTTGTGGTAAGGTGGTATTCCTCTGGAGTCGAAGCCAGGGACTAACCTCTCATCTCGAGTTGATTTTTGGTCCACGGAGCGCTTTCGTGTTGCTACAGTGACCTCAGGATCCCTCTAGCCTTGAAACAGTGTTCTTGGGGTTTCTCTGGAGTGCCATCAAGGAAATCAAGGCTCCTTTCATGTGTGATGTGCAACACGGAATTGCTCTGCACGCAGTGCAGGGGAATCGGGCCTCATTTCGCGGCGAGGGGGAAGTCTCATGGTTTTTCTCGAGTTGCGGCGGGAACCTGGGGTATATTCTCGAGTTACGACGGGGATGGCCCTTCCACACACGTGTTTGTTCAACGACGTCAGGACTCTTGCCTAGTTGCGAGACACAACTCGGGATTCTCCTCGAGGCTTGGCAAGGCAATTGGGACGCCTCTCCAGCTGAGGCGGGAGACCAAGGGTCCCTTTCCACGTGCCACAGGAATCCTGGGACTCCTATCAAGTTTCACGAGGAGTCAGGCATCGTCTCCTTTGGAGGCACTGATCTCCGCGTACCTCTGGAGTTTTCAAAGGATGTCAGGCCTCCGGTCGCGGTGAGGTGGGGAACTAGGTCTTTCTCTGTGGTCTCCACAGGGGATTCAGACATCCTTTCATCTTGGGAGATGCAAGACGAGCCTGCATTCAAGTCACTGCAGGGATATCCAGCCTTATTTCGCGTCAGGGCATCGCGGTGTCCATTCCACTTGAGGCCGCAAACTCAGGGTCCCTCTCACATACCTAGAGCTGAGAGAAGCCTCCTCTTGAGGTGCTTGTGGTAAGGTGGTATTCCTCTGGAGTCGAAGCCAGGGACTAACCTCTCATCTCTTGTTGATTCTTGGTCCACGGAGCTCTTTCGTGTTGCTACAGTGACCTCAGGATCCCTCCATCCTTGAAGCAGTGTTCTTGGGGTTTCTCTGGAGTACCATGAAGGAAATCAAGGCTCCTTTCATGTGTGATGTGCAACACGGAATTGCTCTGCACGCAGTGCAGGGAAATCGGGCCTCATCTCGCGGCGAGGGGGAAGTCTCATGGTTTTTCTCGAGTTGCGGCGGGAACCTGGGGTATATTCTCGAGTTACGACGGGGATGGCCCTTCCACCCACGTGTGTGTTCAGCCATGTCAGGACTCCTGCCTAGTTGCGAGGGACAACTCGGGATTCTCCTCGAGGCTTTGCAGGGCAATTGGGACGCCTCTCCAGCTGAGGCGGGAGACCAAGGGTCCCTTTCCACGTGCCACAGGAATCCTGGGTCTCCTATCAAGTTTCACGAGGAGTCAGGCATCGTCTCCTTTGGAGGCACTGATCTCCGCATACCTCTGGAGTTTTCAAAGGATGTGAGGCCTCCTGTCGCGATGAGGTGGGGAACTAGGTCTTTCTCTGTGGTCTCCACAGGGGATTCAGACACCCTTTCGTCTTGGGAGATGCAAGACGAGCCTGCATTCCAGTCACTGCAGGGATATCCGGCCTTATTTCGAGTCAGGGCATCGCGGTGTCCATTCCACTTGAGGTCGCAAACTCAGGGTCCCTCTCACATACTTAGAGCTGAGAGAAGCCTCCTCTTGAGGTGCTTGTGGTAAGGTGGTATTCCTCTGGAGTCGAAGCCAGCGACTAACCTCTCATCTCGAGTTGATTTTTGGTCCACGGAGCTCTTTCGTGTTGCTACAGTGACCTCAGGATCCCTCTAGCCTTGAAACAGTGTTCTTGGGGTTTCTCTGGAGTGCCATCAAGGAAATCAAGGCTCCTTTCATGTGTGATGTGCAACACGGAATTGCTCTGCACGCAGTGCAGGGGAATCGGGCCTCATCTCGCGGCGAGGGGGAAGTCTCATGGTTTTTCTCGAGTTGCGGCGGGAACCTGGGGTATATTCTCGAGTTACGACGGGGATGGCCCTTCCACCCACGTGTTTCTTCAGCGACGTCAGGACTCCTGCCTAGTTGCAAGGGACAACTCTGGATTCTCCTCGAGGCTTGGCAGGGCAATTGGGACGCCTCTCCAGCTGAGGCGGGAGACCAAGTGTCCCTTTCCAAGTGCCACAGGAATCCTGGGACTCCTATCAAGTTTCACGAGGAGTCAGGCATCGTCTCCTTTGGAGGCACTGATCTCCGCGTACCTCTGGAGTTTTCAAAGGATGTGAGGCTATCGGTCGCGAAGAGGTGGGGAACTAAGTCTTTCTCTGTGCTTTCCACAGGGGATTCAGACATCCTTTCGTCTTGGGAGATGCAAGACGAGCCTGCATTGAAGTCACTGCAGGGATATTCGGCCTTATTTCGAGTCAGGGCATCGCGGTGTCCATTCCACTTGAGGCCGCAAACTCAGGGTCCCTCTCACATACCTAGAGCTGAGAGAAGCCTCCTCTTGAGGTGCTTGTGGTAAGGTGGTATTCCTCTGGAGACGAATCCAGGGACTAACCTCTCTTTTCGTGTTGATTCTTGGTCCACAGAGTTCTTTCGTGTTGCTACAGTGACCTCAGGATCCCTCTATCCTTGAAACAGTGTTCTTGGGGTTTCTCTGGAGTGCCATCAAGGAAATCAAGGCTCCTTTCATGTGTGATGTGCAAGACGGAATTGCTCTGCACGCAGTACAGGGGAATCGGGCCTCATCTCGCATCGAGGGGAAGTCTCATGGTTTTTCTCGAGTTGCGGCGGGAACCTGGGGTATATTCTCGAGTTACGACGGGGATGGCCCTTCCACCCACGTGTTTCCTCAGCGACGTCAGGACTCCTGCCTAGTTGCGAGGGACAACTCGGGATTCTCCTCGAGGCTTGGCAGGGCAATTGGAACGCCTCTCCAGCTGAGGCGGGAGACCAAGGGTCCCTTTCCACGTGCCACAGGAATCCTGGGTCTCCTATCAAGTTTCACGAGGAGTCAGGCATCGTCTCCTTTGGAGGCACTGATCTCCGCATACCTCTGGAGTTTTCAAAGGATTTGAGGCCTCCTGTCGCGATGATGTGGGGAACTAGGTCTTTCTCTGTGGTCTCCACAGGGGATTCAGACACCCTTTCGTCTTGGGAGATGCAAGACGAGCCTGCATTCCAGTCACTGCAGGGATATCCGGCCTTATTTCGAGTCAGGGCATCGCGGTGTCCGTTCCACTTGAGGCCGCAAACTCAGGGTCCCTCTCACATACCTAGAGCTGAGAGAAGCCTCCTCTTGAGGTGCTTGTGGTAAGGTGGTATTCCTCAGGAGTCGAAGCCAGGGACTAACCTCTCATCTCGAGTTGATTTTGCGTCCACGGAGCTCTTTCGTGTTGCTACAGTGACCTCAGGATCCCTCTAGCCTTGAAACAGTGTTCTTGGGGTTTCTCTGGAGTGCCATCAAGGAAATCAAGGCTCCTTTCATGTGTGATGTGTAACACGGAATTACTCTGCACGCAGTGCAGGGGAATCGGGCCTCATCTCGCGGCGAGGGGGAAGTCTCATGGTTTTTCTCGAGTTGCGGCGGGAACCTGGGGTATATTCTCGAGTTACGACGGGGATGGCCCTTCCACCCACGTGTTTCTTCAGCGACGTCAGGACTCCTGCCTAGTTGCGAGGGACAATTCTGGATTCTCCTCGAGGCTTGGCAGGGCAATTGGGACGCCTCTCCAGCTGAGGCGGGAGACCAAGTGTCCCTTTCCAAGTGCCACAGGAATCCTGGGACTCCTATCAAGTTTCACGAGGAGTCAGGCATCGTCTCCTTTGGAGGCACTGATCTCCGCGTACCTCTGGAGTTTTCAAAGGATGTGAGGCTATCGGTCGCGATGAGGTGGGGAACTAAGTCTTTCTCTGTGCTTTCCACAGGGGATTCAGACATCCTTTCGTCCTGGGAGATGCAAGACGAGCCTGCATTGAAGTCACTGCAGGGATATCCGGCCTTATTTCGAGTCAGGGCATCGCGGTGTCCATTCCACTTGAGGCCGCAAACTCAGGGTCCCTCTCACATACCTAGAGCTGAGAGAAGCCTCCTCTTGCGGTGCTTGTGGTAAGGTGGTATTCCTCTGGAGACGAATCCAGGGACTAACCTCTCTTTTCGAGTTGATTTTTGGTCCACAGAGTTCTTTCGTGTTGCTACAGTGACCTCAGGATCCCTCTATCATTGAAACAGTGTTCTTGGGGTTTCTCTGGAGTGCCATCAAGGAAATCAAGGCTCCTTTCATGTGTGATGTGCAAGACGGAATTGCTCTGCACGCAGTACAGGGGAATCGGGCCTCATCTCGCATCGAGGGCGAAGTCTCATGGTTTTTCTCGAGTTGCGGCGGGAACCTGGGGTATATTCTCGAGTTACGACGGGGATGGCCCTTCCACACACGTGTTTGTTCAGCCACGTCAGGACTCTTGCCTAGTTGCGAGACACAACTCGGGATTCTCCTCGAGTCTTGGCAAGGCAATTGGGACGCCTCTCCAGCTGAGGCGGGAGACCAAGGGTCCCTTTCCACGTGCCACAGGAATCCTGGGACTCCTATCAAGTTTCACGAGGAGTCAGGCATCGTCTCCTTTGGAGGCACTGATCTCCGCGTACCTCTGGAGTTTTCAAAGGATGTGAGGCCTCCGGTTGCGATGAGGTGGGGAACTAGGTCTTTCTCTGTGGTCTCCACAGGGGATTCAGACATCATTTCATCTTGGGAGATGCAAGACGAGCCTGCATTCAAGTCACTGCAGGGATATCCAGCCTTATTTTGCGTCAGGGCATCGCGGTGTCCATTCCACTTGAGGCCGCAAACTCAGGGTCCTTCTCACATACCTAGAGCTGAGAGAAGCCTCCTCTTGAGGTGCTTGTGGTAAGGTGGTATTCCTCTGGAGTCGAAGCCAGGGACTAACCTATCATCTCGAGTTGATTTTTGGCCCACGGAGCTCTTTCGTGTTGCTACAGTGACCTCAGGATCCCTCTAGCCTTGAAACAGTGTTCTTGGGGTTTCTCTGGAGTGCCATCAAGGAAATCAAGGCTCCTTTCATGTGTGATGTGTAACACGGAATTGCTCTGCACGCAGTGCAGGGGAATCGGGCCTCATCTCGCGGCGAGGGGGAAGTCTCATGGTTTTTCTCGAGTTGCGGCGGGAACCTGGGGTATATTCTCGAGTTACGATGGGGATGGCCCTTCCACCCACGTGTTTCTTCAGCGACGTCAGGACTCCTGCCTAGTTGCGAGGGACAATTCTGGATTCTCCTCGAGGCTTGGCAGGGCAATTGGGACGCCTCTCCAGCTGAGGCGGGAGACCAAGTGTCCCTTTCCAAGTGCCACAGGAATCCTGGGACTCCTATCAAGTTTCACGAGGAGTCAGGCATCGTCTCCTTTGGAGGCACTGATCTCCGCGTACCTCTGGAGTTTTCAAAGGATGTGAGGCTATCGGTCGCGATGAGGTGGGGAACTAAGTCTTTCTCTGTGCTTTCCACAGGGGATTCAGACATCCTTTCGTCCTGGGAGATGCAAGACGAGCCTGCATTGAAGTCACTGCAGGGATATCCGGCCTTATTTCGAGTCAGGGCATCGCGGTGTCCATTCCACTTGAGGCCGCAAACTCAGGGTCCCTCTCACATACCTAGAGCTGAGAGAAGCCTCCTCTTGAGGTGCTTGTGGTAAGGTGGTATTCCTCTGGAGTCGAAGCCAGGGACTAACCTCTCATCTCGAGTTGATTTTTGGCCCACGGAGCTCTTTCGTGTTGCTACAGTGACCTCAGGATCCCTCTAGCCTTGAAACAGTGTTCTTGGGGTTTCTCTGGAGTGCCATCAAGGAAATCAAGGCTCCTTTCATGTGTGATGTGCAACACGGAATTGCTCTGCACGCAGTGCAGGGGAATCGGGCCTCATCTCGCGGCGAGTGGGAAGTCTCATGGTTTTTCTCGAGTTGCGGCGGGAACCTGGGGTATATTCTCGAGTTACGACGGGGATGGCCCTTCCACCCACGTGTTTCTTCAGCAACGTCAGGACTCCTGCCTAGTTGCGAGGGACAACTCTGGATTCTCCTCGAGGCTTGGCAGAGCAATTGGGACGCCTCTCCAGCTGAAGTGGGAGACCAAGTGTCCCTTTCCAAGTGCCACAGGAATCCTGGGACTCCTATCAAGTTTCACGAGGAGTCAGGCATCGTCTCCTTTGGAGGCACTGATCTCCGCGTACCTCTGGAGTTTTCAAAGGATGTGAGGCTATCGGTCGCGATGAGGTGGGGAACTAAGTTTTTCTCTGTGCTTTCCACAGCGGATTCAGACATCCTTTCGTCCTGGGAGATGCAAGACGAGCCTGCATTGAAGTCACTGCAGGGATATCCGGCCTTATTTCGAGTCAGGGCATCGCGGTGTCCATTCCACTTGAGGCCGCAAACTCAGGGTCTCTCTCACATACCTAGAGCTGAGAGAAGCCTCCTCTTGAGGTGCTTGTGGTAAGGTGGTATTCCTCTGGAGACGAATCCAGGGACTAACCTCTCTTTTCGAGTTGATTTTTGGTCCACAGAGTTCTATCGTGTTGCTACAGTGACCTCAGGATGCCTCTATCCTTGAAACAGTGTTCTTGGGGTTTCTCTGGAGTGCTATCAAGGAAATCAAGGCTCCTTTCATGTGTGATGTGCAAGACGGAATTACTCTGCACGCAGTACAGGGGAATCGGGCCTCATCTCGCATCGAGGGGGAAGTCTCATGGTTTTTCTCGAGTTGCGGCGGGAACCTGGGGTATATTCTCGAGTTACGACGGGGATGGCCCTTCCACCCACGTGTTTCTTCAGCCACGTCAGGACTCCTGCCTAGTTGCGAGGGACAACTCGGGATTTTCCTCGAGGCTTGGCAGGGCAATTGGAACGCCTCTCCAGCTGAGGCGGGAGACCAATGGTCCCTTTCCACGTGCCACAAGAATCCTGGGACTCCTATCAAGTTTCACGAGGAGTCAGGCATCGTCTCCTTTGGAGGCACTGATCTCCGCGTACCTCTGGAGTTTTCAAAGGATGTGAGGCCTCCGGTCGCGATGAGGTGGGGAACTAGGTGTTTCTCTGTGGTCTCCACAGGGGATTCAGACATCCTTTCTTCTTGGGAGATGCAAGACGAGCCTGCATTCAAGTCACTGCAGGGATATCCGGCCTTATTTCGAGTCAGGGCATCGCGGTGTCCATTCCACTTGAGGCCGCAAACTCAGGATCCCTCTCACATACCTAGAGCTGAGAGAAGCCTCCTCTTGAGGTGCTTGTGGTAAGGTGGTATTCCTCAGGAGTCGAAGCCAGGGACTAACCTCTCATCTCGTGTTGATTCTTGGTCCACGGAGCTCTTTCGTGTTGCTACAGTGACCTCAGGATCCCTCTAGCCTTGAAACAGTGTTCTTGGGGTTTCTCTGGAGTGCCATCAAGGAAATCAAGGCTCCTTTCATGTGTGATGTGCAAGACGGAATTGCTCTGCACGCAGTACAGGGGAATCGGGCCTCATCTCGCATCGAGGGGGAAGTCTCATGGTTTTTCTCGAGTTGCGGCAGGAACCTGGGGTATATTCTCGAGTTACGACGGGGATGGTCCTTCCACCCACGTGTTTGTTCAGCCACGTCAGGACTCCTGCCTAGTTGCGAGGGACAACTCGGGATTCTCCTCGAGGCTTGGCAGGGCAATTGGAACGCCTCTCCAGCTGAGGCAGGAGACCAAGGATCCCTTTCCACGTGCCACAAGAATCCTGGGACTCCTATCAAGTTTCACGAGGAGTCAGGCATCGTCTCCTTTGGAGGCACTGATCTCCGTGTACCTCTGGAGTTCTCAAAGGATGTGAGGCCTCCGGTCGCGATGAGGTGGGGAACTAGGTGTTTCTCTGTGGTCTCCACAGGGGATTCAGACATCCTTTCTTCTTGGGAGATGCAAGACGAGCCTGCATTCAAGTCACTGCAGGGATATCCGGCCTTATTTCGAGTCAGGGCATCGCGGTGTCCATTCCACTTGAGGCCGCAAACTCAGGATCCCTCTCACATACCTAGAGCTGAGAGAAGCCTCCTCTTGAGGTGCTTGTGGTAAGGTGGTATTCCTCAGGAGTCGAAGCCAGGGACTAACCTCTCATCTCGTGTTGATTCTTGGTCCACGGAGCTCTTTCGTGTTGCTACAGTGACCTCAGGATCCCTCTAGCCTTGAAACAGTGTTCTTGGGGTTTCTCTGGAGTACCATGAAGGAAATCAAGGCTCCTTTCATGTGTGATGTGCAACACGGAATTGCTCTGCACTCAGTGCAGGGAAATCGGGCCTCATCTCGCGGCGAGGGGGAAGTCTCATGGTTTTTCTCGAGTTGCGGCGGGAACCTGGGGTATATTCTCGAGTTACGACGGGGATGGCCCTTCCACCCACGTGTTTGTTCAGCCACGTCAGGACTCCTGCCTAGTTGCGAGGGACAACTCTGGATTCTCCTCGAGGCTTGGCAAGGCAATTGGGACGCCTCTCCAGCTGAGGCGGGAGACCAAGTGTCCCTTTCCACGTGCCACAGGAATCCTGGGACTCCTATCAAGTTTCACGAGGAGTCAGGCATCGTCTCCTTTGGAGGCACTGATCTCCGCGTACCTCTGGAGTTTTCAAAGGATGTGAGGCTATCGGTCGCGATGAGGTGGGGAACTAAGTCTTTCTCTGTGCTTTCCACAGGGGATTCAGACATCCTTTCGTCCTGGGAGATGCAAGACGAGCCTGCATTGAAGTCACTGCAGGGATGTCCGGCCTTATTTCGAGTCAGGGCATCGCGGTGTCCATTCCACTTGAGGCCGCAAACTCAGGGTCCCTCTCACATAGCTAGAGCTGAGAGAAGCCTACTCTTGAGGTGCTTGTGGTAAGGTGGTATTCCTCTGGAGATGAATCCAGGGACTAACATCTCTTTTCGAGTTGATTTTTGGTCCACAGAGTTCTTTCGTGTTGCTACAGTGACCTCAGGATCCCTCTATCCTTGAAACAGTGTTCTTGGGGTTTCTCTGGAGTGCCATCAAGGAAATCAAGGCTCCTTTCATGTGTGATGTGCAAGACGGAATTGCTCTGCACGCAGTACAGGGGAATCGGGCCTCATCTCGCATCGAGGGGAAGTCTCATGGTTTTTCTCGAGTTGCGGCGGGAACCTGGGGTATATTCTCGAGTTACGACGGGGATGGCCCTTCCACCCACGTGTTTCTTCAGCCACGTCAGGACTCCTGCCTAGTTGCGAGGGACAACTCTGGATTCTCCTCGAGGCTTGGCAGGGCAATTGGAACGCCTCTCCAGCTGAGGCGGGAGACCAAGGGTCCCTTTCCACGTGCCACAAGAATCCTGGGACTCCTATCAAGTTTCACGAGGAGTCAGGCATCGTCTCCTTTGGAGGCACTGATCTCCGCGTACCTCTGGAGTTTTCAAAGGATGTGAGGCCTCCGGTCGCGATGAGGTGGGGAACTAGGTGTTTCTCTGTGGTCTCCACAGGGGATTCAGACATCCTTTCTTCTTGGGAGATGCAAGACGAGCCTGCATTCAAGTCACTGCAGGGATATCCGGCCTTATTTCGAGTCAGGGCATCGCGGTGTCCATTCCACTTGAGGCCTCAAACTCAGGATCCCTCTCACATACCTAGAGCTGAGAGAAGCCTCCTCTTGAGGTGCTTGTGGTACGGTGGTATTCCTCAGGAGTCGAAGCCAGGGACTAACCTCTCATCTCGTGTTGATTCTTGGTCCACAGTGAACTTTCGTGTTCCTACAGTGACCTCAGGATCCCTCTAGCCTTGAAACAGTGTTCTTGGGGTTTCTCTGGAGTGCCATCAAGGAAATCAAGGCTCCTTTCATGTGTGATGTGCAACACGGAATTGCTCTGCACGCAGTGCAGGGGAATCGGGCCTCATCTCGCGGCGAGGGGGAAGTCTCATGGTTTTTCTCGAGTTGCGGCGGGAACCTGGGGTATATTCTCGAGTTACGACGGGGATGGCCCTTCCACACACGTGTGTGTTCAGCCATGTCAGGACTCCTGCCTAGTTGCGAGGGACAACTCGGGATTCTCCTCGAGGCTTTGCAGGGCAATTGGGACGCCTCTCCAGCTGAGACGGGAGACCAAGGGTCCCTTTCCACGTGCCACAGGAATCCTGGGACTCCTATCAAGTTTCACGAGGAGTCAGGCATCGTCTCCTTTGGAGGCACTGATCTCCACATACCTCTGGAGTTTTCAAAGGATTTGAGGCCTCCTGTCGCGATGAGGTGGGGAACTAGGTCTTTCTCTGTGGTCTCCACAGGGGATTCAGACACCCTTTCGTCTTGGGAGATGCAAGACGAGCCTGCATTCCAGTCACTGCAGGGATATCCGGCCTTATTTCGAGTCAGGCATCGCGGTGTCCATTCCACTTGAGGCCGCAAACTCAGGGTCCCTCTCACATACCTAGAGCTGAGAGAAGCCTCCTCTTGAGGTGCTTGTGGTAAGGTGGTATTCCTCTGGAGTCGAAGCCAGGGACTAACCTCTCATCTCGAGTTGATTTTTGGCCCACGGAGCTCTTTCATGTTGCTACAGTGACCTCAGGATCCCTCTAGCCTTGAAACAGTGTTCTTGGGGTTTCTCTGGAGTGCCATGAAGGAAATCAAGGCTCCTTTCATGTGTGATGTGCAACACAGAATTGCTGTGCACGCAGTGCAGGGGAATCGGGCCTCATCTCGCGGCGAGGGGGAAGTCTCATGGTTTTTCTCGAGTTGCGGCGGGAACCTGGGGTATATTCTCGAGTTACGACGGGGATGGCCCTTCCACCCACGTGTTTGTTCAGCCACGTCAGGACTCTTGCCTAGTTGCGAGACACAACTCGGGATTCTCCTCGAGGCTTGGCAAGGCAATTGGGACGCCTCTCCAGCTGAGGCGGGAGACCAAGGGTCCCTTTCCACGTGCCACAGGAATCCTGGGACTCCTATCAAGTTTCACGAGGAGTCAGGCATCGTCTCCTTTGGAGGCACTGATCTCCGCGTACCTCTGGAGTTTTCAAAGGATGTGAGGCCTCCGGTCGCGATGAGGTGGGGAACTAGGTCTTTCTCTGTGGTCTCCACAGGGGATTCAGACATCCTTTCATCTTGGGAGATGCAAGACGAGCCTGCATTCAAATCACTGCAGGGATATCCAGCCTTATTTCGCGTCAGGGCATCGTGGTGTCCATTCCACTTGAGGCCGCAAACTCAGGGTCCCTCTCACATACCTAGAGCTGAGAGAAGCCTCCTCTTGAGGTGCTTGTGGTAAGGTGGTATTCCTCTGGAGTCGAAGCCAGGGACTAACCTCTCATCTCGAGTTGATTTTTGGCCCACGGAGCTCTTTCGTGTTGCTACAGTGACCTCAGGATCCCTCTAGCCTTGAAACAGTGTTCTTGGGGTTTCTCTGGAGTGCCATCAAGGAAATCAAGGCTCCTTTCATGTGTGATGGACAACACGGAATTGCTCTGCACGCAGTGCAGGGGAATCGGGCCTCATCTTTCGGCGAGGGGGAAGTCTCATGGTTTTTCTCGAGTTGCGGCGGGAACCTGGGGTATATTCTCGAGTTACGACGGGGATGGCCCTTCCACCCACGTGTTTCTTCAGCGACGTCAGGACTCCTGCCTAGTTGCGAGGGACAACTCTGGATTCTCCTCGAGGCTTGGCAGGGCAATTGGGACGCCTCTCCAGCTGAGGCGGGAGACCAAGAGTCCCTTTCCAAGTGCCACAGGAATCCTGGGACTCCTATCAAGTTTCACGAGGAGTCAGGCATCGTCTCCTTTGGAGGCACTGATCTCCGCGTACCTCTGGAGTTTTCAAAGGATGTGAGGCTATCGGTAGCGATGAGGTGGGGAACTAAGTCTTTCTCTGTGCTTTCCACAGGGGATTCAGACATCCTTTCGTCCTGGGAGATGCAAGACGAGCCTGCATTGAAGTCACTGCAGGGATATCCGGCCTTATTTCGAGTCAGTGCATCGCGGTGTCCATTGCACTTGAGGCCGCAAACTCAGGGTCCCTCTCACATACCTAGAGCTGAGAGAAGCCTCCTCTTGAGGTGCTTGTGGTAAGGTGGTATTCCTCTGGAGATGAATCCAGGGACTAACCTCTCTTTTCGAGTTGATTTTTGGTCCACAGAGTTCTTTCGTGTTGCTACAGTGACCTCAGGATCCCTCTATCCTTGAAACAGTGTTCTTGGGGTTTCTCTGGAGTGCCATCAAGGAAATCAAGGCTCCTTTCATGTGTGATGTGCAAGACGGAATTGCTCTGCACGCAGTACAGGGGAATCGGGCCTCATCTCGCATCGAGGGGAAGTCTCATGATTTTTCTCGAGTTGCGGCGGGAACCTGGGGTATATTCTCGAGTTACGACGGGGATGGCCCTTCCACCCACGTGTTTCTTCAGCCACGTCAGGACTCCTGTCTAGTTGCGAGGGACAACTCGGGATTCTCCTCGAGGCTTGGCAGGGCAATTGGAACGTCTCTCCAGCTGAGGCGGGAGACCAAGGGTCCCTTTCCACGTGCCACAAGAATCCTGGGACTCCTATCAAGTTTCACGAGGAGTCAGGCATCGTCTCCTTTGGAGGCACTGATCTCCGCGTACCTCTGGAGTTTTCAAAGGATGTGAGGCCTCCGGTCGCGATGAGGTGGGGAACTAGGTGTTTCTTTGTGGTCTCCACAGGGGATTCAGACATCCTTTCTTCTTGGGAGATGCAAGACGAGCCTGCATTCCAGTCACTGCAGGGATATCCGGCCTTATTTCGAGTCAGGGCATCGCGGTGTCCATTCCACTTGAGGCCGCAAACTCAGGATCCCTCTCACATACCTAGAGCTGAGAGAAGCCTCCTCTTGAGGTGCTTGTGGTAAGGTGGTATTCCTCAGGAGTCGAAGCCAGGGACTAACCTCTCATCTCGTGTTGATTCTTGGTCCACAGAGCTCTTTCGTGTTCCTACAGTGACCTCAGGATCCCTCTAGCCTTGAAACAGTGTTCTTGGGGTTTCTCTGGAGTGCCATCAAGGAAATCAAGGCTCCTTTCATGTGTGATGTGCAACACGGAATTGCTCTGCACGCAGTGCAGGGGAATCGGGCCTCATCTCGCAGCGAGGGGGAAGTCTCATGGTTTTTCTCGAGTTGCGGCGGGAACCTGGGGTATATTCTCGAGTTACGACGGGGATGGCCCTTCCACACACGTGTGTGTTCAGCCATGTCAGGACTCCTGCCTAGTTGCGAGGGACAACTCGGGATTCTCCTCGAGGCTTTGCAGGGCAATTGGGACGCCTCTCCAGCTGAGACGGGAGACCAAGGGTCCCTTTCCACGTGCCACAGGAATCCTGGGTCTCCTATCAAGTTTCACGAGGAGTCAGGCATCGTCTCCTTTGGAGGCACTGATCTCCGCGTACCTCTGGAGTTTTCAAAGGATGTGAGGCCTCCGGTCGCGATGACGTGGGGAACTAGGTCTTTCTCTGTGGTCTCCACAGGGGATTCAGACATCCTTTCGTCCTGGGAGATGCAAGACGAGCCTGCATTGAAGTCACTGCAGGGATATCCGGCCTTATTTCGAGTCAGGGTATCGCGGTGTCCATTCCACTTGAGGCCGCAAACTCAGGGTCCCTCTCACATACCTTGAGCTGAGAGAAGCCTCCTCTTGCGGTGCTTGGGGTAAGGTGGTATTCGTTTGGAGACGAATCCAGGGACTAACCTCTCTTTTCAAGTTGATTTTTGGTCCACAGAGTTCTTTCGTGTTGCTACAGTGACCTCAGGATCCCTCTATCCTTGAAACAGTGTTCTTGGGGTTTCTCTGGAGTGCCATCAAGGAAATCAAGGCTCCTTTCATGTGTGATGTGCAAGACGGAATTGCTCTGCACGCAGTACAGGGGAATCGGGCCTCATCTCGCATCGAGGGGGAAGTCTCATGGTTTTTCTCGAGTTGCGGCGGGAACCTGGGGTATATTCTCGAGTTACGACGGGGATGGTCCTTCCACCCACGTGTTTGTTCAGCTACGTCAGGACTCCTGCCTAGTTGTGAGGGACAACTCGGGATTCTCCTCGAGGCTTGGCAGGGCAATTGGAACGCCTCTCCAGCTGAGGCAGGAGACCAAGGATCCCTTTCCACGTGCCACAAGAATCCTGGGACTCCTATCAAGATTCACGAGGAGTCAGGCATCGTCTCCTTTGGAGGCACTGATCTCCGTGTACCTCTGGAGTTCTCAAAGGATGTGAGGCCTCCGGTCGCGATGAGGTAGGGAACTAGGTGTTTCTCTGTGGTCTCCACAGGGGATTCAGACATCCTTTCTTCTTGGGAGATGCAAGACGAGCCTGCATTCAAGACACTGTAGGGATATCTGGCCTTATTTCGAGTCAGGGCATCGCGGTGTCCATTCCACTTGAGGCCTCAAACTCAGGATCCCTCTCACATACCTAGAGCTGAGAGAAGCCTCCTCTTGAGGTGCTTGTGGTAAGGTGGTATTCCTCAGGAGTCGAAGCCAGGGACTAACCTCTCATCTCGTGTTGATTCTTGGTCCACGGAGCTCTTTCGTGATGCTACAGTGACCTCAGGATCCCTCTAGCCTTGAAACAGTGTTCTTGGGGTTTCTCTGGAGTGCCATCAAGGAAATCAAGGCTCCTTTCATGTGTGATGTGCAACACGGAATTGCTCTGCACGCAGTGCAGGGAAATCGGGCCTCATCTCGCGGCGAGGGGGAAGTCTCATGGTTTTTCTCGAGTTGCGGCGGGAACCTGGGGTATATTCTCGAGTTACGACGGGGATGGCCCTTCCACCCACGTGTTTCTTCAGCCACGTCAGGACTCCTGCCTAGTTGCGAGGGACAACTCTGGATTCTCCTCGAGGCTTGGCAGGGCAATTGGAACGCCTCTCCAGCTGAGGCGGGAGACCAAGGGTCCCTTTCCACGTGCCACAAGAATCCTGGGACACCTATCAAGTTTCACGAGGAGTCAGGCATCGTCTCCTTTGGAGGCACTGATCTCCGCGTACCTCTGGAGTTTTCAAAGGATGTGAGGCCTCCGGTCGCGATGAGGTGGGGAACTAGGTGTTTCTCTGTGGTCTCCACAGGGGATTCAGACATCCTTTCTTCTTGGGAGATGCAAGACGAGCCTGCATTCAAGTCACTGCAGGGATATCCGGCCTTATTTCGAGTCAGGGCATCGCGGTGTCCATTCCACTTGAGGCCTCAAACTCAGGATCCCTCTCACATACCTAGAGCTGAGAGAAGCCTCCTCTTGAGGTGCTTGTGGTAAGGTGGTATTCCTCAGGAGTCGAAGCCAGGGACTAACCTCTCATCTCGTGTTGATTCTTGGTCCACGGAGCTCTTTCGTGTTCCTACAGTGACCTCAGGATCCCTCTATCCTTGAAACAGTGTTCTTGGGGTTTCTCTGGAGTGCCATCAAGGAAATCAAGTCTCCTTTCATGTGTGATGTGCAACACGGAATTGCTCTGCACGCAGTGCAGGGGAATCGGGCCTCATCTCGCGGCGAGGGGGAAGTCTCATGGTTTTTCTCGAGTTGCGGCGGGAACCTGGGGTATATTCTCGAGTTACGACGGGGATGGCCCTTCCACACACGTGTGTGTTCAGCCATGTTAGGACTCCTGCCTAGTTGCGAGGGACAACTCGGGATTCTCCTCGAGGCTTGGCAGGGCAATTGGGACGCCTCTCCAGCTGATGCGGGAGACCAAGAGTCCCTTTCTAAGTGCCACAGGAATCCTGGGTCTCCTATCAAGTTTCACGAGGAGTCAGGCATCGTCTCCTTTGGAGGCACTGATCTCCGCGTACCTCTGGAGTTTTCAAAGGATGTGAGGCCTCCGGTCACGATGAGGTGGGGAACTAGGTCTTTCTCTGTGGTCTCCACAGGGGATTCAGACATCCTTTCATCTTGGGAGATGCAAGACGAGCCTGCATTCAAGTCACTGCAGGGATATCCACCCTTATTTCGCGTCAGGGCATCGCGGTGTCCATTCCACTTGAGGCCGCAAACTCAGGGTCCCTCTCACATACCTAGAGCTGAGAGAAGCCTCCTCTTGAGGTGCTTGTGGTAAGGTGGTATTCCTCTGGAGTCGAAGCCAGGGACTAACCTCTCATCTCGAGTTGATTTTGGGCCCACGGAGCTCTTTCGTGTTGCTACAGTGACCTCAGGATCCCTCTAGCCTTGAAACAGTGTTCTTGGGGTTTCTCTGGAGTGCCATCAAGGAAATCAAGGCTCCTTTCATGTGTGATGTGCAACACGGAATTGCTCTGCACGCAGTGCAGGGGAATCGGGCCTCATCTCGCGGCGAGGGGGAAGTCTCATGGTTTTTCTCGAGTTGCGGCGGGAACCTGGGGTATATTCTCGAGTTACGACGGGGATGGCCCTTCCACCCACGTGTTTCTTCAGCGACGTCAGGACTCCTGCCTAGTTGCGAGGGACAACTCTGGATTCTCCTCGAGGCTTGGCAGGGCAATTGGGACGCCTCTCCAGCTGAGGCGGTAGACCAAGTGTCCCTTTCCCAGTGCCACAGGAATCCTGGGACTCCTATCAAGTTTCACGAGAAGTCAGGCATCGTCTCCTTTGGAGGCACTGATCACCGCGTACCTCTGGAGTTTTCAAAGGATGTGAGGCTATCGGTCGCGATGAGGTGGGGAACTAAGTCTTTCTCTGTGCTTTCCACAGGGGATTCAGACATCCTTTCGTCCTGGGAGATGCAAGACGAGCCTGCATTGAAGTCACTGCAGGGATATCCGGCCTTATTTCGAGTCAGTGCATCGCGGTGTCCATTCCACTTGAGGCCGCAAACTCAGGGTCCCTCTCACATACCTAGAGCTGAGAGAAGCCTCCTCTTGAGGTGCTTGTGGTAAGGTGGTATTCCTCTGGAGACGAATCCAGGGACTAACCTCTCTTTTCGAGTTGATTTTTGGTCCACAGAGTTCTTTCGTGTTGCTACAGTGACCTCAGGATCCCTCTATCCTTGAAACAGTGTTCTTGGGGTTTCTCTGGAGTGCCATCAAGGCAATCAAGGCTCCTTTCATGTGTGATGTGCAAGACGGAATTGCTCTGCACGCAGTACAGGGGAATCGGGCCTCATCTCGCATCAAGGGGGAAGTCTCATGGTTTTTCTCGTGTTGCGGCGGGAACCTGGGGTATATTCTCGAGTTACGACGGGGATGGCCCTTCCACCCACGTGTTTGTTCAGCCAAGTCAGGACTCCTGCCTAGTTGCGAGGGACAACTCGGGATTCTCCTCGAGGCTTGGCAGGGCAATTGGAACGCCTCTCCAGCTGAGGCGGGAGACCAAGGGTCCCTTTCCATGTGCCACAAGAATCCTGGGACTCCTATCAAATTTCACGAGGAGTCAGGCATCGTCTCCTTTGGAGGCACTGATCTCCGCGTACCTCTGGAGTTTTCAAAGGATGTGAGGCCTCCGGTCGCGATGAGGTGGGGAACTAGGTGTTTCTCTGTGGTCTCCACAGGGGATTCAGACATCCTTTCTTCTTGGGAGATGCAAGACGAGCCTGCATTCAAGTCACTGCAGGGATATCCGCCCTTATTTCGAGTCAGGGCATCGCGGTGTCCATTCCACTTGAGGCCGCAAACTCAGGATCCCTCTCACATACCTAGAGCTGAGAGAAGCCTCCTCTTGAGGTGCTTGTGGTAAGGTGGTATTCCTCAGGAGTCGAAGCCAGGGACTAACCTCTCATCTCGTGTTGATTCTTGGTCCACGGAGCTCTTTCGTGTTGCTACAGTGACCTCAGGATCCCTCTAGCCTTGAAACAGTGTTCTTGGGGTTTCTCTGGAGTGCCATGAAGGAAATCAAGGCTCCTTTCATGTGTGATGTGCAACACGGAATTGCTCTGCACGCAGTGAATGGGAATCGGGCCTCATCTCGCGGCGAGGGGGAAGTCTCATGGTTTTTCTCGAGTTGCGGCGGGAACCTGGGGTATATCCTCGAGTTACGACGGGGATGGCCCTTCCACACACGTGTGTGTTCAGCCATGTCAGGACTCCTGCCTAGTTGCGAGGGACAACTCGGGATTCTCCTCGAGGCTTTGCAGGGCAATTGGGACGCCTCTCCAGCTGAGACGGGAGACCAAGGGTCCCTTTCCACGTGCCACAGGAATCCAGGGTCTCCTATCAAGTTTCACGAGGAGTCAGGCATCGTCTCCTTTGGAGGCACTGATCTCCGCATACCTCTGGAGTTTTCAAAGGATTTGAGGCCTCCGGTCGCGATGAAGTGGGGAACTAGTTCTTTCTCTGTGGTCTCCACAGGGGATTCAGACATCCTTTCATCTTGGGAGATGCAAGACGAGCCTGCATTCAAGTCACTGCAGGGATATGCGCCCTTATTTCGAGTCAGGGCATCGCGGTGTCCATTCCACTTGAGGCCGCAAACTCAGGATCCCTCTCACATACCTAGAGCTGAGAGAAGCCTCCTCTTGAGGTGCTTGTGGTAAGGTGGTATTCCTCTGGAGTCGAAGCCAGGGACTAACCTCTCATCTCGAGTTGATTTTTGGCCCACGGAGCTCTTTCGTGTTGCTACAGTGACCTGAGGATCCCTCTAGCCTTGAAACAGTGTTCTTGGGGTTTCTCTGGAGTGCCATCAAGGAAATCAAGGCTCCTTTCATGTGTGATGTGCAAGACGGAATTGCTCTGCACGCAGTACAGGGGAATCGGGCCTCATCTCGCATCGAGGGCGAAGTCTCATGGTTTTTCTCGAGTTGCGGCGGGAACCTGGGGTATATTCTCGAGTTACGACGGGGATGGCCCTTCCACACACGTGTTTGTTCAGCCACGTCAGGACTCTTGCCTAGTTGCGAGACACAACTCGGGATTCTCCTCGAGTCTTGGCAAGGCAATTGGGACGCCTCTCCAGCTGAGGCGGGAGACCAAGGGTCCCTTTCCACGTGCCACAGGAATCCTGGGACTCCTATCAAGTTTCACGAGGAGTCAGGCATCGTCTCCTTTGGAGGCACTGATCTCCGCGTACCTCTGGAGTTTTCAAAGGATGTGAGGCCTCCGGTTGCGATGAGGTGGGGAACTAGGTCTTTCTCTGTGGTCTCCACAGGGGATTCAGACATCATTTCATCTTGGGAGATGCAAGACGAGCCTGCATTCAAGTCACTGCAGGGATATCCAGCCTTATTTTGCGTCAGGGCATCGCGGTGTCCATTCCACTTGAGGCCGCAAACTCAGGGTCCTTCTCACATACCTAGAGCTGAGAGAAGCCTCCTCTTGAGGTGCTTGTGGTAAGGTGGTATTCCTCTGGAGTCGAAGCCAGGGACTAACCTATCATCTCGAGTTGATTTTTGGCCCACGGAGCTCTTTCGTGTTGCTACAGTGACCTCAGGATCCCTCTAGCCTTGAAACAGTGTTCTTGGGGTTTCTCTGGAGTGCCATCAAGGAAATCAAGGCTCCTTTCATGTGTGATGTGTAACACGGAATTGCTCTGCACGCAGTGCAGGGGAATCGGGCCTCATCTCGCGGCGAGGGGGAAGTCTCATGGTTTTTCTCGAGTTGCGGCGGGAACCTGGGGTATATTCTCGAGTTACGATGGGGATGGCCCTTCCACCCACGTGTTTCTTCAGCGACGTCAGGACTCCTGCCTAGTTGCGAGGGACAATTCTGGATTCTCCTCGAGGCTTGGCAGGGCAATTGGGACGCCTCTCCAGCTGAGGCGGGAGACCAAGTGTCCCTTTCCAAGTGCCACAGGAATCCTGGGACTCCTATCAAGTTTCACGAGGAGTCAGGCATCGTCTCCTTTGGAGGCACTGATCTCCGCGTACCTCTGGAGTTTTCAAAGGATGTGAGGCTATCGGTCGCGATGAGGTGGGGAACTAAGTCTTTCTCTGTGCTTTCCACAGGGGATTCAGACATCCTTTCGTCCTGGGAGATGCAAGACGAGCCTGCATTCAAGTCACTGCAGGGATATCCGGCCTTATTTCGAGTCAGGGCATCGCGGTGTCCATTCCACTTGAGGCCGCAAACTCAGGGTCCCTCTCACATACCTAGAGCTGAGAGAAGCCTCCTCTTGAGGTGCTTGTGGTAAGGTGGTATTCCTCTGGAGTCGAAGCCAGGGACTAACCTCTCATCTCGAGTTGATTTTTGGTCCACGGAGCTCTTTCGTGTTGCTACAGTGACCTCAGGATCCCTCTAGCCTTGAAACAGTGTTCTTGGGGTTTCTCTGGAGTGCCATCAAGGAAATCAAGGCTCCTTTCATGTGTGATGTGCAACACGGAATTGCTCTGCACGCAGTGCAGGGGAATCGGGCCTCATCTCGCGGCGAGTGGGAAGTCTCATGGTTTTTCTCGAGTTGCGGCGGGAACCTGGGGTATATTCTCGAGTTACGACGGGGATGGCCCTTCCACCCACGTGTTTCTTCAGCAACGTCAGGACTCCTGCCTAGTTGCGAGGGACAACTCTGGATTCTCCTCGAGGCTTGGCAGAGCAATTGGGACGCCTCTCCAGCTGAAGTGGGAGACCAAGTGTCCCTTTCCAAGTGCCACAGGAATCCTGGGACTCCTATCAAGTTTCACGAGGAGTCAGGCATCGTCTCCTTTGGAGGCACTGATCTCCGCGTACCTCTGGAGTTTTCAAAGGATGTGAGGCTATCGGTCGCGATGAGGTGGGGAACTAAGTTTTTCTCTGTGCTTTCCACAGCGGATTCAGACATCCTTTCGTCCTGGGAGATGCAAGACGAGCCTGCATTGAAGTCACTGCAGGGATATCCGGCCTTATTTCGAGTCAGGGCATCGCGGTGTCCATTCCACTTGAGGCCGCAAACTCAGGGTCTCTCTCACATACCTAGAGCTGAGAGAAGCCTCCTCTTGAGGTGCTTGTGGTAAGGTGGTATTCCTCTGGAGACGAATCCAGGGACTAACCTCTCTTTTCGAGTTGATTTTTGGTCCACAGAGTTCTATCGTGTTGCTACAGTGACCTCAGGATGCCTCTATCCTTGAAACAGTGTTCTTGGGGTTTCTCTGGAGTGCTATCAAGGAAATCAAGGCTCCTTTCATGTGTGATGTGCAAGACGGAATTACTCTGCACGCAGTACAGGGGAATCGGGCCTCATCTCGCATCGAGGGGGAAGTCTCATGGTTTTTCTCGAGTTGCGGCGGGAACCTGGGGTATATTCTCGAGTTACGACGGGGATGGCCCTTCCACCCACGTGTTTCTTCAGCCACGTCAGGACTCCTGCCTAGTTGCGAGGGACAACTCGGGATTTTCCTCGAGGCTTGGCAGGGCAATTGGAACGCCTCTCCAGCTGAGGCGGGAGACCAATGGTCCCTTTCCACGTGCCACAAGAATCCTGGGACTCCTATCAAGTTTCACGAGGAGTCAGGCATCGTCTCCTTTGGAGGCACTGATCTCCGCGTACCTCTGGAGTTTTCAAAGGATGTGAGGCCTCCGGTCGCGATGAGGTGGGGAACTAGGTGTTTCTCTGTGGTCTCCACAGGGGATTCAGACATCCTTTCTTCTTGGGAGATGCAAGACGAGCCTGCATTCAAGTCACTGCAGGGATATCCGGCCTTATTTCGAGTCAGGGCATCGCGGTGTCCATTCCACTTGAGGCCGCAAACTCAGGATCCCTCTCACATACCTAGAGCTGAGAGAAGCCTCCTCTTGAGGTGCTTGTGGTAAGGTGGTATTCCTCAGGAGTCGAAGCCAGGGACTAACCTCTCATCTCGTGTTGATTCTTGGTCCACGGAGCTCTTTCGTGTTGCTACAGTGACCTCAGGATCCCTCTAGCCTTGAAACAGTGTTCTTGGGGTTTCTCTGGAGTGCCATCAAGGAAATCAAGGCTCCTTTCATGTGTGATGTGCAAGACGGAATTGCTCTGCACGCAGTACAGGGGAATCGGGCCTCATCTCGCATCGAGGGGGAAGTCTCATGGTTTTTCTCGAGTTGCGGCGGGAACCTGGGGTATATTCTCGAGTTACGACGGGGATGGTCCTTCCACCCACGTGTTTGTTCAGCCACGTCAGGACTCCTGCCTAGTTGCGAGGGACAACTCGGGATTCTCCTCGAGGCTTGGCAGGGCAATTGGAACGCCTCTCCAGCTGAGGCAGGAGACCAAGGATCCCTTTCCACGTGCCACAAGAATCCTGGGACTCCTATCAAGTTTCACGAGGAGTCAGGCATCGTCTCCTTTGGAGGCACTGATCTCCGTGTACCTCTGGAGTTCTCAAAGGATGTGAGGCCTCCGGTCGCGATGAGGTGGGGAACTAGGTGTTTCTCTGTGGTCTCCACAGGGGATTCAGACATCCTTTCTTCTTGGGAGATGCAAGACGAGCCTGCATTCAAGTCACTGCAGGGATATCCGGCCTTATTTCGAGTCAGGGCATCGCGGTGTCCATTCCACTTGAGGCCGCAAACTCAGGATCCCTCTCACATACCTAGAGCTGAGAGAAGCCTCCTCTTGAGGTGCTTGTGGTAAGGTGGTATTCCTCAGGAGTCGAAGCCAGGGACTAACCTCTCATCTCGTGTTGATTCTTGGTCCACGGAGCTCTTTCGTGTTGCTACAGTGACCTCAGGATCCCTCTAGCCTTGAAACAGTGTTCTTGGGGTTTCTCTGGAGTACCATGAAGGAAATCAAGGCTCCTTTCATGTGTGATGTGCAACACGGAATTGCTCTGCACTCAGTGCAGGGAAATCGGGCCTCATCTCGCGGCGAGGGGGAAGTCTCATGGTTTTTCTCGAGTTGCGGCGGGAACCTGGGGTATATTCTCGAGTTACGACGGGGATGGCCCTTCCACCCACGTGTTTGTTCAGCCACGTCAGGACTCCTGCCTAGTTGCGAGGGACAACTCTGGATTCTCCTCGAGGCTTGGCAAGGCAATTGGGACGCCTCTCCAGCTGAGGCGGGAGACCAAGTGTCCCTTTCCACGTGCCACAGGAATCCTGGGACTCCTATCAAGTTTCACGAGGAGTCAGGCATCGTCTCCTTTGGAGGCACTGATCTCCGCGTACCTCTGGAGTTTTCAAAGGATGTGAGGCTATCGGTCGCGATGAGGTGGGGAACTAAGTCTTTCTCTGTGCTTTCCACAGGGGATTCAGACATCCTTTCGTCCTGGGAGATGCAAGACGAGCCTGCATTGAAGTCACTGCAGGGATGTCCGGCCTTATTTCGAGTCAGGGCATCGCGGTGTCCATTCCACTTGAGGCCGCAAACTCAGGGTCCCTCTCACATAGCTAGAGCTGAGAGAAGCCTACTCTTGAGGTGCTTGTGGTAAGGTGGTATTCCTCTGGAGATGAATCCAGGGACTAACATCTCTTTTCGAGTTGATTTTTGGTCCACAGAGTTCTTTCGTGTTGCTACAGTGACCTCAGGATCCCTCTATCCTTGAAACAGTGTTCTTGGGGTTTCTCTGGAGTGCCATCAAGGAAATCAAGGCTCCTTTCATGTGTGATGTGCAAGACGGAATTGCTCTGCACGCAGTACAGGGGAATCGGGCCTCATCTCGCATCGAGGGGAAGTCTCATGGTTTTTCTCGAGTTGCGGCGGGAACCTGGGGTATATTCTCGAGTTACGACGGGGATGGCCCTTCCACCCACGTGTTTCTTCAGCCACGTCAGGACTCCTGCCTAGTTGCGAGGGACAACTCTGGATTCTCCTCGAGGCTTGGCAGGGCAATTGGAACGCCTCTCCAGCTGAGGCGGGAGACCAAGGGTCCCTTTCCACGTGCCACAAGAATCCTGGGACTCCTATCAAGTTTCACGAGGAGTCAGGCATCGTCTCCTTTGGAGGCACTGATCTCCGCGTACCTCTGGAGTTTTCAAAGGATGTGAGGCCTCCGGTCGCGATGAGGTGGGGAACTAGGTCTTTCTCTGTGGTCTCCACAGGGGATTCAGACATCCTTTCTTCTTGGGAGATGCAAGACGAGCCTGCATTCAAGTCACTGCAGGGATATCCGGCCTTATTTCGAGTCAGGGCATCGCGGTGTCCATTCCACTTGAGGCCTCAAACTCAGGATCCCTCTCACATACCTAGAGCTGAGAGAAGCCTCCTCTTGAGGTGCTTGTGGTACGGTGGTATTCCTCAGGAGTCGAAGCCAGGGACTAACCTCTCATCTCGTGTTGATTCTTGGTCCACAGTGAACTTTCGTGTTCCTACAGTGACCTCAGGATCCCTCTAGCCTTGAAACAGTGTTCTTGGGGTTTCTCTGGAGTGCCATCAAGGAAATCAAGGCTCCTTTCATGTGTGATGTGCAACACGGAATTGCTCTGCACGCAGTGCAGGGGAATCGGGCCTCATCTCGCGGCGAGGGGGAAGTCTCATGGTTTTTCTCGAGTTGCGGCGGGAACCTGGGGTATATTCTCGAGTTACGACGGGGATGGCCCTTCCACACACGTGTGTGTTCAGCCATGTCAGGACTCCTGCCTAGTTGCGAGGGACAACTCGGGATTCTCCTCGAGGCTTTGCAGGGCAATCGGGACGCCTCTCCAGCTGAGACGGGAGACCAAGGGTCCCTTTCCACGTGCCACAGGAATCCTGGGACTCCTATCAAGTTTCACGAGGAGTCAGGCATCGTCTCCTTTGGAGGCACTGATCTCCACATACCTCTGGAGTTTTCAAAGGATTTGAGGCCTCCTGTCGCGATGAGGTGGGGAACTAGGTCTTTCTCTGTGGTCTCCACAGGGGATTCAGACACCCTTTCGTCTTGGGAGATGCAAGACGAGCCTGCATTCCAGTCACTGCAGGGATATCCGGCCTTATTTCGAGTCAGGCATCGCGGTGTCCATTCCACTTGAGGCCGCAAACTCAGGGTCCCTCTCACATACCTAGAGCTGAGAGAAGCCTCCTCTTGAGGTGCTTGTGGTAAGGTGGTATTCCTCTGGAGTCGAAGCCAGGGACTAACCTCTCATCTCGAGTTGATTTTTGGCCCACGGAGCTCTTTCATGTTGCTACAGTGACCTCAGGATCCCTCTAGCCTTGAAACAGTGTTCTTGGGGTTTCTCTGGAGTGCCATGAAGGAAATCAAGGCTCCTTTCATGTGTGATGTGCAACACAGAATTGCTGTGCACGCAGTGCAGGGGAATCGGGCCTCATCTCGCGGCGAGGGGGAAGTCTCATGGTTTTTCTCGAGTTGCGGCGGGAACCTGGGGTATATTCTCGAGTTACGACGGGGATGGCCCTTCCACCCACGTGTTTGTTCAGCCACGTCAGGACTCTTGCCTAGTTGCGAGACACAACTCGGGATTCTCCTCGAGGCTTGGCAAGGCAATTGGGACGCCTCTCCAGCTGAGGCGGGAGACCAAGGGTCCCTTTCCACGTGCCACAGGAATCCTGGGACTCCTATCAAGTTTCACGAGGAGTCAGGCATCGTCTCCTTTGGAGGCACTGATCTCCGCGTACCTCTGGAGTTTTCAAAGGATGTGAGGCCTCCGGTCGCGATGAGGTGGGGAACTAGGTCTTTCTCTGTGGTCTCCACAGGGGATTCAGACATCCTTTCATCTTGGGAGATGCAAGACGAGCCTGCATTCAAATCACTGCAGGGATATCCAGCCTTATTTCGCGTCAGGGCATCGTGGTGTCCATTCCACTTGAGGCCGCAAACTCAGGGTCCCTCTCACATACCTAGAGCTGAGAGAAGCCTCCTCTTGAGGTGCTTGTGGTAAGGTGGTATTCCTCTGGAGTCGAAGCCAGGGACTAACCTCTCATCTCGAGTTGATTTTTGGCCCACGGAGCTCTTTCGTGTTGCTACAGTGACCTCAGGATCCCTCTAGCCTTGAAACAGTGTTCTTGGGGTTTCTCTGGAGTGCCATCAAGGAAATCAAGGCTCCTTTCATGTGTGATGTGCAACACGGAATTGCTCTGCACGCAGTGCAGGGGAATCGGGCCTCATCTTTCGGCGAGGGGGAAGTCTCATGGTTTTTCTCGAGTTGCGGCGGGAACCTGGGGTATATTCTCGAGTTACGACGGGGATGGCCCTTCCACCCACGTGTTTCTTCAGCGACGTCAGGACTCCTGCCTAGTTGCGAGGGACAACTCTGGATTCTCCTCGAGGCTTGGCAGGGCAATTGGGACGCCTCTCCAGCTGAGGCGGGAGACCAAGAGTCCCTTTCCAAGTGCCACAGGAATCCTGGGACTCCTATCAAGTTTCACGAGGAGTCAGGCATCGTCTCCTTTGGAGGCACTGATCTCCGCGTACCTCTGGAGTTTTCAAAGGATGTGAGGCTATCGGTAGCGATGAGGTGGGGAACTAAGTCTTTCTCTGTGCATTCCACAGGGGATTCAGACATCCTTTCGTCCTGGGAGATGCAAGACGAGCCTGCATTGAAGTCACTGCAGGGATATCCGGCCTTATTTCGAGTCAGTGCATCGCGGTGTCCATTGCACTTGAGGCCGCAAACTCAGGGTCCCTCTCACATACCTAGAGCTGAGAGAAGCCTCCTCTTGAGGTGCTTGTGGTAAGGTGGTATTCCTCTGGAGATGAATCCAGGGACTAACCTCTCTTTTCGAGTTGATTTTTGGTCCACAGAGTTCTTTCGTGTTGCTACAGTGACCTCAGGATCCCTCTATCCTTGAAACAGTGTTCTTGGGGTTTCTCTGGAGTGCCATCAAGGAAATCAAGGCTCCTTTCATGTGTGATGTGCAAGACGGAATTGCTCTGCACGCAGTACAGGGGAATCGGGCCTCATCTCGCATCGAGGGGAAGTCTCATGATTTTTCTCGAGTTGCGGCGGGAACCTGGGGTATATTCTCGAGTTACGACGGGGATGGCCCTTCCACCCACGTGTTTCTTCAGCCACGTCAGGACTCCTGTCTAGTTGCGAGGGACAACTCGGGATTCTCCTCGAGGCTTGGCAGGGCAATTGGAACGTCTCTCCAGCTGAGGCGGGAGACCAAGGGTCCCTTTCCACGTGCCACAAGAATCCTGGGACTCCTATCAAGTTTCACGAGGAGTCAGGCATCGTCTCCTTTGGAGGCACTGATCTCCGCGTACCTCTGGAGTTTTCAAAGGATGTGAGGCCTCCGGTCGCGATGAGGTGGGGAACTAGGTGTTTCTTTGTGGTCTCCACAGGGGATTCAGACATCCTTTCTTCTTGGGAGATGCAAGACGAGCCTGCATTCCAGTCACTGCAGGGATATCCGGCCTTATTTCGAGTCAGGGCATCGCGGTGTCCATTCCACTTGAGGCCGCAAACTCAGGATCCCTCTCACATACCTAGAGCTGAGAGAAGCCTCCTCTTGAGGTGCTTGTGGTAAGGTGGTATTCCTCAGGAGTCGAAGCCAGGGACTAACCTCTCATCTCGTGTTGATTCTTGGTCCACAGAGCTCTTTCGTGTTCCTACAGTGACCTCAGGATCCCTCTAGCCTTGAAACAGTGTTCTTGGGGTTTCTCTGGAGTGCCATCAAGGAAATCAAGGCTCCTTTCATGTGTGATGTGCAACACGGAATTGCTCTGCACGCAGTGCAGGGGAATCGGGCCTCATCTCGCAGCGAGGGGGAAGTCTCATGGTTTTTCTCGAGTTGCGGCGGGAACCTGGGGTATATTCTCGAGTTACGACGGGGATGGCCCTTCCACACACGTGTGTGTTCAGCCATGTCAGGACTCCTGCCTAGTTGCGAGGGACAACTCGGGATTCTCCTCGAGGCTTTGCAGGGCAATTGGGACGCCTCTCCAGCTGAGACGGGAGACCAAGGGTCCCTTTCCACGTGCCACAGGAATCCTGGGTCTCCTATCAAGTTTCACGAGGAGTCAGGCATCGTCTCCTTTGGAGGCACTGATCTCCGCGTACCTCTGGAGTTTTCAAAGGATGTGAGGCCTCCGGTCGCGATGACGTGGGGAACTAGGTCTTTCTCTGTGGTCTCCACAGGGGATTCAGACATCCTTTCGTCCTGGGAGATGCAAGACGAGCCTGCATTGAAGTCACTGCAGGGATATCCGGCCTTATTTCGAGTCAGGGTATCGCGGTGTCCATTCCACTTGAGGCCGCAAACTCAGGGTCCCTCTCACATACCTTGAGCTGAGAGAAGCCTCCTCTTGCGGTGCTTGGGGTAAGGTGGTATTCGTTTGGAGACGAATCCAGGGACTAACCTCTCTTTTCAAGTTGATTTTTGGTCCACAGAGTTCTTTCGTGTTGCTACAGTGACCTCAGGATCCCTCTATCCTTGAAACAGTGTTCTTGGGGTTTCTCTGGAGTGCCATCAAGGAAATCAAGGCTCCTTTCATGTGTGATGTGCAAGACGGAATTGCTCTGCACGCAGTACAGGGGAATCGGGCCTCATCTCGCATCGAGGGGGAAGTCTCATGGTTTTTCTCGAGTTGCGGCGGGAACCTGGGGTATATTCTCGAGTTACGACGGGGATGGTCCTTCCACCCACGTGTTTGTTCAGCTACGTCAGGACTCCTGCCTAGTTGTGAGGGACAACTCGGGATTCTCCTCGAGGCTTGGCAGGGCAATTGGAACGCCTCTCCAGCTGAGGCAGGAGACCAAGGATCCCTTTCCACGTGCCACAAGAATCCTGGGACTCCTATCAAGATTCACGAGGAGTCAGGCATCGTCTCCTTTGGAGGCACTGATCTCCGTGTACCTCTGGAGTTCTCAAAGGATGTGAGGCCTCCGGTCGCGATGAGGTAGGGAACTAGGTGTTTCTCTGTGGTCTCCACAGGGGATTCAGACATCCTTTCTTCTTGGGAGATGCAAGACGAGCCTGCATTCAAGACACTGTAGGGATATCTGGCCTTATTTCGAGTCAGGGCATCGCGGTGTCCATTCCACTTGAGGCCTCAAACTCAGGATCCCTCTCACATACCTAGAGCTGAGAGAAGCCTCCTCTTGAGGTGCTTGTGGTAAGGTGGTATTCCTCAGGAGTCGAAGCCAGGGACTAACCTCTCATCTCGTGTTGATTCTTGGTCCACGGAGCTCTTTCGTGATGCTACAGTGACCTCAGGATCCCTCTAGCCTTGAAACAGTGTTCTTGGGGTTTCTCTGGAGTGCCATCAAGGAAATCAAGGCTCCTTTCATGTGTGATGTGCAACACGGAATTGCTCTGCACGCAGTGCAGGGAAATCGGGCCTCATCTCGCGGCGAGGGGGAAGTCTCATGGTTTTTCTCGAGTTGCGGCGGGAACCTGGGGTATATTCTCGAGTTACGACGGGGATGGCCCTTCCACCCACGTGTTTCTTCAGCCACGTCAGGACTCCTGCCTAGTTGCGAGGGACAACTCTGGATTCTCCTCGAGGCTTGGCAGGGCAATTGGAACGCCTCTCCAGCTGAGGCGGGAGACCAAGGGTCCCTTTCCACGTGCCACAAGAATCCTGGGACTCCTATCAAGTTTCACGAGGAGTCAGGCATCGTCTCCTTTGGAGGCACTGATCTCCGCGTACCTCTGGAGTTTTCAAAGGATGTGAGGCCTCCGGTCGCGATGAGGTGGGGAACTAGGTGTTTCTCTGTGGTCTCCACAGGGGATTCAGACATCCTTTCTTCTTGGGAGATGCAAGACGAGCCTGCATTCAAGTCACTGCAGGGATATCCGGCCTTATTTCGAGTCAGGGCATCGCGGTGTCCAATCCACTTGAGGCCTCAAACTCAGGATCCCTCTCACATACCTAGAGCTGAGAGAAGCCTCCTCTTGAGGTGCTTGTGGTAAGGTGGTATTCCTCAGGAGTCGAAGCCAGGGACTAACCTCTCATCTCGTGTTGATTCTTGGTCCACGGAGCTCTTTCGTGTTCCTACAGTGACCTCAGGATCCCTCTATCCTTGAAACAGTGTTCTTGGGGTTTCTCTGGAGTGCCATCAAGGAAATCAAGTCTCCTTTCATGTGTGATGTGCAACACGGAATTGCTCTGCACGCAGTGCAGGGGAATCGGGCCTCATCTCGCGGCGAGGGGGAAGTCTCATGGTTTTTCTCGAGTTGCGGCGGGAACCTGGGGTATATTCTCGAGTTACGACGGGGATGGCCCTTCCACACACGTGTGTGTTCAGCCATGTTAGGACTCCTGCCTAGTTGCGAGGGACAACTCGGGATTCTCCTCGAGGCTTGGCAGGGCAATTGGGACGCCTCTCCAGCTGATGCGGGAGACCAAGAGTCCCTTTCTAAGTGCCACAGGAATCCTGGGACTCCTATCAAGTTTCACGAGGAGTCAGGCATCGTCTCCTTTGGAGGCACTGATCTCCGCGTACCTCTGGAGTTTTCAAAGGATGTGAGGCCTCCGGTCACGATGAGGTGGGGAACTAGGTCTTTCTCTGTGGTCTCCACAGGGGATTCAGACATCCTTTCATCTTGGGAGATGCAAGACGAGCCTGCATTCAAGTCACTGCAGGGATATCCACCCTTATTTCGCGTCAGGGCATCGCGGTGTCCATTCCACTTGAGGCCGCAAACTCAGGGTCCCTCTCACATACCTAGAGCTGAGAGAAGCCTCCTCTTGAGGTGCTTGTGGTAAGGTGGTATTCCTCTGGAGTCGAAGCCAGGGACTAACCTCTCATCTCGAGTTGATTTTGGGCCCACGGAGCTCTTTCGTGTTGCTACAGTGACCTCAGGATCCCTCTAGCCTTGAAACAGTGTTCTTGGGGTTTCTCTGGAGTGCCATCAAGGAAATCAAGGCTCCTTTCATGTGTGATGTGCAACACGGAATTGCTCTGCACGCAGTGCAGGGGAATCGGGCCTCATCTCGCGGCGAGGGGGAAGTCTCATGGTTTTTCTCGAGTTGCGGCGGGAACCTGGGGTATATTCTCGAGTTACGACGGGGATGGCCCTTCCACCCACGTGTTTCTTCAGCGACGTCAGGACTCCTGCCTAGTTGCGAGGGACAACTCTGGATTCTCCTCGAGGCTTGGCAGGGCAATTGGGACGCCTCTCCAGCTGAGGCGGTAGACCAAGTGTCCCTTTCCCAGTGCCACAGGAATCCTGGGACTCCTATCAAGTTTCACGAGAAGTCAGGCATCGTCTCCTTTGGAGGCACTGATCACCGCGTACCTCTGGAGTTTTCAAAGGATGTGAGGCTATCGGTCGCGATGAGGTGGGGAACTAAGTCTTTCTCTGTGCTTTCCACAGGGGATTCAGACATCCTTTCGTCCTGGGAGATGCAAGACGAGCCTGCATTGAAGTCACTGCAGGGATATCCGGCCTTATTTCGAGTCAGTGCATCGCGGTGTCCATTCCACTTGAGGCCGCAAACTCAGGGTCCCTCTCACATACCTAGAGCTGAGAGAAGCCTCCTCTTGAGGTGCTTGTGGTAAGGTGGTATTCCTCTGGAGACGAATCCAGGGACTAACCTCTCTTTTCGAGTTGATTTTTGGTCCACAGAGTTCTTTCGTGTTGCTACAGTGACCTCAGGATCCCTCTATCCTTGAAACAGTGTTCTTGGGGTTTCTCTGGAGTGCCATCAAGGCAATCAAGGCTCCTTTCATGTGTGATGTGCAAGACGGAATTGCTCTGCACGCAGTACAGGGGAATCGGGCCTCATCTCGCATCAAGGGGGAAGTCTCATGGTTTTTCTCGTGTTGCGGCGGGAACCTGGGGTATATTCTCGAGTTACGACGGGGATGGCCCTTCCACCCACGTGTTTGTTCAGCCAAGTCAGGACTCCTGCCTAGTTGCGAGGGACAACTCGGGATTCTCCTCGAGGCTTGGCAGGGCAATTGGAACGCCTCTCCAGCTGAGGCGGGAGACCAAGGGTCCCTTTCCATGTGCCACAAGAATCCTGGGACTCCTATCAAATTTCACGAGGAGTCAGGCATCGTCTCCTTTGGAGGCACTGATCTCCGCGTACCTCTGGAGTTTTCAAAGGATGTGAGGCCTCCGGTCGCGATGAGGTGGGGAACTAGGTGTTTCTCTGTGGTCTCCACAGGGCATTCAGACATCCTTTCTTCTTGGGAGATGCAAGACGAGCCTGCATTCAAGTCACTGCAGGGATATCCGCCCTTATTTCGAGTCAGGGCATCGCGGTGTCCATTCCACTTGAGGCCGCAAACTCAGGATCCCTCTCACATACCTAGAGCTGAGAGAAGCCTCCTCTTGAGGTGCTTGTGGTAAGGTGGTATTCCTCAGGAGTCGAAGCCAGGGACTAACCTCTCATCTCGTGTTGATTCTTGGTCCACGGAGCTCTTTCGTGTTGCTACAGTGACCTCAGGATCCCTCTAGCCTTGAAACAGTGTTCTTGGGGTTTCTCTGGAGTGCCATGAAGGAAATCAAGGCTCCTTTCATGTGTGATGTGCAACACGGAATTGCTCTGCACGCAGTGCATGGGAATCGGGCCTCATCTCGCGGCGAGGGGGAAGTCTCATGGTTTTTCTCGAGTTGCGGCGGGAACCTGGGGTATATCCTCGAGTTACGACGGGGATGGCCCTTCCACACACGTGTGTGTTCAGCCATGTCAGGACTCCTGCCTAGTTGCGAGGGACAACTCGGGATTCTCCTCGAGGCTTTGCAGGGCAATTGGGACGCCTCTCCAGCTGAGACGGGAGACCAAGGGTCCCTTTCCACGTGCCACAGGAATCCAGGGTCTCCTATCAAGTTTCACGAGGAGTCAGGCATCGTCTCCTTTGGAGGCACTGATCTCCGCATACCTCTGGAGTTTTCAAAGGATTTGAGGCCTCCGGTCGCGATGAAGTGGGGAACTAGTTCTTTCTCTGTGGTCTCCACAGGGGATTCAGACATCCTTTCATCTTGGGAGATGCAAGACGAGCCTGCATTCAAGTCACTGCAGGGATATGCGCCCTTATTTCGAGTCAGGGCATCGCGGTGTCCATTCCACTTGAGGCCGCAAACTCAGGATCCCTCTCACATACCTAGAGCTGAGAGAAGCCTCCTCTTGAGGTGCTTGTGGTAAGGTGGTATTCCTCTGGAGTCGAAGCCAGGGACTAACCTCTCATCTCGAGTTGATTTTTGGCCCACGGAGCTCTTTCGTGTTGCTACAGTGACCTGAGGATCCCTCTAGCCTTGAAACAGTGTTCTTGGGGTTTCTCTGGAGTGCCATCAAGGAAATCAAGGCTCCTTTCATGTGTGATGTGCAACACGGAATTGCTCTGCACGCAGTGCAGGGGAATCGGGCCTCATCTCGCGGCGAGGGGGAAGTCTCATGGTTTTTCTCGAGTTGCGGCGGGAACCTGGGGTATATTCTCGAGTTACGACGGGGATTGCCCTTCCAGCCACGTGTTTCTTCAGCGACGTCAGGACTCCTGCCTAGTTGCGAGGGACAACTCTGGTTTCTCCTCGAGGCTTGGCAGGGCAATTTGGACGCCTCTCCAGCTGAGGCGGGAGACCAAGTGTCCCTTTCCACGTGCCACAGGAATCCTGGGACTCCTATCAAGTTTCAGGAGGAGTCAGGCATCCTCTCCTTTGGAGGCACTGATCTCCGCGTACCTCTGGAGTTTTCAAAGGATGTGAGGCTATCGGTCGCGATGAGGTGGGGAACTAAGTCTTTCTCTGTGCTTTCCACAGGGGATTCAGACATCCTTTCGTCCTGGGAGATGCAAGACGAGCCTGCATTGAAGTCACTGCAGGGATATCCGGCCTTATTTCGAGTCAGTGCATCGCGGAGTCCATTCCACTTGAGGCCGCAAACTCAGGGTCCCTCTCACATACCTAGAGCTGAGAGAAGCCTCCTCTTGAGGTGCTTGTGGTAAGGTGGTATTCCTCTGGAGACGAATCCAGGGACTAACCTCTCTTTTCGAGTTGATTTTTGGTCCACAGAGTTCTTTCGTGTTGCTACAGTGACCTCAGGATCCCTCTATCCTTGAAACAGTGTTCTTGGGGTTTCTCTGGAGTGCCATCAAGGAAATCAAGGCTCCTTTCATGTGTGATGTGCAAGACGGAATTGCTCTGCACGCAGTACAGGGGAATCGGGCCTCATCTCGCATCGAGGGGGAAGTCTCATGGTTTTTCTCGAGTTGCGGCGGGAACCTGGGGTATATTCTCGAGTTACCACGGGGATGGCCCTTCCACCCACGTGTTTGTTCAGCCACGTCAGGACTCCTGCCTAGTTGCGAGGGACAACTCGGGATTCTCCTCGAGGCTTGGCAGGGCAATTGGAACGCCTCTCCAGCTGAGGCGGGATACCAAGGGTCCCTTTCCATGTGCCACAAGATTCCTGGGACTCCTATCAAGTTTCACGAGGAGTCAGGCATCGTCTCCTTTGGAGGCACTGATCTCCGCGTACCTCTGGAGTTTTCAAAGGATGTGAGGCCTCCGGTCGCGATGAGGTGGGGAACTAGGTCTTTCTCTGTGGTCTCCACAGGGGATTCAGACATCCTTTCTTCTTGGGAGATGCAAGACGAGCCTGCATTGAAGTCACTGCAGGGATATCCGGCCTTATTTCGAGTCAGGGCATCGCGGTGTCCATTCCACTTGAGGCCGCAAACTCAGGATCCCTCTCACATACCTAGAGCTGAGAGAAGCCTCCTCTTGAGGTGCTTGTGGTAAGGTGGTATTCCTCATGAGTCGAAGCCAGGGACTAACCTCTCATCTCGTGTTGATTCTTGGTCCACGGAGCTCTTTCGTGTTGCTACAGTGACCTCAGGATCCCTCTAGCCTTGAAACAGTGTTCTTGGGGTTTCTCTGGAGTGCCATCAAGGAAATCAAGGCTCCTTTCATGTGTGATGTGCAACACGGAATTGCTCTGCACGCAGTGCAGGGGAATCGGGCCTCATCTCGCGGTGAGGGGGAAGTCTCATCGTTTTTCTCGAGTTGTGTCGGGAACCTGGGGTATATTCTCGAGTTACGACGGGGATGGCCCTTCCACCCACGTGTTTCTTCAGCGACGTCAGGACTCCTGCCTAGTTGCGAGGGACAACTCGGGATTCTCCTCGAGGCTTGGCAAGGCAATTGGGACGCCTCTCCAGCTGAGGAGGGAGACCAAGTGTCCCTTTCCAAGTGCCACAGGAATCCTGGGACTCCTATCAAGTTTCACGAGGAGTCAGGCATCGTCTCCTTTGGAGGCACTGATCTCCGCGTACCTCTGGAGTTTTCAAAGGATGTGAGGCTATCGGTCGCGATGAGGTGGGGAACTAAGTCTTTCTCTGTGCTTTCCACAGGGGATTCAGACATCCTTTCGTCCTGGGAGATGCAAGACGAGCCGGCATTCAAGTCACTGCAGGGATATCCGGCCTTATTTCGAGTCAGGGCATCGCGGTGTCCATTCCACTTGAGGCCGCAAACTCAGGGTCCCTCTCACATACCTAGAGCTGAGAGAAGCCTCCTCTTGAGGTGCTTGTGGTAAGGTGGTATTCCTCTGGAGTCGAAGCCAGGGACTAACCTCTCATCTCGAGTTGATTTTTGGCCCACGGAGCTCTTTCGTGTTGCTACAGTGACCTCAGGATCCCTCTAGCCTTGAAACAGTGTTCTTGGGGTTTCTCTGGAGTGCCATGAAGGAAATCAAGGCTCCTTTCATGTGTGATGTGCAACACAGAATTGCTCTGCACGCAGTGCAGGGGAATCGGGCCTCATCTCGCGGCGAGGGGGAAGTCTCATGGTTTTTCTCGAGTTGCGGCGGGAACCTGGGGTATATTCTCGAGTTACGACGGGGATGGCCCTTCCACACACGTGTTTGTTCAGCCACGTCAGGACTCTTGCCTAGTTGCGAGACACAACTCGGGATTCTCCTCGAGGCTTGGCAAGGCAATTGGGACGCCTCTCCAGCTGAGGCGGGAGACCAAGGGTCCCTTTCCACGTGCCACAGGAATCCTGGGACTCCTATCAAGTTTCACGAGGAGTCAGGCATCGTCTCCTTTGGAGGCACTGATCTCCGCGTACCTCTGGAGTTTTCAAAGGATGTGAGGCCTCCGGTCGCGATGAGGTGGGGAACTAGGTCTTTCTCTGTGGTCTCCACAGGGGATTCAGACATCCTTTCATCTTGGGAGATGCAAGACGAGCCTGCATTCAAGTCACTGCAGGGATATCCAGCCTTATTTCGCGTCAGGGCATCGCGGTGTCCATTCCACTTGAGGCCGCAAACTCAGGGTCCCTCTCACATACCTAGAGCTGAGAGAAGCCTCCTCTTGAGGTGCTTGTGGTAAGGTGGTATTCCTCTGGAGTCGAAGCCAGGGACTAACCTCTCATCTCGAGTTGATTTTTGGCCCACGGAGCTCTTTCGTGTTGCTACAGTGACCTCAGGATCCCTCTATCCTTGAAACAGTGTTCTTGGGGTTTCTCTGGAGTGCCATCAAGGAAATCAAGGCTCCTTTCATGTGTGATGTGCAACACGGAATTGCTCTGCACGCAGTGCAGGGGAATCGGGCCTCATCTCGCGGCGAGGGGGAAGTCTCATGGTTTTTCTCGAGTTGCGGCGGGAACCCGGGGTATATTCTCGAGTTACGACGGGGATGGCCCTTCCACCCACGTGTTTCTTCAGCGACGTCAGGACTCCTGCCTAGTTGCAAGGGACAACTCTGGATTCTCCTCGAGGCTTGGCAGGGCAATTGGGACGCCTCTCCAGCTGAGGCGGGAGACCAAGTGTCCCTTTCCAAGTGCCACAGGAATCCTGGGACTCCTATCAAGTTTCACGAGGAGTCAGGCATCGTCTCCTTTGGAGGCACTGATCTCCGCGTACCTCTGGAGTTTTCAAAGGATGTGAGGCTATCGGTCGCGAAGAGGTGGGGAACTAAGTCTTTCTCTGTGCTTTAAACAGGGGATTCAGACATCCTTTCCTCCTGGGAGATGCAAGATGAGCCTGCATTGAAGTCACTGCAGGTATATCCGGCCTTATTTCGAGTCAGGGCATCGCGGTGTCCATTCCACTTGAGGCCGCAAACTCAGGGTCCCTCTCACATACCTAGAGCTGAGAGAAGCCTCCTCTTGAGGTGCTTGTGGTAAGGTGGTATTCCTCTGGAGACGAATCCAGGGACTAACCTCTCTTTTCGAGTTGATTTTTGGTCCAGAGAGTTCTTTCGTGTTGCTACAGTGACCTCAGGATCCCTCTATCCTTGAAACAGTGTTCTTGGGGTTTCTCTGGAGTGCCATCAAGGAAATCAAGGCTCCTTTCATGTGTGATGTGCAACACGGAATTGCTCTGCACGCAGTGCAGGGGAATCGGGCCTCATCTCGCGGCGAGGGGGAAGTCTCATGGTTTTTCTCGAGTTGCGGCGGGAACCTGGGGTATATTTTCGAGTTACGACGGGGATGGCCCTTCCACACACGTGTTTGTTCAGCCATGTCAGGACTCCTGCCTAGTTGCGAGGGACAACTCGGGATTCTCCTCGAGTCTTTGCAGGGCAATTGGGACGCCTCTCCAGCTGAGACGGGAGACCAAGGGTCCCTTTCCACGTGCCACAGGAATCCTGGGTCTCCTATCAAGTTTCACGAGGAGTCAGGCATCGTCTCCTTTGGAGGCACTGATCTCCGCATACCTCTGGTGTTTTCAAAGGATTTGAGGCCTCCTGTCGCGATGAGGTGGGGAACTAGGTCTTTCTCTGTGGTCTCCACAGGGGATTCAGACACCCTTTCGTCTTGAGAGATGCAAGACGAGCCTGCATTCCAGTCAGTGCAGGGATATCCGGCCTTATTTCGAGTCAGGGCATCGCGGTGTCCATTCCACTTGAGGCCGCAAACTCAGGGTCCCTCTCACATACCTAGAGCTGAGAGAAGCCTCCTCTTGAGGTGCTTGTGGTAAGGTGGTATTCCTCTGGAGTCGAAGCCAGGGACTAACCTCTCATCTCGAGTTGATTTTTGGCCCACGGAGCTCTTTCGTGTTGCTACAGTGACCTCAGGATCCCTCTATCCTTGAAACAGTGTTCTTGGGGTTTCTCTGGAGTGCCATCAAGGAAATCAAGGCTCCTTTCATGTGTGATGTGAAACACGGAATTGCTCTGCACGCAGTGCAGGGGAATCGGGCCTCCTCTCGCGGCGAGGGGGAAGTCTCATGGTTTTTCTCGAGTTGCGGCGGGAACCTGGGGTATATTCTCGAGTTACGACGGGGATGGCCCTTCCACCCACGTGTTTCTTCAGCGACGTCAGGACTCCTGCCTAGTTGCAAGGGACAACTCTGGATTCTCCTCGAGGCTTGGCAGGGCAATTGGGACGCCTCTCCAGCTGAGGCGGGATACCAAGTGTCCCTTTCCAAGTGCCACAGGAATCCTGGGACTCCTATCAAGTTTCACGAGGAGTCAGGCATCGTCTCCTTTGGAGGCACTGATCTCCGCATACCTCTGGAGTTTTCAAAGGATGTGAGGCTATCGGTCGCGATGAGGTGGGGAACTAAGTCTTTCTCTGTGCTTTAAACAGGGGATTCAGACATCCTTTCCTCCTGGGAGATGCAAGACGAGCCTGCATTGAAGTCACTGCAGGGATATCCGGCCTTATTTCGAGTCAGGGCATCGCGGTGTCCATTCCACTTGAGGCCGCAAACTCAGGGTCCCTCTCACATACCTAGAGCTGAGAGAAGCCTCCTCTTGAGGTGCTTGTGGTAAGGTGGTATTGCTCTGGAGACGAATCCAGGGACTAACCTCTCTTTTCGAGTTGATTTTTGGTCCACAGAGTTCTTTCGTGTTGCTACAGTGACCTCAGGATCCCTCTATCCTTGAAACAGTGTTCTTGGGGTTTCTCTGGAGTGCCATCAAGGAAATCAAGGCTCCTTTCATGTGTGATGTGCAACACGGAATTGCTCTGCACGCAGTGCAGGGGAATCGGGCCTCATCTCGCGGCGAGGGGGAAGTCTCATGGTTTTTCTCGAGTTGCGGCGGGAACCTGGGGTATATTCTCGAGTTACGACGGGGATGGCCCTTCCACACACGTGTGTGTTCAGCCATGTCAGGACTCCTGCCTAGTTGCGAGGGACAACTCGGGATTCTCCTCGAGGCTTTGCAGGGCAATTGGGACGCCTCTCCAGCTGAGACGGGAGACCAAGGGTCCCTTTCCACGTGCCACAGGAATCCTGGGTCTCCTATCAAGTTTCACGAGGAGTCAGGCATCGTCTCCTTTGGAGGCACTGATCTCCGCATACCTCTGGAGTTTTCAAAGGATTTGAGGCCTCCTGTCGCGATGAGGTGGGGAACTAGGTCTTTCTCTGTGGTCTCCACAGGGGATTCAGACACCCTTTCGTCTTGGGAGATGCAAGACGAGCCTGCATTCCAGTCAGTGCAGGGATATCTGGCCTTATTTCGAGTCAGGGCATCGCGGTGTCCATTCCACTTGAGGCCGCAAACTCAGGGTCCCTCTCACATACCTAGAGCTGAGAGAAGCCTCCTCTTGAGGTGCTTGTGGTAAGGTGGTATTCCTCTGGAGTCGAAGCCAGGAACTAACCTCTCATCTCGAGTTGATTTTTGGCCCACGGAGCTCTTTCGTGTTGCTACAGTGACCTCAGGATCCCTCTATCCTTGAAACAGTGTTCTTGGGGTTTCTCTGGAGTGCCATCAAGGAAATCAAGGCTCCTTTCATGTGTGATGTGCAACACAGAATTGCTCTGCACGCAGTGCAGGGGAATCGGGCCTCATTTCGCGGCGAGGGGGAAGTCTCATGGTTTTTCTCGAGTTGCGGCGGGAACCTGGGGTATATTCTCGAGTTACGACGGGGATGGCCCTTCCACACACGTGTTTGTTCAACGACGTCAGGACTCTTGCCTAGTTGCGAGACACAACTCGGGATTCTCCTCGAGGCTTGGCAAGGCAATTGGGACGCCTCTCCAGCTGAGGGGGGAGACCAAGGGTCCCTTTTCACGTGCCACAGGAATCCTGGGTCTCCTATCAAGTTTCACGAGGAGTCAGGCATCGTCTTCTTTGGAGGCACTGATCTCCGCGTACCTCTGGAGTTTTCAAAGGATGTGAGGCCTCCGGTCGCGGTGAGGTGGGGAACTAGGTCTTTCTCTGTGGTCTCCACAGGGGATTCAGACACCCTTTCATCTTGGGAGATGCAAGGCAAGCCTGCATTCAAGTCACTGCAGGGATATCCAGCCTTATTTCGCGTCAGGGCATCGCGGTGTCCATTCCACTTGAGGCCGCAAACTCAGGGTCCCTCTCACATACCTAGAGCTGAGAGAAGCCTCCTCTTGAGGTGCTTGTGGTAAGGTGGTATTCCTCTGGAGTCAAAGCCAGGGACTAACCTCTCATCTCTTGTTGATTCTTGGTCCACGGAGTTCTTTCGTGTTGCTACAGTGACCTCAGGATCCCTCCATCCTTGAAACAGTGTTCTTGGGGTTTCTCTGGAGTGCCATCAAGGCAATCAAGGCTCCTTTCATGTGTGATGTGCAAGACGGAATTGCTCTGCACGCAGTACAGGGGAATCGGGCCTCATCTCGCATCGAGGGGGAAGTCTCATGGTTTTTCTCGAGTTGCGGCGGGAACCTGGGGTATATTCTCGAGTTACGACGGGGATGGCCCTTCCACCCACGTGTTTGTTCAGCCAAGTCAGGACTCCTGCCTAGTTGCGAGGGACAACTCGGGATTCTCCTCGAGGCTTGGCAGGGCAATTGGAAGGCCTCTCCAGCTGAGGCGGGAGACCAAGGGTCCCTTTCCACGTGCCACAAGAATCCTGAGACTCCCATTAAGTTTCACGAGGAGTCAGGCATCGTCTCCTTTGGAGGCACTGATCTTCGCGTACCTCTGGAGTTTTCAAAGGATGTGAGGCCTCCGGTCGCGATGAGGTGGGGAACTAGGTGTTTCTCTGTGGTCTCCACAGGGGATTCAGACATCCTTTCTTCTTGGGAGATGCAAGACGAGCCTGCATTCAAGTCACTGCAGGGATATCCGCCCTTATTTCGAGTCAGGGCATCGCGGTGTCCATTCCACTTGAGGCCGCAAACTCAGGATCCCTCTCACATACCTAGAGCTGAGAGAAGCCTCCTCTTGAGGTGCTTGTGGTAAGGTGGTATTCCTCTGGAGTCGAAGCCAGGGACTAACCTCTCATCTCGAGTTGATTTTTGGCCCACGGAGCTCTTTCGTGTTGCTACAGTGACTTCAGGATCCCTCTAGCCTTGAAACAGTGTTCTTGGGGTTTCTCTGGAGTGCCATGAAGGAAATCAAGGCTCCTTTCATGTGTGATGTGCAACAAGGAATTGCTCTGCACGCAGTGCAGGGGAATCGGGCCTCATCTCTCGGCGAGGGGGAAGTCTCATGGTTTTTCTCGAGTTGCGGCGGGAACCTGGGGTATATTCTCGAGTTACGACGGGGATGGCCCTTCCACCCACGTGTTTCTTCAGCGACGTCAGGACTCCTGCCTAGTTGCGAGGGACAACTCTGGTTTCTCCTCGAGGCTTGGCAGGGCAATTTGGACGCCTCTCCAGCTGAGGCGGGCGACCAAGTGTCCCTTTCCACGTGCCACAGGAATCCTGGGACTCCTATCAAGTTTCACGAGGAGTCAGGCATCGTCTCCTTTGGAGGCACTGATCTCCGCGTACCTCTGGAGTTTTCAAAGGATGTGAGGCTATCGGTCGCGATGAGGTGGGGAACTAAGTCTTTCTCTGTGCTTTCCACAGGGGATTCAGACATCCTTTCGTCCTGGGAGATGCAAGACGAGCCTGCATTGAAGTCACTGCAGGGATATCCGGCCTTATTTCGAGTCAGTGCATCGCGGTGTCCATTCCACTTGAGGCCGCAAACTCAGGGTCCCTCTCACATACCTAGAGCTGAGAGAAGCCTCCTCTTGAGGTGCTTGTGGTAAGGTGGTATTCCTCTGGAGACGAATCCAGGGACTAACCTCTCTTTTCGAGTTGATTTTTGGTCCACAGAGTTCTTTCGTGTTGCTACAGTGACCTCAGGATCCCTCTATCCTTGAAACAGTGTTCTTGGGGTTTCTCTGGAGTGCCATCAAGGAAATCAAGGCTCCTTTCATGTGTGATGTGCAAGACGGAATTGCTCTGCACGCAGTACAGGGGAATCGGGCCTCATCTCGCATCGAGGGGGAAGTCTCATGGTTTTTCTCGAGTTGCGGCGGGAACCTGGGGTATATTCTCGAGTTACCACGGGGATGGCCCTTCCACCCACGTGTTTGTTCAGCCACGTCAGGACTCCTGCCTAGTTGCGAGGGACAACTCGGGATTCTCCTCGAGGCTTGGCAGGGCAATTGGAACGCCTCTCCAGCTGAGGCGGGATACCAAGGGTCCCTTTCCACGTGCCACAAGATTCCTGGGACTCCTATCAAGTTTCAAGAGGAGTCAGGCATCGTCTCCTTTGGAGGCACTGATCTCCGCGTACCTCTGGAGTTTTCAAAGGATGTGAGGCCTCCTGTCGCGATGAGGTGGGGAACTAGGTCTTTCTCTGTGGTCTCCACAGGGGATTCAGACATCCTTTCTTCTTGGGAGATGCAAGACGAGCCTGCATTCAAGTCACTGCAGGGATATCCGGCCTTATTTCGAGTCAGGGCATCGCGGTGTCCATTCCACTTGAGGCCGCAAACTCAGGATCCCTCTCACATACCTAGAGCTGAGAGAAGCCTCCTCTTGAGGTGCTTGTGGTAAGGTGGTATTCCTCATGAGTCGAAGCCAGGGACTAACCTCTCATCTCGTGTTGATTCTTGGTCCACGGAGCTCTTTCGTGTTGCTACAGTGACCTTAGGATCCCTCTAGCCTTGAAACAGTGTTCTTGGGGTTTCTCTGGAGTGCCATCAAGGAAATCAAGGCTCCTTTCATGTGTGATGTGCAACACGGAATTGCTCTGCACGCAGTGCAGGGGAATCGGGCCTCATCTCGCGGTGAGGGGGAAGTCTCATCATTTTTCTCGAGTTGTGGCGGTAACCTGGGGTATATTCTCGAGTTACGACGGGGATGGCCCTTCCACCCACGTGTTTCTTCAGCGACGTCAGGACTCCTGCCTAGTTGCGAGGGACAACTCGGGATTCTCCTCGAGGCTTGGCAAGGCAATTGGGACGCCTCTCCAGCTGAGGCGGGAGACCAAGTGTCCCTTTCCAAGTGCCACAGGAATCCTGGGACTCCTATCAAGTTTCACGAGGAGTCAGGCATCGTCTCCTTTGGAGGCACTGATCTCCGCGTACCTCTGGAGTTTTCAAAGGATGTGAGGCTATCGGTCGCGATGAGGTGGGGAACTAAGTCTTTCTCTGTGCTTTCCACAGGGGATTCAGACATCCTTTCGTCCTGGCAGATGCAAGACGAGCCTGCATTGAAGTCACTGCAGGGATATCCGGCCTTATTTCGAGTCAGGGCATCGCGGTGTCCATTCCACTTGAGGCCGCAAACTCAGGGTCCCTCTCACATACCTAGAGCTGAGAGAAGCCTCCTCTTGAGGTGCTTGTGGTAAGGTGGTATTCCTCTGGAGACGAATCCAGGGACTAACCTCTCTTTTCGAGTTGATTTTTGGTCCACAGAGTTCTTTCGTGTTGCTACAGTGACCTCAGGATCCCTCTATCCTTGAAACAGTGTTCTTGGGGTTTCTCTGGAGTGCCATCAAGGAAATCAAGGCTCCTTTCATGTGTGATGTGCAAGACGGAATTGCTCTGCACGCAGTACAGGGGAATCGGGCCTCATCTCGCATCGAGGGGGAAGTCTCATTGTTTTTCTCGAGTTGCGGCGGGAACCTGGGGTATATTCTCGAGTTACGACGGGGATGGCCCTTCCACCCACGTGTTTGTTCAGCCACGTCAGGACTCCTGCCTAGTTGCGAGGGACAACTCGGGATTCTCCTCGAGGCTTGGCAGGGCAATTGGAACGCCTCTCTAGCTGAGGCGGGATACCAAGGGTCCCTTTCCACGTGCCACAAGATTCCTGGGACTCCTATCAAGTTTCACGAGGAGTCAGGCATCGTCTCCTTTGGAGGCACTGATCTCCGCGTACCTCTGGAATTTTCAAAGGATGTGAGGCCTCCGGTCGCGATGAGGTGGGGAACTAGGTCTTTCTCTGTGGTCTCCACAGGGGATTCAGACATCCTTTCATCTTGGGAGACGCAAGACGAGCCTGCATTCAAGTCACTGCAGGGATATCCAGCCTTATTTTGCGTCAGGGCATCGCGGTGTCCATTCCACTTGAGGCCGCAAACTCAGGGTCCCTCTCACATACCTAGAGCTGAGAGAAGCCTCCTCTTGAGGTGCTTGTGGTAAGGTGGTATTCCTCTGGAGTCGAAGCCAGGGACTAACCTCTCATCTCGAGTTGATTTTTGGCCCACGGAGCTCTTTCGTGTTGCTACAGTGACCTCAGGATCCCTCTATCCTTGAAACAGTGTTCTTGGGGTTTCTCTGGAGTGCCATCAAGGAAATCAAGGCTCCTTTCATGTGTGATGTGCAACACGGAATTGCTCTGCACGCAGTGCAGGGGAATCGGGCCTCATCTCGCGGCGAGGGGGAAGTCTCATGGTTTTTCTCGAGTTGCGGCGGGGACCTGGGGTATATTCTCGAGTTACGACGGGGATGGCCCTTCCACCCACGTGTTTCTTCAGCGACGTCAGGACTCCTGCCTAGTTGCAAGGGACAACTCTGGATTCTCCTCGAGGCTTGGCAGGGCAATTGGGACGCCTCTCCAGCTGAGGCGGGAGACCAAGTGTCCCTTTCCAAGTGCCACAGGAATCCTGGGACTCCTATCAAGTTTCACGAGGAGTCAGGCATCGTCTCCTTTGGAGGCACTGATCTCCGCGTACCTCTGGAGTTTTCAAAGGATGTGAGGCTATCGGTCGCGATGAGGTGGGGAACTAAGTCTTTCTCTGTGCTTTCCACAGGGGATTCAGACATCCTTTCCTCCTGGGAGATGCAAGACGAGCCTGCATTGAAGTCACTGCAGGGATATCCAGCCTTATTTCGCGTCAGGGCATCGCGGTGTCCATTCCACTTGAGGCCGCAAACTCAGGGTCCCTCTCACATACCTAGAGCTGAGAGAAGCCTCCTCTTGAGGTGCTTGTGGTAAGGTGGTATTCCTCTGGAGTCGAAGCCAGGGACTAACCTCTCATCTCGAGTTGATTTTTGGCCCACGGAGCTCTTTCGTGTTGCTACAGTGACCTCAGGATCCCTCTATCCTTGAAACAGTGTTCTTGGGGTTTCTCTGGAGTGCCATCAAGGAAATCAAGGCTCCTTTCATGTGTGATGTGCAACACGGAATTGCTCTGCACGCAGTGCAGGGGAATCGGGCCTCCTCTCGCGGCGAGGGGGAAGTCTCATGGTTTTTCTCGAGTTGCGGCGGGAACCTGGGGTATATTCTCGAGTTACGACGGGGATGGCCCTTCCACCCACGTGTTTCTTCAGCGACGTCAGGACTCCTGCCTAGTTGCAAGGGACAACTCTGGATTCTCCTCGAGGCTTGGCAGGGCAATTGGGACGCCTCTCCAGCTGAGGCGGGATACCAAGTGTCCCTTTCCAAGTGCCACAGGAATCCTGGGACTCCTATCAAGTTTCACGAGGAGTCAGGCATCGTCTCCTTTGGAGGCACTGATCTCCGCATACCTCTGGAGTTTTCAAAGGATGTGAGGCTATCGGTCGCGATGAGGTGGGGAACTAAGTCTTTCTCTGTGCTTTAAACAGGGGATTCAGACATCCTTTCCTCCTGGGAGATGCAAGACGAGCCTGCATTGAAGTCACTGCAGGGATATCCGGCCTTATTTCGAGTCAGGGCATCGCGGTGTCCATTCCACTTGAGGCCGCAAACTCAGGGTCCCTCTCACATACCTAGAGCTGAGAGAAGCCTCCTCTTGAGGTGCTTGTGGTAAGGTGGTATTGCTCTGGAGACGAATCCAGGGACTAACCTCTCTTTTCGAGTTGATTTTTGGTCCACAGAGTTCTTTCGTGTTGCTACAGTGACCTCAGGATCCCTCTATCCTTGAAACAGTGTTCTTGGGGTTTCTCTGGAGTGCCATCAAGGAAATCAAGGCTCCTTTCATGTGTGATGTGCAACACGGAATTGCTCTGCACGCAGTGCAGGGGAATCGGGCCTCATCTCGCGGCGAGGGGGAAGTCTCATGGTTTTTCTCGAGTTGCGGCGGGAACCTGGGGTATATTCTCGAGTTACGACGGGGATGGCCCTTCCACACACGTGTGTGTTCAGCCATGTCAGGACTCCTGCCTAGTTGCGAGGGACAACTCGGGATTCTCCTCGAGGCTTTGCAGGGCAATTGGGACGCCTCTCCAGCTGAGACGGGAGACCAAGGGTCCCTTTCCACGTGCCACAGGAATCCTGGGTCTCCTATCAAGTTTCACGAGGAGTCAGGCATCGTCTCCTTTGGAGGCACTGACCTCCGCATACCTCTGGAGTTTTCAAAGGATTTGAGGCCTCCTGTCGCGATGAGGTGGGGAACTAGGTCTTTCTCTGTGGTCTCCACAGGGGATTCAGACACCCTTTCGTCTTGGGAGATGCAAGACGAGCCTGCATTCCAGTCAGTGCAGGGATATCCGGCCTTATTTCGAGTCAGGGCATCGCGGTGTCCATTCCACTTGAGGCCGCAAACTCAGGGTCCCTCTCACATACCTAGAGCTGAGAGAAGCCTCCTCTTGAGGTGCTTGTGGTAAGGTGGTATTCCTCTGGAGTCGAAGCCAGGGACTAACCTCTCATCTCGAGTTGATTTTTGGTCCACGGAGCGCTTTCGTGTTGCTACAGTGACCTCAGGATCCCTCTATCCTTGAAACAGTGTTCTTGGGGTTTCTCTGGAGTGCCATCAAGGAAATCAAGGCTCCTTTCATGTGTGATGTGCAACACAGAATTGCTCTGCACGCAGTGCAGGGGAATCGGGCCTCATTTCGCGGCGAGGGGGAAGTCTCATGGTTTTTCTCGAGTTGCGGCGGGAACCTGGGGTATATTCTCGAGTTACGACGGGGATGGCCCTTCCACACACGTGTTTGTTCAACGACGTCAGGACTCTTGCCTAGTTGCGAGACACAACTCGGGATTCTCCTCGAGGCTTGGCAAGGCAATTGGGACGCCTCTCCAGCTGAGGGGGGAGACCAAGGGTCCCTTTTCACGTGCCACAGGAATCCTGGGTCTCCTATCAAGTTTCACGAGGAGTCAGGCATCGTCTCCTTTGGAGGCACTGATCTCCGCGTACCTCTGGAGTTTTCAAAGGATGTGAGGCCTCCGGTCGCGGTGAGGTGGGGAACTAGGTCTTTCTCTGTGGTCTCCACAGGGGATTCAGACACCCTTTCATCTTGGGAGATGCAAGGCAAGCCTGCATTCAAGTCACTGCAGGGATATCCAGCCTTATTTCGCGTCAGGGCATCGCGGTGTCCATTCCACTTGAGGCCGCAAACTCAGGGTCCCTCTCACATACCTAGAGCTGAGAGAAGCCTCCTCTTGAGGTGCTTGTGGTAAGGTGGTATTCCTCTGGAGTCAAAGCCAGGGACTAACCTCTCATCTCTTGTTGATTCTTGGTCCACGGAGTTCTTTCGTGTTGCTACAGTGACCTCAGGATCCCTCCATCCTTGAAACAGTGTTCTTGGGGTTTCTCTGGAGTGCCATCAAGGCAATCAAGGCTCCTTTCATGTGTGATGTGCAAGACGGAATTGCTCTGCACGCAGTACAGGGGAATCGGGCCTCATCTCGCATCGAGGGGGAAGTCTCATGGTTTTTCTCGAGTTGCGGCGGGAACCTGGGGTATATTCTCGAGTTACCACGGGGATGGCCCTTCCACCCACGTGTTTGTTCAGCCAAGTCAGGACTCCTGCCTAGTTGCGAGGGACAACTCGGGATTCTCCTCGAGGCTTGGCAGGGCAATTGGAAGGCCTCTCCAGCTGAGGCGGGAGACCAAGGGTCCCTTTCCACGTGCCACAAGAATCCTGAGACTCCTATTAAGTTTCACGAGGAGTCAGGCATCGTCTCCTTTGGAGGCACTGATCTTCGCGTACCTCTGGAGTTTTCAAAGGATGTGAGGCCTCCGGTCGCGATGAGGTGGGGAACTAGGTGTTTCTCTTTGGTCTCCACAGGGGATTCAGACATCCTTTCTTCTTGGGAGATGCGAGACGAGCCTGCATTCAAGTCACTGCAGGGATATCCGCCCTTATTTCGAGTCAGGGCATCGCAGTGTCCATTCCACTTGAGGCCGCAAACTCAGGATCCCTCTCACATACCTAGAGCTGAGAGAAGCCTCCTCTTGAGGTGCTTGTGGTAAGGTGGTATTCCTCTGGAGTCGAAGCCAGGGACTAACCTCTCATCTCGAGTTGATTTTTGGCCCACGGAGCTCTTTCGTGTTGCTACAGTGACTTCAGGATCCCTCTAGCCTTGAAACAGTGTTCTTGGGGTTTCTCTGGAGTGCCATGAAGGAAATCAAGGCTCCTTTCATGTGTGATGTGCAACAAGGAATTGCTCTGCACGCAGTGCAGGGGAATCGGGCCTCATCTCTCGGCGAGGGGGAAGTCTCATGGTTTTTCTCGAGTTGCGGCGGGAACCTGGGGTATATTCTCGAGTTACGACGGGGATGGCCCTTCCACCCACGTGTTTCTTCAGCGACGTCAGGACTCCTGCCTAGTTGCGAGGGACAACTCTGGTTTCTCCTCGAGGCTTGGCAGGGCAATTTGGACGCCTCTCCAGCTGAGGCGGGCGACCAAGTGTCCCTTTCCACGTGCCACAGGAATCCTGGGACTCCTATCAAGTTTCACGAGGAGTCAGGCATCGTCTCCTTTGGAGGCACTGATCTCCGCGTACCTCTGGAGTTTTCAAAGGATGTGAGGCTATCGGTCGCGATGAGGTGGGGAACTAAGTCTTTCTCTGTGCTTTCCACAGGGGATTCAGACATCCTTTCGTCCTGGGAGATGCAAGACGAGCCTGCATTGAAGTCACTGCAGGGATATCCGGCCTTATTTCGAGTCAGTGCATCGCGGTGTCCATTCCACTTGAGGCCGCAAACTCAGGGTCCCTCTCACATACCTAGAGCTGAGAGAAGCCTCCTCTTGAGGTGCTTGTGGTAAGGTGGTATTCCTCTGGAGACGAATCCAGGGACTAACCTCTCTTTTCGAGTTGATTTTTGGTCCACAGTGTTCTTTCGTGTTGCTACAGTGACCTCAGGATCCCTCTATCCTTGAAACAGTGTTCTTGGGGTTTCTCTGGAGTGCCATCAAGGAAATCAAGGCTCCTTTCATGTGTGATGTGCAAGACGGAATTGCTCTGCACGCAGTACAGGGGAATCGGGCCTCATCTCGCGGTGAGGGGGAAGTCTCATCATTTTTCTCGAGTTGTGGCGGTAACCTGGGGTATATTCTCGAGTTACGACGGGGATGGCCCTTCCACCCACGTGTTTCTTCAGCGACGTCAGGACTCCTGCCTAGTTGCGAGGGACAACTCGGGATTCTCCTCGAGGCTTGGCAAGGCAATTGGGACGCCTCTCCAGCTGAGGCGGGAGACCAAGTGTCCCTTTCCAAGTGCCACAGGAATCCTGGGACTCCTATCAAGTTTCACGAGGAGTCAGGCATCGTCTCCTTTGGAGGCACTGATCTCCGCGTACCTCTGGAGTTTTCAAAGGATGTGAGGCTATCGGTCGCGATGAGGTGGGGAACTAAGTCTTTCTCTGTGCTTTCCACAGGGGATTCAGACATCCTTTCGTCCTGGCAGATGCAAGACGAGCCTGCATTGAAGTCACTGCAGGGATATCCGGCCTTATTTCGAGTCAGGGCATCGCGGTGTCCATTCCACTTGAGGCCGCAAACTCAGGGTCCCTCTCACATACCTAGAGCTGAGAGAAGCCTCCTCTTGAGGTGCTTGTGGTAAGGTGGTATTCCTCTGGAGACGAATCCAGGGACTAACCTCTCTTTTCGAGTTGATTTTTGGTCCACAGAGTTCTTTCGTGTTGCTACAGTGACCTCAGGATCCCTCTATCCTTGAAACAGTGTTCTTGGGGTTTCTCTGGAGTGCCATCAAGGAAATCAAGGCTCCTTTCATGTGTGATGTGCAAGACGGAATTGCTCTGCACGCATTACAGGGGAATCGGGCCTCATCTCGCATCGAGGGGGAAGTCTCATTGTTTTTCTCGAGTTGCGGCGGGAACCTGGGGTATATTCTCGAGTTACGACGGGGATGGCCCTTCCACCCACGTGTTTGTTCAGCCACGTCAGGACTCCTGCCTAGTTGCGAGGGACAACTCGGGATTCTCCTCGAGGCTTGGCAGGGCAATTGGAACGCCTCTCTAGCTGAGGCGGGATACCAAGGGTCCCTTTCCACGTGCCACAAGATTCCTGGGACTCCTATCAAGTTTCACGAGGAGTCAGGCATCGTCTCCTTTGGAGGCACTGATCTCCGCGTACCTCTGGAGTTTTCAAAGGATGTGAGGCCTCCGGTCGCGATGAGGTGGGGAACTAGGTCTTTCTCTGTGGTCTCCACAGGGGATTCAGACATCCTTTCATCTTGGGAGACGCAAGACGAGCCTGCATTCAAGTCACTGCAGGGATATCCAGCCTTATTTTGCGTCAGGGCATCGCGGTGTCCATTCCACTTGAGGCCGCAAACTCAGGGTCCCTCTCACATACCTAGAGCTGAGAGAAGCCTCCTCTTGAGGTGCTTGTGGTAAGGTGGTATTCCTCTGGAGTCGAAGCCAGGGACTAACCTCTCATCTCGAGTTGATTTTTGGTCCACGGAGCTCTTTCGTGTTGCTACAGTGACCTCAGGATCCCTCTATCCTTGAAACAGTGTTCTTGGTGTTTCTCTGGAGTGCCATCAAGGAAATCAAGGCTCCTTTCATGTGTGATGTGCAACACGGAATTGCTCTGCACGCAGTGCAGGGGAATCGGGCCTCATCTCGCGGCGAGGGGGAAGTCTCATGGTTTTTCTCGAGTTGCGGCGGGAACCTGGGGTATATTCTCCAGTTACGACGGGGATGGCCCTTCCACCCACGTGTTTCTTCAGCGACGTCAGGACTCCTGCCTAGTTGCAAGGGACAACTCTGGATTCTCCTCGAGGCTTGGCAGGGCAATTGGGACGCCTCTCCAGCTGAGGCGGGAGACCAAGTGTCCCTTTCCAAGTGCCACAGGAATCCTGGGACTCCTATCAAGTTTCACGAGGAGTCAGGCATCGTCTCCTTTGGAGGCACTGATCTCCGCGTACCTCTGGAGTTTTCAAAGGATGTGAGGCTATCGGTCGCGATGAGGTGGGGAACTAAGTCTTTCTCTGTGCTTTCCACAGGGGATTCAGACATCCTTTCCTCCTGGGAGATGCAAGACGAGCCTGCACTGAAGTCACTGCAGGGATATCCGGCCTTATTTCGAGTCAGGGCATCGCGGTGTCCATTCCACTTGAGGCCGCAAACTCAGGGTCCCTCTCACATACCTAGAGCTGAGAGAAGCCTCCTCTTGAGGTGCTTGTGGTAAGGTGGTATTCCTCTGGAGACGAAGCCAGGGACTAACCTCTCTTTTCGAGTTGATTTTTGGTCCACAGTGTTCTTTCGTGTTGCTACAGTGACCTCAGGATCCCTCTATCCTTGAAACAGTGTTCTTGGGGTTTCTCTGGAGTGCCATCAAGGAAATCAAGGCTCCTTTCATGTGTGATGTGCAACACGGAATTGCTCTGCACGCAGTGCAGGGGAATCGGGCCTCATCTCGCGGCGAGGGGGAAGTCTCATGGTTTTTCTCGAGTTGCAGCGGGAACCTGGGGTATATTCTCGAGTTACGACGGGAATGGCCCTTCCACACACGTGTGTGTTCAGCCATGTCAGGACTCCTGCCTAGTTGCGAGGGACAACTCGGGATTCTCCTCGAGGCTTTGCAGGGCAATTGGGACGCCTCTCCAGCTGAGACGGGAGACCAAGGGTCCCTTTCCACGTGCCACAGGAATCCTGGGTCTCCTATCAAGTTTCATGAGGAGTCAGGCATCGTCTCCTTTGGAGGCACTGATCTCCGCATACCTCTGGAGTTTTCAAAGGATTTGAGGCTTCCTGTCGCGATGAGGTGGGGAACTAGGTCTTTCTCTGTGGTCTCCACAGGGGATTCAGACACCCTTTCGTCTTGGGAGATGCAAGACGAGCCTGCATTTCAGTCACTGCAGGGATATCCGGCCTTATTTCGAGTCAGGGCATCGTGGTGTCCATTCCACTTGAGGCCGCAAACTCAGGGTCCCTCTCACATACCTAGAGCTGAGAGAAGCCTCCTCTTGAGGTGCTTGTGGTAAGGTGGTATTCCTCTGGAGTCGAAGCCAGGGACTAACCTCTCATCTCGAGTTGATTTTTGGTCCACGGAGCGCTTTCGTGTTGCTACAGTGACCTCAGGATCCGTCTAGCCTTGAAACAGTGTTCTTGGGGTTTCTCTGGAGTGCCATCAAGGAAATCAAGGCTCCTTTCATGTGTGATGTGCAACACAGAATTGCTCTGCACGCAGTGCAGGGGAATCGGGCCTCATTTCGCGGCGAGGGGGAAGTCTCATGGTTTTTCTCGAGTTGCGGCGGGAACCTGGGGTATATTCTCGAGTTACGACGGGGATGGCCCTTCCACACACGTGTTTGTTCAACGACGTCAGGACTCTTGCCTAGTTACGAGACACAACTCGGGATTCTCCTCGAGGCTTGGCAAGGCAATTGGGACGCCTCTCCAGCTGAGGCGGGAGACCAAGGGTCCCTTTCCACGTGCCACAGGAATCCTGGGTCTCCTATCAAGTTTCACGAGGAGTCAGGCATCGTCTCCTTTGGAGGCAGTGATCTCCGCGTACCTCTGGAGTTTTCAAAGGATGTGAGGCCTCCGGTCGCGGTGAGGTGGGGAACTAGGTCTTTCTCTGTGGTCTCCACAGGGGATTCAGACATCCTTTCATCTTGGGAGATGCAAGACAAGCCTGCATTCAAGTCACTGCAGGGATATCCAGCCTTATTTCGCGTCAGGGCATCGTGGTGTCCATTCCACTTGAGGCCGCAAACTCAGGGTCCCTCTCACATACCTAGAGCTGAGAGAAGCCTCCTCTTGAGGTGCTTGTGGTAAGGTGGTATTCCTCTGGAGTCGAAGCCAGGGACTAACCTCTCATCTCTTGTTGATTCTTGGTCCACGGAGTTCTTTCGTGTTGCTACAGTGACCTCAGGATCCCTCCATCCTTGAAACAGGGTTCTTGGGGTTTCTCTGGAGTGCCATCAAGGCAATCAAGGCTCCTTTCATGTGTGATGTGCAAGACGGAATTGCTCTGCACGCAGTACAGGGGAATCGGGCCTCATCTCGCATCGAGGGGGAAGTCTCATGGTTTTTCTCGAGTTGCGGCGGGAACCTTGGGGTATATTCTCGAGTTACGACGGGGATGGCCCTTCCACCCACGTGTTTGTTCAGCCAAGTCAGGACTCCTGCCTAGTTGCGAGGGACAACTCGGGATTCTCCTCGAGGCTTGGCAGGGCAATTGGGACGCCTCTCCAGCTGAGGCGGGAGACCAAGGGTTCCTTTCCACGTGCCACAAGAATCCTGGGACTCCTATCAAGTTTCACGAGGAGTCAGGCATCGTCTCCTTTGGAGGCACTGATCTCCGCGTACCTCTGGAGTTTTCAAAGGATGTGAGGCCTCCGGTCGCGATGAGGTGGGGAACTAGGTGTTTCTCTGTGGTCTCCACAGGGGATTCAGACATCCTTTCTTCTTGGGAGATGCAAGACGAGCCTGCATTCAAGTCACTGCAGGGATATCCGGCCTTATTTCGAGTCAGGGCATCGCGGTGTCCATTCCACTTGAGGCCGCAAACTCAGGATCCCTCTCACATACCTAGAGCTGAGAGAAGCCTCCTCTTGAGGTGCTTGTGGTAAGGTGGTATTCCTCAGGAGGTGAAGCCAGGGACTAACCTCTCATCTCGTGTTGATTCTTGGTCCACGGAGCGCTTTCGTGTTGCTACAGTGACCTCAGGATCCCTCTAGCCTTGAAACAGTGTTCTTGGGGTTTCTCTGGAGTGCCATCAAGGAAATCAAGGCTCCTTTCATGTGTGATGTGCAACACGGAATTGCTCTGCACGCAGTGCAGGGGAATCGGGCCTCATCTCGCGGCGAGGGGGAAGTCTCATGGTTTTGCTCGAGTTGCGGCGGGAACCTGGGGTATATTCTCGAGTTACGACGGGGATGGCCCTTCCACACACGTGTTTGTTCAGCCACGTCAGGACTCTTGCCTAGTTGCGAGACACAACTCGGGATTCTCCTCGAGGCTTGGCAAGGCAATTGGGACGCCTCTCCAGCTGAGGCGGGAGACCAAGGGTCCCTTTCCACGTGCCACAAGAATCCTGGGACTCCTATCAAGTTTCACGAGGAGTCAGGCATCGTCTCCTTTGGAGGCACTGATCTCCGCGTACCTCTGGAGTTTTCAAAGGATGTGAGGCCTCCGGTCGCGATGAGGTGGGGAACTAGGTCTTTCTCTGTGGTCTCCACAGGGGATTCAGACATCCTTTCATCTTGGGAGACGCAAGACGAGCCTGCATTCAAGTCACTGCAGGGATATCCAGCCTTATTTCGCGTCAGGGCATCGCGGTGTCCATTCCACTTGAGGCCGCAAACTCAGGGTCCCTCTCACATACCTAGAGCTGAGAGAAGCCTCCTCTTGAGGTGCTTGTGGTAAGGTGGTATTCCTCTGGAGTCGAAGCCAGGGACTAACCTCTCATCTCGAGTTGATTTTTGGCCCACGGAGCTCTTTCGTGTTGCTACAGTGACCTCAGGATCCCTCTATCCTTGAAACAGTGTTCTTGGGGTTTCTCTGGAGTGCCATCAAGGAAATCAAGGCTCCTTTCATGTGTGATGTGCAACACGGAATTGCTCTGCACGCAGTGCAGGGGAATCGGGCCTCATCTCGCGGCGAGGGGGAAGTCTCATGGTTTTTCTCGAGTTGCGGCGGGAACCTGGGGTATATTCTCGAGTTACGACGGGGATGGCCCTTCCACCCACGTGTTTCTTCAGCGACGTCAGGACTCCTGCCTAGTTGCAAGGGACAACTCTGGATTCTCCTCGAGGCTTGGCAGGGCAATTGGGACGCCTCTCCAGCTGAGGCGGGAGACCAAGTGTCCCTTTCCAAGTGCCACAGGAATCCTGGGACTCCTATCAAGTTTCACGAGGAGTCAGGCATCGTCTCCTTTGGAGGCACTGATCTCCGCGTACCTCTGGAGTTTTCAAAGGATGTGAGGCTATCGGTCGCGATGAGGTGGGGAACTAAGTCTTTCTCTGTGCTTTCCACAGGGGATTCAGACATCCTTTCCTCCTGGGAGATGCAAGACGAGCCTGCATTGAAGTCACTGCAGGGATATCCGGCCTTATTTCGAGTCAGGGCATCGCGGTGTCCATTCCACTTGAGGCCGCAAACTCAGGGTCTCTCTCACATACCTAGAGCTGAGAGAAGCCTCCTCTTGTGGTGCTTGTGGTAAGGTGGTATTCCTCTGGAGACGAAGCCAGGGACTAACCTCTCTTTTCGAGTTGATTTTTGGTCCACAGAGTTCTTTCGTGTTGCTACAGTGACCTCAGGATCCCTCTATCCTTGAAACAGTGTTCTTGGGGTTTCTCTGGAGTGCCATCAAGGAAATCAAGGCTCCTTTCATGTGTGATGTGCAACACGGAATTGCTCTGCACGCAGTGCAGGGGAATCGGGCCTCATCTCGCGGCGAGGGGGAAGTCTCATGGTTTTTCTCGAGTTGCGGCGGGAACCTGGGGTATATTCTCGAGTTACGACGGGGATGGCCCTTCCACACACGTGTGTGTTCAGCCATGTCAGGACTCCTGCCTAGTTGCGAGGGACAACTCGGGATTCTCCTCGAGGCTTTGCAGGGCAATTGGGACGCCTCTCCAGCTGAGACGGGAGACCAAGGGTCCCTTTCCACGTGTCACAGGAATCCTGGGTCTCCTATCAAGTTTCATGAGGAGTCAGGCATCGTCTCCTTTGGAGGCACTGATCTCCGCATACCTCTGGAGTTTTCAAAGGATTTGAGGCTTCCTGTTGCGATGAGGTGGGGAACTAGGTCTTTCTCTGTTGTCTCCACAGGGGATTCAGACACCCTTTCGTCTTGGGAGATGCAAGACGAGCCTGCATTCCAGTCACTGCAGGGATATCCGGCCTTATTTCGAGTCAGGGCATCGTGGTGTCCATTCCACTTGAGGCCGCAAACTCAGGGTCCCTCTCACATACCTAGAGCTGAGAGAAGCCTCCTCTTGAGGTGCTTGTGGTAAGGTGGTATTCCTCTGGAGTCGAAGCCAGGGACTAACCTCTCATCTCGAGTTGATTTTTGGTCCACGGAGCGCTTTCGTGTTGCTACAGTGACCTCAGGATCCCTCTAGCCTTGAAACAGTGTTCTTGGGGTTTCTCTGGAGTGCCATCAAGGAAATCAAGGCTCCTTTCATGTGTGATGTGCAACACAGAATTGCTCTGCACGCAGTGCAGGGGAATCGGGCCTCATTTCGCGGCGTGGGGGAAGTCTCATGGTTTTTCTCGAGTTGCGGCGGGAACCTGGGGTATATTCTCGAGTTACGACGGGGATGGCCCTTCCACACACGTGTTTGTTCAACGACGTCAGGACTCTTGCCTAGTTGCGAGACACAACTCGGGATTCCCCTCGAGGATTGGCAAGGCAATTGGGACGCCACTCCAGCTGAGGCGGGAGACCAAGGGTCCCTTTCCACGTGCCACAGGAATCCTGGGTCTCCTATCAAGTTTCACGAGGAGTCAGGCATCGTCTCCTTTGGAGGCAGTGATCTCCGCGTACCTCTGGAGTTTTCAAAGGATGTGAGGCCTCCGGTCGCGGTGAGGTGGGGAACTAGGTCTTTCTCTGTGGTCTCCACAGGGGATTCAGACATCCTTTCATCTTGGGAGATGCAAGACAAGCCTGCATTCAAGTCACTGCAGGGATATCCAGCCTTATTTCGCGTCAGGGCATCGCGGTGTCCATTCCACTTGAGGCCGCAAACTCAGGGTCCCTCTCACATACCTAGAGCTGAGAGAAGCCTCCTCTTGAGGTGCTTGTGGTAAGGTGGTATTCCTCAGGAGGTGAAGCCAGGGACTGACCTCTCATCTCGTGTTGATTCTTGGTCCACGGAGCGCTTTCGTGTTGCTACAGTGACCTCAGGATCCCTCTAGCCTTGAAACAGTGTTCTTGGGGTTTCTCTGGAGTGCCATCAAGGAAATCAAGGCTCCTTTCATGTGTGATGTGCAACACGGAATTGCTCTGCACGCAGTGCAGGGGAATCGGGCCTCATCTCGCGGCGAGGGGGAAGTCTCATGGTTTTTCTCGAGTTGCGGCGGGAACCTGGGGTATATCCTCGAGTTATGACGGGGATGGCCCTTCCACACACGTGTGTGTTCAGCCATGTCAGGACTCCTGCCTAGTTGCGAGGGACAACTCGGGATTCTCCTCGAGGCTTTGCAGGGCAATTGGGACGCCTCTCCAGCTGAGACGGGAGACCAAGGGTCCCTTTCCACGTGCCACAGGAATCCAGGGTCTCCTATCAAGTTTCACGAGGAGTCATGCTTCGTCTCCTTTGGAGGCACTGATCTCCGCATACCTCTGGAGTTTTCAAAGGATTTGAGGCCTCCGGTCGCGAAGAGGTGGGGAACTAGGTCTTTCTCTGTGGTCTCCACAGGGGATTCAGACATCCTTTCATCTTGAGAGATGCAAGACGAGCCTGCATTCAAGTCACTGCAGGGATATCCGCCCTTATTTCGAGTCAGGGCATCGCGGTGTCCATTCCACTTGAGGCCGCAAACTCAGGATCCCTCTCACATACCTAGAGCTGAGAGAAGCCTCCTCTTGAGGTGCTTGTGGTAAGGTGGTATTCCTCTGGAGTCGAAGCCAGGGACTAACCTCTCATCTCGAGTTGATTTTTGGCCCACGGAGCTCTTTCGTGTTGCTACAGTGACCTCAGGATCCCTCTAGCCTTGAAACAGTGTTCTTGGGGTTTCTCTGGAGTGCCATGAAGGAAATCAAGGCTCCTTTCATGTGTGATGTGCAACACGGAATTGCTCTGCACGCAGTGCAGGGGAATCGGGCCTCATCTCACGGCGAGGGGGAAGTCTCATGGTTTTTCTCGAGTTGCGGCGGGAACCTGGGGTATATTCTCGAGTTACGACGGGGATGGCCCTTCCACCCACGTGTTTCTTCAGCGACGTCAGGACTCCTGCCTAGTTGCGAGGGACAACTCTGGTTTCTCCTCGAGGCTTGGCAGGGCAATTTGGACGCCTCTCCAGCTGAGGCGGGCGACCAAGTGTCCCTTTCCACGTGCCACAGGAATCCTGGGACTCCTATCAAGTTTCACGAGGAGTCAGGCATCGTCTCCTTTGGAGGCACTGATCTCCGCGTACCTCTGGAGTTTTCAAAGGATGTGAGGCTATCGGTCGCGATGAGGTGGGGAACTAAGTCTTTCTCTGTGCTTTCCACAGGGGATTCAGACATCCTTTCCTCCTGGGAGATGCAAGACGAGCCTGCATTGAAGTCACTGCAGGGATATCCGGCCTTATTTCGAGTCAGGGCATCGCGGTGTCCATTCCACTTGAGGCCGCAAACTCAGGGTCCCTCTCACATACCTAGAGCTGAGAGAAGCCTCCTCTTGAGGTGCTTGTGGTAAGGTGGTATTCCTCTGGAGACGAATCCAGGGACTAACCTCTCTTTTCGAGTTGATTTTTGGTCCACAGAGTTCTTTCGTGTTGCTACAGTGACCTCAGGATCCCTCTATCCTTGAAACAGTGTTCTTGGGGTTTCTCTGGAGTGCCATCAAGGAAATCAAGACTCCTTTCATGTGTGATGTGCAACACGGAATTGCTCTGCACGCAGTGCAGGGGAATCAGGCCTCATCTCGCGGCGAGGGGGAAGTCTCATGGTTTTTCTCGAGTTGCGGCGGGAACCTGGGGTATATTCTCGAGTTACGACGGGGATGGCCCTTCCACACACGTGTTTGTTCAGCCATGTCAGGACTCCTGCCTAGTTGCGAGGGACAACTCGGGATTCTCCTCGAGGCTTTGCAGGGCAATTGGGACGCCTCTCCAGCTGAGACGGGAGACCAAGGGTCCCTTTCCACGTGCCACAGGAATCCTGGGTCTCCTATCAAGTTTCACGAGGAGTCAGGCATCGTCTCCTTTGGAGGCACTGATCTCCGCATACCTCTGGAGTTTTCAAAGGATTTGAGGCCTCCTGTCGCGATGAGGTGGGGAACTAGGTCTTTCTCTGTGGTCTCCACAGGGGATTCAGACACCCTTTCGTATTGGGAGATGCAAGACGAGCCTGCATTCCAGTCACTGCAGGGATATCCAGCCTTATTTCGAGTCAGGGCATCGCGGTGTCCATTCCACTTGAGGCCGCAAACTCAGGGTCCCTCTCACATACCTAGAGCTGAGAGAAGCCTCCTCTTGAGGTGCTTGTGGTAAGGTGGTATTCCTCTGGAGTCGAAGCCAGGGACTAACCTCTCATCTCGAGTTGATTTTTGGCCCACGGAGCTCTTTCGTGTTGCTACAGTGACCTCAGGATCCCTCTAGCCTTGAAACAGTGTTCTTGGGGATTCTCTGGAGTGCCATCAAGGAAATCAAGGCTCCTTTCATGTGTGATGTGCAACACGGAATTGCTCTGCACGCAGTGCAGGGGAATCGGGCCTCATCTCGCGGCGAGGGGGAAGTCTCATGGTTTTTCTCGAGTTGCGGCGGGAACCTGGGGTATATTCTCGAGTTACGACGGGGATGGCCCTTCCACACACGTGTGTGTTCAGCCATGTCAGGACTCCTGCCTAGTTGCGAGGGACAACTCGGGATTCTCCTCGAGGCTTTGCAGGGCAATTGGGACGCCTCTCCAGCTGAGACGGGAGACCAAGGGTCCCTTTCCAAGTGCCACAGGAATCCTGGGACTCCTATCAAGTTTCATGAGGAGTCAGGCATCGTCTCCTTTGGAGGCAGTGATCTCCGCATACCTCTGGAGTTTTCAAAGGATTTGAGGCCTCCTGTCGCGATGAGGTGGGGAACTAGGTCTTTCTCTGTGGTCTCCACAGGGGATTCAGACACCCTTTCGTCTTGGGAGATGCAAGACGAGCCTGCATTCCAGTCACTGCAGGGATATCCGGCCTTATTTCGAGTCAGGGCATCGCGGTGTCCATTCCACTTGAGGCCGCAAACTCAGGGTCCCTCTCACATACCAAGAGCTGAGAGAAGCCTCCTCTTGAGGTGCTTGTGGTAAGGTGGTATTCCTCTGGAGAGGAATCCAGGGACTAACCTCCCTTTTCGAGTTGATTTTTGGTCCACAGAGTTCTTTCGTGTTGCTACAGTGACCTCAGGATCCCTCTAGCCTTGAAACAGTGTTCTTGGGGTTTCTCTGGAGTGCCATCAAGGAAATCAAGGCTCCTTTCATGTGTGATGTGCAACACGGAATTGCTCTGCACGCAGTGCAGGGGAATCGGGCCTCATCTCGCGGCGAGGGGGAAGTCTCATGGTTTTTCTCGAGTTGCGGCGGGAACCTGGGGTATATTCTCGAGTTACGACGGGGATGGCCCTTCCACACACGTGTGTGTTCAGCCATGTCAGGACTCCTGCCTAGTTGCGAGGGACAACTCGGGATTCTCCTCGAGGCTTTGCAGGGCAATTGGGACGCCTCTCCAGCTGAGACGGGAGACCAAGGGTCCCTTTCCACGTGCCACAGGAATCCTGGGTCTCCTATCAAGTTTCATGAGGAGTCAGGCATCGTCTCCTTTGGAGGCACTGATCTCCGCGTACCTCTGGAGTTTTCAAAGGATGTGAGGCCTCCGGTCGCGGTGAGGTGGGGAACTAGGTCTTTCTCTGTGGTCTCCACAGGGGATTCAGACACCCTTTCGACATGGAAGATGCAAGACGAGCCTGCATTCCAGTCACTGCAGGGATATCCGGCCTTATTTCGAGTCAGGGCATCGTGGTGTCCATTCCACTTGAGGCCGCAAACTCAGGGTCCCTCTCACATACCTAGAGCTGAGAGAAGCCTCCTCTTGAGGTGCTTGTGGTAAGGTGGTATTCCTCTGGAGTCGAAGCCAGGGACTAACCTCTCATCTCGTGTTGATTTTTGGCCCACGGAGCTCTTTCGTGTTGCTACAGTGACCTCAGGATCCCTCTAGCCTTGAAACAGTGTTCTTGGGGTTTCTCTGGAGTGCCATCAAGGAAATCAAGGCTCCTTTCATGTGTGATGTGCAACACAGAATTGCTCTGCACGCAGTGCAGGGGAATCGGGCCTCATTTCGCGGCGTGGGGGAAGTCTCATGGTTTTTCTCGAGTTGCGGCGGGAACCTGGGGTATATTCTCGAGTTAAGACGGGGATGGCCCTTCCACACACGTGTTTGTTCAACGACGTCAGGACTCTTGCCTAGTTGCGAGACACAACTCGGGATTCTCTTCGAGGCTTGGCAAGGCAATTGGGACGCCTCTCCAGCTGAGGCGGGAGACCAAGGGTCCCTTTCCACGTGCCACAGGAATCCTGGGACTCCTATCAAGTTTCACGAGGAGTCAGGCATCGTCTCCTTTGGAGGCACTGATCTCCGCGTACCTCTGGAGTTTTCAAAGGATGTGAGGCCTCCGGTCGCGGTGAGGTGGGGAACTAGGTCTTTCTCTTTGGTCTCCACAGGGGATTCAGACATCCTTTCATCTTGGGAGATGCAAGACGAGCCTGCATTCAAGTCACTGCAGGGATATCCAGCCTTATTTCGCGTCAGGGCATCGCGGTGTCCATTCCACTTGAGGCCGCAAACTCAGGGTCCCTCTCACATACCTAGAGCTGAGAGAAGCCTCCTCTTGAGGTGCTTGTGGTAAGGTGGTATTCCTCTGGAGTCGAAGCCAGGGACTAACCTCTCATCTCTTGTTGATTCTTGGTCCACGGAGCTCTTTCGTGTTGCTACAGTGACCTCAGGATCCCTCTAGCCTTGAAACAGTGTTCTTGGGGTTTCTCTGGAGTGCCATCAAGGAAATCAAGGCTCCTTTCATGTGTGATGTGCAACACGGAATTGCTCTGCACGCAGTGCAGGGGAATCGGGCCTCATCTCGCGGCGAGGGGGAAGTCTCATGGTTTTTCTCGAGTTGCGGCGGGAACCTGGGGTATATTCTCGAGTTACGACGGGGATGGCCCTTCCACCCACGTGTGTGTTCAGCCATGTCAGGACTCCTGCCTAGTTTCGAGGGACAACTCGGGATTCTCCTCGAGGCTTTGCAGGGCAATTGGGACGCCTCTCCAGCTGAGGCGGGAGACCAAGGGTCCCTTTCCACGTGCCACAGGAATCCTGGGTCTCCTATCAAGTTTCACGAGGAGTCAGGCATCGTCTCCTTTGGAGGCACTGATCTCCGCGTACCTCTGGAGTTTTCAAAGGATGTGAGGCTATCGGTCGCGATGAGGTGGGGAACTAAGTCTTTCTCTGTTCTTTCCACAGGGGATTCAGACATCCTTTCGTCTTGGGAGATGCAAGACGAGCCTGCATTGAAGTCACTGCAGGGATATTCGGCCTTATTTCGAGTCAGGGCATCGCGGTGTCCATTCCACTTGAGGCCGCAAACTCAGGGTCCCTCTCACATACCTAGAGCTGAGAGAAGCCTCCTCTTGAGGTGCTTGTGGTAAGGTGGTATTCCTTTGGAGACGAATCCAGGGACTAACCTCTCTTTTCGAGTTGATTCTTGGTCCACAGAGTTCTTTCGTGTTGCTACAGTGACCTCAGGATCCCTCTATCCTTGAAACAGTGTTCTTGGGGTTTCTCTGGAGTGCCATCAAGGAAATCAAGGCTCCTTTCATGTGTGATGTGCAAGACGGAATTGCTCTGCACGCAGTACAGGGGAATCGGGGCTCATTTCGCATCGAGGGGAAGTCTCATGGTTTTTCTCGAGTTGCGGCGGGAACCTGGGGTATATTCTCGAGTTACGACGGGGATGGCCCTTCCACCCACGTGTTTCCTCAGCGACGTCAGGACTCCTGCCTAGTTGCGAGGGACAACTCTGGATTCTCCACGAGGCTTGGCAGGGCAATTGGGACGCCTCTCCAGCTGAGGCGGGAGACCAAGTGTCCCTTTCCAAGTGCCACAGGAATCCTGGGACTCCTATCAAGTTTCACGAGGAGTCAGGCATCGTCTCCTTTGGAGGCACTGATCTCCGCGTACCTCTGGAGTTTTCAAAGGATGTGAGGCTATCGGTCGCGATGAGGTGGGGAACTAAGTCTTTCTCTGTGCTTTCCACAGGGGATTCAGACATCCTTTCGTCCTGGGAGATGCAAGACGAGCCTGCATTGAAGTCACTGCAGGGATATCCGGCCTTATTTCGAGTCAGGGCATCGTGGTGTCCATTCCACTCGAGGCCGCAAACTCAGGGTCCCTCTCACATACCTAGAGCTGAGAGAAGCCTCCTCTTGAGGTGCTTGTGGTAAGGTGGTATTCCTCTGGAGACGAATCCAGGGACTAACCTCTCTTTTTGAGTTGATTTTTGGTCCACAGAGTTCTTTCGTGTTGCTACAGTGACCTCAGGATCCCTCTATCCTTGAAACAGTGTTCTTGGGGTTTCTCTGGAGTGCCATCAAGGAAATCAAGGCTCCTTTCATGTGTGATGTGCAAGACGGAATTGCTGTGCACGAAGTACAGGGGAATCGGGCCTCATCTCGCATCGAGGGGGAAGTCTCATGGTTTTTCTCGACTTGCGGCGGGAACCTGGGGTATATTCTCGAGTTACGACGGGGATGGCCCTTCCACCCACGTGTTTGTTCAGCCATGTCAGGACTCCTGCCTAGTTGCGAGGGACAACTCGGGATTCTCCTCGAGGCTTGGCAGGGCAATTGGAACGCCTCTCCAGCTGAGGCGGGAGACCAAGGGTCCCTTTCCACGTGCCACAAGAATCCTGGGACTCCTATCAAGTTTCACGAGGAGTCAGGCATCGTCTCCTTTGGAGGCACTGATCTCTGCATACCTCTGGAGTTTTCAAAGGATTTGAGGCCTCCTGTCGCGATGAGGTGGGGAACTAGGTCTTTCTCTGTGGTCTCCACAGGGGATTCAGACACCCTTTCTTCTTGGGAGATGCAAGACGAGCCTGCATTCCAGTCACTGCAGGGATATCCGGCCTTATTTCGAGTCAGGGCATCGCGGTGTCCATTCCACTTGAGGCCGCAAACTCAGGGTCCCTCTCACATACCTAGAGCTGAGAGAAGCCTACTCTTGAGGTGCTTTTGGTAAGGTGGTATTCCTCTGGAGTCGAAGCCAGGGACTAACCTCTCATCTCGAGTTGATTTTTGGCCCACGGAGCTCTTTCGTGTTGCTACAGTGACCTCAGGATCCCTCTAGCCTTGAAACAGTGTTCTTGGGGTTTCTCTGGAGTGCCATGAAGGAAATCAAGGCTCCTTTCATGTGTGATGTGCAACACAGAATTGCTCTGCACGCAGTGCAGGGGAATCGGGCCTCATCTCGCGGCGAGGGGGAAGTCTCATGGTTTTTCTCGAGTTGCGGCGGGAACCTGGGGTATATTCTCGAGTTACGACGGGGATGGCCCTTCCACACACGTGTTTGTTCAGCCACGTCAGGACTCTTGCCTAGTTGCGAGACACAACTCGGGATTCTCCTCGAGGCTTGGCAAGGCAATTGGGACGCCTCTCCAGCTGAGGCGGGAGACCAAGGGTCCCTTTCCACGTGCCACAGGAATCCTGGGACTCCTATCAAGTTTCACGAGGAGTCAGGCATCGTCTCCTTTGGAGGCACTGATCTCCGCGTACCTCTGGAATTTTCAAAGGATGTGAGGCTATCGGTCGCGATGAGGTGGGGAACTAAGTCTTTCTCTGTGCTTTCCACAGGGGATTCAGACATCCTTTCCTCCTGGGAGATGCAAGACGAGCCTGCATTGAAGTCACTGCAGGGATATCCGGCCTTATTTCGAGTCAGGGCATCGCGGTGTCCATCCCACTTGAGGCCGCAAACTCAGGGTCCCTCTCACATACCTAGAGCTGAGAGAAGCCTCCTCTTGAGGTGCTTGTGGTAAGGTGGTATTCCTCTGGAGACGAATCCAGGGACTAACCTCTCTTTTCGAGTTGATTTTTGGTCCACAGAGTTCTTTCGTGTTGCTACAGTGACCTCAGGATCCCTCTATCCTTGAAACAGTGTTCTTGGGGTTTCTCTGGAGTGCCATCAAGGAAATCAAGGCTCCTTTCATGTGTGATGTGCAAGACGGAATTGCTCTGCACGCAGTACAGGGGAATCGGGCCTCATCTCGCATCGAGGGGGAAGTCTCATGGTTTTTCTCGAGTTGCGGCGGGAACCTGGGGTATATTCTCGAGTTACCACGGGGATGGCCCTTCCACCCACGTGTTTGTTCAGCCACGTCAGGACTCCTGCCTAGTTGCGAGGGACAACTCGGGATTCTCCTCGAGGCTTGGCAGGGCAATTGGAACGCCTCTCCAGCTGAGGCGGGAGACCAAGGGTCCCTTTCCACGTGCCACAAGAATCCTGGGACTCCTATCAAGTTTCACGAGGAGTCAGGCATCGTCTCCTTTGGAGGCACTGATCTCCGCGTACCTCTGGAGTTTTCAAAGGATGTGAGGCCTCCGGTCGCGATGAGGTGGGGAACTAGGTCTTTCTCTGTGGTCTCCACAGGGGATTCAGACATCCTTTCTTCTTGGGAGATGCAAGACGAGCCTGCATTCAAGTCACTGCAGGGATATCCGGCCTTATTTCGAGTCAGGGCATCGCGGTGTCCATTCCACTTGAGGCCGCAAACTCAGGATCCCTCTCACATACCTAGAGCTGAGAGAAGCCTCCTCTTGAGGTGCTTGTGGTAAGGTGGTATTCCTCAGGAGTCGAAGCCAGGGACTAACCTCTCATCTCGTGTTGATTCTTGGTCCACGGAGCTCTTTCGTGTGGCTACAGTGACCTCAGGATCCCTCTAGCCTTGAAACAGTGTTCTTGGGGTTTCTCTGGAGTGCCATCAAGGAAATCAAGGCTCCTTTCATGTGTGATGTGCAACACGGAATTGCTCTGCACGCAGTGCAGGGGAATCGGGCCTCATCTCGCGGCGAGGGGGAAGTCTCATGGTTTTTCTCGAGTTGCGGCGGGAACCTGGGGTATATTCTCGAGTTACGACGGGGATGGCCCTTCCACACACGTGTGTGTTCAGCCATGTCAGGACTCCTGCCTAGTTGCGAGGGACAACTCGGGATTCTCCTCGAGGCTTTGCAGGGCAATTGGGACGCCTCTCCAGCTGAGACGGGAGACCAAGTGTCCCTTTCCAAGTGCCACAGTAATCCTGGGTCTCCTATCAAGTTTCACGAGGAGTCAGGCATCGTCTCCTTTGGAGGCACTGATCTCCGCATACCTCTGGAGTTTTCAAAGGATTTGAGGCCTCCTGTCGCGATGAAGTGGGGAACTAGGTCTTTCTCTGTGGTCTCCACAGGGGATTCAGACACCCTTTCGTCTTGGGAGATGCAAGACGTGCCTGCATTCCAGTCACTGCAGGGATATCCGGCCTTATTTCGCGTCAGGGCATCGCGGTGTCCATTCCACTTGAGGCCGCAAACTCAGGGTCTCTCTCACATACCAAGAGCTGAGAGAAGCCTCCTCTTGAGGTGCTTGTGGTAAGGTGGTATTCCTCTGGAGAGGAATCCAGGGACTAACCTCTCATCTCGAGTTGATTTTTGGTCCACAGAGTTCTTTCGTGTTGCTACAGTGACCTCAGGATCCCTCTAGCCTTGAAACAGTGTTCTTGGGGTTTCTCTGGAGTGCCATCAAGGAAATCAAGGCTCCTTTCATGTGTGATGTGCAACACGGAATTGCTCTGCACGCAGTGCAGGGGAATCGGGCCTCATCTCGCGGCGAGGGGGAAGTCTCATGGTTTTTCTCGAGTTGCGGCGGGAACCTGGGGTATATTCTCGAGTTACGACGGGGATGGCCCTTCCACACACGTGTGAGTTCAGCCATGTCAGGACTCCTGCCTAGTTGCGAGGGACAACTCGGGATTCTCCTCGAGGCTTTGCAGGGCAATTGGGACGCCTCTCCAGCTGAGACGGGAGACCAAGGGTCCCTTTCCACGTGCCACAGGAATCCTGGGTCTCCTATCAAGTTTCATGAGGAGTCAGGCATCGTCTCCTTTGGAGGCACTGATCTCCGCGTACCTCTGGAGTTTTCAAAGGATTTGAGGCTTCCTGTCGCGATGAGGTAGGGAACTCGGTCTTTCTCTGTGGTCTCCACAGGGGATTCAGACACCCTTTCGACTTGGGAGATGCAAGACGAGCCTGCATTCCAGTCACTGCAGGGATATCCGGCCTTATTTCGAGTCAGGGCATCGTGGTGTCCATTCCACTTGAGGCCGCAAACTCAGGGTCCCTCTCACATACCTAGAGCTGAGAGAAGCCTCCTCTTGAGGTGCTTGTGGTAAGGTGGTATTCCTCTGGAGTCGAAGCCAGGGACTAACCTCTCATCTCGAGTTGATTTTTGGTCCACGGAGCTCTTTCGTGTTGCTACAGTGACCTCAGGATCCCTCTATCCTTGAAACAGTGTTCTTGGGGTTTCTCTGGAGTGCCATCAAGGAAATCAAGGCTCCTTTCATGTGTGATGTGCAACACGGAATTGCTCTGCACGCAGTGCAGGGGAATCGGGCCTCATCTCGCGGCGAGGGGGAAGTCTCATGGTTTTTCTCGAGTTGCGCCGGGAACCTGGGGTATATTCTCGAGTTACGACGGGGATGGCCCTTCCACCCACGTGTTTCTTCAGCGACGTCAGGACTCCTGCCTAGTTGCCAGGGACATCTCTGGATTCTCCTCGAGGCTTGGCAGGGCAATTGGGACGCCTCTCCAGCTGAGGCGGGAGACCAAGTGTCCCTTTCCAAGTGCCACAGGAATCCTGGGACTCCTATCAAGTTTCACGAGGAGTCAGGCATCGTCTCCTTTGGAGGCACTGATCTCCGCGTACCTCTGGAGTTTTCAAAGGATGTGAGGCTATCGGTCGCGATGAGGTGGGGAACTAAGTCTTTCTCAGTGCTTTCCACAGGGGATTCAGACATCCTTTCGTCTTGGGAGATGCAAGACGAGCCTGCATTGAAGTCACTGCAGGGATATTCGGCCTTATTTCGAGTCAGGGCATCGCGGTGTCCACTCCACTTGAGGCCGCAAACTCAGGGTCCCTCTCACATACCTAGAGCTGAGAGAAGCCTCCTCTTGAGGTGCTTGTGGTAAGGTGGTATTCCTCTGGAGACGAATCCAGGGACTAACCTCTCTTTTCGAGTTGATTTTTGGTCCACAGAGTTCTTTCGTGTTGCTACAGTGACCTCAGGATCCCTCTATCCTTGAAACAGTGTTCTTGGGGTTTCTCTGGAGTGCCATCAAGGAAATCAAGGCTCCTTTCATGTGTGATGTGCAAGACGGAATTGCTCTGCACGCAGTACAGGGGAATCTGGCCTCATCTCGCATCGAGGGGAAGTCTCATGGTTTTTCTCGAGTTGCGGCGGGAACCTGGGGTATATTCTCGAGTTACGACGGGGATGGCCCTTCCACCCACGTGTTTCCTCAGCGATGTCAGGACTCCTGCCTAGTTGCGAGGGAGAACTCTGGATTCTCCTCGAGGCTTGGCAGGGCAATTGGGACGCCTCTCCAGCTGAGGCGGGAGACCAAGTGTCCCTTTCCAAGTGCCACAGGAATCCTGGGACTCCTATCAAGTTTCACGAGGAGTCAGGCATCGTCTCCTTTGGAGGCACTGATCTCCGCGTACCTCTGGAGTTTTCAAAGGATGTGAGGCCTCCGGTCGCGATGAGGTGGGGAACTAGGTCTTTCTCTGTGGTCTCCACAGGGGATTCAGACATCCTTTCTTCTTGGGAGATGCAAGACGAGCCTGCATTCAAGTCACTGCAGGGATATCCGGCCTTATTTCGAGTCAGGGCATCGCGGTGTCCATTCCACTTGAGGCCGCAAACTCAGGATCCCTCTCACATACCTAGAGCTGAGAGAAGCCTCCTCTTGAGGTGCTTGTGGTAAGGTGGTATTCCTCAGGAGTCGAAGCCAGGGACTAACCTCTCATCTCGTGTTGATTCTTGGTCCACGGAGCTCTTTCGTGTGGCTACAGTGACCTCAGGATCCCTCTAGCCTTGAAACAGTGTTCTTGGGGTTTCTCTGGAGTGCCATCAAGGAAATCAAGGCTCCTTTCATGTGTGATGTGCAACACGGAATTGCTCTGCACGCAGTGCAGGGGAATCGGGCCTCATCTCGCGGCGAGGGGGAAGTCTCATGGTTTTTCTCGAGTTGCGGCGGGAACCTGGGGTATATTCTCGAGTTACGACGGGGATGGCCCTTCCACACACGTGTGTGTTCAGCCATGTCAGGACTCCTGCCTAGTTGCGAGGGACAACTCGGGATTCTCCTCGAGGCTTTGCAGGGCAATTGGGACGCCTCTCCAGCTGAGACGGGAGACCAAGTGTCCCTTTCCAAGTGCCACAGTAATCCTGGGTCTCCTATCAAGTTTCACGAGGAGTCAGGCATCGTCTCCTTTGGAGGCACTGATCTCCGCATACCTCTGGAGTTTTCAAAGGATTTGAGGCCTCCTGTCGCGATGAAGTGGGGAACTAGGTCTTTCTCTGTGGTCTCCACAGGGGATTCAGACACCCTTTCGTCTTGGGAGATGCAAGACGTGCCTGCATTCCAGTCACTGCAGGGATATCCGGCCTTATTTCGCGTCAGGGCATCGCGGTGTCCATTCCACTTGAGGCCGCAAACTCAGGGTCTCTCTCACATACCAAGAGCTGAGAGAAGCCTCCTCTTGAGGTGCTTGTGGTAAGGTGGTATTCCTCTGGAGAGGAATCCAGGGACTAACCTCTCATCTCGAGTTGATTTTTGGTCCACAGAGTTCTTTCGTGTTGCTACAGTGACCTCAGGATCCCTCTAGCCTTGAAACAGTGTTCTTGGGGTTTCTCTGGAGTGCCATCAAGGAAATCAAGGCTCCTTTCATGTGTGATGTGCAACACGGAATTGCTCTGCACGCAGTGCAGGGGAATCGGGCCTCATCTCGCGGCGAGGGGGAAGTCTCATGGTTTTTCTCGAGTTGCGGCGGGAACCTGGGGTATATTCTCGAGTTACGACGGGGATGGCCCTTCCACACACGTGTGAGTTCAGCCATGTCAGGACTCCTGCCTAGTTGCGAGGGACAACTCGGGATTCTCCTCGAGGCTTTGCAGGGCAATTGGGACGCCTCTCCAGCTGAGACGGGAGACCAAGGGTCCCTTTCCACGTGCCACAGGAATCCTGGGTCTCCTATCAAGTTTCATGAGGAGTCAGGCATCGTCTCCTTTGGAGGCACTGATCTCCGCGTACCTCTGGAGTTTTCAAAGGATTTGAGGCTTCCTGTCGCGATGAGGTAGGGAACTCGGTCTTTCTCTGTGGTCTCCACAGGGGATTCAGACACCCTTTCGACTTGGGAGATGCAAGACGAGCCTGCATTCCAGTCACTGCAGGGATATCCGGCCTTATTTCGAGTCAGGGCATCGTGGTGTCCATTCCACTTGAGGCCGCAAACTCAGGGTCCCTCTCACATACCTAGAGCTGAGAGAAGCCTCCTCTTGAGGTGCTTGTGGTAAGGTGGTATTCCTCTGGAGTCGAAGCCAGGGACTAACCTCTCATCTCGAGTTGATTTTTGGTCCACGGAGCTCTTTCGTGTTGCTACAGTGACCTCAGGATCCCTCTATCCTTGAAACAGTGTTCTTGGGGTTTCTCTGGAGTGCCATCAAGGAAATCAAGGCTCCTTTCATGTGTGATGTGCAACACGGAATTGCTCTGCACGCAGTGCAGGGGAATCGGGCCTCATCTCGCGGCGAGGGGGAAGTCTCATGGTTTTTCTCGAGTTGCGCCGGGAACCTGGGGTATATTCTCGAGTTACGACGGGGATGGCCCTTCCACCCACGTGTTTCTTCAGCGACGTCAGGACTCCTGCCTAGTTGCCAGGGACATCTCTGGATTCTCCTCGAGGCTTGGCAGGGCAATTGGGACGCCTCTCCAGCTGAGGCGGGAGACCAAGTGTCCCTTTCCAAGTGCCACAGGAATCCTGGGACTCCTATCAAGTTTCACGAGGAGTCAGGCATCGTCTCCTTTGGAGGCACTGATCTCCGCGTACCTCTGGAGTTTTCAAAGGATGTGAGGCTATCGGTCGCGATGAGGTGGGGAACTAAGTCTTTCTCAGTGCTTTCCACAGGGGATTCAGACATCCTTTCGTCTTGGGAGATGCAAGACGAGCCTGCATTGAAGTCACTGCAGGGATATTCGGCCTTATTTCGAGTCAGGGCATCGCGGTGTCCACTCCACTTGAGGCCGCAAACTCAGGGTCCCTCTCACATACCTAGAGCTGAGAGAAGCCTCCTCTTGAGGTGCTTGTGGTAAGGTGGTATTCCTCTGGAGACGAATCCAGGGACTAACCTCTCTTTTCGAGTTGATTTTTGGTCCACAGAGTTCTTTCGTGTTGCTACAGTGACCTCAGGATCCCTCTATCCTTGAAACAGTGTTCTTGGGGTTTCTCTGGAGTGCCATCAAGGAAATCAAGGCTCCTTTCATGTGTGATGTGCAAGACGGAATTGCTCTGCACGCAGTACAGGGGAATCTGGCCTCATCTCGCATCGAGGGGAAGTCTCATGGTTTTTCTCGAGTTGCGGCGGGAACCTGGGGTATATTCTCGAGTTACGACGGGGATGGCCCTTCCACCCACGTGTTTCCTCAGCGATGTCAGGACTCCTGCCTAGTTGCGAGGGAGAACTCTGGATTCTCCTCGAGGCTTGGCAGGGCAATTGGGACGCCTCTCCAGCTGAGGCGGGAGACCAAGTGTCCCTTTCCAAGTGCCACAGGAATCCTGGGACTCCTATCAAGTTTCACGAGGAGTCAGGCATCGTCTCCTTTGGAGGCACTGATCTCCGCGTACCTCTGGAGTTTTCAAAGGATGTGAGGCTATCGGTCGCGATGAGGTGGGGAACTAAGTCTTTCTCTGTGCTTTCCACAGGGGATTCAGACATCCTTTCCTCCTGGGAGATGCAAGACGAGCCTGCATTGAAGTCACTGCAGGGATATCCGGCCTTATTTCGAGTCAGGGCATCGTGGTGTCCATTCCACTTGAGGCTGCAAACTCAGGGTCCCTCTCACATACCTAGAGCTGAGAGAAGCCTCCTCTTGAGGTGCTTGTGGTAAGGTGGTATTCCTCTGGAGACGAATCCAGGGACTAACCTCTCTTTTCGAGTTGATTTTTGGTCCACAGAGTTCTTTCGTGTTGCTACAGTGACCTCAGGATCCCTCTAGCCTTGAAACAGTGTTCTTGGGGTTTCTCTGGAGTGCCATCAAGGAAATCAAGGCTCCTTTCATGTGTGATGTGCAAGACGGAATTGCTGTGCACGAAGTACAGGGAAATCGGGCCTCATCTCGCATCGAGGGGGAAGTCTCATGGTTTTTCTCGACTTGCGGCGGGAACCTGGGGTATATTCTCGAGTTACGACGGGGATGGCCCATCCACCCACGTGTTTGTTCAGCCATGTCAGGACTCCTGCCTAGTTGCGAGGGACAACTCGGGATTCTCCTCGAGGCTTGGCAGGGCAATTGGAACGCCTCTCCAGCTGAGGCGGGAGACTAAGGGTCCCTTTCCACGTGCCACAAGAATCCTGGGACTCCTATCAAGTTTCACGAGGAGTCAGGCATCGTCTCCTTTGGAGGCACTGATCTCCGCATACCTCTGGAGTTTTCAAAGGATTTGAGGCCTCCTGTCGCGATGAGGTGGGGAACTAGGTCTTTCTCTGTGGTCTCCACAGGGGATTCAGACACCCTTTCTTCTTGGGAGATGCAAGACGAGCCTGCATTCCAGTCACTGCAGGGATATCCGGCCTTATTTCGAGTCAGGGCATCGCGGTGTCCATTCCACTTGAGGCCGCAAACTCAGGGTCCCTCTCACATACCTAGAGCTGAGAGAAGCCTACTCTTGAGGTGCTTTTGGTAAGGTGGTATTCCTCTGGAGTCGAAGCCAGGGACTAACCTCTCATCTCGAGTTGATTTTTGGCCCACGGAGCTCTTTCGTGTTGCTACAGTGACCTCAGGATCCCTCTAGCCTTGAAACAGTGTTCTTGGGGTTTCTCTGGAGTGCCATGAAGAAAATCAAGGCTCCTTTCATGTGTGATGTGCAACACGGAATTGCTCTGCACGCAGTGCAGGGGAATCGGGCCTCATCTCGCGGCGAGGGGGAAGTCTCATGGTTTTTCTCGAGTTGCGGCGGGAACCTGGGGTATATTCTCGAGTTACGACGGGGATGGCCCTTCCACACACGTGTTTGTTCAGCCACGTCAGGACTCTTGCCTAGTTGCGAGACACAACTCGGGATTCTCCTCGAGGCTTGGCAAGGCAATTGGGACGCCTCTCCAGCTGAGGCGGGAGACCAAGGGTCCCTTTCCACGTGCCACAGTAATCCTGGGACTCCTATCAAGTTTCACGAGGAGTCAGGCATCGTCTCCTTTGGAGGCACTGATCTCCGCGTACCTCTGGAGTTTTCAAAGGATGTGAGGCTATCGGTCGCGATGAGGTGGGGAACTAAGTCTTTCTCTGTGCTTTCCACAGGGGATTCAGACATCCTTTCCTCCTGGGAGATGCAAGACGAGCCTGCATTGAAGTCACTGCAGGGATATCCGGCCTTATTTCGAGTCAGGGCATCGCGGTGTCCATTCCACTTGAGGCCGCAAACTCAGGGTCCCTCTCACATACCTAGAGCTGAGAGAAGCCTCCTCTTGAGGTGCTTGTGGTAAGGTGGTATTCCTCTGGAGACGAATCCAGGGACTAAGCTCTCTTTTCGAGTTGATTTTTGGTCCACAGAGTTCTTTCGTGTTGCTACTGTGACCTCAGGATCCCTCTATCCTTGAAACAGTGTTCTTGGGGTTTCTCTGGAGTGCCATCAAGGAAATCAAGGCTCCTTTCATGTGTGATGTGCAACACGGAATTGCTCTGCACGCAGTACAGGGGAATCGGGCCTCATCTCGCATCGAGGGGAATTCTCATGGTTTTTCTCGAGTTGCGGCGGGAACCTGGGGTATATTCTCGAGTTACGACGGGGTTGTCCCTTCCACCCACGTGTTTCCTCAGCGACGTCAGGACTCCTGCCTAGTTGCGAGGGACAACTCTGGATTCTCCTCGAGGCTTGGCAGGGCAATTGGGACGCCTCTCCAGCTGAGGCGGGAGACCAAGGGTCCCTTTCCACGTGCCACAAGAATCCTGGGACTCCTATCAAGTTTCACGAGGAGTCAGGCATCGTCTCCTTTGGAGGCACTGATCTCCGCATACCTCTGGAGTTTTCAAAGGATTTGAGGCCTCCTGTCGCGATGAGGTGGGGAACTAGGTCTTTCTCTGTGGTCTCCACAGGGGATTCAGACACCCTTTCTTCTTGGGAGATGCAAGACGAGCTTGCATTCCAGTCACTGCAGGGATATCCGGCCTTATTTCGAGTCAGGGCATCGCGGTGTCCATTCCACTTGAGGCCGCAAACTCAGGGTCCCTCTCACATACCTAGAGCTGAGAGAAGCCTCCTCTTGAGGTGCTTGTGGTAAGGTGGTATTCCTCTGGAGTCGAAGCCAGGGACTAACCTCTCATCTCGAGTTGATTTTTGGTCCACGGAGCTCTTTCGTGTTGCTACAGTGACCTCAGGATCCCTCTAGCCTTGAAACAGTGTTCTTGGGGTTTCTCTGGAGTGCCATCAAGGAAATCAAGGCTCCTTTCATGTGTGATGTGCAACACGGAATTGCTCTGCACGCAGTGCAGGGGAATCGGGCCTCATCTCGCGGCGAGGGGGAAGTCTCATGGTTTTTCTCGAGTTGCGGCGGGAACCTGGGGTATATTCTCGAGTTACGACGGGGATGGCCCTTCCACACACGTGTTTGTTCAGCCACGTCAGGACTCTTGCCTAGTTGCGAGACACAACTCGGGATTCTCCTCGAGGCTTGGCAAGGCAATTGGGACGCCTCTCCAGCTGAGGCGGGAGACCAAGGGTCCCTTTCCACGTGCCACAGGAATCCTGGGACTCCTATCAAGTTTCACGAGGAGTCAGGCATCGTCTCCTTTGGAGGCACTGATCTCCGCGTACCTCTGGAGTTTTCAAAGGATGTGAGGCCTCCGGTCGCGATGAGGTGGGGAACTAGGTCTTTCTCTGTGGTCTCCACAGGGGATTCAGACATCCTTTCATCTTGGGAGATGCAAGACGAGCCTGCATTCAAGTCACTGCAGGGATATCCAGCCTTATTTCGCGTCAGGGCATCGCGGTGTCCATTCCACTTGAGGCCGCAAACTCAGGGTCCCTCTCACATACCTAGAGCTGAGAGAAGCCTCCTCTTGAGGTGCTTGTGGTAAGGTGGTATTCCTCTGGAGTCGAAGCCAGGGACTAACCTCTCATCTCGCGTTGATTTTTGGCCCACGGAGCTCTTTCGTGTTGCTACAGTGACCTCAGGATCCCTCTAGCCTTGAAACAGTGTTCTTCGGGTTTCTCTGGAGTGCCATCAAGGAAATCAAGGCTCCTTTCATGTGTGATGTGCAACACGGAATTGCTCTGCACGCAGTGCAGGTTAATCGGGCCTCATCTCGCGGCGAGGGGGAAGTCTCATGGTTTTTCTCGAGTTGCGGCGGGAACCTGGGGTATATTCTCGAGTTACGACGGGGATGGCCCTTCCACACACGTGTGTGTTCAGCCATGTCAGGACTCCTGCCTAGTTGCGAGGGACAACTCGGGATTCTCCTCGAAGCATTGCAGGGCAATTGGGACGCCTCTCCAGCTGAGACGGGAGACCAAGGGTCCCTTTCCACGTGCCACAGGAATCCTGGGTCTCCTATCAAGTTTCTTGAGGAGTCAGGCATCGTCTCCTTTGGAGGCACTGATCTCCACATACCTCTGGAGTTTTCAAAGAATTTGAGGCCTCCTGTCGCGATGAGGTGGGGAACTAGGTCTTTCTCTGTGGTCTCCACAGGGGATTCAGACACCCTTTCGTCTTGGGAGATGCAAGACGAGCCTGCATTCCAGTCACTGCAGGGATATCCGGCCTTATTTCGAGTCAGGGCATCGTGGTGTCCATTCCACTTGAGGCCGCAAACTCAGGGTCCCTCTCACATACCTAGAGCTGAGAGAAGCCTCCTCTTGAGGTGCTTGTGGTAAGGTGGTATTCCTCTGGAGTCGAAGCCAGGGAGTAACCTCTCATCTCTTGTTGATTCTTGGTCCACGGAGCTCTTTCGTGTTGCTACAGTGACCTCAGGATCCCTCTATCCTTGAAACAGTGTTCTTGGGGTTTCTCTGGAGTGCCATCAAGCAAATCAAGGCTCCTTTCATGTGTGATGTGCAACACGGAATTGCTCTGCACGCAGTGCAGGGGAATCGGGCCTCATCTCGCGGCGAGGGGGAAGTCTCATGGTTTTTCTCGAGTTGCGTCGGGAACCTGGGGTATATTCTCGAGTTACGACGGGGATGGCCCATCCACCCACGTGTGTGTTCAGCCATGTCAGGACTCTTGCCTAGTTACGAGACACAACTCGGGATTCTCCTCGAGGCTTGGCAAGGCAATTGGGACGCCTCTCCAGCTGCGGCGGGAGACCAAGGGTCCCTTTCCACGTGCCACAGGAATCCTGGGACTCCTATCAAGTTTCACGAGGAGTCAGGCTTCGTCTCCTTTGGAGGCACTGATCTCCGCGTACCTCTGGAGTTTTCAAAGGATGTGAGGCCTCCGGTCGCGATGAGGTGGGGAACTAGGTCTTTCTCTGTGGTCTCCACAGGGGATTCAGACATCCTTTCATCTTGGGAGATGCAAGACGAGCCTGCATTCCAGTCACTACAGGGATATCCAGCCTTATTTCGCGTCAGGGCATCGCGGTGTCCATTCCACTTGAGGCCGCAAACTCAGGGTCCCTCTCACATACCTAGAGCTGAGAGAAGCCTCCTCTTGAGGTGCTTGTGGTAAGGTGGTATTCCTCTGGAGTCGAAGCCAGGGACTAACCTCTCATCTCGAGTTGATTCTTGGTCCACGGAGCTCTTTCGTGTTGCTACAGTGACCTCAGGATCCCTCTAGCCTTGAAACAGTGTTCTTGGGGTTTCTCTGGAGTGCCATCAAATAAATCAAGGCTCCTTTCATGTGTGATGTGCAACACGGAATTGCTCTGCACGCAGTGCAGGGGAATCGGGCCTCATCTCGCGGCGAGGGGGAAGTCTCATGGTTTTTCTCGAGTTGCGGCGGGAACCTGGGGTATATTCTCGAGTTACGACGGGGATGGCCCTTCCACACACGTGTGTGTTCAGCCATGTCAGGACTCCTGCCTAGTTGCGAAGGACAACTCGGGATTCTCCTCGAGGCTTTGCAGGGCAATTGGGACGCCTCTCCAGCTGAGACGGGAGACCAAGGGTCCCTTTCCACGTGCCACAGGAATCCTGGGTCTCCTATCAAGATTCAGGAGGAGTCAGGCATCGTCTCCTTTGGAGGCACTGATCTCCGCATACCTCTGGAGTATTCAAAGGATTTGAGGCCTCCTGTCGCGATGAGGTGGGGAACTAGGTGTTTCTCTGTGGTCTCCACAGGGGATTCAGACACCCTTTCGTCTTGGGAGATGCAAGACGAGCCTGCATTCCAGTCACTGCAGGGATATCCGGCCTTATTTCGAGTCAGGGCATCGTGGTGTCCATTCCACTTGAGGCCGCAAACTCAGGGTCCCTCTCACATACCTAGAGCTGAGAGAAGCCTCCTCTTGAGGTGCTTGTGATAAGGTGGTATTCCTCTGGAGTCGAAGCCAGGGACTAACCTCTCATCTCGAGTTGATTTTTGGCCCACGGAGCTCTTTCGTGTTGCTACAGTGACCTCAGGATCCCTCTAGCCTTCAAACAGTGTTCTTGGGGTTTCTCTGGAGTGCCATCAAGGAAATCAAGGCTCCTTTCATGTGTGATGTGCAACACAGAATTGCTCTGCACGCAGTGCAGGGGAATCGGGCCTCATCTCGCGGCGAGGGGGAAGTCTCATGGTTTTTCTCGAGTTGCGGCGGGAACCTGGGGTATATTCTCGAGTTACGACGGGGATGGCCCTTCCACCCACGTGTGTGTTCAGCCATGTCAGGACTCCTGCCTAGTTGCGAGGGACAAATCTGGATTCTCCTCGAGGCTTGGCAAGGCAATTGGGACGCCTCTCCAGCTGAGGCGGGAGACCAAGGGTCCCTTTCCACGTGCCACAAGAATCCTGGGTATCCTATCAAGTTTCACGAGGAGTCAGGCATCGTCTCCTTTGGAGGCACTGATCTCCGCGTACCTCTGGAGTTTTCAAAGGATGTGAGGCCTCCGGTCGCGATGAGGTGGGGAACTAGGTCTTTCTCTGTGGTCTCCACAGGGGATTCAGACATCCTTTCATCTTGGGAGATGCAAGACGAGCCTGCATTCAAGTCACTGCAGGGATATCCAGCCTTATTTCGCGTCAGGGCATCGCGGTGTCCATTCCACTTGAGGCCGCAAACTCAGGGTCCCTCTCACATACCTAGAGCTGAGAGAAGCCTCCTCTTGAGGTGCTTGTGGTAAGGTGGTATTCCTCTGGAGTCGAAGCCAGGGACTAACCTCTCATCTCGAGTTGATTTTTGGCCCACGGAGCTCTTTCGTGTTGCTACAGTGACCTCAGGATCCCTCTAGCCTTGAAACAGTGTTCTTGGGGTTTCTCTGGAGTGCCATGAAGAAAATCAAGGCTCCTTTCATGTGTGATGTGCAACACGGAATTGCTCTGCACGCAGTGCAGGGGAATCGGGCCTCATCTCGCGGCGAGGGGGAAGTCTCATGGTTTTTCTCGAGTTGCGGCGGGAACCTGGGGTATATTCTCGAGTTACGACGGGGATGGCCCTTCCACACACGTGTTTGTTCAGCCACGTCAGGACTCTTGCCTAGTTGCGAGACACAACTCGGGATTCTCCTCGAGGCTTGGCAAGGCAATTGGGACGCCTCTCCAGCTGAGGCGGGAGACCAAGGGTCCCTTTCCACGTGCCACAGTAATCCTGGGACTCCTATCAAGTTTCACGAGGAGTCAGGCATCGTCTCCTTTGGAGGCACTGATCTCCGCGTACCTCTGGAGTTTTCAAAGGATGTGAGGCTATCGGTCGCGATGAGGTGGGGAACTAAGTCTTTCTCTGTGCTTTCCACAGGGGATTCAGACATCCTTTCCTCCTGGGAGATGCAAGACGAGCCTGCATTGAAGTCACTGCAGGGATATCCGGCCTTATTTCGAGTCAGGGCATCGCGGTGTCCATTCCACTTGAGGCCGCAAACTCAGGGTCCCTCTCACATACCTAGAGCTGAGAGAAGCCTCCTCTTGAGGTGCTTGTGGTAAGGTGGTATTCCTCTGGAGACGAATCCAGGGACTAAGCTCTCTTTTCGAGTTGATTTTTGGTCCACAGAGTTCTTTCGTGTTGCTACTGTGACCTCAGGATCCCTCTATCCTTGAAACAGTGTTCTTGGGGTTTCTCTGGAGTGCCATCAAGGAAATCAAGGCTCCTTTCATGTGTGATGTGCAACACGGAATTGCTCTGCACGCAGTACAGGGGAATCGGGCCTCATCTCGCATCGAGGGTAATTCTCATGGTTTTTCTCGAGTTGCGGCGGGAACCTGGGGTATATTCTCGAGTTACGACGGGGTTGTCCCTTCCACCCACGTGTTTCCTCAGCGACGTCAGGACTCCTGCCTAGTTGCGAGGGACAACTCTGGATTCTCCTCGAGGCTTGGCAGGGCAATTGGGACGCCTCTCCAGCTGAGGCGGGAGACCAAGGGTCCCTTTCCACGTGCCACAAGAATCCTGGGACTCCTATCAAGTTTCACGAGGAGTCAGGCATCGTCTCCTTTGGAGGCACTGATCTCCGCATACCTCTGGAGTTTTCAAAGGATTTGAGGCCTCCTGTCGCGATGAGGTGGGGAACTAGGTCTTTCTCTGTGGTCTCCACAGGGGATTCAGACACCCTTTCTTCTTGGGAGATGCAAGACGAGCTTGCATTCCAGTCACTGCAGGGATATCCGGCCTTATTTCGAGTCAGGGCATCGCGGTGTCCATTCCACTTGAGGCCGCAAACTCAGGGTCCCTCTCACATACCTAGAGCTGAGAGAAGCCTCCTCTTGAGGTGCTTGTGGTAAGGTGGTATTCCTCTGGAGTCGAAGCCAGGGACTAACCTCTCATCTCGAGTTGATTTTTGGTCCACGGAGCTCTTTCGTGTTGCTACAGTGACCTCAGGATCCCTCTAGCCTTGAAACAGTGTTCTTGGGGTTTCTCTGGAGTGCCATCAAGGAAATCAAGGCTCCTTTCATGTGTGATGTGCAACACGGAATTGCTCTGCACGCAGTGCAGGGGAATCGGGCCTCATCTCGCGGCGAGGGGGAAGTCTCATGGTTTTTCTCGAGTTGCGGCGGGAACCTGGGGTATATTCTCGAGTTACGACGGGGATGGCCCTTCCACACACGTGTTTGTTCAGCCACGTCAGGACTCTTGCCTAGTTGCGAGACACAACTCGGGATTCTCCTCGAGGCTTGGCAAGGCAATTGGGACGCCTCTCCAGCTGAGGCGGGAGACCAAGGGTCCCTTTCCACGTGCCACAGGAATCCTGGGACTCCTATCAAGTTTCACGAGGAGTCAGGCATCGTCTCCTTTGGAGGCACTGATCTCCGCGTACCTCTGGAGTTTTCAAAGGATGTGAGGCCTCCGGTCGCGATGAGGTGGGGAACTAGGTCTTTCTCTGTGGTCTCCACAGGGGATTCAGACATCCTTTCATCTTGGGAGATGCAAGACGAGCCTGCATTCAAGTCACTGCAGGGATATCCAGCCTTATTTCGCGTCAGGGCATCGCGGTGTCCATTCCACTTGAGGCCGCAAACTCAGGGTCCCTCTCACATACCTAGAGCTGAGAGAAGCCTCCTCTTGAGGTGCTTGTGGTAAGGTGGTATTCCTCTGGAGTCGAAGCCAGGGACTAACCTCTCATCTCGAGTTGATTTTTGGCCCACGGAGCTCTTTCGTGTTGCTACAGTGACCTCAGGATCCCTCTAGCCTTGAAACAGTGTTCTTCGGGTTTCTCTGGAGTGCCATCAAGGAAATCAAGGCTCCTTTCATGTGTGATGTGCAACACGGAATTGCTCTGCACGCAGTGCAGGTTAATCGGGCCTCATCTCGCGGCGAGGGGGAAGTCTCATGGTTTTTCTCGAGTTGCGGCGGGAACCTGGGGTATATTCTCGAGTTACGACGGGGATGGCCCTTCCACACACGTGTGTGTTCAGCCATGTCAGGACTCCTGCCTAGTTGCGAGGGACAACTCGGGATTCTCCTCGAAGCATTGCAGGGCAATTGGGACGCCTCTCCAGCTGAGACGGGAGACCAAGGGTCCCTTTCCACGTGCCACAGGAATCCTGGGTCTCCTATCAAGTTTCTTGAGGAGTCAGGCATCGTCTCCTTTGGAGGCACTGATCTCCACATACCTCTGGAGTTTTCAAAGAATTTGAGGCCTCCTGTCGCGATGAGGTGGGGAACTAGGTCTTTCTCTGTGGTCTCCACAGGGGATTCAGACACCCTTTCGTCTTGGGAGATGCAAGACGAGCCTGCATTCCAGTCACTGCAGGGATATCCGGCCTTATTTCGAGTCAGGGCATCGTGGTGTCCATTCCACTTGAGGCCGCAAACTCAGGGTCCCTCTCACATACCTAGAGCTGAGAGAAGCCTCCTCTTGAGGTGCTTGTGGTAAGGTGGTATTCCTCTGGAGTCGAAGCCAGGGAGTAACCTCTCATCTCTTGTTGATTCTTGGTCCACGGAGCTCTTTCGTGTTGCTACAGTGACCTCAGGATCCCTCTATCCTTGAAACAGTGTTCTTGGGGTTTCTCTGGAGTGCCATCAAGCAAATCAAGGCTCCTTTCATGTGTGATGTGCAACACGGAATTGCTCTGCACGCAGTGCAGGGGAATCGGGCCTCATCTCGCGGCGAGGGGGAAGTCTCATGGTTTTTCTCGAGTTGCGTCGGGAACCTGGGGTATATTCTCGAGTTACGACGGGGATGGCCCATCCACCCACGTGTGTGTTCAGCCATGTCAGGACTCTTGCCTAGTTACGAGACACAACTCGGGATTCTCCTCGAGGCTTGGCAAGGCAATTGGGACGCCTCTCCAGCTGCGGCGGGAGACCAAGGGTCCCTTTCCACGTGCCACAGGAATCCTGGGACTCCTATCAAGTTTCACGAGGAGTCAGGCTTCGTCTCCTTTGGAGGCACTGATCTCCGCGTACCTCTGGAGTTTTCAAAGGATGTGAGGCCTCCGGTCGCGATGAGGTGGGGAACTAGGTCTTTCTCTGTGGTCTCCACAGGGGATTCAGACATCCTTTCATCTTGGGAGATGCAAGACGAGCCTGCATTCCAGTCACTACAGGGATATCCAGCCTTATTTCGCGTCAGGGCATCGCGGTGTCCATTCCACTTGAGGCCGCAAACTCAGGGTCCCTCTCACATACCTAGAGCTGAGAGAAGCCTCCTCTTGAGGTGCTTGTGGTAAGGTGGTATTCCTCTGGAGTCGAAGCCAGGGACTAACCTCTCATCTCGAGTTGATTCTTGGTCCACGGAGCTCTTTCGTGTTGCTACAGTGACCTCAGGATCCCTCTAGCCTTGAAACAGTGTTCTTGGGGTTTCTCTGGAGTGCCATCAAATAAATCAAGGCTCCTTTCATGTGTGATGTGCAACACGGAATTGCTCTGCACGCAGTGCAGGGGAATCGGGCCTCATCTCGCGGCGAGGGGGAAGTCTCATGGTTTTTCTCGAGTTGCGGCGGGAACCTGGGGTATATTCTCGAGTTACGACGGGGATGGCCCTTCCACACACGTGTGTGTTCAGCCATGTCAGGACTCCTGCCTAGTTGCGAAGGACAACTCGGGATTCTCCTCGAGGCTTTGCAGGGCAATTGGGACGCCTCTCCAGCTGAGACGGGAGACCAAGGGTCCCTTTCCACGTGCCACAGGAATCCTGGGTCTCCTATCAAGATTCAGGAGGAGTCAGGCATCGTCTCCTTTGGAGGCACTGATCTCCGCATACCTCTGGAGTATTCAAAGGATTTGAGGCCTCCTGTCGCGATGAGGTGGGGAACTAGGTGTTTCTCTGTGGTCTCCACAGGGGATTCAGACACCCTTTCGTCTTGGGAGATGCAAGACGAGCCTGCATTCCAGTCACTGCAGGGATATCCGGCCTTATTTCGAGTCAGGGCATCGTGGTGTCCATTCCACTTGAGGCCGCAAACTCAGGGTCCCTCTCACATACCTAGAGCTGAGAGAAGCCTCCTCTTGAGGTGCTTGTGATAAGGTGGTATTCCTCTGGAGTCGAAGCCAGGGACTAACCTCTCATCTCGAGTTGATTTTTGGCCCACGGAGCTCTTTCGTGTTGCTACAGTGACCTCAGGATCCCTCTAGCCTTGAAACAGTGTTCTTGGGGTTTCTCTGGAGTGCCATCAAGGAAATCAAGGCTCCTTTCATGTGTGATGTGCAACACAGAATTGCTCTGCACGCAGTGCAGGGGAATCGGGCCTCATCTCGCGGCGAGGGGGAAGTCTCATGGTTTTTCTCGAGTTGCGGCGGGAACCTGGGGTATATTCTCGAGTTACGACGGGGATGGCCCTTCCACCCACGTGTGTGTTCAGCCATGTCAGGACTCCTGCCTAGTTGCGAGGGACAAATCTGGATTCTCCTCGAGGCTTGGCAAGGCAATTGGGACGCCTCTCCAGCTGAGGCGGGAGACCAAGGGTCCCTTTCCACGTGCCACAAGAATCCTGGGTATCCTATCAAGTTTCACGAGGAGTCAGGCATCGTCTCCTTTGGAGGCACTGATCTCCGCGTACCTCTGGAGTTTTCAAAGGATGTGAGGCCTCCGGTCGCGATGAGGTGGGGAACTAGGTCTTTCTCTGTGGTCTCCACAGGGGATTCAGACATCCTTTCATCTTGGGAGATGCAAGACGAGCCTGCATTCAAGTCACTGCAGGGATATCCAGCCTTATTTCGCGTCAGGGCATCGCGGTGTCCATTCCACTTGAGGCCGCAAACTCAGGGTCCCTCTCACATACCTAGAGCTGAGAGAAGCCTCCTCTTGAGGTGCTTGTGGTAAGGTGGTATTCCTCTGGAGTCGAAGCCAGGGACTAACCTCTCATCTCGAGTTGATTTTTGGCCCACGGAGCTCTTTCGTGTTGCTACAGTGACCTCAGGATCCCTCTAGCCTTGAAACAGTGTTCTTGGGGTTTCTCTGGAGTGCCATGAAGAAAATCAAGGCTCCTTTCATGTGTGATGTGCAACACGGAATTGCTCTGCACGCAGTGCAGGGGAATCGGGCCTCATCTCGCGGCGAGGGGGAAGTCTCATGGTTTTTCTCGAGTTGCGGCGGGAACCTGGGGTATATTCTCGAGTTACGACGGGGATGGCCCTTCCACACACGTGTTTGTTCAGCCACGTCAGGACTCTTGCCTAGTTGCGAGACACAACTCGGGATTCTCCTCGAGGCTTGGCAAGGCAATTGGGACGCCTCTCCAGCTGAGGCGGGAGACCAAGGGTCCCTTTCCACGTGCCACAGTAATCCTGGGACTCCTATCAAGTTTCACGAGGAGTCAGGCATCGTCTCCTTTGGAGGCACTGATCTCCGCGTACCTCTGGAGTTTTCAAAGGATGTGAGGCTATCGGTCGCGATGAGGTGGGGAACTAAGTCTTTCTCTGTGCTTTCCACAGGGGATTCAGACATCCTTTCCTCCTGGGAGATGCAAGACGAGCCTGCATTGAAGTCACTGCAGGGATATCCGGCCTTATTTCGAGTCAGGGCATCGCGGTGTCCATTCCACTTGAGGCCGCAAACTCAGGGTCCCTCTCACATACCTAGAGCTGAGAGAAGCCTCCTCTTGAGGTGCTTGTGGTAAGGTGGTATTCCTCTGGAGACGAATCCAGGGACTAAGCTCTCTTTTCGAGTTGATTTTTGGTCCACAGAGTTCTTTCGTGTTGCTACTGTGACCTCAGGATCCCTCTATCCTTGAAACAGTGTTCTTGGGGTTTCTCTGGAGTGCCATCAAGGAAATCAAGGCTCCTTTCATGTGTGATGTGCAACACGGAATTGCTCTGCACGCAGTACAGGGGAATCGGGCCTCATCTCGCATCGAGGGGAATTCTCATGGTTTTTCTCGAGTTGCGGCGGGAACCTGGGGTATATTCTCGAGTTACGACGGGGTTGTCCCTTCCACCCACGTGTTTCCTCAGCGACGTCAGGACTCCTGCCTAGTTGCGAGGGACAACTCTGGATTCTCCTCGAGGCTTGGCAGGGCAATTGGGACGCCTCTCCAGCTGAGGCGGGAGACCAAGGGTCCCTTTCCACGTGCCACAAGAATCCTGGGACTCCTATCAAGTTTCACGAGGAGTCAGGCATCGTCTCCTTTGGAGGCACTGATCTCCGCATACCTCTGGAGTTTTCAAAGGATTTGAGGCCTCCTGTCGCGATGAGGTGGGGAACTAGGTCTTTCTCTGTGGTCTCCACAGGGGATTCAGACACCCTTTCTTCTTGGGAGATGCAAGACGAGCTTGCATTCCAGTCACTGCAGGGATATCCGGCCTTATTTCGAGTCAGGGCATCGCGGTGTCCATTCCACTTGAGGCCGCAAACTCAGGGTCCCTCTCACATACCTAGAGCTGAGAGAAGCCTCCTCTTGAGGTGCTTGTGGTAAGGTGGTATTCCTCTGGAGTCGAAGCCAGGGACTAACCTCTCATCTCGAGTTGATTTTTGGTCCACGGAGCTCTTTCGTGTTGCTACAGTGACCTCAGGATCCCTCTAGCCTTGAAACAGTGTTCTTGGGGTTTCTCTGGAGTGCCATCAAGGAAATCAAGGCTCCTTTCATGTGTGATGTGCAACACGGAATTGCTCTGCACGCAGTGCAGGGGAATCGGGCCTCATCTCGCGGCGAGGGGGAAGTCTCATGGTTTTTCTCGAGTTGCGGCGGGAACCTGGGGTATATTCTCGAGTTACGACGGGGATGGCCCTTCCACACACGTGTTTGTTCAGCCACGTCAGGACTCTTGCCTAGTTGCGAGACACAACTCGGGATTCTCCTCGAGGCTTGGCAAGGCAATTGGGACGCCTCTCCAGCTGAGGCGGGAGACCAAGGGTCCCTTTCCACGTGCCACAGGAATCCTGGGACTCCTATCAAGTTTCACGAGGAGTCAGGCATCGTCTCCTTTGGAGGCACTGATCTCCGCGTACCTCTGGAGTTTTCAAAGGATGTGAGGCCTCCGGTCGCGATGAGGTGGGGAACTAGGTCTTTCTCTGTGGTCTCCACAGGGGATTCAGACATCCTTTCATCTTGGGAGATGCAAGACGAGCCTGCATTCAAGTCACTGCAGGGATATCCAGCCTTATTTCGCGTCAGGGCATCGCGGTGTCCATTCCACTTGAGGCCGCAAACTCAGGGTCCCTCTCACATACCTAGAGCTGAGAGAAGCCTCCTCTTGAGGTGCTTGTGGTACGGTGGTATTCCTCTGGAGTCGAAGCCAGGGACTAACCTCTCATCTCGCGTTGATTTTTGGCCCACGGAGCTCTTTCGTGTTGCTACAGTGACCTCAGGATCCCTCTAGCCTTGAAACAGTGTTCTTCGGGTTTCTCTGGAGTGCCATCAAGGAAATCAAGGCTCCTTTCATGTGTGATGTGCAACACGGAATTGCTCTGCACGCAGTGCAGGTTAATCGGGCCTCATCTCGCGGCGAGGGGGAAGTCTCATGGTTTTTCTCGAGTTGCGGCGGGAACCTGGGGTATATTCTCGAGTTACGACGGGGATGGCCCTTCCACACACGTGTGTGTTCAGCCATGTCAGGACTCCTGCCTAGTTGCGAGGGACAACTCGGGATTCTCCTCGAAGCATTGCAGGGCAATTGGGACGCCTCTCCAGCTGAGACGGGAGACCAAGGGTCCCTTTCCACGTGCCACAGGAATCCTGGGTCTCCTATCAAGTTTCTTGAGGAGTCAGGCATCGTCTCCTTTGGAGGCACTGATCTCCACATACCTCTGGAGTTTTCAAAGAATTTGAGGCCTCCTGTCGCGATGAGGTGGGGAACTAGGTCTTTCTCTGTGGTCTCCACAGGGGATTCAGACACCCTTTCGTCTTGGGAGATGCAAGACGAGCCTGCATTCCAGTCACTGCAGGGATATCCGGCCTTATTTCGAGTCAGGGCATCGTGGTGTCCATTCCACTTGAGGCCGCAAACTCAGGGTCCCTCTCACATACCTAGAGCTGAGAGAAGCCTCCTCTTGAGGTGCTTGTGGTAAGGTGGTATTCCTCTGGAGTCGAAGCCAGGGAGTAACCTCTCATCTCTTGTTGATTCTTGGTCCACGGAGCTCTTTCGTGTTGCTACAGTGACCTCAGGATCCCTCTATCCTTGAAACAGTGTTCTTGGGGTTTCTCTGGAGTGCCATCAAGCAAATCAAGGCTCCTTTCATGTGTGATGTGCAACACGGAATTGCTCTGCACGCAGTGCAGGGGAATCGGGCCTCATCTCGCGGCGAGGGGGAAGTCTCATGGTTTTTCTCGAGTTGCGTCGGGAACCTGGGGTATATTCTCGAGTTACGACGGGGATGGCCCATCCACCCACGTGTGTGTTCAGCCATGTCAGGACTCTTGCCTAGTTACGAGACACAACTCGGGATTCTCCTCGAGGCTTGGCAAGGCAATTGGGACGCCTCTCCAGCTGCGGCGGGAGACCAAGGGTCCCTTTCCACGTGCCACAGGAATCCTGGGACTCCTATCAAGTTTCACGAGGAGTCAGGCTTCGTCTCCTTTGGAGGCACTGATCTCCGCGTACCTCTGGAGTTTTCAAAGGATGTGAGGCCTCCGGTCGCGATGAGGTGGGGAACTAGGTCTTTCTCTGTGGTCTCCACAGGGGATTCAGACATCCTTTCATCTTGGGAGATGCAAGACGAGCCTGCATTCCAGTCACTACAGGGATATCCAGCCTTATTTCGCGTCAGGGCATCGCGGTGTCCATTCCACTTGAGGCCGCAAACTCAGGGTCCCTCTCACATACCTAGAGCTGAGAGAAGCCTCCTCTTGAGGTGCTTGTGGTAAGGTGGTATTCCTCTGGAGTCGAAGCCAGGGACTAACCTCTCATCTCGAGTTGATTCTTGGTCCACGGAGCTCTTTCGTGTTGCTACAGTGACCTCAGGATCCCTCTAGCCTTGAAACAGTGTTCTTGGGGTTTCTCTGGAGTGCCATCAAATAAATCAAGGCTCCTTTCATGTGTGATGTGCAACACGGAATTGCTCTGCACGCAGTGCAGGGGAATCGGGCCTCATCTCGCGGCGAGGGGGAAGTCTCATGGTTTTTCTCGAGTTGCGGCGGGAACCTGGGGTATATTCTCGAGTTACGACGGGGATGGCCCTTCCACACACGTGTGTGTTCAGCCATGTCAGGACTCCTGCCTAGTTGCGAAGGACAACTCGGGATTCTCCTCGAGGCTTTGCAGGGCAATTGGGACGCCTCTCCAGCTGAGACGGGAGACCAAGGGTCCCTTTCCACGTGCCACAGGAATCCTGGGTCTCCTATCAAGATTCAGGAGGAGTCAGGCATCGTCTCCTTTGGAGGCACTGATCTCCGCATACCTCTGGAGTATTCAAAGGATTTGAGGCCTCCTGTCGCGATGAGGTGGGGAACTAGGTGTTTCTCTGTGGTCTCCACAGGGGATTCAGACACCCTTTCGTCTTGGGAGATGCAAGACGAGCCTGCATTCCAGTCACTGCAGGGATATCCGGCCTTATTTCGAGTCAGGGCATCGTGGTGTCCATTCCACTTGAGGCCGCAAACTCAGGGTCCCTCTCACATACCTAGAGCTGAGAGAAGCCTCCTCTTGAGGTGCTTGTGATAAGGTGGTATTCCTCTGGAGTCGAAGCCAGGGACTAACCTCTCATCTCGAGTTGATTTTTGGCCCACGGAGCTCTTTCGTGTTGCTACAGTGACCTCAGGATCCCTCTAGCCTTGAAACAGTGTTCTTGGGGTTTCTCTGGAGTGCCATCAAGGAAATCAAGGCTCCTTTCATGTGTGATGTGCAACACAGAATTGCTCTGCACGCAGTGCAGGGGAATCGGGCCTCATCTCGCGGCGAGGGGGAAGTCTCATGGTTTTTCTCGAGTTGCGGCGGGAACCTGGGGTATATTCTCGAGTTACGACGGGGATGGCCCTTCCACCCACGTGTGTGTTCAGCCATGTCAGGACTCCTGCCTAGTTGCGAGGGACAAATCTGGATTCTCCTCGAGGCTTGGCAAGGCAATTGGGACGCCTCTCCAGCTGAGGCGGGAGACCAAGGGTCCCTTTCCACGTGCCACAAGAATCCTGGGTATCCTATCAAGTTTCACGAGGAGTCAGGCATCGTCTCCTTTGGAGGCACTGATCTCCGCGTACCTCTGGAGTTTTCAAAGGATGTGCGGCCTCCGGTCGCGATGAGATGGGGAACTAGGTGTTTCTCTGTGGTCTCCACAGGGGATTCAGACATCCTTTCATCTTGGGAGATGCAAGACGAGCCTGCATTCCAGTCACTGCAGGGATATCCGGCCTTATTTCGCGTCAGGGCATCGCGGTGTCCATTCCACTTGAGGCCGCAAACTCAGGATCCCTCTCACATACCTAGAGCTGAGAGAAGCCTCCTCTTGAGGTGCTTGTGGTAAGGTGGTATTCCTCAGGAGTCGAAGCCAGGGACTAACCTCTCATCTCGTGTTGATTCTTGGTTCACGGAGCTCTTTCGTGTTGCTACAGTGACCTCAGGATCCCTCTAGCCTTGAAACAGTGTTCTTGGGGTTTCTCTGGAGTGCCATCAAGGAAATCAAGGCTCCTTTCATGTGTGATGTGCAACACGGAATTGCTCTGCACGCAGTGCAGGGGAATCGGGCCTCATCTCGCGGCGAGGGGGAAGTCTCATGGTTTTTCTCGAGTTGCGGCGGGAACCTGGGGTATATTCTCGAGTTACGACGGGGATGGCCCTTCCACACACGTGTGTGTTCAGCCATGTCAGGACTCCTGCCTAGTTGCGAGGGACAACTCGGGATTCTCCTCGAGGCTTTGCAGGGCAATTAGGATGCCTCTCCAGCTGAGGCGGGAGACCAAGAGTCCCTTTCCACGTGCCACAGGAATCCTGGGTCTCCTATCAAGTTTCACGAGGAGTCAGGCATCGTCTCCTTTGGAGGCACTGATCTCCGCATACCTCTGGAGTTTTCAAAGGATTTCAGGCCTCCTGTCGCGATGAGGTGGGGAACTAGGTCTTTCTCTGTGGTCTCCACAGGGGATTCAGACACCCTTTCGTCTTGGGAGATGCAAGACAAGCCTGCATTCCAGTCACTGCAGGGATATCCGGCCTTATTTCGAGTCAGGGCATCGCGGTGTCCATTCCACTTGAGGCCGCAAACTCAGGGTCCCTCTCACATACCTAGAGCTGAGAGAAGCCTCCTCTTGAGGTGCTTGTGGTAAGGTGGTATTCCTCTGGAGTCGAAGCCAGGGACTAACCTCTCATCTCGAGTTGATTTTTCGTCCACGGAGCTCTTTCGTGTTGCTACAGTGACCTCAGGATCCCTCTAGCCTTGAAACAGTGTTCTTGGGGTTTCTCTGGAGTGCCATGAAGGAAATCAATGCTCCTTTCATGTGTGATGTGCAACACAGAATTGCTCTGCACGCAGTGCAGGGGAATCGGGCCTCATCTCGCGGCGAGGGGGAAGTCTCATGGTTTTTCTCGAGTTGCGGCGGGAACCTGGGGTATATTCTCGAGTTACGACGGGGATGGCCCTTCCACACACGTGTTTGTTCAGCGACGTCAGGACTCTTGCCTAGTTGCGAGACACAACTCGGGATTCTCCTCGAGGCTTGGCAAGGCAATTGGGACGCCTCTCCAGCTGAGGCGGGAGACCAAGGGTCCCTTTCCACGTGCCACAGGAATCCTGGGACTCCTATCAAGTTTCACGAGGAGTCAGGCATCGTCTCCTTTGGAGGCACTGATGTCCGCGTACCTCTGGAGTTTTCAAAGGATGTGAGGCCTCCGGTCGCGATGAGGTGGGTAACTAGGTCTTTCTCTGTGGTCTCCACAGGGGATTCAGACATCCTTTCATCTTGGGAGATGCAAGACGAGCCTGCATTCAAGTCACTGCAGAGATATCCAGCCTTATTTCGCGTCAGGGCATCGCGGTGTCCATTCCACTTGAGGCCGCAAACTCAGGGTCCCTCTCACATACCTAGAGTTGAGAGAAGCCTCCTCTTGAGGTGCTTGTGGTAAGGTGGTATTCCTCTGGAGACGAATCCAGGGACTAACCTCTCTTTTCGAGTTGATTTTTGGTCCACAGAGTTCTTTCCTGTTGCTACAGTGACCTCAGGATCCCTCTATCCTTGAAAGAGTGTTCTTGGGGGTTCTCTGGAGTGCCATCAAGGAAATCAAGGCTCCTTTCATGTGTGATGTGCAAGACGGAATTGCTCTGCATGCAGTACAGGGGAATCGGGCCTCATCTCGCATCGAGGGGGAAGTCTCATGGTTTTTCTCGAGTAGCGGCGGGAACCTGGGGTGTATTCTCGAGTTACGACGGGGATGGCCCTTCCACCCACGTGTTTCTTCAGCGACGTCAGGACTCCTGCCTAGTTGCGAGGGACAACTCTGGATTCTCCTCGAGGCTTGGCAGGGCAATTGGGACGCCTCTCCAGCTGAGGCGGGAGACCAAGTGTCCCTATCCAAGTGCCACAGGAATTCTGGGACTCCTATCAAGTTTCACGAGGAGTCAGGCATCGTCTCCTTTGGAGGCACTGATCTCGGCGTACCTCTGGAGTTTTCAAAGGATGTGAGGCTATCGGTCGCGATGAGGTGGGGAACTAAGTCTTTCTCTGTGCTTTCCATAGGGGATTCAGACATCCTTTCGTCCTGGGAGATGCAAGACGAGCCTGCATTGAAGTCACTGCAGGGATACCCGGCCTTATTTCGAGTCAGGGCATCGCGGTGTCCATTCCACTTGAGGCCGCAAACTCAGGGTCCCTCTCACATACCTAGAGCTGAGAGAAGCCTCCTCTTGAGGTGCTTGTGGTACGGTGGTATTCCTCAGGAGTCGAAGCCAGGGACTAACCTCTCATCTCGTGTTGATTCTTGGTCCACGGAGCTTTTTCGTGTTGCTACAGTGACCTCAGGATCCCTCTATCCTTGAAACAGTGTTCTTGGGGTTTCTCTGGAGTGCCATCAAGGAAATCAAGGCTCCTTTCATGTGTGATGTGCAACACGGAATTGCTCTGCACGCAGTGCAGGGCAATCGGGCCTCATCTCGCGGCGAGGGGGAAGTCTCATGGTTTTTATCGAGTTGCAGCTGGAACCTGGGGTATATTCTCGAGTTACGACGGGGATGGCCCTTCCACACACGTGTGTGTTCAGCCATGTCAGGACTCCTGCCTAGTTGCGAGGGACAACTCGGGATTCTCCTCGAGGCTTTGCAGGGCAATTGGGACGCCTCTCCAGCTGAGACGGGAGACCAAGGGTCCATTTCCATGTGCCACAGGAATCCTGGGTCTCCTATCAAGTTTCACGAGGAGTCAGGCATCGTCTCCTTTGGAGGCACTGATCTCCGCATACCTCTGGAGTTTTCAAAGGATTTGAGGCCCCCTGTCGCGATGAGGTGGGGAACTAGGTCTTTCTCTGTGGTCTCCACAGGGGATTCAGACACCGTTTCCTCTTGGGAGATGCAAGACGAGCCTGTATTCCAGTCACTGCAGGGATATCCGGCCTTATTTCGAGTCAGGGCATCGCGGTGTCCATTCCACTTGACTCCGCAAACTCAGGGTCCCTCTCACGTACCTAGAGCTGAGAGAAGACTCCTCTTGAGGTGCTTGTGGTAAGGTGGTATTCCTCTGGAGTCGAAGCCAGGGACTAACATCTCATCTCGAGTTGATTTTTGGTCCACGAAGCTCTTTCGTGTTGCTACAGTGACCTCAGGATCCCTCTAGCCTTGAAACAGTGTTCTTGGGGTTTCTCTGGAGTGCCATCAAGGAAATCAAGGCTCCTTTCATGTGTGATGTGCAACACGGAATTGCTCTGCACGCAGTGCAGGGGAATTGGGCCTCATCTCGCGGCGAGGGGGAAGTCTCATGGTTTTTCTCGAGTTGCGGCGGGAACCTGGGGTATATTCTCGAGTTACGACGGGGATGGCCCTTCCACCCACGTGTTTCTTCAGCGACGTCAGGACTCCTGCCTAGTTGCGAGGGACAACTCTGGATTCTCCTCGAGGCTTGGCAGGGCAATTGGGATGCCTGTCCAGCTGAGGCGGGAGACCAAGTGTCCCTTTCCAAGTGCCACAGGAATCCTGGGACTCCTATCAAGTTTCACGAGGAATCAGGCATCGTCTCCTTTGGAGGCACTGATCTCCGCGTACCTCTGGAGTTTTCAAAGGATGTGAGGCTATCGGTCGCGATGAGGTGGGGAACTAAGTCTTTCTCTGTGCTTTCCACAGGGGATTCAGACATCCTTTCGTCCTGGGAGATGCAAGACGAGCCTGCATTGAAGTCAATGCAGGGATATCCGGCCTTATTTCGAGTCAGGGCATCGCGGTGTCCATTCCACTTGAGGCCGCAAACTCAGGGTCCCTCTCACATACCTAGAGCTGAGAGAAGCCTCCTCTTGAGGTGCTTGTGGTAAGGTGGTATTCCTCTGGAGTCGAAGCCAGGGACTAACCTCTCATCTCGAGTTGATTTTTGGTCCACGGAGCTCTTTCGTGTTGCTACAGTGACCTCAGGATCCCTCTAGCCTTGAAACAGTGTTCTTGGGGTTTCTCTGGAGTGCCATCAAGGAAATCAAGGCTCCTTTCATGTGTGATGTGCAACACAGAATTGCTCTGCACGCAGTGCAGGGGAATCGGGCCTCATCTCGCGGCGAGGGGGAAGTCTCATGGTTTTTCTCGAGTTGCGGCGGGAACCTGGGGTATATTCTCGAGTTACGACGGGGATGGCCCTTGCACACACGTGTTTGTTCAGCCACGTCAGGACTCTTGCCTAGTTGCGAGACACAACTCGGGATTCTCCTCGAGGCTTGGCAAGGCAATTGGGACGCCTCTCCAGCTGAGGCGGGAGACCAAGGGTCCCTTTCCACGTGCCAGAGGAATCCTGGGACTCCTATCAAGTTTCACGAGGAGTCAGGCATCGTCTCCTTTGGAGGCACTGATCTCCGCGTACCTCTGGAGTTTTCAAAGGATGTGAGGCCTCCGGTCGCGATGAGGTGGGGAACTAGGTCTTTCTCTGTGGTCTCCACAGGGGATTCAGACATCCTTTCATCTTGGGAGATGCAAGAGGAGCCTGCATTCAAGTCACTGCAGGGATATCCAGCCTTATTTCGCGTCAGGGCATCGCGGTGTCCATTCCACTTGAGGCCGCAAACTCAGGGTCCCTCTCACATACCTAGAGCTGAGAGAAGCCTCCTCTTGAGGTGCTTGTGGTAAGGTGGTATTCCTCTGGAGTCGAAACCAGGGACTAACCTCTCATCTCGAGTTGATTTTTCACACTTCTCTTACTCCACCTAGTGCCACACTTTTGATCCTCATCTGATTTTCGCCCCTTGTGTTCTCCTCGTTTTTGTATTTTGCTTTTTTTTTATTGCTCCTCGTATTCTTCTCCCCTGTTTCTTCGCCTCGGGTTTTTCACACTTCTCTTACTCCACGTAGTGGCATACTGTTGATCCTCCTCTGATTTTCGCCCCTTGTGTTCTCCTCGTTTTTGTATTTTGCTTTTTTTTCATGCTCCTCGTATTCTTCTCCCCTGTTTCTTCGCCTGGGGTTTTTCACACTTCTCTTGCTCCTCGTAGTGGCATACTGTTGATCCTCCTCTGATTTTCGCCCCTTGTGTTCTCCTCGTTTTTGTATTTTGCTTTTTTTTCTTGCTCCTCGTATTCTTCTCCCCTGTTTCTTCGCCTCGGGTTTTCACACTTCTCTTGCTCCTCGTAGTGGCATACTGTTGATCCTCCTCTGATTTTCGCCCCTTGTGTTCTCCTCGTTTTTGTATTTTGCTTTTTTTTTCTTGCTCCTCGTATTCTTCTCCCCTGTTTCTTCGCCTCGGGTTTTTAACATCTCTTACTCCACGTAGTGCCACACTTTGGATCCTCCTCTGATTTTCACCCCTTGTGTTCTCCTCGTTTTTGTATTTTGCTTTTTTTTTCTTGCTCTTCGTATTCTTCTCCCCTGTTTCTTCGCCTCGGGTTTTTCACACTTCTCTTACTCCACGGAGTGCCACACTTTTGATCCTCCTCTGATTTTCGCCCCTTGTGTTCTCCTCGTTTTTGTATTTTGCTTTTTTTTTCTTGCTCCTCGTATTCTTCTCCCCTGTTTCTTTGGCTCGGTTTTTCACACGTCTCTTACTCCACGTAGTGCCACACTTTTTATCCTCCTCTGATTTTCGCCCCTTGTGTTCTCCTCGTTTTTGTATTTTGCTTTTTTTTCTTGCTCCTTGTATTCTTCTCCCCTGTTTCTTCGCCTCGGGTTTTTCACACTTCTCTTGCTCCTCGTAGTGGCATACCGTTGATCCTCCTCTGATTTTCGCCACTTGTGTTCTCCTCGTTTTTGTATTTTGCTTTTTTTTCCTTGCTCCTCGTATTCTTCTCCCCTGTTTCTTCACATCAGCTTTTTCACACTTCTCTTACTCCTCGTAGTGGCATACTGTTGATCCTACTCTGATTTTCGCCCCTTGTGTTCTCCTCGTTTTTGTATTTTGCTTTTTTTTTCTTGCTCCTCGTATTCTTCTCCCCTGTTTCTTCGCCTCGGGTTTTTCACACTTCTCTTACTCCACGTAGTGCCACACTTTGGATCCTCCTCTGATTTTCGCCCCTTGTGTTCTCCTCGTTTTTGTATTTTGCTTTTTTTTTCTTGCTCCTCGTATTCTTCTCCCCTGTTTCTTCGCCTCGGGTTTTTCACACTTCTCTTACTCCACGTAGTGCCACACTTTTGATCCTCCTCTGATTTTCTCCCCTTGTGTTCTCCTCGTTTTTGTATTTTGCTTTTTTTTTCTTGCTCCTCGTATTCTTCTCCCCTGTTTCTTCACATCAGCTTTTTCACACTTCTGTTACTCCTCGTAGTGGCATACTGTTGATCCTCCTCTGATTTTCGCCCCTTGTGTTCTCCTCGTTTTTGTATTTTGCTTTTTTTTTCTTGCTCCTCGTATTCTTCTCCCCTGTTTCTTCGCCTCGGGTTTTTCACACTTCTCTTACTCCACGTAGTGGCATACGGTTGATCCTCCTCTGATTTTCGCCCCTTGTGTTCTCCTCGTTTTTGTATTTTGCTTTTTTTTCTTGCTCCTCGTATTCTTCTCCTCTGTTTCTTCACCTCGTGTTTTTCACACTTCTCTTGCTCCTCGTAGTGGCATACTGTTGATCCTCCTCTGATTTTCGCCCCTTGTGTTCTCCTCGTTTTTGTATTTTGCTTTTTTTTTCTTGCTCCTCGTATTCTTCTCCCCTGTTTCTTCACATCAGCTTTTTCACACTTCTCTTACTCCTCGTAGTGGCATACTGGTGATCCTCCTCTGATTTTCGCCCCTTGTGTTCTCCTCGTTTTTGTATTTTGCTTTTTTTTTCTTGCTCCTCGTATTCTTCTCCCCTGTTTCTTCGCCTCGGGTTTTTCACATCTCTTACTCCACGTAGTGCCACACTTTGGATCCTCCTCTGATTTTCACCCCTTGTGTTCTCCTCGTTTTTGTATTTTGCTTTTTTTTTCTTGCTCTTCGTATTCTTCTCCCCTGTTTCTTCGCCTCGGGTTTTTCACACTTCTCTTACTCCACGGAGTGCCGCACTTTTGATCCTCCTCTGATTTTCGCCCCTTGTGTTCTCCTCGTTTTTGTATTTTGCTTTTTTTTTCTTGCTCCTCGTATTCTTCTCCCCTGTTTCTTTGGCTCGGTTTTTCACACGTCTCTTACTCCACGTAGTGCCACACTTTTTATCCTCCTCTGATTTTCGCCCCTTGTGTTCTCCTCGTTTTTGTATTTTGCTTTTTTTTCTTGCTCCTCGTATTCTTCTCCCCTGTTTCTTCGCCTCGGGTTTTTCACACTTCTCTTGCTCCTCGTAGTGGCATACCGTTGATCCTCCTCTGATTTTCGCCACTTGTGTTCTCCTCGTTTTTGTATTTTGCTTTTTTTTTCTTGCTCCTCGTATTCTTCTCCCCTGTTTCTTCACATCAGCTTTTTCACACTTCTCTTACTCCTCGTAGTGGCATACTGTTGATCCTACTCTGATTTTCGCCCCTTGTGTTCTCCTCGTTTTTGTATTTTGCTTTTTTTTTCTTGCTCCTCGTATTCTTCTCCCCTGTTTCTTCGCCTCGGGTTTTTCACACTTCTCTTGCTCCTCGTAGTGGCATACTGTTGATCCTCCTCTGATTTTCGCCACTTGTGTTCTCCTCGTTTTTGTATTTTGCTTTTTTTTCTTGCTCCTCGTATTCTTCTCCCCTGTTTCTTCGCCTCGGGTTTTTCACACTTCTCTTACTCCACCTAGTGGCATACTGTTCATCCTCCTCTGATTTTCGCCCCTTGTGTTCTCCTCGTTTTTGTATTTTGCTTTTTTTTTCTTGCTCCTCGTATTCTTCTCCCCTGTTTCTTCGCCTCGTGTGCTTCCCACTTCTCTTGCTCCTCGTAGTGGCATACTGTAGATCCTCCTCTGATTTTCGCCCCTTGTGTTCTCCTCGTTTTTGTATTTTGCTTTTTTTTTCTTGCTCCTCGTATTCTTCTCCCCTGTTTCTTCGCCTCGGGTTTTTCACACTTCTCTTACTCCACCTAGTGCCACACTTTTGATCCTCCTCTGATTTTCGCCACTTGTGTTCTCCTCGTTTTTGTATTTTGCTTTTTTTTTATTGCTCCTCGTATTCTTCTCCCCTGTTTCTTCGCCTCGGGTTTTTCACACTTCTCTTACTCCACGTAGTGGCATACTGTAGATCCTCCTCTGATTTTCGCCCCTTGTGTTCTCCTCGTTTTTGTATTTTGCTTTTTTTTCATGCTCCTCGTATTCTTCTCCCCTGTTTCTTCGCCTCGGGTTTTTCACACTTCTCTTACTCCTCGTAGTGGCATACTGTTGATCCTCCTCTGATTTTCGCCCCTTGTGTTCTCCTCGTTTTTGTATTTTGCTTTTTTTTTCTTGCTCCTCTTATTCTTCTCCCCTGTTTCTTCGCCTCGGGTTTTTCACACTTCTCTTACTCCACGTAGTGGCATACGGTTGATCCTCCTCTGATTTTCGCCCCTTGTGTTCTCCTCGTTTTTGTATTTTGCTTTTTCTTCTTGCTCCTCGTATTCTTCTCCCCTGTTTCTTCGCCTCGGGTTTTTCACACTTCTCTTACTCCTCGTAGTGGCATACTGTTGATCCTCCTCTGATTTTCGCCCCTTGTGTTCTCCTCGTTTTTGTATTTTGCTTTTTTTTCTTGCTCCTCGTATTCTTCTCCCCTGTTTCTTCGCCTCGGGTTTTTCACACTTCTCTTACTCCACGTAGTGCCACACTTTGGATCCTCCTCTGATTTTCGCCCCTTGTGTTCTCCTCGTTTTTGTATTTTGCTTTTTTTTTCTTGCTCCTCGTATTCTTCTCCCCTGTTTCTTCGCCTCGGGTTTTTCACACTTCTCTTACTCCACGTAGTGCCACACTTTTGATCCTCCTCTGATTTTCTCCCCTTGTGTTCGCCTCGTTTTTGTATTTTGCTTTTTTTTTCTTGCTCCTCGTATTCTTCTCCCCTGTTTCTTCACATCAGCTTTTTCACACTTCTCTTACTCCTCGTAGTGGCATACGGTTGATCCTCCTCTGATTTTCGCCCCTTGTGTTCTCCTCGTTTTTGTATTTTGCTTTTTTTACTTGCTCCTCGTATTCTTCTCCTCTGTTTCTTCACCTCGTGTTTTTCACACTTCTCTTGCTCCTCGTAGTGGCATACTGTTGATCCTCCTCTGATTTTCGCCCCTTGTGTTCTCCTCGTTTTTGTATTTTGCTTTTTTTTTCTTGCTCCTCGTATTCTTCTCCCCTGTTTCTTCACATCAGCTTTTTCACACTTCTCTTACTCCTCGTAGTGGCATACTGGTGATCCTCCTCTGATTTTCGCCCCTTGTGTTCTCCTCGTTTTTGTATTTTGCTTTTTTTTTCTTGCTCCTCGTATTTTTCTCCCCTGTTTCTTCGCCTCGGGTTTTTCACAATTCTCTTACTCCACGTAGTGCCACACTTTTGATCCTCCACTGATTTTCGCCCCTTGTGTTCTCCTCGTTTTTCTATTTTGCTTTTTTTTTCTTGCTCCTCGTATTCTTCTCCCCTGTTTCTTCGCCTCGGGTTTTTCACACTTCTCTTACTCCACGTAGTCCCACTCTTTTGATCCTCCTCTGATTTTCGCCCCTTGTGTTCTCCTCGTTTATGTATTTTGCTTTTTTTCTTGCTCCTCGTATTCTTCTCCCCTGTTTCTTCGCCTCGGGTTTTTCACACTTCTCTTACTCCACGTAGTGCCACACTTTTGATCCTCCTCTGATTTTCGCCCCTTGTGTTCTCCTCGTTTTTGTATTTTGCTTTTTTTTTCTTGCTCCTCGTATTCTTCTCCCCTGTTTCTTCGCCTCGGGTTTTTCACACTTCTCTTACTCCACGTAGTGCCACACTTTGGATCCTCCTCTGATTTTCGCCCCTTGTGTTCTCCTCGTTTTTGTATTTTGCTTTTTTTTTCTTGCTCCTCGTATTCTTCTCCCCTGTTTCTTCGCCTCGGGTTTTTCACACTTCTCTTACTCCACGTAGGGCCACACTTTGGATCCTCCTCTGATTTTCGCCCCTTGTGTTCTCCTCGTTTTTGTATTTTGCTTTTTTTTTCTTGCTCCTCGTATTCTTCTCCCCTGTTTCTTCGCCTCGGGTTTTTCACACTTCTCTTACTCCACGTAGTGCCACACATTTGATCCTCCTCTGATTTTCTCCCCTTGTGTTCTCCTCGTTTTTGTATTTTGCTTTTTTTTTCTTGCTCCTCGTATTCTTCTCCCCTGTTTCTTCACATCAGCTTTTTCACACTTCTCTTACTCCTCGTAGTGGCATACTGTTGATCCTCCTCTGATTTTCGCCCCTTGTGTTCTCCTCGTTTTTGTATTTTGCTTTTTTTTTCTTGCTCCTCGTATTCTTCTCCCCTGTTTCTTCGCCTCGGGTTTTTCACACTTCTCTTACTCCACGTAGTGGCATACGGTTGATCCTCCTCTGATTTTCGCCCCTTGTGTTCTCCTCGTTTTTGTATTTTGCTTTTTTTTCTTGCTCCTCGTATTCTTCTCCTCTGTTTCTTCACCTCGTGTTTTTCACACTTCTCTTGCTCCTCGTAGTGGCATACTGTTGATCCTCCTCTGATTTTCGCCCCTTGTGTTCTCCTCGTTTTTGTATTTTGCTTTTTTTTTCTTGCTTCTCGTATTCTTCTCCCCTGTTTCTTCACATCAGCTTTTTCACACTTCTCTTACTCCTCGTAGTGGCATACTGTTGATCCTCCTCTGATTTTCGCCCCTTGTGTTCTCCTCGTTTTTGTATTTTGCTTTTTTTTTCTTGCTCCTCGTATTCTTCTCCCCTGTTTCTTCGCCTCGGGTTTTTCACATCTCTTACTCCACGTAGTGCCACACTTTGGATCCTCCTCTGATTTTCACCCCTTGTGTTCTCCTCGTTTTTGTATTTTGCTTTTTTTTTCTTGCTCTTCGTATTCTTCTCCCCTGTTTCTTCGCCTCGAGTTTTTCACACTTCTCTTACTCCACGGAGTGCCGCACTTTTGATCCTCCTCTGATTTTCGCCCCTTGTGTTCTCCTCGTTTTTGTATTTTGCTTTTTTTTTCTTGCTCCTCGTATTCTTCTCCCCTGTTTCTTTGGCTCAGTTTTTCACACGTCTCTTACTCCACGTAGTGCCACACTTTTTATCCTCCTCTGATTTTCGCCCCTTGTGTTCTCCTCGTTTTTGTATTTTGCTTTTTTTTCTTGCTCCTCGTATTCTTCTCCCCTGTTTCTTCGCCTCGGGTTTTTCACACTTCTCTTGCTCCTCGTAGTGGCATACCGTTGATCCTCCTCTGATTTTCGCCACTTGTGTTCTCCTCGTTTTTGTATTTTGCTTTTTTTTTCTTGCTCCTCGTATTCTTCTCCCCTGTTTCTTCACATCAGCTTTTTCACACTTCTCTTACTCCTCGTAGTGGCATACTGTTGATCCTACTCTGATTTTCGCCCCTTGTGTTCTCCTCGTTTTTGTATTTTGCTTTTTTTTTCTTGCTCCTCGTATTCTTCTCCCCTGTTTCTTCGCCTCGGGTTTTTCACACTTCTCTTGCTCCTCGTAGTGGCATACTGTTGATCCTCCTCTGATTTTCGCCACTTGTGTTCTCCTCGTTTTTGTATTTTGCTTTTTTTTTCTTGCTCCTCGTATTCTTCTCCCCTGTTTCTTCGCCTCGAGTTTTTCACACTTTTCTTACTCCACGTATTGCCACACTATTGATCCTCCTCTGATTTTCGCCCCTTGTGTTCTCCTCGTTTTTGTATTTTGCTTTTTTTTTCTTGCTCCTCTTATTCTTCTCCCCTGCTTCTTCGCCTCGGGTTTTTCACACTTCTCTTACTCCACGTAGTGGCATACGGTTGATCCTCCTCTGATTTTCGCCCCTTGTGTTCTCCTCGTTTTTGTATTTTGCTTTTTTTTCTTGCTCCTCGTATTCTTCTCCTCTGTTACTTCACCTCGGGTTTTTCCTTCTTCTCTTGCTCCTCGTAGTGGCATACTGTTGATCCTCCTCTGATTTTCGCCCCTTGTGTTCTCCTCGTTTTTGTATTTTGCTTTTTTTTTCTTGGTCCTCCTATTCTTCTCCCCTGTTTCTTCACATCAGCTTTTTCACACTTCTCTTACTCCTCGTAGTGGCATACTGTTGATCCTTCTCTGATTTTCGCCCCTTGTGTTCTCCTCGTTTTTGTATTTTGCTTTTTTTTTCTTGCTCCTCGTATTCTTCTCCCCTGTTTCTTCGCCTCGGGTTTTTCACACTTTTCTTACTCCACCTAGTGCCACACGTTTGATCCTCCTCTGATTTTTGCCCCTTGTGTCCTCCTCATTTTTGTATTTTGCTTTTTTTTTCTTGTTCCTCGTATTCTTCTCCCCTGTTTCTTCGCCTCGGGTTTTTCACACTTCTCTTACTCCACCTAGTGGCATACTGTTCATCCTCCTCTGATTTTCGCCCCTTGTGTTCTCCTCGTTTTTGTATTTTGCTTTTTTTTTCTTGCTCCTCGTATTCTTCTCCCCTGTTTCTTCGCCTCGTGTGCTTCCCACTTCTCTTGCTCCTCGTAGTGGCATACTGTAGATCCTCCTCTGATTTTCGCCCCTTGTGTTCTCCTCGTTTTTGTATTTTGCTTTTTTTTTCTTGCTCCTCGTATTCTTCTCCCCTGTTTCTTCGCCTCGGGTTTTTCACACTTCTCTTACTCCACCTAGTGCCACACTTTTGATCCTCCTCTGATTTTCGCCACTTGTGTTCTCCTCGTTTTTGTATTTTGCTTTTTTTTTATTGCTCCTCGTATTCTTCTCCCCTGTTTCTTCGCCTCGGGTTTTTCACACTTCTCTTACTCCACGTAGTGGCATACTGTTGATCCTCCTCTGATTTTCGCCCCTTGTGTTCTCCTCGTTTTTGTATTTTGCTTTTTTTTCATGCTCCTCGTATTCTTCTCCCCTGTTTCTTCGCCTCGGGTTTTTCACACTTCTCTTGCTCCTCGTAGTGGCATACTGTTGATCCTCCTCTGATTTTCGCCCCTTGTGTTCTCCTCGTTTTTGTATTTTGCTTTTTTTTTCTTGCTCCTCTTATTCTTCTCCCCTGTTTCTTCGCCTCGGGTTTTTCACACTTCTCTTACTCCACGTAGTGGCATACGGTTGATCCTCCTCTGATTTTCGCCCCTTGTGTTCTCCTCGTTTTTGTATTTTGCTTTTTCTTCTTGCTCCTCGTATTCTTCTCCCCTGTTTCTTCGCCTCGGGTTTTTCACACTTCTCTTACTCCTCGTAGTGGCATACTGTTCATCCTCCTCTGATTTTCGCCCCTTGTGTTCTCCTCGTTTTTGTATTTTGCTTTTTTTTTCTTGCTCCTCGTATTCTTCTCCCCTGTTTCTTCGCCTCGGGTTTTTCACACTTCTCTTACTCCACCTAGTGCCACACTTTTGATCCTCCTCTGATTTTCGCCACTTGTGTTCTCCTCGTTTTTGTATTTTGCTTTTTTTTTATTGCTCCTCGTATTCTTCTCCCCTGTTTCTTCGCCTCGGGTTTTTCACACTTCTCTTACTCCACGTAGTGGCATACTGTAGATCCTCCTCTGATTTTCGCCCCTTGTGTTCTCCTCGTTTTTGTATTTTGCTTTTTTTTCATGCTCCTCGTATTCTTCTCCCCTGTTTCTTCGCCTCGGGTTTTTCACACTTCTCTTACTCCACGTAGTGGCATACTGTTGATCCTCCTCTGATTTTCGCCCCTTGTGTTCTCCTCGTTTTTGTATTTTGCTTTTTTTTTCTTGCTCCTCTTATTCTTCTCCCCTGTTTCTTCGCCTCGGGTTTTTCACACTTCTCTTACTCCACGTAGTGGCATACGGTTGATCCTCCTCTGATTTTCGCCCCTTGTGTTCTCCTCGTTTTTGTATTTTGCTTTTTCTTCTTGCTCCTCGTATTCTTCTCCCCTGTTTCTTCGCCTCGGGTTTTTCACACTTCTCTTACTCCTCGTAGTGGCATACTGTTGATCCTCCTCTGATTTTCGCCCCTTGTGTTCTCCTCGTTTTTGTATTTTGCTTTTTTTTCTTGCTCCTCGTATTCTTCTCCCCTGTTTCTTCGCCTCGGGTTTTTCACACTTCTCTTACTCCACGTAGTGCCACACTTTGGATCCTCCTCTGATTTTCGCCCCTTGTGTTCTCCTCGTTTTTGTATTTTGCTTTTTTTTTCTTGCTCCTCGTATTCTTCTCCCCTGTTTCTTCGCCTCGGGTTTTTCACACTTCTCTTACTCCACGTAGTGCCACACTTTTGATCCTCCTCTGATTTTCTCCCCTTGTGTTCGCCTCGTTTTTGTATTTTGCTTTTTTTTTCTTGCTCCTCGTATTCTTCTCCCCTGTTTCTTCACATCAGCTTTTTCACACTTCTCTTACTCCACGTAGTGGCATACGGTTGATCCTCCTCTGATTTTCGCCCCTTGTGTTCTCCTCGTTTTTGTATTTTGCTTTTTTTATTTGCTCCTCGTATTCTTCTCCTCTGTTTCTTCACCTCGTGTTTTTCACACTTCTCTTGCTCCTCGTAGTGGCATACTGTTGATCCTCCTCTGATTTTCGCCCCTTGTGTTCTCCTCGTTTTTGTATTTTGCTTTTTTTTTCTTGCTCCTCGTATTCTTCTCCCCTGTTTCTTCACATCAGCTTTTTCACACTTCTCTTACTCCTCGTAGTGGCATACTGGTGATCCTCCTCTGATTTTCGCCCCTTGTGTTCTCCTCGTTTTTGTATTTTGCTTTTTTTTTCTTGCTCCTCGTATTTTTCTCCCCTGTTTCTTCGCCTCGGGTTTTTCACAATTCTCTTACTCCACGTAGTGCCACACTTTTGATCCTCCACTGATTTTCGCCCCTTGTGTTCTCCTCGTTTTTGTATTTTGCTTTTTTTTTCTTGCTCCTCGTATTCTTCTCCCCTGTTTCTTCGCCTCGGGTTTTTCACACTTCTCTTACTCCACGTAGTCCCACCCTTTTGATCCTCCTCTGATTTTCGCCCCTTGTGTTCTCCTCGTTTATGTATTTTGCTTTTTTTCTTGCTCCTCGTATTCTTCTCCCCTGTTTCTTCGCCTCGGGTTTTTCACACTTCTCTTACTCCACGTAGTGCCACACTTTTGATCCTCCTCTGATTTTCGCCCCTTGTGTTCTCCTCGTTTTTGTATTTTGCTTTTTTTTTCTTGCTCCTCGTATTCTTCTCCCCTGTTTCTTCGCCTCGGGTTTTTCACACTTCTCTTACTCCACGTAGTGCCATACTTTGGATCCTCCTCTGATTTTCGCCCCTTGTGTTCTCCTCGTTTTTGTATTTTGCTTTTTTTTTCTTGCTCCTCGTATTCTTCTCCCCTGTTTCTTCGCCTCGGGTTTTTCACACTTCTCTTACTCCACGTAGGGCCACACTTTGGATCCTCCTCTGATTTTCGCCCCTTGTGTTCTCCTCGTTTTTGTATTTTGCTTTTTTTTTCTTGCTCCTCGTATTCTTCTCCCCTGTTTCTTCGCCTCGGGTTTTTCACACTTCTCTTACTCCACGTAGTGCCACACATTTGATCCTCCTCTGATTTTCTCCCCTTGTGTTCTCCTCGTTTTTGTATTTTGCTTTTTTTTTCTTGCTCCTCGTATTCTTCTCCCCTGTTTCTTCACATCAGCTTTTTCACACTTCTGTTACTCCTCGTAGTGGCATACTGTTGATCCTCCTCTGATTTTCGCCCCTTGTGTTCTCCTCGTTTTTGTATTTTGCTTTTTTTTTCTTGCTCCTCGTATTCTTCTCCCCTGTTTCTTCGCCTCGGGTTTTTCACACTTCTCTTACTCCACGTAGTGGCATACGGTTGATCCTCCTCTGATTTTCGCCCCTTGTGTTCTCCTTGTTTTTGTATTTTGCTTTTTTTTCTTGCTCCTCGTATTCTTCTCCTCTGTTTCTTCACCTCGTGTTTTTCACACTTCTCTTGCTCCTCGTAGTGGCATACTGTTGATCCTCCTCTGATTTTCGCCCCTTGTGTTCTCCTCGTTTTTGTATTTTGCTTTTTTTTTCTTGCTTCTCGTATTCTTCTCCCCTGTTTCTTCACATCAGCTTTTTCACACTTCTCTTACTCCTCGTAGTGGCATACTGTTGATCCTCCTCTGATTTTCGCCCCTTGTGTTCTCCTCGTTTTTGTATTTTGCTTTTTTTTTCTTGCTCCTCGTATTCTTCTCCCCTGTTTCTTCGCCTCGGGTTTTTCACATCTCTTACTCCACGTAGTGCCACACTTTGGATCCTCCTCTGATTTTCACCCCTTGTGTTCTCCTCGTTTTTGTATTTTGCTTTTTTTTTCTTGCTCTTCGTATTCTTCTCCCCTGTTTCTTCGCCTCGAGTTTTTCACACTTCTCTTACTCCACGGAGTGCCGCACTTTTGATCCTCCTCTGATTTTCGCCCCTTGTGTTCTCCTCGTTTTTGTATTTTGCTTTTTTTTTCTTGCTCCTCGTATTCTTCTCCCCTGTTTCTTTGGCTCAGTTTTTCACACGTCTCTTACTCCACGTAGTGCCACACTTTTTATCCTCCTCTGATTTTCGCCCCTTGTGTTCTCCTCGTTTTTGTATTTTGCTTTTTTTTCTTGCTCCTCGTATTCTTCTCCCCTGTTTCTTCGCCTCGGGTTTTTCACACTTCTCTTGCTCCTCGTAGTGGCATACCGTTGATCCTCCTCTGATTTTCGCCACTTGTGTTCTCCTCGTTTTTGTATTTTGCTTTTTTTTTCTTGCTCCTCGTATTCTTCTCCCCTGTTTCTTCACATCAGCTTTTTCACACTTCTCTTACTCCTCGTAGTGGCATACTGTTGATCCTACTCTGATTTTCGCCCCTTGTGTTCTCCTCGTTTTTGTATTTTGCTTTTTTTTTCTTGCTCCTCGTATTCTTCTCCCCTGTTTCTTCGCCTCGGGTTTTTCACACTTCTCTTGCTCCTCGTAGTGGCATACTGTTGATCCTCCTCTGATTTTCGCCACTTGTGTTCTCCTCGTTTTTGTATTTTGCTTTTTTTTTCTTGCTCCTCGTATTCTTCTCCCCTGTTTCTTCGCCTCGAGTTTTTCACACTTTTCTTACTCCACGTATTGCCACACTATTGATCCTCCTCTGATTTTCGCCCCTTGTGTTCTCCTCGTTTTTGTATTTTGCTTTTTTTTTCTTGCTCCTCTTATTCTTCTCCCCTGCTTCTTCGCCTCGGGTTTTTCACACTTCTCTTACTCCACGTAGTGGCATACGGTTGATCCTCCTCTGATTTTCGCCCCTTGTGTTCTCCTCGTTTTTGTATTTTGCTTTTTTTTCTTGCTCCTCGTATTCTTCTCCTCTGTTACTTCACCTCGGGTTTTTCCTTCTTCTCTTGCTCCTCGTAGTGGCATACTGTTGATCCTCCTCTGATTTTCGCCCCTTGTGTTCTCCTCGTTTTTGTATTTTGCTTTTTTTTTCTTGGTCCTCCTATTCTTCTCCCCTGTTTCTTCACATCAGCTTTTTCACACTTCTCTTACTCCTCGTAGTGGCATACTGTTGATCCTTCTCTGATTTTCGCCCCTTGTGTTCTCCTCGTTTTTGTATTTTGCTTTTTTTTTCTTGCTCCTCGTATTCTTCTCCCCTGTTACTTCGCCTCGGGTTTTTCACACTTTTCTTACTCCACCTAGTGCCACACGTTTGATCCTCCTCTGATTTTTGCCCCTTGTGTCCTCCTCTTTTTTGTTTTTTGCTTTTTTTTTCTTGTTCCTCGTATTCTTCTCCCCTGTTTCTTCGCCTCGGGTTTTTCACACTTCTCTTACTCCACCTAGTGGCATACTGTTCATCCTCCTCTGATTTTCGCCCCTTGTGTTCTCCTCGTTTTTGTATTTTGCTTTTTTTTTCTTGCTCCTCGTATTCTTCTCCCCTGTTTCTTCGCCTCGTGTGCTTCCCACTTCTCTTGCTCCTCGTAGTGGCATACTGTAGATCCTCCTCTGATTTTCGCCCCTTGTGTTCTCCTCGTTTTTGTATTTTGCTTTTTTTTTCTTGCTCCTCGTATTCTTCTCCCCTGTTTCTTCGCCTCGGGTTTTTCACACTTCTCTTACTCCACCTAGTGCCACACTTTTGATCCTCCTCTGATTTTCGCCACTTGTGTTCTCCTCGTTTTTGTATTTTGCTTTTTTTTTATTGCTCCTCGTATTCTTCTCCCCTGTTTCTTCGCCTCGGGTTTTTCACACTTCTCTTACTCCACGTAGTGGCATACTGTTGATCCTCCTCTGATTTTCGCCCCTTGTGTTCTCCTCGTTTTTGTATTTTGCTTTTTTTTCATGCTCCTCGTATTCTTCTCCCCTGTTTCTTCGCCTCGGGTTTTTCACACTTCTCTTGCTCCTCGTAGTGGCATACTGTTGATCCTCCTCTGATTTTCGCCCCTTGTGTTCTCCTCGTTTTTGTATTTTGCTTTTTTTTTCTTGCTCCTCTTATTCTTCTCCCCTGTTTCTTCGCCTCGGGTTTTTCACACTTCTCTTACTCCACGTAGTGGCATACGGTTGATCCTCCTCTGATTTTCGCCCCTTGTGTTCTCCTCGTTTTTGTATTTTGCTTTTTCTTCTTGCTCCTCGTATTCTTCTCCCCTGTTTCTTCGCCTCGGGTTTTTCACACTTCTCTTACTCCTCGTAGTGGCATACTGTTGATCCTCCTCTGATTTTCGCCCCTTGTGTTCTCCTCGTTTTTGTATTTTGCTTTTTTTTTCTTGCTCCTCGTATTCTTCTCCCCTGTTTCTTCACATCAGCTTTTTCACACTTCTCTTACTCCTCGTAGTGGCATACTGGTGATCCTCCTCTGATTTTCGCCCCTTGTGTTCTCCTCGTTTTTGTATTTTGCTTTTTTTTTCTTGCTCCTCGTATTTTTCTCCCCTGTTTCTTCGCCTCGGGTTTTTCACAATTCTCTTACTCCACGTAGTGCCACACTTTTGATCCTCCACTGATTTTCGCCCCTTGTGTTCTCCTCGTTTTTGTATTTTGCTTTTTTTTTCTTGCTCCTCGTATTCTTCTCCCCTGTTTCTTCGCCTCGGGTTTTTCACACTTCTCTTACTCCACGTAGTCCCACCCTTTTGATCCTCCTCTGATTTTCGCCCCTTGTGTTCTCCTCGTTTTTGTATTTTGCTTTTTTTCTTGCTCCTCGTATTCTTCTCCCCTGTTTCTTCGCCTCGGGTTTTTCACACTTCTCTTACTCCACGTAGTGCCACACTTTTGATCCTCCTCTGATTTTCGCCCCTTGTGTTCTCCTCGTTTTTGTATTTTGCTTTTTTTTTCTTGCTCCTCGTATTCTTCTCCCCTGTTTCTTCACCTCGGGTTTTTCACACTTCTCTTACTCCACGTAGTGGCATACGGTTGATCCTCCTCTGATTTTCGCCCCTTGTGTTCTCCTCGTTTTTGTATTTTGCTTTTTTTTCTTGCTCCTCGTATTCTTCTCCTCTGTTTCTTCACCTCGTGTTTTTCACACTTCTCTTGCTCCTCGTAGTGGCATACTGTTGATCCTCCTCTGATTTTCGCCCCTTGTGTTCTCCTCGTTTTTGTATTTTGCTTTTTTTTTCTTGCTCCTCGTATTCTTCTCCCCTGTTTCTTCACATCAGCTTTTTCACACTTCTCTTACTCCTCGTAGTGGCATACTGGTGATCCTCCTCTGATTTTCGCCCCTTGTGTTCTCCTCGTTTTTGTATTTTGCTTTTTTTTTCTTGCTCCTCGTATTTTTCTCCCCTGTTTCTTCGCCTCGGGTTTTTCACAATTCTCTTACTCCACGTAGTGCCACACTTTTGATCCTCCACTGATTTTCGCCCCTTGTGTTCTCCTCGTTTTTGTATTTTGCTTTTTTTTTCTTGCTCCTCGTATTCTTCTCCCCTGTTTCTTCGCCTCGGGTTTTTCACACTTCTCTTACTCCACGTAGTCCCACCCTTTTGATCCTCCTCTGATTTTCGCCCCTTGTGTTCTCCTCGTTTATGTATTTTGCTTTTTTTCTTGCTCCTCGTATTCTTCTCCCCTGTTTCTTCGCCTCGGGTTTTTCACACTTCTCTTACTCCACGTAGTGCCACACTTTTGATCCTCCTCTGATTTTCGCCCCTTGTGTTCTCCTCGTTTTTGTATTTTGCTTTTTTTTTCTTGCTCCTCGTATTCTTCTCCCCTGTTTCTTCACCTCGGGTTTTTCACACTTCTCTTACTCCACGTAGTGGCATACGGTTGATCCTCCTCTGATTTTCGCCCCTTGTGTTCTCCTCGTTTTTGTATTTTGCTTTTTTTTCTTGCTCCTCGTATTCTTCTCCTCTGTTTCTTCACCTCGTGTTTTTCACACTTCTCTTGCTCCTCGTAGTGGCATACTGTTGATCCTCCTCTGATTTTCGCCCCTTGTGTTCTCCTCGTTTTTGTATTTTGCTTTTTTTTTCTTGCTCCTCGTATTCTTCTCCCCTGTTTCTTCACTTCAGCTTTTTCACACTTCTCTTACTCCTCGTAGTGGCATACTGTTGATCCTCCTCTGATTTTCGCCCCTTGTGTTCTCCTCGTTTTTGTATTTTGCTTTTTTTTCATGCTCCTCGTATTCTTCTCCCCTGTTTCTTCGCCTCGGGTTTTTCACACTTCTCTTGCTCCTCGTAGTGGCATACTGTTGATCCTCCTCTGATTTTCGCCCCTTGTGTTCTCCTCGTTTTTGTATTTTGCTTTTTTTTTCTTGCTCCTCTTATTCTTCTCCCCTGTTTCTTCGCCTCGGGTTTTTCACACTTCTCTTACTCCACGTAGTGGCATACGGTTGATCCTCCTCTGATTTTCGCCCCTTGTGTTCTCCTCGTTTTTGTATTTTGCTTTTTCTTCTTGCTCCTCGTATTCTTCTCCCCTGTTTCTTCGCCTCGGGTTTTTCACACTTCTCTTACTCCTCGTAGTGGCATACTGTTCATCCTCCTCTGATTTTCGCCCCTTGTGTTCTCCTCGTTTTTGTATTTTGCTTTTTTTTTCTTGCTCCTCGTATTCTTCTCCCCTGTTTCTTCGCCTCGGGTTTTTCACACTTCTCTTACTCCACCTAGTGCCACACTTTTGATCCTCCTCTGATTTTCGCCACTTGTGTTCTCCTCGTTTTTGTATTTTGCTTTTTTTTTATTGCTCCTCGTATTCTTCTCCCCTGTTTCTTCGCCTCGGGTTTTTCACACTTCTCTTACTCCACGTAGTGGCATACTGTAGATCCTCCTCTGATTTTCGCCCCTTGTGTTCTCCTCGTTTTTGTATTTTGCTTTTTTTTCATGCTCCTCGTATTCTTCTCCCCTGTTTCTTCGCCTCGGGTTTTTCACACTTCTCTTACTCCTCGTAGTGGCATACTGTTGATCCTCCTCTGATTTTCGCCCCTTGTGTTCTCCTCGTTTTTGTATTTTGCTTTTTTTTTCTTGCTCCTCTTATTCTTCTCCCCTGTTTCTTCGCCTCGGGTTTTTCACACTTCTCTTACTCCACGTAGTGGCATACGGTTGATCCTCCTCTGATTTTCGCCCCTTGTGTTCTCCTCGTTTTTGTATTTTGCTTTTTCTTCTTGCTCCTCGTATTCTTCTCCCCTGTTTCTTCGCCTCGGGTTTTTCACACTTCTCTTACTCCTCGTAGTGGCATACTGTTGATCCTCCTCTGATTTTCGCCCCTTGTGTTCTCCTCGTTTTTGTATTTTGCTTTTATTTCTTGCTCCTCGTATTCTTCTCCCCTGTTTCTTCGCCTCGGGTTTTTCACACTTCTCTTACTCCACGTAGTGCCACACTTTGGATCCTCCTCTGATTTTCGCCCCTTGTGTTCTCCTCGTTTTTGTATTTTGCTTTTTTTTTCTTGCTCCTCGTATTCTTCTCCCCTGTTTCTTCGCCTCGGGTTTTTCACACTTCTCTTACTCCACGTAGTGCCACACTTTTGATCCTCCTCTGATTTTCTCCCCTTGTGTTCGCCTCGTTTTTGTATTTTGCTTTTTTTTTCTTGCTCCTCGTATTCTTCTCCCCTGTTTCTTCACATCAGCTTTTTTAACACTTCTCTTACTCCACGTAGTGGCATACGGTTGATCCTCCTCTGATTTTCGCCCCTTGTGTTCTCCTCGTTTTTGTATTTTGCTTTTTTTACTTGCTCCTCGTATTCTTCTCCTCTGTTTCTTCACCTCGTGTTTTTCACACTTCTCTTGCTCCTCGTAGTGGCATACTGTTGATCCTCCTCTGATTTTCGCCCCTTGTGTTCTCCTCGTTTTTGTATTTTGCTTTTTTTTTCTTGCTCCTCGTATTCTTCTCCCCTGTTTCTTCACATCAGCTTTTTCACACTTCTCTTACTCCTCGTAGTGGCATACTGGTGATCCTCCTCTGATTTTCGCCCCTTGTGTTCTCCTCGTTTTTGTATTTTGCTTTTTTTTTCTTGCTCCTCGTATTTTTCTCCCCTGTTTCTTCGCCTCGGGTTTTTCACAATTCTCTTACTCCACGTAGTGCCACACTTTTGATCCTCCACTGATTTTCGCCCCTTGTGTTCTCCTCGTTTTTGTATTTTGCTTTTTTTTTCTTGCTCCTCGTATTCTTCTCCCCTGTTTCTTCGCCTCGGGTTTTTCACACTTCTCTTACTCCACGTAGTCCCACCCTTTTGATCCTCCTCTGATTTTCGCCCCTTGTGTTCTCCTCGTTTATGTATTTTGCTTTTTTTCTTGCTCCTCGTATTCTTCTCCCCTGTTTCTTCGCCTCGGGTTTTTCACACTTCTCTTACTCCACGTAGTGCCACACTTTTGATCCTCCTCTGATTTTCGCCCCTTGTGTTCTCCTCGTTTTTGTATTTTGCTTTTTTTTTCTTGCTCCTCGTATTCTTCTCCCCTGTTTCTTCGCCTCGGGTTTTTCACACTTCTCTTACTCCACGTAGTGCCATACTTTTGATCCTCCTCTGATTTTCGCCCCTTGTGTTCTCCTCGTTTTTGTATTTTGCTTTTTTTTTCTTGCTCCTCGTATTCTTCTCCCCTGTTTCTTCGCCTCGGGTTTTTCACACTTCTCTTACTCCACGTAGGGCCACACTTTGGATCCTCCTCTGATTTTCGCCCCTTGTGTTCTCCTCGTTTTTGTATTTTGCTTTTTTTTTCTTGCTCCTCGTATTCTTCTCCCCTGTTTCTTCGCCTCGGGTTTTTCACACTTCTCTTACTCCACGTAGTGCCACACATTTGATCCTCCTCTGATTTTCTCCCCTTGTGTTCTCCTCGTTTTTGTATTTTGCTTTTTTTTTCTTGCTCCTCGTATTCTTCTCCCCTGTTTCTTCACATCAGCTTTTTCACACTTCTGTTACTCCTCGTAGTGGCATACTGTTGATCCTCCTCTGATTTTCGCCCCTTGTGTTCTCCTCGTTTTTGTATTTTGCTTTTTTTTTCTTGCTCCTCGTATTCTTCTCCCCTGTTTCTTCGCCTCGGGTTTTTCACACTTCTCTTACTCCACGTAGTGGCATACGGTTGATCCTCCTCTGATTTTCGCCCCTTGTGTTCTCCTTGTTTTTGTATTTTGCTTTTTTTTCTTGCTCCTCGTATTCTTCTCCTCTGTTTCTTCACCTCGTGTTTTTCACACTTCTCTTGCTCCTCGTAGTGGCATACTGTTGATCCTCCTCTGATTTTCGCCCCTTGTGTTCTCCTCGTTTTTGTATTTTGCTTTTTTTTTCTTGCTTCTCGTATTCTTCTCCCCTGTTTCTTCACATCAGCTTTTTCACACTTCTCTTACTCCTCGTAGTGGCATACTGTTGATCCTCCTCTGATTTTCGCCCCTTGTGTTCTCCTCGTTTTTGTATTTTGCTTTTTTTTTCTTGCTCCTCGTATTCTTCTCCCCTGTTTCTTCGCCTCGGGTTTTTCACATCTCTTACTCCACGTAGTGCCACACTTTGGATCCTCCTCTGATTTTCACCCCTTGTGTTCTCCTCGTTTTTGTATTTTGCTTTTTTTTTCTTGCTCTTCGTATTCTTCTCCCCTGTTTCTTCGCCTCGAGTTTTTCACACTTCTCTTACTCCACGGAGTGCCGCACTTTTGATCCTCCTCTGATTTTCGCCCCTTGTGTTCTCCTCGTTTTTGTATTTTGCTTTTTTTTTCTTGCTCCTCGTATTCTTCTCCCCTGTTTCTTTGGCTCAGTTTTTCACACGTCTCTTACTCCACGTAGTGCCACACTTTTTATCCTCCTCTGATTTTCGCCCCTTGTGTTCTCCTCGTTTTTGTATTTTGCTTTTTTTTCTTGCTCCTCGTATTCTTCTCCCCTGTTTCTTCGCCTCGGGTTTTTCACACTTCTCTTGCTCCTCGTAGTGGCATACCTTTGATCCTCCTCTGATTTTCGCCACTTGTGTTCTCCTCGTTTTTGTATTTTGCTTTTTTTTTCTTGCTCCTCGTATTCTTCTCCCCTGTTTCTTCACATCAGCTTTTTCACACTTCTCTTACTCCTCGTAGTGGCATACTGTTGATCCTACTCTGATTTTCGCCCCTTGTGTTCTCCTCGTTTTTGTATTTTGCTTTTTTTTTCTTGCTCCTCGTATTCTTCTCCCCTGTTTCTTCGCCTCGGGTTTTTCACACTTCTCTTGCTCCTCGTAGTGGCATACTGTTGATCCTCCTCTGATTTTCGCCACTTGTGTTCTCCTCGTTTTTGTATTTTGCTTTTTTTTTCTTGCTCCTCGTATTCTTCTCCCCTGTTTCTTCGCCTCGAGTTTTTCACACTTTTCTTACTCCACGTATTGCCACACTATTGATCCTCCTCTGATTTTCGCCCCTTGTGTTCTCCTCGTTTTTGTATTTTGCTTTTTTTTTCTTGCTCCTCTTATTCTTCTCCCCTGCTTCTTCGCCTCGGGTTTTTCACACTTCTCTTACTCCACGTAGTGGCATACGGTTGATCCTCCTCTGATTTTCGCCCCTTGTGTTCTCCTCGTTTTTGTATTTTGCTTTTTTTTCTTGCTCCTCGTATTCTTCTCCTCTGTTACTTCACCTCGGGTTTTTCCTTCTTCTCTTGCTCCTCGTAGTGGCATACTGTTGATCCTCCTCTGATTTTCGCCCCTTGTGTTCTCCTCGTTTTTGTATTTTGCTTTTTTTTTCTTGGTCCTCCTATTCTTCTCCCCTGTTTCTTCACATCAGCTTTTTCACACTTCTCTTACTCCTCGTAGTGGCATACTGTTGATCCTTCTCTGATTTTCGCCCCTTGTGTTCTCCTCGTTTTTGTATTTTGCTTTTTTTTTCTTGCTCCTCGTATTCTTCTCCCCTGTTACTTCGCCTCGGGTTTTTCACACTTTTCTTACTCCACCTAGTGCCACACGTTTGATCCTCCTCTGATTTTTGCCCCTTGTGTCCTCCTCATTTTTGTATTTTGCTTTTTTTTTCTTGTTCCTCGTATTCTTCTCCCCTGTTTCTTCGCCTCGGGTTTTTCACACTTCTCTTACTCCACCTAGTGGCATACTGTTCATCCTCCTCTGATTTTCGCCCCTTGTGTTCTCCTCGTTTTTGTATTTTGCTTTTTTTTTCTTGCTCCTCGTATTCTTCTCCCCTGTTTCTTCGCCTCGTGTGCTTCCCACTTCTCTTGCTCCTCGTAGTGGCATACTGTAGATCCTCCTCTGATTTTCGCCCCTTGTGTTCTCCTCGTTTTTGTATTTTGCTTTTTTTTTCTTGCTCCTCGTATTCTTCTCCCCTGTTTCTTCGCCTCGGGTTTTTCACACTTCTCTTACTCCACGTAGTGCCACACTTTTGATCCTCCTCTGATTTTCGCCACTTGTGTTCTCCTCGTTTTTGTATTTTGCTTTTTTTTTATTGCTCCTCGTATTCTTCTCCCCTGTTTCTTCGCCTCGGGTTTTTCACACTTCTCTTACTCCACGTAGTGGCATACTGTTGATCCTCCTCTGATTTTCGCCCCTTGTGTTCTCCTCGTTTTTGTATTTTGCTTTTTTTTCATGCTCCTCGTATTCTTCTCCCCTGTTTCTTCGCCTCGGGTTTTTCACACTTCTCTTGCTCCTCGTAGTGGCATACTGTTGATCCTCCTCTGATTTTCGCCCCTTGTGTTCTCCTCGTTTTTGTATTTTGCTTTTTTTTTCTTGCTCCTCTTATTCTTCTCCCCTGTTTCTTCGCCTCGGGTTTTTCACACTTCTCTTACTCCACGTAGTGGCATACGGTTGATCCTCCTCTGATTTTCGCCCCTTGTGTTCTCCTCGTTTTTGTATTTTGCTTTTTCTTCTTGCTCCTCGTATTCTTCTCCCCTGTTTCTTCGCCTCGGGTTTTTCACACTTCTCTTACTCCTCGTAGTGGCATACTGTTGATCCTCCTCTGATTTTCGCCCCTTGTGTTCTCCTCGTTTTTGTATTTTGCTTTTTCTTCTTGCTCCTCGTATTCTTCTCCCCTGTTTCTTCGCCTCGGGTTTTTCACACTTCTCTTACTCCACGTAGTGCCACACTTTGGATCCTCCTCTGATTTTCGCCCCTTGTGTTCTCCTCGTTTTTGTATTTTGCTTTTTTTTTCTTGCTCCTCGTATTCTTCTCCCCTGTTTCTTCGCCTCGGGTTTTTCACACTTCTCTTACTCCACGTAGTGCCACACTTTTGATCCTCCTCTGATTTTCTCCCCTTGTGTTCGCCTCGTTTTTGTATTTTGCTTTTTTTTTCTTGCTCCTCGTATTCTTCTCCCCTGTTTCTTCACATCAGCTTTTTCACACTTCTCTTACTCCACGTTGTGGCATACGGTTGATCCTCCTCTGATTTTCGCCCCTTGTGTTCTCCTCGTTTTTGTATTTTGCTTTTTTTACTTGCTCCTCGTATTCTTCTCCTCTGTTTCTTCACCTCGTGTTTTTCACACTTCTCTTGCTCCTCGTAGTGGCATACTGTTGATCCTCCTCTGATTTTCGCCCCTTGTGTTCTCCTCGTTTTTGTATTTTGCTTTTTTTTTCTTGCTCCTCGTATTCTTCTCCCCTGTTTCTTCACATCAGCTTTTTCACACTTCTCTTACTCCTCGTAGTGGCATACTGGTGATCCTCCTCTGATTTTCGCCCCTTGTGTTCTCCTCGTTTTTGTATTTTGCTTTTTTTTTCTTGCTCCTCGTATTTTTCTCCCCTGTTTCTTCGCCTCGGGTTTTTCACAATTCTCTTACTCCACGTAGTGCCACACTTTTGATCCTCCACTGATTTTCGCCCCTTGTGTTCTCCTCGTTTTTGTATTTTGCTTTTTTTTTCTTGCTCCTCGTATTCTTCTCCCCTGTTTCTTCGCCTCGGGTTTTTCACACTTCTCTTACTCCACGTAGTCCCACCCTTTTGATCCTCCTCTGATTTTCGCCCCTTGTGTTCTCCTCGTTTATGTATTTTGCTTTTTTTCTTGCTCCTCGTATTCTTCTCCCCTGTTTCTTCGCCTCGGGTTTTTCACACTTCTCTTACTCCACGTAGTGCCACACTTTTGATCCTCCTCTGATTTTCGCCCCTTGTGTTCTCCTCGTTTTTGTATTTTGCTTTTTTTTTCTTGCTCCTCGTATTCTTCTCCCCTGTTTCTTCACCTCGTGTTTTTCACACTTCTCTTACTCCACGTAGTGGCATACGGTTGATCCTCCTCTGATTTTCGCCCCTTGTGTTCTCCTCGTTTTTGTATTTTGCTTTTTTTTCTTGCTCCTCGTATTCTTCTCCTCTGTTTCTTCACCTCGTGTTTTTCACACTTCTCTTACTCCTCGTAGTGGCATACTGTTGATCCTCCTCTGATTTTCGCCCCTTGTGTTCTCCTCGTTTTTGTTTTTTGCTTTTTTTTTCTTGCTCCTCGTATTCTTCTCCCCTGTTTCTTCACATCAGCTTTTTCACACTTCTCTTACTCCTCGTAGTGGCATACTGGTGATCCTCCTCTGATTTTCGCCCCTTGTGTTCTCCTCGTTTTTGTATTTTGCTTTTTTTTTCTTGCTCCTCGTATTTTTCTCCCCTGTTTCTTCGCCTCGGGTTTTTCACAATTCTCTTACTCCACGTAGTGCCACACTTTTGATCCTCCACTGATTTTCGCCCCTTGTGTTCTCCTCGTTTTTGTATTTTGCTTTTTTTTTCTTGCTCCTCGTATTCTTCTCCCCTGTTTCTTCGCCTCGGGTTTTTCACACTTCTCTTACTCCACGTAGTCCCACCCTTTTGATCCTCCTCTGATTTTCGCCCCTTGTGTTCTCCTCGTTTATGTATTTTGCTTTTTTTCTTGCTCCTCGTATTCTTCTCCCCTGTTTCTTCGCCTCGGGTTTTTCACACTTCTCTTACTCCACGTAGTGCCACACTTTTGATCCTCCTCTGATTTTCGCCCCTTGTGTTCTCCTCGTTTTTGTATTTTGCTTTTTTTTTCTTGCTCCTCGTATTCTTCTCCCCTGTTTCTTCACCTCGGGTTTTTCACACTTCTCTTACTCCACGTTGTGGCATACGGTTGATCCTCCTCTGATTTTCGCCCCTTGTGTTCTCCTCGTTTTTGTATTTTGCTTTTTTTTCTTGCTCCTCGTATTCTTCTCCTCTGTTTCTTCACCTCGTGTTTTTCACACTTCTCTTGCTCCTCGTAGTGGCATACTGTTGATCCTCCTCTGATTTTCGCCCCTTGTGTTCTCCTCGTTTTTGTATTTTGCTTTTTTTTTCTTGCTCCTCGTATTCTTCTCCCCTGTTTCTTCACTTCAGCTTTTTCACACTTCTCTTACTCCTCGTAGTGGCATACTGTTGATCCTCCTCTGATTTTCGCCCCTTGTGTTCTCCTCGTTTTTGTATTTTGCTTTTTTTTTCTTGCTCCTCGTATTCTTCTCCCCTGTTTCTTCGCCTCGTGTGTTTCCCACTTCTCTTGCTCCTCGTAGTGGCATACTGTTGATCCTCCTCTGATTTTCGCCCCTTGTGTTCTCCTCGTTTTTGTATTTTGCTTTTTTTTTCTTGCTCCTCGTATTCTTCTCCCCTGTTTCTTCGCCTCGGGTTTTTCACACTTCTCTTACTCCACCTAGTGCCACACTTTTGATCCTCCTCTGATTTTCGCCACTTGTGTTCTCCTCGTTTTTGTATTTTGCTTTTTTTTTATTGCTCCTCGTATTCTTCACCCCTGTTTCTTCGCCTCGGGTTTTTCACACTTCTCTTACTCCTCGTAGTGGCATACTGTTGATCCTCCTCTGATTTTCGCCCCTTGTGTTCTCCTCGTTTTTGTATTTTGCTTTTTTTTCATACTCCTCGTATTCTTCTCCCCTGTTTCTTCGCCTCGGGTTTTTCACACTTCTCTTGCTCCTCGTAGTGGCATACTGTTGATCCTCCTCTGATTTTCGCCCCTTGTGTTCTCCTCGTTTTTGTATTTTGCTTTTTTTTTCTTACTCCTCTTATTCTTCTCCCCTGTTTCTTCGCCTCGGGTTTTTCACACTTCTCTTACTCCACGTAGTGGCATACGGTTGATCCTCCTCTGATTTTCGCCCCTTGTGTTCTCCTCGTTTTTGTATTTTGCTTTTTCTTCTTGCTCCTCGTATTCTTCTCCCCTGTTTCTTCGCCTCGGCTTTTTCACACTTCTCTTACTCCTCGTAGTGGCATACTGTTGATCCTCCTCTGATTTTCGTCCCTTGTGTTCTCCTCGTTTTTGTATTTTGCTTTTTTTTCTTGCTCCTCGTATTCTTCTCCCCTGTTTCTTCGCGTCGGGTTTTTCACACTTCTCTTACTCCACGTAGTGCCACACTTTGGATCCTCCTCTGATTTTCGCCCCTTGTGTTCTCCTCGTTTTTGTATTTTGCTTTTTTTTTATTGCTCCTCGTATTCTTCACCCCTGTTTCTTCGCCTCGGGTTTTTCACACTTCTCTTACTCCACGTAGTGGCATACTGTTGATCCTCCTCTGATTTTCGCCCCTTGTGTTCTCCTCGTTTTTGTATTTTGCTTTTTTTTCATACTCCTCGTATTCTTCTCCCCTGTTTCTTCGCCTCGGGTTTTTCACACTTCTCTTGCTCCTCGTAGTGGCATACTGTTGATCCTCCTCTGATTTTCGCCCCTTGTGTTCTCCTCGTTTTTGTATTTTGCTTTTTTTTTCTTGCTCCTCTTATTCTTCTCCCCTGTTTCTTCGCCTCGGGTTTTTCACACTTCTCTTACTCCACGTAGTGGCATACGGTTGATCCTCCTCTGATTTTCGCCCCTTGTGTTCTCCTCGTTTTTGTATTTTGCTTTTTCTTCTTGCTCCTCGTATTCTTCTCCCCTGTTTCTTCGCCTCGGGTTTTTCACACTTCTCTTACTCCTCGTAGTGGCATACTGTTGATCCTCCTCTGATTTTCGTCCCTTGTGTTCTCCTCGTTTTTGTATTTTGCTTTTTTTCCTTGCTCCTCGTATTCTTCTCCCCTGTTTCTTCGCGTCGGGTTTTTCACACTTCTCTTACTCCACGTAGTGCCACACTTTGGATCCTCCTCTGATTTTCGCCCCTTGTGTTCTCCTCGTTTTTGTATTTTGCTTTTTTTTTCTTGCTCCTCGTATTCTTCTCCCCTGTTTCTTCGCCTCGGGTTTTTCACACTTCTCTTACTCCACGTAGTGCCACACTTTTGATCCTCCTCTGATTTTCTCCCCTTGTGTTCTCCTCGTTTTTGTATTTTGCTTTTTTTTTCTTGCTCCTCGTATTCTTCTCCCCTGTTTCTTCACATCAGCTTTTTCACACTTCTGTTACTCCTCGTAGTGGCATACTGTTGATCCTCCTCTGATTTTCGCCCCTTGTGTTCTCCTCGTTTTTGCATTTTGCTTTTTTTCTTGCTCCTCGTATTTTTCTCCCCTGTTTCTTCGCCTCGGGTTTTTCACACTTCTCTTACTCCACGTAGTGCCACACTTTTGATCCTCCTCTGATTTTCGCCCCTTGTGTTCTCCTCGTTTTTGTATTTTGCTTTTTTTTTCTTGCTCCTCGTATTCTTCTCCCCTGTTTCTTCGCCTCGGGTTTTTCACACTTCTCTTACTCCACGTAGTGGCATACGGTTGATCCTCCTCTGATTTTCGCCCCTTGTGTTCTCCTCGTTTTTGTATTTTGCTTTTTTTTCTTGCTCCTCGTATTCTTCTCCTCTGTTTCTTCACCTCGTGTTTTTCACACTTCTCTTGCTCCTCGTAGTGGCATACTGTTGATCCTCCTCTGATTTTCGCCCCTTGTGTTCTCCTCGTTTTTGTATTTTGCTTTTTTTTTCTTGCTCCTCGTATTCTTCTCCCCTTTTTCTTCACATCAGCTTTTTCACACTTCTCTTACTCCTCGTAGTGGCATACTGTTGATCCTCCTCTGATTTTCGCCCCTTGTGTTCTCCTCGTTTTTGTATTTTGCTTTTTTTTTCTTGCTCCTTGTATTCTTCTCCCCTGTTTCTTCGCCTCGGGTTTTTCACACTTCTCTTACTCCACGTAGTCCCACCCTTTTGATCCTCCTCTGATTTTCGCCCCTTGTGTTCTCCTCGTTTTTGTATTTTGCTTTTTTTTTCTTGCTCCTCGTATTTTTCTCCCCTGTTACTTCGCCTCGGGTTTTTCACACTTTTCTTACTCCACCTAGTGCCACACTTTTGATCCTCCTCTGATTTTCGCCCCTTGTGTTCTCCTCGTTTTTGTATTTTGCTTTTTTTTTCTTGCTCCTCGTATTCTTCTCCCCTGTTTCTTCGCCTCGCGTTTTTCACACTTCTCTTACTCCACCTAGTGGCATACTGTTGATCCTCCTCTGATTTTCGCCCCTTGTGTTCTCCTCGTTTTTGTATTTTGCTTTTTTTTCATGCTCCTCGTATACTTCTCCCCTGTTTCTTCGCCTCGGGTTTTTCACACTTCTCTTGCTCCTCGTAGTGGCATACTGTTGATCCTCCTCTGATTTTCGCCCCTTGTGTTCTCCTCGTTTTTGTATTTTGCTTTTTTTTTCTTGCTCCTCTTATTCTTCTCCCCTGTTTCTTCGCCTCGGGTTTTTCACACTTCTCTTACTCCACCTAGTGGCATACGGTTGATCCTCCTCTGATTTTCGCCCCTTGTGTTCTCCTCGTTTTTGTATTTTGCTTTTTCTTCTTGCTCCTCGTATTCTTCTCCCCTGTTTCTTCGCCTCGGGTTTTTCACACTTCTCTTACTCCTCGTAGTGGCATACTGTTGATCCTCCTCTGATTTTCGCCCCTTGTGTTCTCCTCGTTTTTGTATTTTGCTTTTTTTTCTTGCTCCTCGTATTCTTCTCCCCTGTTTCTTCGCCTCGGGTTTTTCACACTTCTCTTACTCCACGTAGTGCCACACTTTGGATCCTCCTCTGATTTTCGCCCCTTGTGTTCTCCTCGTTTTTGTATTTTGCTTTTTTTTTCTTGCTCCTCGTATTCTTCTCCCCTGTTTCTTCGCCTCGGGTTTTTCACACTTCTCTTACTCCACGTAGGGCCACACTTTTGATCCTCCTCTGATTTTCTCCCCTTGTGTTTTCCTCGTTTTTGTATTTTGCTTTTTTTTTCTTGCTCCTCGTATTCTTCTCCCCTGTTTCTTCACATCAGCTTTTTCACACTTCTGTTACTCCTCGTAGTGGCATACTGTTGATCCTCCTCTGATTTTCGCCCCTTGTGTTCTCCTCGTTTTTGTATTTTGCTTTTTTTTTCTTGCTCCTCGTATTCTTCTCCCCTGTTTCTTCGCCTCGGGTTTTTCACAGTTCTCTTACTCCACCTAGTGCCACAATTCAGATCCTCCTCTGATTTTCGCCCCTTGTGTTCTCCTCGTTTTTGTATTTTGCTTTTTTTTTCTTGCTCGTCTTATTCTTCTCCCCTGTTTCTTCGCCTCGGGTTTTTCACACTTCTCTTACTCCACGTAGTGGCATACTGTTGATCCTCCTCTGATTTTCGCCTCTTGTGTTCTCCTCGTTTTTGTATTTTGCTTTTTTTACTTGCTCCTCGTATTCTTCTCCTCTGTTTCTTCACCTCGTGTTTTTCACACTTCTCTTGCTCCTCGTAGTGGCATACTGTTGATCCTCCTCTGATTTTCGCCCCTTGTGTTCTCCTCGTTTTTGTATTTTGCTTTTTTTTTCTTGCTCCTCGTATTCTTCTCCCCTGTTTCTTCACATCAGCTTTTTCACACTTCTCTTACTCCTCGTAGTGGCATACTGGTGATCCTCCTCTGATTTTCGCCCCTTGTGTTCTCCTCGTTTTTGTATTTTGCTTTTTTTTTCTTGCTCCTCGTATTTTTCTCCCCTGTTTCTTCGCCTCGGGTTTTTCACACTTCTCTTACTCCACGTAGTGCCACACTTTTGATCCTCCACTGATTTTCGCCCCTTGTGTTCTCCTCGTTTTTGTATTTTGCTTTTTTTTTCTTGCTCCTCGTATTCTTCTCCCCTGTTTCTTCGCCTCGGGTTTTTCACACTTCTCTTACTCCACGTAGTCCCACCCTTTTGATCCTCCTCTGATTTTCGCCCCTTGTGTTCTCCTCGTTTATGTATTTTGCTTTTTTTCTTGCTCCTCGTATTCTTCTCCCCTGTTTCTTCGCCTCGGGTTTTTCACACTTCTCTTACTCCACGTAGTGCCACACTTTTGATCCTCCTCTGATTTTCGCCCCTTGTGTTCTCCTCGTTTTTGTATTTTGCTTTTTTTTTCTTGCTCCTCTTATTCTTCTCCCCTGTTTCTTCACATCAGCTTTTTCACACTTCTCTTACTCCTCGTAGTGGCATACTGTTGATCCTCCTCTGATTTTCGCCCCTTGTGTTCTCCTCGTTTTTGTATTTTGCTTTTTTTTTCTTGCTCCTCGTATTCTTCTCCCCTGTTTCTTCGCCTCGGGTTTTTCTCATCTCTTACTCCACGTAGTGCCACACTTTGGATCCTCCTCTGATTTTCACCCCTTGTGTTCTCCTCGTTTTTGTATTTTGCTTTTTTTTTCTTGCTCCTCGTATTCTTCTCCCCTGTTTCTTTGGCTCGGTTTTTCACACGTCTCTTACTCCACGTAGTGCCACACTTATGATCCTCCTCTGATTTTCGCCCCTTGTGTTCTCCTCGTTTTTGTATTTTGCTTTTTTTTCTTGCTCCTCGTATTCTTCTCCCCTGTTTCTTCGCCTCGGGTTTTTCACACTTCTCTTGCTCCTCGTATTGGCATACCGTTGATCCTCCTCTGATTTTCGCCACTTCTGTTCTCCTCGTTTTTGTATTTTGCTTTTTTTTTCTTGCTCCTCGTATTCTTCTCCCCTGTTTCTTCACATCAGCTTTTTCACACTTCTCTTACTCCTCGTAGTGGCATACTGTTGATCCTACTCTGATTTTCGCCCCTTTTGTTCTCCTCGTTTTTGTATTTTGCTTTTTTTTTCTTGCTCCTCGTATTCTTCTCCCCTGTTTCTTCGCCTCGGGTTTTTCACACTTCTCTTGCTCCTCGTAGTGGCATACTGTTGATCCTCCTCTGATTTTCGCCACTTGTGTTCTCCTCGTTTTTGTATTTTGCTTTTTTTTTCTTGCTCCTCGTATTCTTCTCCCCTGTTTCTTCGCCTCGGGTTTTTCACACTTTTCTTACTCCACGTATTGCCACACTTTTGATCCTCCTCTGATTTTCGCCCCTTGTGTTCTCCTCGTTTTTGTATTTTGCTTTTTTTTTCTTGCTCCTCTTATTCTTCTCCCCTGCTTCTTCGCCTCGAGTTTTTCACACTTCTCTTACTCCACGTAGTGGCATACGGTTGATCCTCCTCTGATTTTCGCCCCTTGTGTTCTCCTCGTTTTTGTATTTTGCTTTTTTTTCTTGCTCCTCGTATTCTTCTCCTCTGTTTCTTCACCTCGGGTTTTTCCTTCTTCTCTTGCTCCTCGTAGTGGCATACTGTTGATCCTCCTCTGATTTTCGCCCCTTGTGTTCTCCTCGTTTTTGTATTTTGCTTGTTTTTTCATGGTCCTCGTATTCTTCTCCCCTGTTTCTTCACATCAGCTTTTTCACACTTCTCTTACTCCTCGTAGTGGCATACTGTTGATCCTTCTCTGATTTTCGCCCCTTGTGTTCTCCTCGTTTTTGTATTTTGCTTTTTTTTTCTTGCTCCTCGTATTCTTCTCCCCTGTTTCTTCGCCTCGGGTTTTTCACACTTCTCTTACTCCACCTAGTGGCATACTGTTGATCCTCCTCTGATTTTCGCCCCTTGTGTTCTCCTCGTTTTTGTATTTTGCTTTTTTTTCTTGCTCCTCGTATTCTTCTCCCCTGTTTCTTCGCCTCGTGTGTTTCCCACTTCTCTTGCTCCTCGTAGTGGCATACTGTTGATCCTCCTCTGATTTTCGCCACTTGTGTTCTCCTCGTTTTTGTATTTTGCTTTTTTTTTCTTGCTCCTCGTATTCTTCTCCCCTGTTTCTTCACATCAGCTTTTTCACACTTCTGTTACTCCTCGTAGTGGCATACTGTTGATCCTCCTCTGATTTTCGCCCCTTGTGTTCTCCTCGTTTTTGTATTTTGCTTTTTTTTCTTGCTCCTCGTATTCTTCTCCTCTGTTACTTCACCTCGGGTTTTTCCTTCTTCTCTTGCTCCTCGTAGTGGCATACTGTTGATCCTCCTCTGATTTTCTCCCCTTGTGTTCTCCTCGTTTTTGTATTTTGCTTTTTTTTTCTTGCTCCTCGTATTCTTCTCCCCTGTTTCTTCACATCAGCTTTTTCACACTTCTGTTACTCCTCGTAGTGGCATACTGTTGATCCTCCTCTGATTTTCGCCCCTTGTGTTCTCCTCGTTTTTGTATTTTGCTTTTTTTTTCTTGCTCCTCGTATTCTTCTCCCCTGTTTCTTCGCCTCGGGTTTTTCACACTTCTCTTACTCCACGTAGTGGCATACGGTTGATCCTCCTCTGATTTTCGCCCCTTGTGTTCTCCTCGTTTTTGTATTTTGCTTTTTTTTCTTGCTCCTCGTATTCTTCTCCTCTGTTTCTTCACCTCGTGTTTTTCACACTTCTCTTGCTCCTCGTAGTGGCATACTGTTGATCCTCCTCTGATTTTCGCCCCTTGTGTTCTCCTCGTTTTTGTATTTTGCTTTTTTTTTCTTGCTTCTCGTATTCTTCTCCCCTGTTTCTTCACATCAGCTTTTTCACACTTCTCTTACTCCTCGTAGTGGCATACTGTTGATCCTCCTCTGATTTTCGCCCCTTGTGTTCTCCTCGTTTTTGTATTTTGCTTTTTTTTTCTTGCTCCTCGTATTCTTCTCCCCTGTTTCTTCGCCTCGGGTTTTTCACATCTCTTACTCCACGTAGTGCCACACTTTGGATCCTCCTCTGATTTTCACCCCTTGTGTTCTCCTCGTTTTTGTATTTTGCTTTTTTTTTCTTGCTCTTCGTATTCTTCTCCCCTGTTTCTTCGCCTCGAGTTTTTCACACTTCTCTTACTCCACGGAGTGCCGCACTTTTGATCCTCCTCTGATTTTCGCCCCTTGTGTTCTCCTCGTTTTTGTATTTTGCTTTTTTTTTCTTGCTCCTCGTATTCTTCTCCCCTGTTTCTTTGGCTCAGTTTTTCACACGTCTCTTACTCCACGTAGTGCCACACTTTTTATCCTCCTCTGATTTTCGCCCCTTGTGTTCTCCTCGTTTTTGTATTTTGCTTTTTTTTCTTGCTCCTCGTATTCTTCTCCCCTGTTTCTTCGCCTCGGGTTTTTCACACTTCTCTTGCTCCTCGTAGTGGCATACCGTTGATCCTCCTCTGATTTTCGCCACTTGTGTTCTCCTCGTTTTTGTATTTTGCTTTTTTTTTCTTGCTCCTCGTATTCTTCTCCCCTGTTTCTTCACATCAGCTTTTTCACACTTCTCTTACTCCTCGTAGTGGCATACTGTTGATCCTACTCTGATTTTCGCCCCTTGTGTTCTCCTCGTTTTTGTATTTTGCTTTTTTTTTCTTGCTCCTCGTATTCTTCTCCCCTGTTTCTTCGCCTCGGGTTTTTCACACTTCTCTTGCTCCTCGTAGTGGCATACTGTTGATCCTCCTCTGATTTTCGCCACTTGTGTTCTCCTCGTTTTTGTATTTTGCTTTTTTTTTCTTGCTCCTCGTATTCTTCTCCCCTGTTTCTTCGCCTCGAGTTTTTCACACTTTTCTTACTCCACGTATTGCCACACTATTGATCCTCCTCTGATTTTCGCCCCTTGTGTTCTCCTCGTTTTTGTATTTTGCTTTTTTTTTCTTGCTCCTCTTATTCTTCTCCCCTGCTTCTTCGCCTCGGGTTTTTCACACTTCTCTTACTCCACGTAGTGGCATACGGTTGATCCTCCTCTGATTTTCGCCCCTTGTGTTCTCCTCGTTTTTGTATTTTGCTTTTTTTTCTTGCTCCTCGTATTCTTCTCCTCTGTTACTTCACCTCGGGTTTTTCCTTCTTCTCTTGCTCCTCGTAGTGGCATACTGTTGATCCTCCTCTGATTTTCGCCCCTTGTGTTCTCCTCGTTTTTGTATTTTGCTTTTTTTTTCTTGGTCCTCCTATTCTTCTCCCCTGTTTCTTCACATCAGCTTTTTCACACTTCTCTTACTCCTCGTAGTGGCATACTGTTGATCCTTCTCTGATTTTCGCCCCTTGTGTTCTCCTCGTTTTTGTATTTTGCTTTTTTTTTCTTGCTCCTCGTATTCTTCTCCCCTGTTACTTCGCCTCGGGTTTTTCACACTTTTCTTACTCCACCTAGTGCCACACGTTTGATCCTCCTCTGATTTTTGCCCCTTGTGTCCTCCTCATTTTTGTATTTTGCTTTTTTTTTCTTGTTCCTCGTATTCTTCTCCCCTGTTTCTTCGCCTCGGGTTTTTCACACTTCTCTTACTCCACCTAGTGGCATACTGTTCATCCTCCTCTGATTTTCGCCCCTTGTGTTCTCCTCGTTTTTGTATTTTGCTTTTTTTTTCTTGCTCCTCGTATTCTTCTCCCCTGTTTCTTCGCCTCGTGTGCTTCCCACTTCTCTTGCTCCTCGTAGTGGCATACTGTAGATCCTCCTCTGATTTTCGCCCCTTGTGTTCTCCTCGTTTTTGTATTTTGCTTTTTTTTTCTTGCTCCTCGTATTCTTCTCCCCTGTTTCTTCGCCTCGGGTTTTTCACACTTCTCTTACTCCACCTAGTGCCACACTTTTGATCCTCCTCTGATTTTCGCCACTTGTGTTCTCCTCGTTTTTGTATTTTGCTTTTTTTTTATTGCTCCTCGTATTCTTCTCCCCTGTTTCTTCGCCTCGGGTTTTTCACACTTCTCTTACTCCACGTAGTGGCATACTGTTGATCCTCCTCTGATTTTCGCCCCTTGTGTTCTCCTCGTTTTTGTATTTTGCTTTTTTTTCATGCTCCTCGTATTCTTCTCCCCTGTTTCTTCGCCTCGGGTTTTTCACACTTCTCTTGCTCCTCGTAGTGGCATACTGTTGATCCTCCTCTGATTTTCGCCCCTTGTGTTCTCCTCGTTTTTGTATTTTGCTTTTTTTTTCTTGCTCCTCTTATTCTTCTCCCCTGTTTCTTCGCCTCGGGTTTTTCACACTTCTCTTACTCCACGTAGTGGCATACGGTTGATCCTCCTCTGATTTTCGCCCCTTGTGTTCTCCTCGTTTTTGTATTTTGCTTTTTCTTCTTGCTCCTCGTATTCTTCTCCCCTGTTTCTTCGCCTCGGGTTTTTCACACTTCTCTTACTCCTCGTAGTGGCATACTGTTCATCCTCCTCTGATTTTCGCCCCTTGTGTTCTCCTCGTTTTTGTATTTTGCTTTTTTTTTATTGCTCCTCGTATTCTTCTCCCCTGTTTCTTCGCCTCGGGTTTTTCACACTTCTCTTACTCCACCTAGTGCCACACTTTTGATCCTCCTCTGATTTTCGCCACTTGTGTTCTCCTCGTTTTTGTATTTTGCTTTTTTTTTATTGCTCCTCGTATTCTTCTCCCCTGTTTCTTCGCCTCGGGTTTTTCACACTTCTCTTACTCCACGTAGTGGCATACTGTAGATCCTCCTCTGATTTTCGCCCCTTGTGTTCTCCTCGTTTTTGTATTTTGCTTTTTTTTCATGCTCCTCGTATTCTTCTCCCCTGTTTCTTCGCCTCGGGTTTTTCACTCTTCTCTTACTCCTCGTAGTGGCATACTGTTGATCCTCCTCTGATTTTCGCCCCTTGTGTTCTCCTCGTTTTTGTATTTTGCTTTTTTTTTCTTGCTCCTCTTATTCTTCTCCCCTGTTTCTTCGCCTCGGGTTTTTCACACTTCTCTTACTCCACGTAGTGGCATACTGTTGATCCTCCTCTGATTTTCGCCCCTTGTGTTCTCCTCGTTTTTGTATTTTGCTTTTTCTTCTTGCTCCTCGTATTCTTCTCCCCTGTTTCTTCGCCTCGGGTTTTTCACACTTCTCTTACTCCTCGTAGTGGCATACTGTTGATCCTCCTCTGATTTTCGCCCCTTGTGTTCTCCTCGTTTTTGTATTTTGCTTTTTTTTCTTGCTCCTCGTATTCTTCTCCCCTGTTTCTTCGCCTCGGGTTTTTCACACTTCTCTTACTCCACGTAGTGCCACACTTTGGATCCTCCTCTGATTTTCGCCCCTTGTGTTCTCCTCGTTTTTGTATTTTGCTTTTTTTTTCTTGCTCCTCGTATTCTTCTCCCCTGTTTCTTCGCCTCGGGTTTTTCACACTTCTCTTACTCCACGTAGTGCCACACTTTTGATCCTCCTCTGATTTTCTCCCCTTGTGTTCGCCTCGTTTTTGTATTTTGCTTTTTTTTTCTTGCTCCTCGTATTCTTCTCCCCTGTTTCTTCACATCAGCTTTTTCACACTTCTCTTACTCCACGTAGTGGCATACGGTTGATCCTCCTCTGATTTTCGCCCCTTGTGTTCTCCTCGTTTTTGTATTTTGCTTTTTTTACTTGCTCCTCGTATTCTTCTCCTCTGTTTCTTCACCTCGTGTTTTTCACACTTCTCTTGCTCCTCGTAGTGGCATACTGTTGATCCTCCTCTGATTTTCGCCCCTTGTGTTCTCCTCGTTTTTGTATTTTGCTTTTTTTTTCTTGCTCCTCGTATTCTTCTCCCCTGTTTCTTCACATCAGCTTTTTCACACTTCTCTTACTCCTCGTAGTGGCATACTGGTGATCCTCCTCTGATTTTCGCCCCTTGTGTTCTCCTCGTTTTTGTATTTTGCTTTTTTTTTCTTGCTCCTCGTATTTTTCTCCCCTGTTTCTTCGCCTCGGGTTTTTCACAATTCTCTTACTCCACGTAGTGCCACACTTTTGATCCTCCACTGATTTTCGCCCCTTGTGTTCTCCTCGTTTTTGTATTTTGCTTTTTTTTTCTTGCTCCTCGTATTCTTCTCCCCTGTTTCTTCGCCTCGGGTTTTTCACACTTCTCTTACTCCACGTAGTCCCACCCTTTTGATCCTCCTCTGATTTTCGCCCCTTGTGTTCTCCTCGTTTATGTATTTTGCTTTTTTTCTTGCTCCTCGTATTCTTCTCCCCTGTTTCTTCGCCTCGGGTTTTTCACACTTCTCTTACTCCACGTAGTGCCACACTTTTGATCCTCCTCTGATTTTCGCCCCTTGTGTTCTCCTCGTTTTTGTATTTTGCTTTTTTTTTCTTGCTCCTCGTATTCTTCTCCCCTGTTTCTTCGCCTCGGGTTTTTCACACTTCTCTTACTCCACGTAGTGCCATACTTTGGATCCTCCTCTGATTTTCGCCCCTTGTGTTCTCCTCGTTTTTGTATTTTGCTTTTTTTTTCTTGCTCCTCGTATTCTTCTCCCCTGTTTCTTCGCCTCGGGTTTTTCACACTTCTCTTACTCCACGTAGGGCCACACTTTGGATCCTCCTCTGATTTTCGCCCCTTGTGTTCTCCTCGTTTTTGTATTTTGCTTTTTTTTTCTTGCTCCTCGTATTCTTCTCCCCTGTTTCTTCGCCTCGGGTTTTTCACACTTCTCTTACTCCACGTAGTGCCACACATTTGATCCTCCTCTGATTTTCTCCCCTTGTGTTCTCCTCGTTTTTGTATTTTGCTTTTTTTTTCTTGCTCCTCGTATTCTTCTCCCCTGTTTCTTCACATCAGCTTTTTCACACTTCTGTTACTCCTCGTAGTGGCATACTGTTGATCCTCCTCTGATTTTCGCCCCTTGTGTTCTCCTCGTTTTTGTATTTTGCTTTTTTTTTCTTGCTCCTCGTATTCTTCTCCCCTGTTTCTTCGCCTCGGGTTTTTCACACTTCTCTTACTCCACGTAGTGGCATACGGTTGATCCTCCTCTGATTTTCGCCCCTTGTGTTCTCCTTGTTTTTGTATTTTGCTTTTTTTTCTTGCTCCTCGTATTCTTCTCCTCTGTTTCTTCACCTCGTGTTTTTCACACTTCTCTTGCTCCTCGTAGTGGCATACTGTTGATCCTCCTCTGATTTTCGCCCCTTGTGTTCTCCTCGTTTTTGTATTTTGCTTTTTTTTTCTTGCTTCTCGTATTCTTCTCCCCTGTTTCTTCACATCAGCTTTTTCACACTTCTCTTACTCCTCGTAGTGGCATACTGTTGATCCTCCTCTGATTTTCGCCCCTTGTGTTCTCCTCGTTTTTGTATTTTGCTTTTTTTTTCTTGCTCCTCGTATTCTTCTCCCCTGTTTCTTCGCCTCGGGTTTTTCACATCTCTTACTCCACGTAGTGCCACACTTTGGATCCTCCTCTGATTTTCACCCCTTGTGTTCTCCTCGTTTTTGTATTTTGCTTTTTTTTTCTTGCTCTTCGTATTCTTCTCCCCTGTTTCTTCGCCTCGAGTTTTTCACACTTCTCTTACTCCACGGAGTGCCGCACTTTTGATCCTCCTCTGATTTTCGCCCCTTGTGTTCTCCTCGTTTTTGTATTTTGCTTTTTTTTTCTTGCTCCTCGTATTCTTCTCCCCTGTTTCTTTGGCTCAGTTTTTCACACGTCTCTTACTCCACGTAGTGCCACACTTTTTATCCTCCTCTGATTTTCGCCCCTTGTGTTCTCCTCGTTTTTGTATTTTGCTTTTTTTTCTTGCTCCTCGTATTCTTCTCCCCTGTTTCTTCGCCTCGGGTTTTTCACACTTCTCTTGCTCCTCGTAGTGGCATACCGTTGATCCTCCTCTGATTTTCGCCACTTGTGTTCTCCTCGTTTTTGTATTTTGCTTTTTTTTTCTTGCTCCTCGTATTCTTCTCCCCTGTTTCTTCACATCAGCTTTTTCACACTTCTCTTACTCCTCGTAGTGGCATACTGTTGATCCTACTCTGATTTTCGCCCCTTGTGTTCTCCTCGTTTTTGTATTTTGCTTTTTTTTTCTTGCTCCTCGTATTCTTCTCCCCTGTTTCTTCGCCTCGGGTTTTTCACACTTCTCTTGCTCCTCGTAGTGGCATACTGTTGATCCTCCTCTGATTTTCGCCACTTGTGTTCTCCTCGTTTTTGTATTTTGCTTTTTTTTTCTTGCTCCTCGTATTCTTCTCCCCTGTTTCTTCGCCTCGAGTTTTTCACACTTTTCTTACTCCACGTATTGCCACACTATTGATCCTCCTCTGATTTTCGCCCCTTGTGTTCTCCTCGTTTTTGTATTTTGCTTTTTTTTTCTTGCTCCTCTTATTCTTCTCCCCTGCTTCTTCGCCTCGGGTTTTTCACACTTCTCTTACTCCACGTAGTGGCATACGGTTGATCCTCCTCTGATTTTCGCCCCTTGTGTTCTCCTCGTTTTTGTATTTTGCTTTTTTTTCTTGCTCCTCGTATTCTTCTCCTCTGTTACTTCACCTCGGGTTTTTCCTTCTTCTCTTGCTCCTCGTAGTGGCATACTGTTGATCCTCCTCTGATTTTCGCCCCTTGTGTTCTCCTCGTTTTTGTATTTTGCTTTTTTTTTCTTGGTCCTCCTATTCTTCTCCCCTGTTTCTTCACATCAGCTTTTTCACACTTCTCTTACTCCTCGTAGTGGCATACTGTTGATCCTTCTCTGATTTTCGCCCCTTGTGTTCTCCTCGTTTTTGTATTTTGCTTTTTTTTTCTTGCTCCTCGTATTCTTCTCCCCTGTTACTTCGCCTCGGGTTTTTCACACTTTTCTTACTCCACCTAGTGCCACACGTTTGATCCTCCTCTGATTTTTGCCCCTTGTGTCCTCCTCATTTTTGTATTTTGCTTTTTTTTTCTTGTTCCTCGTATTCTTCTCCCCTGTTTCTTCGCCTCGGGTTTTTCACACTTCTCTTACTCCACCTAGTGGCATACTGTTCATCCTCCTCTGATTTTCGCCCCTTGTGTTCTCCTCGTTTTTGTATTTTGCTTTTTTTTTCTTGCTCCTCGTATTCTTCTCCCCTGTTTCTTCGCCTCGTGTGCTTCCCACTTCTCTTGCTCCTCGTAGTGGCATACTGTTGATCCTTCTCTGATTTTCGCCCCTTGTGTTCTCCTCGTTTTTGTATTTTGCTTTTTTTTTCTTGCTCCTCGTATTCTTCTCCCCTGTTTCTTCGCCTCGGGTTTTTCACACTTCTCTTACTCCACGTAGTGGCATACGGTTGATCCTCCTCTGATTTTCGCCCCTTGTGTTCTCCTTGTTTTTGTATTTTGCTTTTTTTTCTTGCTCCTCGTATTCTTCTCCTCTGTTTCTTCACCTCGTGTTTTTCACACTTCTCTTGCTCCTCGTAGTGGCATACTGTTGATCCTCCTCTGATTTTCGCCCCTTGTGTTCTCCTCGTTTTTGTATTTTGCTTTTTTTTTCTTGCTTCTCGTATTCTTCTCCCCTGTTTCTTCACATCAGCTTTTTCACACTTCTCTTACTCCTCGTAGTGGCATACTGTTGATCCTCCTCTGATTTTCGCCCCTTGTGTTCTCCTCGTTTTTGTATTTTGCTTTTTTTTTCTTGCTCCTCGTATTCTTCTCCCCTGTTTCTTCGCCTCGGGTTTTTCACATCTCTTACTCCACGTAGTGCCACACTTTGGATCCTCCTCTGATTTTCACCCCTTGTGTTCTCCTCGTTTTTGTATTTTGCTTTTTTTTTCTTGCTCTTCGTATTCTTCTCCCCTGTTTCTTCGCCTCGAGTTTTTCACACTTCTCTTACTCCACGGAGTGCCGCACTTTTGATCCTCCTCTGATTTTCGCCCCTTGTGTTCTCCTCGTTTTTGTATTTTGCTTTTTTTTTCTTGCTCCTCGTATTCTTCTCCCCTGTTTCTTTGGCTCAGTTTTTCACACGTCTCTTACTCCACGTAGTGCCACACTTTTTATCCTCCTCTGATTTTCGCCCCTTGTGTTCTCCTCGTTTTTGTATTTTGCTTTTTTTTCTTGCTCCTCGTATTCTTCTCCCCTGTTTCTTCGCCTCGGGTTTTTCACACTTCTCTTGCTCCTCGTAGTGGCATACCGTTGATCCTCCTCTGATTTTCGCCACTTGTGTTCTCCTCGTTTTTGTATTTTGCTTTTTTTTTCTTGCTCCTCGTATTCTTCTCCCCTGTTTCTTCACATCAGCTTTTTCACACTTCTCTTACTCCTCGTAGTGGCATACTGTTGATCCTACTCTGATTTTCGCCCCTTGTGTTCTCCTCGTTTTTGTATTTTGCTTTTTTTTTCTTGCTCCTCGTATTCTTCTCCCCTGTTTCTTCGCCTCGGGTTTTTCACACTTCTCTTGCTCCTCGTAGTGGCATACTGTTGATCCTCCTCTGATTTCCGCCACTTGTGTTCTCCTCGTTTTTGTATTTTGCTTTTTTTTTCTTGCTCCTCGTATTCTTCTCCCCTGTTTCTTCGCCTCGAGTTTTTCACACTTTTCTTACTCCACGTATTGCCACACTATTGATCCTCCTCTGATTTTCGCCCCTTGTGTTCTCCTCGTTTTTGTATTTTGCTTTTTTTTTCTTGCTCCTCTTATTCTTCTCCCCTGCTTCTTCGCCTCGGGTTTTTCACACTTCTCTTACTCCACGTAGTGGCATACGGTTGATCCTCCTCTGATTTTCGCCCCTTGTGTTCTCCTCGTTTTTGTATTTTGCTTTTTTTTCTTGCTCCTCGTATTCTTCTCCTCTGTTACTTCACCTCGGGTTTTTCCTTCTTCTCTTGCTCCTCGTAGTGGCATACTGTTGATCCTCCTCTGATTTTCGCCCCTTGTGTTCTCCTCGTTTTTGTATTTTGCTTTTTTTTTCTTGGTCCTCCTATTCTTCTCCCCTGTTTCTTCACATCAGCTTTTTCACACTTCTCTTACTCCTCGTAGTGGCATACTGTTGATCCTTCTCTGATTTTCGCCCCTTGTGTTCTCCTCGTTTTTGTATTTTGCTTTTTTTTTCTTGCTCCTCGTATTCTTCTCCCCTGTTACTTCGCCTCGGGTTTTTCACACTTTTCTTACTCCACCTAGTGCCACACGTTTGATCCTCCTCTGATTTTTGCCCCTTGTGTCCTCCTCATTTTTGTATTTTGCTTTTTTTTTCTTGTTCCTCGTATTCTTCTCCCCTGTTTCTTCGCCTCGGGTTTTTCACACTTCTCTTACTCCACCTAGTGGCATACTGTTCATCCTCCTCTGATTTTCGCCCCTTGTGTTCTCCTCGTTTTTGTATTTTGCTTTTTTTTTCTTGCTCCTCGTATTCTTCTCCCCTGTTTCTTCGCCTCGTGTGCTTCCCACTTCTCTTGCTCCTCGTAGTGGCATACTGTAGATCCTCCTCTGATTTTCGCCCCTTGTGTTCTCCTCGTTTTTGTATTTTGCTTTTTTTTTCTTGCTCCTCGTATTCTTCTCCCCTGTTTCTTCGCCTCGGGTTTTTCACACTTCTCTTACTCCACCTAGTGCCACACTTTTGATCCTCCTCTGATTTTCGCCACTTGTGTTCTCCTCGTTTTTGTATTTTGCTTTTTTTTTATTGCTCCTCGTATTCTTCTCCCCTGTTTCTTCGCCTCGGGTTTTTCACACTTCTCTTACTCCACGTAGTGGCATACTGTTGATCCTCCTCTGATTTTCGCCCCTTGTGTTCTCCTCGTTTTTGTATTTTGCTTTTTTTTCATGCTCCTCGTATTCTTCTCCCCTGTTTCTTCGCCTCGGGTTTTTCACACTTCTCTTGCTCCTCGTAGTGGCATACTGTTGATCCTCCTCTGATTTTCGCCCCTTGTGTTCTCCTCGTTTTTGTATTTTGCTTTTTTTTTCTTGCTCCTCTTATTCTTCTCCCCTGTTTCTTCGCCTCGGGTTTTTCACACTTCTCTTACTCCACGTAGTGGCATACGGTTGATCCTCCTCTGATTTTCGCCCCTTGTGTTCTCCTCGTTTTTGTATTTTGCTTTTTCTTCTTGCTCCTCGTATTCTTCTCCCCTGTTTCTTCGCCTCGGGTTTTTCACACTTCTCTTACTCCTCGTAGTGGCATACTGTTGATCCTCCTCTGATTTTCGCCCCTTGTGTTCTCCTCGTTTTTGTATTTTGCTTTTTTTTCTTGCTCCTCGTATTCTTCTCCCCTGTTTCTTCGCCTCGGGTTTTTCACACTTCTCTTACTCCACGTAGTGCCACACTTTGGATCCTCCTCTGATTTTCGCCCCTTGTGTTCTCCTCGTTTTTGTATTTTGCTTTTTTTTTCTTGCTCCTCGTATTCTTCTCCCCTGTTTCTTCGCCTCGGGTTTTTCACACTTCTCTTACTCCACGTAGTGCCACACTTTTGATCCTCCTCTGATTTTCTCCCCTTGTGTTCGCCTCGTTTTTGTATTTTGCTTTTTTTTTCTTGCTCCTCGTATTCTTCTCCCCTGTTTCTTCACATCAGCTTTTTCACACTTCTCTTACTCCACGTTGTGGCATACGGTTGATCCTCCTCTGATTTTCGCCCCTTGTGTTCTCCTCGTTTTTGTATTTTGCTTTTTTTACTTGCTCCTCGTATTCTTCTCCTCTGTTTCTTCACCTCGTGTTTTTCACACTTCTCTTGCTCCTCGTAGTGGCATACTGTTGATCCTCCTCTGATTTTCGCCCCTTGTGTTCTCCTCGTTTTTGTATTTTGCTTTTTTTTTCTTGCTCCTCGTATTCTTCTCCCCTGTTTCTTCACATCAGCTTTTTCACACTTCTCTTACTCCTCGTAGTGGCATACTGGTGATCCTCCTCTGATTTTCGCCCCTTGTGTTCTCCTCGTTTTTGTATTTTGCTTTTTTTTTCTTGCTCCTCGTATTTTTCTCCCCTGTTTCTTCGCCTCGGGTTTTTCACAATTCTCTTACTCCACGTAGTGCCACACTTTTGATCCTCCACTGATTTTCGCCCCTTGTGTTCTCCTCGTTTTTGTATTTTGCTTTTTTTTTCTTGCTCCTCGTATTCTTCTCCCCTGTTTCTTCGCCTCGGGTTTTTCACACTTCTCTTACTCCACGTAGTCCCACCCTTTTGATCCTCCTCTGATTTTCGCCCCTTGTGTTCTCCTCGTTTATGTATTTTGCTTTTTTTCTTGCTCCTCGTATTCTTCTCCCCTGTTTCTTCGCCTCGGGTTTTTCACACTTCTCTTACTCCACGTAGTGCCACACTTTTGATCCTCCTCTGATTTTCGCCCCTTGTGTTCTCCTCGTTTTTGTATTTTGCTTTTTTTTTCTTGCTCCTCGTATTCTTCTCCTCTGTTTCTTCACCTCGGGTTTTTCACACTTCTCTTACTCCACGTAGTGGCATACGGTTGATCCTCCTCTGATTTTCGCCCCTTGTGTTCTCCTCGTTTTTGTATTTTGCTTTTTTTTCTTGCTCCTCGTATTCTTCTCCTCTGTTTCTTCACCTCGTGTTTTTCACACTTCTCTTGCTCCTCGTAGTGGCATACTGTTGATCCTCCTCTGATTTTCGCCCCTTGTGTTCTCCTCGTTTTTGTATTTTGCTTTTTTTTTCTTGCTCCTCGTATTCTTCTCCCCTGTTTCTTCACATCAGCTTTTTCACACTTCTCTTACTCCTCGTAGTGGCATACTGGTGATCCTCCTCTGATTTTCGCCCCTTGTGTTCTCCTCGTTTTTGTATTTTGCTTTTTTTTTCTTGCTCCTCGTATTTTTCTCCCCTGTTTCTTCGCCTCGGGTTTTTCACAATTCTCTTACTCCACGTAGTGCCACACTTTTGATCCTCCACTGATTTTCGCCCCTTGTGTTCTCCTCGTTTTTGTATTTTGCTTTTTTTTTCTTGCTCCTCGTATTCTTCTCCCCTGTTTCTTCGCCTCGGGTTTTTCACACTTCTCTTACTCCACGTAGTCCCACCCTTTTGATCCTCCTCTGATTTTCGCCCCTTGTGTTCTCCTCGTTTATGTATTTTGCTTTTTTTCTTGCTCCTCGTATTCTTCTCCCCTGTTTCTTCGCCTCGGGTTTTTCACACTTCTCTTACTCCACGTAGTGCCACACTTTTGATCCTCCTCTGATTTTCGCCCCTTGTGTTCTCCTCGTTTTTGTATTTTGCTTTTTTTTTCTTGCTCCTCGTATTCTTCTCCCCTGTTTCTTCACCTCGGGTTTTTCACACTTCTCTTACTCCACGTAGTGGCATACGGTTGATCCTCCTCTGATTTTCGCCCCTTGTGTTCTCCTCGTTTTTGTATTTTGCTTTTTTTTCTTGCTCCTCGTATTCTTCTCCTCTGTTTCTTCACCTCGTGTTTTTCACACTTCTCTTGCTCCTCGTAGTGGCATACTGTTGATCCTCCTCTGATTTTCGCCCCTTGTGTTCTCCTCGTTTTTGTATTTTGCTTTTTTTTTCTTGCTCCTCGTATTCTTCTCCCCTGTTTCTTCACTTCAGCTTTTTCACACTTCTCTTACTCCTCGTAGTGGCATACTGTTGATCCTCCTCTGATTTTCGCCCCTTGTGTTCTCCTCGTTTTTGTATTTTGCTTTTTTTTTCTTGCTCCTCGTATTCTTCTCCCCTGTTTCTTCGCCTCGTGTGTTTCCCACTTCTCTTGCTCCTCGTAGTGGCATACTGTTGATCCTCCTCTGATTTTCGCCCCTTGTGTTCTCCTCGTTTTTGTATTTTGCTTTTTTTTTTCTTGCTCCTCGTATTCTTCTCCCCTGTTTCTTCGCCTCGGGTTTTTCACACTTCTCTTACTCCACCTAGTGCCACACTTTTGATCCTCCTCTGATTTTCGCCACTTGTGTTCTCCTCGTTTTTGTATTTTGCTTTTTTTTTATTGCTCCTCGTATTCTTCACCCCTGTTTCTTCGCCTCCGGTTTTTCACACTTCTCTTACTCCTCGTAGTGGCATACTGTTGATCCTCCTCTGATTTTCGCCCCTTGTGTTCTCCTCGTTTTTGTATTTTGCTTTTTTTTCATACTCCTCGTATTCTTCTCCCCTGTTTCTTCGCCTCGGGTTTTTCACACTTCTCTTGCTCCTCGTAGTGGCATACTGTTGATCCTCCTCTGATTTTCGCCCCTTGTGTTCTCCTCGTTTTTGTATTTTGCTTTTTTTTTCTTACTCCTCTTATTCTTCTCCCCTGTTTCTTCGCCTCGGGTTTTTCACACTTCTCTTACTCCACGTAGTGGCATACGGTTGATCCTCCTCTGATTTTCGCCCCTTGTGTTCTCCTCGTTTTTGTATTTTGCTTTTTCTTCTTGCTCCTCGTATTCTTCTCCCCTGTTTCTTCGCCTCGGGTTTTTCACACTTCTCTTACTCCTCGTAGTGGCATACTGTTGATCCTCCTCTGATTTTCGTCCCTTGTGTTCTCCTCGTTTTTGTATTTTGCTTTTTTTTCTTGCTCCTCGTATTCTTCTCCCCTGTTTCTTCGCGTCGGGTTTTTCACACTTCTCTTACTCCACGTAGTGCCACACTTTGGATCCTCCTCTGATTTTCGCCCCTTGTGTTCTCCTCGTTTTTGTATTTTGCTTTTTTTTTATTGCTCCTCGTATTCTTCACCCCTGTTTCTTCGCCTCGGGTTTTTCACACTTCTCTTACTCCACGTAGTGGCATACTGTTGATCCTCCTCTGATTTTCGCCCCTTGTGTTCTCCTCGTTTTTGTATTTTGCTTTTTTTTCATACTCCTCGTATTCTTCTCCCCTGTTTCTTCGCCTCGGGTTTTTCACACTTCTCTTGCTCCTCGTAGTGGCATACTGTTGATCCTCCTCTGATTTTCGCCCCTTGTGTTCTCCTCGTTTTTGTATTTTGCTTTTTTTTTCTTGCTCCTCTTATTCTTCTCCCCTGTTTCTTCGCCTCGGGTTTTTCACACTTCTCTTACTCCACGTAGTGGCATACGGTTGATCCTCCTCTGATTTTCGCCCCTTGTGTTCTCCTCGTTTTTGTATTTTGCTTTTTCTTCTTGCTCCTCGTATTCTTCTCCCCTGTTTCTTCGCCTCGGGTTTTTCACACTTCTCTTACTCCTCGTAGTGGCATACTGTTGATCCTCCTCTGATTTTCGTCCCTTGTGTTCTCCTCGTTTTTGTATTTTGCTTTTTTTTCTTGCTCCTCGTATTCTTCTCCCCTGTTTCTTCGCGTCGGGTTTTTCACACTTCTCTTACTCCACGTAGTGCCACACTTTGGATCCTCCTCTGATTTTCGCCCCTTGTGTTCTCCTCGTTTTTGTATTTTGCTTTTTTTTTCTTGCTCCTCGTATTCTTCTCCCCTGTTTCTTCGCCTCGGGTTTTTCACACTTCTCTTACTCCACGGAGTGCCACACTTTTGATCCTCCTCTGATTTTCTCCCCTTGTGTTCTCCTCGTTTTTGTATTTTGCTTTTTTTTTCTTGCTCCTCGTATTCTTCTCCCCTGTTTCTTCACATCAGCTTTTTCACACTTCTGTTACTCCTCGTAGTGGCATACTGTTGATCCTCCTCTGATTTTCGCCCCTTGTGTTCTCCTCGTTTTTGCTTTTTGCTTTTTTTCTTGCTCCTCGTATTTTTCTCCCCTGTTTCTTCGCCTCGGGTTTTTCACACTTCTCTTACTCCACGTAGTGCCACACTTTTGATCCTCCTCTGATTTTCGCCCCTTGTGTTCTCCTCGTTTTTGTATTTTGCTTTTTTTTTCTTGCTCCTCGTATTCTTCTCCCCTGTTTCTTCGCCTCGGGTTTTTCACACTTCTCTTACTCCACGTAGTGGCATACGGTTGATCCTCCTCTGATTTTCGCCCCTTGTGTTCTCCTCGTTTTTGTATTTTGCTTTTTTTTCTTGCTCCTCGTATTCTTCTCCTCTGTTTCTTCACCTCGTGTTTTTCACACTTCTCTTGCTCCTCGTAGTGGCATACTGTTGATCCTCCTCTGATTTTCGCCCCTTGTGTTCTCCTCGTTTTTGTATTTTGCTTTTTTTTTCTTGCTCCTCGTATTCTTCTCCCCTTTTTCTTCACATCAGCTTTTTCACACTTCTCTTACTCCTCGTAGTGGCATACTGTTGATCCTCCTCTGATTTTCGCCCCTTGTGTTCTCCTCGTTTTTGTATTTTGCTTTTTTTTTCTTGCTCCTTGTATTCTTCTCCCCTGTTTCTTCGCCTCGGGTTTTTCACACTTCTCTTACTCCACGTAGTCCCACCCTTTTGATCCTCCTCTGATTTTCGCCCCTTGTGTTCTCCTCGTTTTTGTATTTTGCTTTTTTTTTCTTGCTCCTCGTATTTTTCTCCCCTGTTACTTCGCCTCGGGTTTTTCACACTTTTCTTACTCCACCTAGTGCCACACTTTTGATCCTCCTCTGATTTTCGCCCCTTGTGTTCTCCTCGTTTTTGTATTTTGCTTTTTTTTTCTTGCTCCTCGTATTCTTCTCCCCTGTTTCTTCGCCTCGCGTTTTTCACACTTCTCTTACTCCACCTAGTGGCATACTGTTGATCCTCCTCTGATTTTCGCCCCTTGTGTTCTCCTCGTTTTTGTATTTTGCTTTTTTTTCATGCTCCTCGTATACTTCTCCCCTGTTTCTTCGCCTCGGGTTTTTCACACTTCTCTTGCTCCTCGTAGTGGCATACTGTTGATCCTCCTCTGATTTTCGCCCCTTGTGTTCTCCTCGTTTTTGTATTTTGCTTTTTTTTTCTTGCTCCTCTTATTCTTCTCCCCTGTTTCTTCGCCTCGGGTTTTTCACACTTCTCTTACTCCACCTAGTGGCATACGGTTGATCCTCCTCTGATTTTCGCCCCTTGTGTTCTCCTCGTTTTTGTATTTTGCTTTTTCTTCTTGCTCCTCGTATTCTTCTCCCCTGTTTCTTCGCCTCGGGTTTTTCACACTTCTCTTACTCCTCGTAGTGGCATACTGTTGATCCTCCTCTGATTTTCGCCCCTTGTGTTCTCCTCGTTTTTGTATTTTGCTTTTTTTTCTTGCTCCTCGTATTCTTCTCCCCTGTTTCTTCGCCTCGGGTTTTTCACACTTCTCTTACTCCACGTAGTGCCACACTTTGGATCCTCCTCTGATTTTCGCCCCTTGTGTTCTCCTCGTTTTTGTATTTTGCTTTTTTTTTCTTGCTCCTCGTATTCTTCTCCCCTGTTTCTTCGCCTCGGGTTTTTCACACTTCTCTTACTCCACGTAGGGCCACACTTTTGATCCTCCTCTGATTTTCTCCCCTTGTGTTTTCCTCGTTTTTGTATTTTGCTTTTTTTTTCTTGCTCCTCGTATTCTTCTCCCCTGTTTCTTCACATCAGCTTTTTCACACTTCTCTTACTCCACGTAGTGGCAAACGGTTGATCCTCCTCTGATTTTCGCCCCTTGTGTTCTCCTCGTTTTTGTATTTTGCTTTTTTTTTCTTGCTCCTCGTATTCTTCTCCCCTGTTTCTTCGCCTCGGGTTTTTCACAGTTCTCTTACTCCACCTAGTGCCACAATTCAGATCCTCCTCTGATTTTCGCCCCTTGTGTTCTCCTCGTTTTTGTATTTTGCTTTTTTTTTCTTGCTCGTCTTATTCTTCTCCCCTGTTTCTTCGCCTCGGGTTTTTCACACTTCTCTTACTCCACGTAGTGCCACACTTTTGATCCTCCTCTGATTTTCGCCTCTTGTGTTCTCCTCGTTTTTGTATTTTGCTTTTTTTACTTGCTCCTCGTATTCTTCTCCTCTGTTTCTTCACCTCGTGTTTTTCACACTTCTCTTGCTCCTCGTAGTGGCATACTGTTGATCCTCCTCTGATTTTCGCCCCTTGTGTTCTCCTCGTTTTTGTATTTTGCTTTTTTTTTCTTGCTCCTCGTATTCTTCTCCCCTGTTTCTTCACATCAGCTTTTTCACACTTCTCTTACTCCTCGTAGTGGCATACTGGTGATCCTCCTCTGATTTTCGCCCCTTGTGTTCTCCTCGTTTTTGTATTTTGCTTTTTTTTTCTTGCTCCTCGTATTTTTCTCCCCTGTTTCTTCGCCTCGGGTTTTTCACACTTCTCTTACTCCACGTAGTGCCACACTTTTGATCCTCCACTGATTTTCGCCCCTTGTGTTCTCCTCGTTTTTGTATTTTGCTTTTTTTTTCTTGCTCCTCGTATTCTTCTCCCCTGTTTCTTCACCTCGGGTTTTTCACACTTCTCTTACTCCACGTAGTCCCACCCTTTTGATCCTCCTCTGATTTTCGCCCCTTGTGTTCTCCTCGTTTATGTATTTTGCTTTTTTTCTTGCTCCTCGTATTTTTCTCCCCTGTTTCTTCGCCTCGGGTTTTTCACACTTCTCTTACTCCACGTAGTGCCACACTTTTGATCCTCCTCTGATTTTCGCCCCTTGTGTTCTCCTCGTTTTTGTATTTTGCTTTTTTTTTCTTGCTCCTCTTATTCTTCTCCCCTGTTTCTTCACATCAGCTTTTTCACACTTCTCTTACTCCTCGTAGTGGCATACTGTTGATCCTCCTCTGATTTTCGCCCCTTGTGTTCTCCTCGTTTTTGTATTTTGCTTTTTTTTTCTTGCTCCTCGTATTCTTCTCCCCTGTTTCTTCGCCTCGGGTTTTTCTCATCTCTTACTCCACGTAGTGCCACACTTTGGATCCTCCTCTGATTTTCACCCCTTGTGTTCTCCTCGTTTTTGTATTTTGCTTTTTTTTTCTTGCTCCTCGTATTCTTCTCCCCTGTTTCTTTGGCTCGGTTTTTCACACGTCTCTTACTCCACGTAGTGCCACACTTATGATCCTCCTCTGATTTTCGCCCCTTGTGTTCTCCTCGTTTTTGTATTTTGCTTTTTTTTCTTGCTCCTCGTATTCTTCTCCCCTGTTTCTTCGCCTCGGGTTTTTCACACTTCTCTTGCTCCTCGTATTGGCATACCGTTGATCCTCCTCTGATTTTCGCCACTTCTGTTCTCCTCGTTTTTGTATTTTGCTTTTTTTTTCTTGCTCCTCGTATTCTTCTCCCCTGTTTCTTCACATCAGCTTTTTCACACTTCTCTTACTCCTCGTAGTGGCATACTGTTGATCCTACTCTGATTTTCGCCCCTTTTGTTCTCCTCGTTTTTGTATTTTGCTTTTTTTTTCTTGCTCCTCGTATTCTTCTCCCCTGTTTCTTCGCCTCGGGTTTTTCACACTTCTCTTGCTCCTCGTAGTGGCATACTGTTGATCCTCCTCTGATTTTCGCCACTTGTGTTCTCCTCGTTTTTGTATTTTGCTTTTTTTTTCTTGCTCCTCGTATTCTTCTCCCCTGTTTCTTCGCCTCGAGTTTTTCACACTTTTCTTACTCCACGTATTGCCACACTTTTGATCCTCCTCTGATTTTCGCCCCTTGTGTTCTCCTCGTTTTTGTATTTTGCTTTTTTTTTCTTGCTCCTCTTATTCTTCTCCCCTGCTTCTTCGCCTCGAGTTTTTCACACTTCTCTTACTCCACGTAGTGGCATACGGTTGATCCTCCTCTGATTTTCGCCCCTTGTGTTCTCCTCGTTTTTGTATTTTGCTTTTTTTTCTTGCTCCTCGTATTCTTCTCCTCTGTTTCTTCACCTCGGGTTTTTCCTTCTTCTCTTGCTCCTCGTAGTGGCATACTGTTGATCCTCCTCTGATTTTCGCCCCTTGTGTTCTCCTCGTTTTTGTATTTTGCTTGTTTTTTCATGGTCCTCGTATTCTTCTCCCCTGTTTCTTCACATCAGCTTTTTCACACTTCTCTTACTCCTCGTAGTGGCATACTGTTGATCCTTCTCTGATTTTCGCCCCTTGTGTTCTCCTCGTTTTTGTATTTTGCTTTTTTTTTCTTGCTCCTCGTATTCTTCTCCCCTGTTTCTTCGCCTCGGGTTTTTCACACTTCTCTTACTCCACCTAGTGGCATACTGTTGATCCTCCTCTGATTTTCGCCCCTTGTGTTCTCCTCGTTTTTGTATTTTGCTTTTTTTTCTTGCTCCTCGTATTCTTCTCCCCTGTTTCTTCGCCTCGTGTGTTTCCCACTTCTCTTGCTCCTCGTAGTGGCATACTGTTGATCCTCCTCTGATTTTCGCCACTTGTGTTCTCCTCGTTTTTGTATTTTGCTTTTTTTTTCTTGCTCCTCGTATTCTTCTCCCCTGTTTCTTCGCCTCGGGTTTTTCACACTTCTCTTACTCCACCTAGTGCCACACTTTTGATCCTCCTCTGATTTTCGCCACTTGTGTTCTCCTCGTTTTTGTATTTTGCTTTTTTTTTATTGCTCCTCGTATTCTTCTCCCCTGTTTCTTCGCCTCGGGTTTTTCACACTTCTCTTACTCCACGTAGTGGCATACTGTTGATCCTCCTCTGATTTTCGCCCCTTGTGTTCTTCTCATTTTTGTATTTTGCTTTTTTTTCATGCTCCTCGTATTCTTCTCCCCTGTTTCTTCGCCTCGGGTTTTTCACACTTCTCTTGCTCCTCGTAGTGGCATACTGTTGATCCTCCTCTGATTTTCGCCCCTTGTGTTCTCCTCGTTTTTGTATTTTGCTTTTTTTTTCTTGCTCCTCTTATTCTTCTCCCCTGTTTCTTCGCCTCGGGTTTTTCACACTTCTCTTACTCCACGTAGTGGCATACGGTTGATCCTCCTCTGATTTTCGCCCCTTGTGTTCTCCTCGTTTTTGTATTTTGCTTTTTCTTCTTGCTCCTCGTATTCTTCTCCCCTGTTTCTTCGCCTCGGGTTTTTCACACTTCTCTTACTCCTCGTAGTGGCATACTGTTGATCCTCCTCTGATTTTCGCCCCTTGTGTTCTCCTCGTTTTTGTATTTTGCTTTTTTTTCTTGCTCCTCGTATTCTTCTCCCCTGTTTCTTCGCCTCGGGTTTTTCACTCTTCTCTTACTCCACGTAGTGCCACACTTTGGATCCTCCTCTGATTTTCGCCCCTTGTGTTCTCCTCGTTTTTGTATTTTGCTTTTTTTTTCTTGCTCCTCGTATTCTTCTCCCCTGTTTCTTCGCCTCGGGTTTTTCACACTTCTCTTACTCCACGTAGTGCCACACTTTTGATCCTCCTCTGATTTTCTCCCCTTGTGTTCTCCTCGTTTTTGTATTTTGCTTTTTTTTTCTTGCTCCTCGTATTCTTCTCCCCTGTTTCTTCATATCAGCTTTTTCACACTTCTGTTACTCCTCGTAGTGGCATACTGTTGATCCTCCTCTGATTTTCGCCCCTTGTGTTCTCCTCGTTTTTGTATTTTGCTTTTTTTTTCTTGCTCCTCGTATTCTTCTCCCCTGTTTCTTCGCGTCGGGTTTTTCACACTTCTCTTACTCCACGTAGTGGCATACGGTTGATCCTCCTCTGATTTTCGCCCCTTGTGTTCTCCTCGTTTTTGTATTTTGCTTTTTTTTCTTGCTCCTCGTATTCTTCTCCTCTGTTTCTTCACCTCGTGTTTTTCACACTTCTCTTGCTCCTCATAGTGGCATACTGTTGATCCTCCTCTGATTTTCGCCCCTTGTGTTCTCCTCGTTTTTGTATTTTGCTTTTTTTTTCTTGCTCCTCGTATTCTTCTCCCCTGTTTCTTCACATCAGCTTTTTCACACTTCTCTTACTCCTCGTAGTGGCATACTGTTGATCCTCCTCTGATTTTCGCCCCTTGTGTTCTCCTCGTTTTTGTATTTTGCTTTTTTTTTCTTGCTCCTCGTATTCTTCTCCCCTGTTTCTTCGCCTCGGGTTTTTCACATCTCTTACTCCACGTAGTGCCACACTTTGGATCCTCCTCTGATTTTCACCCCTTGTGTTCTCATCGTTTTTGTATTTTGCTTTTTTTTTCTTGCTCTTCGTATTCTTCTCCCCTGTTTCTTCGCCTCGGGTTTTTCACACTTCTCTTACTCCACCGAGTGCCGCACTTTTGATCCTCCTCTGATTTTCGCCCCTTGTGTTCTCCTCGTTTTTGTATTTTGCTTTTTTTTTCTTGCTCCTCGTATTCTTCTCCCCTGTTTCTTTGGCTCGGTTTTTCACACGTCTCTTACTCCACGTAGTGCCACACTTTGGATCCTCCTCTGATTTTCGCCCCTTGTGTTCTCCTCGTTTTTGTATTTTGCTTTTTTTTTCTTGCTCCTCGTATTCTTCTCCCCTGTTTCTTCGCCTCGGGTTTTTCACACTTCCCTTGCTCCTCGTAGTGGCATACTGTTGATCCTCCTCTGATTTTCGCCACTTGTGTTCTCCTCGTTTTTGTATTTTGCTTTTTTTTTCTTGCTCCTCGTATTCTTCTCCCCTGTTTCTTCGCCTCGAGTTTTTCACACTTTTCTTACTCCACGTATTGCCACACTTTTGATCCTCCTCTGATTTTCGCCCCTTGTGTTCTCCTCGTTTTTATATTTTGCTTTTTTTTTCTTGCTCCTCTTATTCTTCTCCCCTGCTTCTTCGCCTCGGGTTTTTCACACTTCTCTTACTCCACGTAGTGGCATACGGTTGATCCTCCTCTGATTTTCGCCCCTTGTGTTCTCCTCGTTTTTGTATTTTGCTTTTTTTTCTTGCTCCTCGTATTCTTCTCCTCTGTTTCTTCACCTCGGGTTTTTCCTTCTTCTCTTGCTCCTCGTAGTGGCATACTGTTGATCCTCCTCTGATTTTCGCCCCTTGTGTTCTCCTCGTTTTTGTATTTTGCTTTTTTTTTCTTGGTCCTCGTATTCTTCTCCCCTGTTTCTTCACATCAGCTTTTTCACACTTCTCTTACTCCTCGTAGTGGCATACTGTTGATCCTCCTCTGATTTTCGCCCCTTGTGTTCTCCTCGTTTTTGTATTTTGCTTTTTTTTTCTTGCTCCTCGTATTCTTCTCCCCTGTTTCTTCGCCTCGGGTTTTTCACACTTCTCTTACTCCACGTAGTGCCACACTTTTGATCCTCCTCTGATTTTCTCCCCTTGTGTTCTCCTCGTTTTTGTATTTTGCTTTTTTTTTCTTGCTCCTCGTATTCTTCTCCCCTGTTTCTTCGCCTCGAGTTTTTCACACTTTTCTTACTCCACGTATTGCCACACTTTTGATCCTCCTCTGATTTTCGCCCCTTGTGTTCTCCTCGTTTTTATATTTTGCTTTTTTTTTCTTGCTCCTCTTATTCTTCTCCCCTGCTTCTTCGCCTCGGGTTTTTCACACTTCTCTTACTCCACGTAGTGGCATACGGTTGATCCTCCTCTGATTTTCGCCCCTTGTGTTCTCCTCGTTTTTGTATTTTGCTTTTTTTTCTTGCTCCTCGTATTCTTCTCCTCTGTTTCTTCACCTCGTGTTTTTCACACTTCTCTTGCTCCTCGTAGTGGCATACTGTTGATCCTCCTCTGATTTTCGCCCCTTGTGTTCTCCTCGTTTTTGTATTTTGCTTTTTTTTTCTTGCTCCTCGTATTCTTCTCCCCTGTTTCTTCACATCAGCTTTTTCACACTTCTCTTACTCCTCGTAGTGGCATACTGGTGATCCTCCTCTGATTTTCGCCCCTTGTGTTCTCCTCGTTTTTGTATTTTGCTTTTTTTTTCTTGCTCCTCGTATTTTTCTCCCCTGTTTCCTCGCCTCGGGTTTTTCACACATCTCTTACTCCACGTAGTGCCACACTTTTGATCCTCCTCTGATTTTCGCCCCTTGTGTTCTCCTCGTTTTTGTATTTTGCTTTTTTTTTCTTGCTCCTCGTATTCTTCTCCCCTGTTTCTTTGGCTCGGTTTTTCACACTTTTCTTACTCCACGTAGTGCCACACTTTTGATCCTCCTCTGATTTTCGCCCCTTGTGTTCTCCTCGTTTTTGTATTTTGCTTTTTTTTCTTGCTCCTCGTATTCTTCTCCCCTGTTTCTTCGCCTCGGGTTTTTCACACTTCTCTTGCTCCTCGTAGTGGCATACTGTTGATCCTCCTCTGATTTTCGCCACTTGTGTTCTCCTCGTTTTTGTATTTTGCTTTTTTTTTCTTGCTCCTCGTATTCTTCTCCCCTGTTTCTTCACATCAGCTTTTTCACACTTCTCTTACTCCTCGTAGTGGCATACTGTTGATCCTACTCTGATTTTCGCCCCTTGTGTTCTCGTCGTTTTTGTATTTTGCTTTTTTTTTCTTGCTCCTCGTATTCTTCTCCCCTGTTTCTTCGCCTCGGGTTTTTCACACTTCTCTTGCTCCTCGTAGTGGCATACTGTTGATCCTCCTCTGATTTTTGCCACTTGTGTTCTCCTCGTTTTTGTATTTTGCTTTTTTTTTCTTGCTCCTCGTATTCTTCTCCCCTGTTTCTTCGCCTCGAGTTTTTCACACTTCTCTTACTCCACGTATTGCCACACTTTTGATCCTCCTCTGATTTTCGCCCCTTGTGTTCTCCTCGTTTTTGTATTTTGCTTTTTTTTTCTTGCTCCTCTTATTCTTCTCCCCTGCTTCTTCGCCTCGGGTTTTTCACACTTCTCTTACTCCACGTAGTGGCATACGGTTGATCCTCCTCTGATTTTCGCCCCTTGTGTTCTCCTCGTTTTTGTATTTTGCTTTTTTTTCTTGCTCCTCGTATTCTTCTCCTCTGTTTCTTCACCTCGGGTTTTTCCTTCTTCTCTTGCTCCTCGTAGTGGCATACTGTTGATCCTCCTCTGATTTTCGCCCCTTGTGTTCTCCTCGTTTTTATATTTTGCTTTTTTTTTCTTGCTCCTCTTATTCTTCTCCCCTGCTTCTTCGCCTCGGGTTTTTCACACTTCTCTTACTCCACGTAGTGGCATACGGTTGATCCTCCTCTGATTTTCGCCCCTTGTGTTCTCCTCGTTTTTGTATTTTGCTTTTTTTTCTTGCTCCTCGTATTCTTCTCCTCTGTTTCTTCACCTCGGGTTTTTCCTTCTTCTCTTGCTCCTCGTAGTGGCATACTGTTGATCCTCCTCTGATTTTCGCCCCTTGTGTTCTCCTCGTTTTTGTATTTTGCTTTTTTTTTCTTGGTCCTCGTATTCTTCTCCCCTGTTTCTTCACATCAGCTTTTTCACACTTCTCTTACTCCTCGTAGTGGCATACTGTTGATCCTCCTCTGATTTTCGCCCCTTGTGTTCTCCTCGTTTTTGTATTTTGCTTTTTTTTTCTTGCTCCTCGTATTCTTCTCCCCTGTTTCTTCGCCTCGGGTTTTTCACACTTCTCTTACTCCACGTAGTGCCACACTTTTGATCCTCCTCTGATTTTCTCCCCTTGTGTTCTCCTCGTTTTTGTATTTTGCTTTTTTTTTCTTGCTCCTCGTATTCTTCTCCCCTGTTTCTTCACATCAGCTTTTTCACACTTCTCTTACTCCTCCTAGTGGCATACAGTTGATCCTCCTCTGATTTTCGCCCCTTGTGTTCTCCTCGTTTTTGTATTTTGCTTTTTTTTTCTTGCTCCTCGTATTCTTCTCCCCTGTTTCTTCGCCTCGGGTTTTTCACACTTCTCTTACTCCACCTAGTGCCACAATTCAGATCCTCCTCTGATTTTCGCCCCTTGTGTTCTCCTCGTTTTTGTATTTTGCTTTTTTTTTCTTGCTCCTCTTATTCTTCTCCCCTGTTTCTTCGCCTCGGGTTTTTCACACTTCTCTTACTCCACGTAGTGGCATATGGTTGATCCTCCTCTGATTTTCGCCCCTTGTGTTCTCCTCATTTTTGTATTTTGCTTTTTCTTCTTGCTCCTCGTATTCTTCTCCCCTGTTTCTTCGCCTCGGGTTTTTCACACTTCTCTTACTCCTCGTAGTGGCATACTGTTGATCCTCCTCTGATTTTCGCCCCTTGTGTTCTCCTCGTTTTTGTATTTTGCTTTTTTTTCTTGCTCCTCGTATTCTTCTCCCCTGTTTCTTCGCCTCGGGTTTTTCACACTTCTCTTACTCCACGTAGTGCCACACTTTGGATCCTCCTCTGATTTTCGCCCCTTGTGTTCTCCTCGTTTTTGTATTTTGCTTTTTTTTTCTTGCTCCTCGTATTCTTCTCCCCTGTTTCTTCGCCTCGGGTTTTTCACACTTCTCTTACTCCACGTAGTGCCACACTTTTGATCCTCCTCTGATTTTCTCCCCTTGTGTTTTCCTCGTTTTTGTATTTTGCTTTTTTTTTCTTGCTCCTCGTATTCTTCTCCCCTGTTTCTTCACATCAGCTTTTTCACACTTCTCTTACTCCTCGTAGTGGCATACTGTTGATCCTCCTCTGATTTTCGCCCCTTGTGTTCTCCTCGTTTTTGTATTTTGCTTTTTTTTTCTTGCTCCTCGTATTCTTCTCCCCTGTTTCTTCGCCTCGGGTTTTTCACACTTCTCTTACTCCACCTAGTGCCACAATTCAGATCCTCCTCTGATTTTCGCCCCTTGTGTTCTCCTCGTTTTTGTATTTTGCTTTTTTTTTCTTGCTCCTCTTATTCTTCTCCCCTGTTTCTTCGCCTCGAGTTTTTCACACTTCTCTTACTCCACGTAGTGGCATACGGTTGATCCTCCTCTGATTTTCGCCCCTTGTGTTCTCCTCGTTTTTGTATTTTGCTTTTTTTACTTGCTCCTCGTATTCTTCTCCTCTGTTTCTTCACCTCGTGTTTTTCACACTTCTCTTGTCCTCGTAGTGGCATACTGTTGATCCTCCTCTGATTTTCGCCCCTTGTGTTCTCCTCGTTTTTGTATTTTGCTTTTTTTTTCTTGCTCCTCGTATTCTTCTCCCCTGTTTCTTCACATCAGCTTTTTCACACTTCTCTTACTCCTCGTAGTGGCATACTGGTGATCCTCCTCTGATTTTCGCCCCTTGTGTTCTCCTCGTTTTTGTATTTTGCTTTTTTTTTCTTGCTCCTCGTATTTTTCTCCCCTGTTTCTTCGCCTCGGGTTTTTCACACTTCTCTTACTCCACGTAGTGCCACACTTTTGATCCTCCACTGATTTTCGCCCCTTGTGTTCTCCTCGTTTTTGTATTTTGCTTTTTTTTTCTTGCTCCTCGTATTCTTCTCCCCTGTTTCTTCGCCTCGGGTTTTTCACACTTCTCTTACTCCACGTAGTCCCACCCTTTTGATCCTCCTCTGATTTTCGCCCCTTGTGTTCTCCTCGTTTATGTATTTTGCTTTTTTTCTTGCTCCTCGTATTCTTCTCCCCTGTTTCTTCGCCTCGGGTTTTTCACACTTCTCTTACTCCACGTAGTGCCACACTTTTGATCCTCCTCTGATTTTCTCCCCTTGTGTTCTCCTCGTTTTTGTATTTTGCTTTTTTTTTCTTGCTCCTCGTATTCTTCTCCCCTGTTTCTTCGCCTCGGGTTTTTCACACTTCTCTTACTCCACGTAGTGGCATACGGTTGATCCTCCTCTGATTTTCGCCCCTTGTGTTCTCCTCGTTTTTGTTTTTTGCTTTTTTTTCTTGCTCCTCGTATTCTTCTCCTCTGTTTCTTCACCTCGTGTTTTTCACACTTCTCTTGCTCCTCGTAGTGGCATACTGTTGATCCTCCTCTGATTTTCGCCCCTTGTGTTCTCCTCGTTTTTGTATTTTGCTTTTTTTTTCTTGCTCCTCGTATTCTTCTCCCCTGTTTCTTCACATCAGCTTTTTCACACTTCTCTTACTCCTCGTAGTGGCATACTGGTGATCCTCCTCTGATTTTCGCCCCTTGTGTTCTCCTCGTTTTTGTATTTTGCTTTTTTTTTCTTGCTCCTCGTATTTTTCTCCCCTGTTTCCTCGCCTCGGGTTTTTCACACATCTCTTACTCCACGTAGTGCCACACTTTTGATCCTCCTCTGATTTTCGCCCCTTGTGTTCTCCTCGTTTTTGTATTTTGCTTTTTTTTTCTTGCTCCTCGTATTCTTCTCCCCTGTTTCTTTGGCTCGGTTTTTCACACTTTTCTTACTCCACGTAGTGCCACACTTTTGATCCTCCTCTGATTTTCGCCACTTGTGTTCTCCTCGTTTTTGTATTTTGCTTTTTTTTCTTGCTCCTCGTATTCTTCTCCCCTGTTTCTTCGCCTCGGGTTTTTCACACTTCTCTTGCTCCTCGTAGTGGCATACTGTTGATCCTCCTCTGATTTTCGCCACTTGTGTTCTCCTCGTTTTTGTATTTTGCTTTTTTTTTCTTGCTCCTCGTATTCTTCTCCCCTGTTTCTTCACATCAGCTTTTTCACACTTCTCTTACTCCTCGTAGTGGCATACTGTTGATCCTACTCTGATTTTCGCCCCTTGTGTTCTCGTCGTTTTTGTATTTTGCTTTTTTTTTCTTGCTCCTCGTATTCTTCTCCCCTGTTTCTTCGCCTCGGGTTTTTCACACTTCTCTTGCTCCTCGTAGTGGCATACTGTTGATCCTCCTCTGATTTTTGCCACTTGTGTTCTCCTCGTTTTTGTATTTTGCTTTTTTTTTCTTGCTCCTCGTATTCTTCTCCCCTGTTTCTTCGCCTCGAGTTTTTCACACTTCTCTTACTCCACGTATTGCCACACTTTTGATCCTCCTCTGATTTTCGCCCCTTGTGTTCTCCTCGTTTTTGTATTTTGCTTTTTTTTTCTTGCTCCTCTTATTCTTCTCCCCTGCTTCTTCGCCTCGGGTTTTTCACACTTCTCTTACTCCACCTAGTGGCATACGGTTGATCCTCCTCTGATTTTCGCCCCTTGTGTTCTCCTCGTTTTTGTATTTTGCTTTTTTTTCTTGCTCCTCGTATTCTTCTCCTCTGTTTCTTCACCTCGGGTTTTTCCTTCTTCTCTTGCTCCTCGTAGTGGCATACTGTTGATCCTCCTCTGATTTTCGCCCCTTGTGTTCTCCTCGTTTTTATATTTTGCTTTTTTTTTCTTGCTCCTCTTATTCTTCTCCCCTGCTTCTTCGCCTCGGGTTTTTCACACTTCTCTTACTCCACGTAGTGGCATACGGTTGATCCTCCTCTGATTTTCGCCCCTTGTGTTCTCCTCGTTTTTGTATTTTGCTTTTTTTTCTTGCTCCTCGTATTCTTCTCCTCTGTTTCTTCACCTCGGGTTTTTCCTTCTTCTCTTGCTCCTCGTAGTGGCATACTGTTGATCCTCCTCTGATTTTCGCCCCTTGTGTTCTCCTCGTTTTTGTATTTTGCTTTTTTTTTCTTGGTCCTCGTATTCTTCTCCCCTGTTTCTTCACATCAGCTTTTTCACACTTCTCTTACTCCTCGTAGTGGCATACTGTTGATCCTCCTCTGATTTTCGCCCCTTGTGTTCTCCTCGTTTTTGTATTTTGCTTTTTTTTTCTTGCTCCTCGTATTCTTCTCCCCTGTTTCTTCGCCTCGGGTTTTTCACACTTCTCTTACTCCACGTAGTGCCACACTTTTGATCCTCCTCTGATTTTCTCCCCTTGTGTTCTCCTCGTTTTTGTATTTTGCTTTTTTTTTCTTGCTCCTCGTATTCTTCTCCCCTGTTTCTTCACATCAGCTTTTTCACACTTCTCTTACTCCTCCTAGTGGCATACTGTTGATCCTCCTCTGATTTTCGCCCCTTGTGTTCTCCTCGTTTTTGTATTTTGCTTTTTTTTTCTTGCTCCTCGTATTCTTCTCCCCTGTTTCTTCGCCTCGGGTTTTTCACACTTCTCTTACTCCACCTAGTGCCACAATTCAGATCCTCCTCTGATTTTCGCCCCTTGTGTTCTCCTCGTTTTTGTATTTTGCTTTTTTTTCTTGCTCCTCTTATTCTTCTCCCCTGTTTCTTCGCCTCGGGTTTTTCACACTTCTCTTACTCCACGTAGTGGCATATGGTTGATCCTCCTCTGATTTTCGCCCCTTGTGTTCTCCTCATTTTTGTATTTTGCTTTTTCTTCTTGCTCCTCGTATTCTTCTCCCCTGTTTCTTCGCCTCGGGTTTTTCACACTTCTCTTACTCCTCGTAGTGGCATACTGTTGATCCTCCTCTGATTTTCGCCCCTTGTGTTCTCCTCGTTTTTGTATTTTGCTTTTTTTTCTTGCTCCTCGTATTCTTCTCCCCTGTTTCTTCGCCTCGGGTTTTTCACACTTCTCTTACTCCACGTAGTGCCACACTTTGGATCCTCCTCTGATTTTCGCCCCTTGTGTTCTCCTCGTTTTTGTATTTTGCTTTTTTTTTCTTGCTCCTCGTATTCTTCTCCCCTGTTTCTTCGCCTCGGGTTTTTCACACTTCTCTTACTCCACGTAGTGCCACACTTTTGATCCTCCTCTGATTTTCTCCCCTTGTGTTTTCCTCGTTTTTGTATTTTGCTTTTTTTTTCTTGCTCCTCGTATTCTTCTCCCCTGTTTCTTCACATCAGCTTTTTCACACTTCTCTTACTCCTCGTAGTGGCATACTGTTGATCCTCCTCTGATTTTCGCCCCTTGTGTTCTCCTCGTTTTTGTATTTTGCTTTTTTTTTCTTGCTCCTCGTATTCTTCTCCCCTGTTTCTTCGCCTCGGGTTTTTCACACTTCTCTTACTCCACCTAGTGCCACAATTCAGATCCTCCTCTGATTTTCGCCCCTTGTGTTCTCCTCGTTTTTGTATTTTGCTTTTTTTTTCTTGCTCCTCTTATTCTTCTCCCCTGTTTCTTCGCCTCGGGTTTTTCACACTTCTCTTACTCCACGTAGTGGCATACGGTTGATCCTCCTCTGATTTTCGCCCCTTGTGTTCTCCTCGTTTTTGTATTTTGCTTTTTTTACTTGCTCCTCGTATTCTTCTCCTCTGTTTCTTCACCTCGTGTTTTTCACACTTCTCTTGTCCTCGTAGTGGCATACTGTTGATCCTCCTCTGATTTTCGCCCCTTGTGTTCTCCTCGTTTTTGTATTTTGCTTTTTTTTTCTTGCTCCTCGTATTCTTCTCCCCTGTTTCTTCACATCAGCTTTTTCACACTTCTCTTACTCCTCGTAGTGGCATACTGGTGATCCTCCTCTGATTTTCGCCCCTTGTGTTCTCCTCGTTTTTGTATTTTGCTTTTTTTTTCTTGCTCCTCGTATTTTTCTCCCCTGTTTCTTCGCCTCGGGTTTTTCACACTTCTCTTACTCCACGTAGTGCCACACTTTTGATCCTCCACTGATTTTCGCCCCTTGTGTTCTCCTCGTTTTTGTATTTTGCTTTTTTTTTCTTGCTCCTCGTATTCTTCTCCCCTGTTTCTTCGCCTCGGGTTTTTCACACTTCTCTTACTCCACGTAGTCCCACCCTTTTGATCCTCCTCTGATTTTCGCCCCTTGTGTTCTCCTCGTTTATGTATTTTGCTTTTTTTCTTGCTCCTCGTATTCTTCTCCCCTGTTTCTTCGCCTCGGGTTTTTCACACTTCTCTTACTCCACGTAGTGGCATACGGTTGATCCTCCTCTGATTTTCGCCCCTTGTGTTCTCCTCGTTTTTGTATTTTGCTTTTTTTTTCTTGCTCCTCGTATTCTTCTCCCCTGTTTCTTCGCCTCGGGTTTTTCACACTTCTCTTACTCCACGTAGTGGCATATGGTTTGTCCTCCTCTGATTTTCGCCCCTTGTGTTCTCCTCGTTTTTGTATTTTGCTTTTTTTTCTTGCTCCTCGTATTCTTCTCCTCTGTTTCTTCACCTCGTGTTTTTCACACTTCTCTTGCTCCTCGTAGTGGCATACTGTTGATCCTCCTCTGATTTTCGCCCCTTGTGTTCTCCTCGATTTGTATTTTGCTTTTTTTTTCTTGCTCCTCGTATTCTTCTCCCCTGTTTCTTCACTTCAGCTTTTTCACACTTCTCTTACTCCTCGTAGTGGCATACTGTTGATCCTCCTCTGATTTTCGCCCCTTGTGTTCTCCTCGTTTTTGTATTTTGCTTTTTTTTTCTTGCTCCTCGTATTCTTCTCCCCTGTTTCTTCGCCTCGTGTGTTTCCCACTTCTCTTGCTCCTCGTAGTGGCATACTGTTGATCCTCCTCTGATTTTCGCCCCTTGTGTTCTCCTCGTTTTTGTATTTTGCTTTTTTTTTCTTGCTCCTCGTATTCTTCTCCCCTGTTTCTTCGCCTTGGGTTTTTCACACTTCTCTTACTCCACCTAGTGCCACACTTTTGATCCTCCTCTGATTTTCGCCACTTGTGTTCTCCTCGTTTTTGTATTTTGCTTTTTTTTTCTTTCTCCTCGTATTCTTCTCCCCTGTTTCTTCGCCTCGGGTTTTTCACACTTCTCTTGCTCCTCGTAGTGGCATACTGTTGATCCTCCTCTGATTTTCGCCCCTTGTGTTCTCCTCGTTTTTGTATTTTGCTTTTTTTTTCCTGCTCCTCTTATTCTTCTCCCCTGTTTCTTCGCCTCGGGTTTTTCACACTTCTCTTACTCCACGTAGTGGCATACGGTTGATCCTCCTCTGATTTTCGCCCCTTGTGTTCTCCTCGTTTTTGTATTTTGCTTTTTCTTCTTGCTCCTCGTATTCTTCTCCCCTGTTTCTTCGCCTCGGGTTTTTCACACTTCTCTTACTCCTCGTAGTGGCATACTGTTGATCCTCCTCTGATTTTCGTCCCTTGTGTTCTCCTCGTTTTTGTATTTTGCTTTTTTTTCTTGCTCCTCGTATTCTTCTCCCTTGTTTCTTCGCCTCGGGTTTTTCACACTTCTCTTACTCTACGTAGTGCCACACTTTGGATCCTCCTCTGATTTTCGCCCCTTGTGTTCTCCTCGTTTTTGTATTTTGCTTTTTTTTTCTTGCTCCTCGTATTCTTCTCCCCTGTTTCTTCGCCTCGCGTTTTTCACACTTCTCTTACTCCACGTAGTGCCACACTTTTGATCCTCCTCTGATTTTCTCCCCTTGTGTTCTCCTCGTTTTTGTATTTTGCTTTTTTTTTCTTGCTCCTCGTATTCTTCTCCCCTGTTTCTTCACATCAGCTTTTTCACACTTCTCTTACTCCTCGTAGTGGCATACTGTTGATCCTCCTCTGATTTTCGCCCCTTGTGTTCTCCTCGTTTTTGTATTTTGCTTTTTTTCTTGCTCCTCGTATTCTTCTCCCCTGTTTCTTCGCCTCGGGTTTTTCACACTTCTCTTACTCCACGTAGTGCCACACTTTTGATCCTCCTCTGATTTTCGCCCCTTGTGTTCTCCTCGTTTTTGTATTTTGCTTTTTTTTTCTTGCTCCTCGTATTCTTCTCCCCTGTTTCTTCGCCTCGGGTTTTTCACACTTCTCTTACTCCACGTAGTGGCATACGGTTGATCCTCCTCTGATTTTCGCCCCTTGTGTTCTCCTCGTTTTTGTATTTTGCTTTTTTTTCTTGCTCCTCGTATTCTTCTCCTCTGTTTCTTCACCTCGTGTTTTTCACACTTCTCTTGCTCCTCGTAGTGGCATACTGTTGATCCTCCTCTGATTTTCGCCCCTTGTGTTCTCCTCGATTTTGTATTTTGCTTTTTTTTTCTTGCTCCTCGTATTCTTCTCCCCTGTTTCTTCACATCAGCTTTTTCACACTTCTCTTACTCCTCGTAGTGGCATACTGTTGATCCTCCTCTGATTTTCGCCCCTTGTGTTCTCCTCGTTTTTGTATTTTGCTTTTTTTTTCTTGCTCCTCGTATTCTTCTCCCCTGTTTCTTCGCCTCGGGTTTTTCACACTTCTCTTACTCCACGTAGTCCCACCCTTTTGATCCTCCTCTGATTTTCGCCCCTTGTGTTCTCCTCGTTTTTGTATTTTGCTTTTTTTTTCTTGCTCCTCGTATTCTTCTCCCCTGTTACTTCGCCTCGGGTTTTTCACACTTTTCTTACTCCACCTAGTGCCACACTTTTGATCCTCCTCTGATTTTCGCCCCTTGTGTTCTCCTCGTTTTTGTATTTTGCTTTTTTTTTCTTGCTCCTCGTATTCTTCTCCCCTGTTTCTTCGCCTCGGGTTTTTCACACTTCTCTTACTCCACCTAGTGGCATACTGTTGATCCTCCTCTGATTTTCGCCCCTTGTGTTCTCCTCGTTTTTGTATTTTGCTTTTTTTTTCTTGCTCCTCGTATTCTTCTCCCCTGTTTCTTCGCCTCGTGTGTTTCCCACTTCTCTTGCTCCTCGTAGTGGCATACTGTTGATCCTCCTCTGATTTTCGCCCCTTGTGTTCTCCTCGTTTTTGTATTTTGCTTTTTTTTTCTTGCTCCTCGTATTCTTCTCCCCTGTTTCTTCGCCTCGGGTTTTTCACACTTCTCTTACTCCACGTAGTGGCATACGGTTGATCCTCCTCTGATTTTCGCCCCTTGTGTTCTCCTCGTTTTTGTATTTTGCTTTTTCTTCTTGCTCCTCGTATTCTTCTCCCCTGTTTCTTCGCCTCGGGTTTTTCACACTTCTCTTACTCCTCGTAGTGGCATACTGTTGATCCTCCTCTGATTTTCGCCCCTTGTGTTCTCCTCGTTTTTGTATTTTGCTTTTTTTTTCTTTCTCCTCGTATTCTTCTCCCCTGTTTCTTCACCTCGGGTTTTTCACATCTCTTACTCCACGTAGTGCCTCACTTTGGATCCTCCTCTGATTTTCACCCCTTGTGTTCTCCTCGTTTTTGTATTTTGCTTTTTTTTTCTTGCTCTTCGTATTCTTCTCCCCTGTTTCTTCGCCTCACGTTTTTCACACTTCTCTTACTCCACGTAGTGCCACACTTTTGATCCTCCTCTGATTTTCGCCCCTTGTGTTCTCCTCGTTTTTGTATTTTGCTTTTTTTTTCTTGCTCCTCGTATTCTTCTCCCCTGTTTCTTTGGCTCGGTTTTTCACACGTCTCTTACTCCACGTAGTGCCACACTTTTGATCCTCCTCTGATTTTCGCCCCTTGTGTTCTCCTCGTTTTTGTATTTTGCTTTTTTTTCTTGCTCCTCGTATTCTTCTCCCCTGTTTCTTCGCCTCGGGTTTGTCACATCTCTTACTCCACTTAGTGCCACAATTTTGATCCTCCTCTGATTTTGCCCCTTGTGTTCTCCTCGTTTTTGTATTTTGCTTTTTTTTTCTTGCTCCTCTTATTCTTCTCCCCTGCTTCTTCGCCTCGGGTTTTTCACACTTCTCTTACTCCACGTAGTGCCACACTTTGGATCCTCCTCTGATTTTCGCCCCTTGTGTTCTCCTCGTTTTTGTATTTTGCTTTTTTTTTCTTGCTCCTCTTATTCTTCTCCCCTGTTTCTTCGCCTCGGGTTTTTCACACTTCTCTTACTCCACGTAGTGGCATACGGTTGATCCTCCTCTGATTTTCGCCCCTTATGTTCTCCTCGTTTTTGTATTTTGCTTTTTCTTCTTGCTCCTCGTATTCTTCTCCCCTGTTTCTTCGCCTCGGGTTTTCACACTTCTCTTGCTCCTCGTAGTGGCATACTGTTGATCCTCCTCTGATTTTCGCCCCTTTTGTTCTCCTCGTTTTTGTATTTTGCTTTTTTTTTCTTGCTCCTCGTATTCTTCTCCCCTGTTTCTTCACATCAGCTTTTTCACACTTCTCTTACTCCTCGTAGTGGCATACTGGTGATCCTCCTCTGATTTTCGCCCCTTGTGTTCTCCTCGTTTTTGTATTTTGCTTTTTTTTTCTTGCTCCTCGTATTCTTCTCCCCTGTTTCTTCGCCTCGAGTTTTTCACACTTCTCTTACTCCACGTAGTGCCACCCTTTTGATCCTCCTCGGATTTTCGCCCCTTGTGTTCTCCTCGTTTTTGTATTTTGCTTTTTTTTCCTGCTCCTCGTATTCTTCTCCCCTGTTTCTTCGCCTCGGGTTTTTCACACTTCTCTTACTCCACGTAGTGGCATACTGTTGATCCTCCTCTGATTTTCGCCCCTTGTGTTCTCCTCGTTTTTGTATTTTGCTTTTCTTACTTGCTCCTCGTATTCTTCTCCCCTGTTTCTTCGCCTCGGGTTTTTCACACTTCTCTTACTCCACCTAGTGCCACACTTTTGATCCTCCTCTGATTTTCGCCCCTTGTGTTCTCCTCGTTTTTGTATTTTGCTTTTTTTTTCTTGCTCCTCGTATTCTTCTCCCCTGTTTCTTCCCTTCGGGTTTTTCACACTTCTCTTACTCCACGTAGTGCCACAATTTTGATCCTTCTCTGATTTTCGCCCCTTGTGTTCTCCTCGTTTTTGTATTTTGCTTTTTTTTCTTGCTCCTCGTATTCTTCTCCTCTGTTTCTTCACCTCGGGTTTTTCCTTCTTCTCTTGCTCCTCGTAGTGGCATACTGTTGATCCTCCTCTGATTTTCGCCCCTTGTGTTCTCCTCGATTTTGTATTTTGCTTTTTTTTTCTTGCTCCTCGTATTCTTCTCCCCTGTTTCTTCACATCAGCTTTTTCACACTTCTCTTACTCCTCGTAGTGGCATACTGTTGATCCTTCTCTGATTTTCGCCCCTTGTGTTCTCCTCGTTTTTGTATTTTGTTTTTTTTTTCTTGCTCCTCGTATTCTTCTCCCCTGTTACTTCGCCTCGGGTTTTTCCACACTTTTCTTACTCCACCTAGTGCCACATTTTTGATCCTCCTCTGATTTTCGCCCCTTGTGTTCTCCTCGTTTTTGTATTTTGCTTTTTTTTTCTTGCTCCTCGTACTCTTCTCCCCTGTTTCTTCGCCTCGGGTTTTTCACACTTCTCTTACTCCACCTAGTGGCATACTGTTGATCCTCCTCTGATTTTCGCCCCTTGTGTTCTCCTCGTTTTTGTATTTTGCTTTTTTTTTCTTGCTCCTCGTATTCTTCTCCCCTGTTTCTTCGCCTCGTGTGTTTCCCACTTCTCTTACTCCTCGTAGTGGCATACTGGTGATCCTCCTCTGATTTTCGCCCCTTGTGTTCTCCTCGTTTTTGTATTTTGCTTTTTTTTTCTTGCTTCTCGTATTTTTCTCCCCTGTTTCTTCGCGTCGGGTTTTTCACACTTCTCTTACTCCACGTAGTTCCACACTTTTGATCCTCCTCTGATTTTCGCCCCTTGTGTTCTCCTCGTTTTTGTATTTTGCTTTTTTTTTCTTGCTCCTCGTATTCTTCTCCCCTGTTTCTTCGCCTCGAGTTTTTCACACTTCTCTTACTCCACGTAGTGCCACCCTTTTGATCCTCCTCGGATTTTCGCCCCTTGTGTTCTCCTCGTTTTTGTATTTTGCTTTTTTTTCTTGCTCCTCGTATTCTTCTCCCCTGTTTCTTCGCCTCGGGTTTTTCACACTTCTCTTACTCCACCTAGTGCCACACTTTTGATCCTCCTCTGATTTTCGCCCCTTGTGTTCTCCTCGTTTTTGTATTTTGCTTTTATTTTCTTGCTCCTCGTATTCTTCTCCCCTGTTTCTTCCCTTCGGGTTTTTCACACTTCTCTTACTCCACGTAGAACCACAATTTTGATCCTTCTCTGATTTTCGCCCCTTGTGTTCTCCTCGTTTTTGTATTTTGCTTTTTTTTCTTGCTCCTCGTATTCTTCTCCACTGTTTCTTCGCCTCGGGTTTTTCACACTTCTCTTACTCCTCGTAGTGCCACACTTTTGATCCTCCTCTGATTTTCGCCCCTTGTGTTCTCCTCGTTTTTGTATTTTGCTTTTTTTTTCTTGCTCCTCGTATTCTTCTCCCCTGTTTCTTCACCTCGCGTTTTTCACACTTCTCTTACTCCACGTAGTGCCACACTTTTCATCCTCCTCTGATTTTCGCCCCTTGTGTTCTCCTCGTTTTTGTATTTTGCTTTTTTTTTCTTGCTCCTCGTATTCTTCTCCCCTGTTTCTTCGCCTCGGGTTTTCACACTTCTCTTGCTCCTCGTAGTGGCATACTGTTGATCCTCCTCTGATTTTCGCCCCTTTTGTTCTCCTCGTTTTTGTATTTTGCTTTTTTTTTCTTGCTCCTTGTATTCTTCTCCCCTGTTTCTTCGCCTCGGGTTTTCACACTTATCTTGCTCCTCGTAGTGGCATACTGTTGATCCTCCTCTGATTTTCGCCCCTTGTGTTCTCCTCGTTTTTGTATTTTGCTTTTTTTTTCTTGCTCCTCGTATTCTTCTCCCCTGTTTCTTCCCCTCGGGTTTTTCACACTTCTCTTACTCCACGTAGTGGCATACGGTTGATCCTCCTCTGATTTTCGCCCCTTGTGTTCTCCTCGTTTTTGTATTTTGCTTTTTTTTTCTTGCTCCTCGTATTTTTCTCCCCTGTTTCTTCGCCTCGGGTTTTTCACACTTCTCTTACTCCACGTAGTTCCACACTTTTGATCCTCCTCTGATTTTCGCCCCTTGTGTTCTCCTCGTTTTTGTATTTTGCTTTTTTTTTCTTGCTCCTCGTATTCTTCTCCCCTGTTTCTTCACCTCGGGTTTTTCACACTTCTCTTACTCCACGTAGTGCCACCCTTTTGATCCTCCTCTGATTTTCGCCCCTTGTGTTCTCCTCGTTTTTGTATTTTGCTTTTTTTTCTTGCTCCTCGTATTCTTCTCCCCTGTTTCTTCACCTCGGGTTTTTCACACTTCTCTTACTCCACGTAGTGCCACACTTTTGATCCTCCTCGGATTTTCGCCACTTGTGTTCTCCTCGTTTTTGTATTTTGCTTTTTTTTTCTTGCTCCTCGTATTCTTCTCCCCTGTTTCTTCGCCTCGGATTTTTCACAATTCTCTTACTCCACGTAGTGCCACACCTTTGATCCTCCTCTGATTTTCACCCCTTGTGTTCTCCTCGTTTTTGTATTTTGCTTTTTTTTCTTGCTCCTCGTATTCTTCTCCCCTGTTTCTTCGCCTCGGGTTTTTCACACTTCTCTTACTCCACGTAGGGCCACACTTTGGATCCTCCTCTGATTTTCGCCCCTTGTGTTCTCCTCGTTTTTGTATTTTGCTTTTTTTTTCTTGCTCCTCGTATTCTTCTCCCCTGTTTCTTCGCATCGGGTTTTTCACACTTCTCTTACTCCACGTAGTGCCACACTTTTGATCCTCCTCTGATTTTCTCCCCTTGTGTTCTCCTCGTTTTTGTATTTTGCTTTTTTTTTCTTGCTCCTCGTATTCTTCTCCCCTGTTTCTTCACATCAGCTTTTTCACACTTCTGTTACTCCTCGTAGTGGCATACTGTTGATCCTCCTCTGATTTTCGCCCCTTGTGTTCTCCTCGTTTTTGTATTTTGCTTTTTTTTTCTTGCTCCTCGTATTCTTCTCCCCTGTTTCTTCGCCTCGGGTTTTTCACACTTCTCTTACTCCACCTAGTGCCACACTTCAGATCCTCCTCTGATTTTCGCCCCTTGTGTTCTCCTCGTTTTTGTATTTTGCTTTTTTTTTCTTGCTCCTCGTATTCTTCTCCCCTGTTTCTTCGCCTCGGGTTTTTCACACTTCTCTTACTCCACGTAGTGGCATACGGTTGATCCTCCTCTGATTTTCGCCCCTTGTGTTCTCCTCGTTTTTGTATTTTGCTTTTTTTTTCTTGCTCCTCGTATTCTTTTCCCCTGTTTCTTCACATCAGCTTTTTCACACTTCTCTTACTCCTCGTAGGGGCATACTGTTGATCCTCCTCTGATTTTCGCCCCTTGTGTTCTCCTCGTTTTTGTATTTTGCTTTTTTTTTCTTGCTCCTCGTATTTTTCTCCCCTGTTTCTTCGCCTCGGGTTTTTCACACTTCTCTTACTCCACGTAGTTCCACACTTTTGATCCTCCTCTGATTTTCGCCCCTTGTGTTCTCCTCGTTTTTGTATTTTGCTTTTTTTTCTTGCTCCTCGTATTCTTCTCCCCTGTTTCTTCGCCTCGGGTTTTTCACACTTCTCTTACTCCACGTAGTGCCACACTTTTGATCCTCCTCTGATTTTCGCCCCTTGTGTTCTCCTCGTTTTTGTATTTTGCTTTTTTTTTCTTGCTCCTCGTATTCTTCTCCCCTGTTTCTTCGCCTCGGGTTTTTCACACTTCTCTTACTCCACGTAGTGGCATACGGTTGATCCTCCTCTGATTTTCGCCCCTTGTGTTCTCCTCGTTTTTGTATTTTGCTTTTTTTTCTTTCTCCTCGTATTCTTCTCCTCTGTTTCTTCACCTCGTGTTTTTCACACTTCTCTTGCTCCTCGTAGTGGCATACTGTTGATCCTCCTCTGATTTTCGCCCCTTGTGTTCTCCTCGTTTTTGTATTTTGCTTTTTTTTTCTTGCTCCTCGTATTCTTCTCCCCTGTTTCTTCACATCAGCTTTTTCACACTTCTCTTACTCCTCGTAGTGGCATACTGTTGATCCTCCTCTGATTTTCGCCCCTTGTGTTCTCCTCGTTTTTGTATTTTGCTTTTTTTTTCTTGCTCCTCGTATTCTTCTCCCCTGTTTCTTCGCCTCGGGTTTTTCACATCTCTTACTCCACGTAGTGCCACACTTTGGATCCTCCTCTGATTTTCACCCCTTGTGTTCTCCTCGTTTTTGTATTTTGCTTTTTTTTTCTTGCTCTTCGTATTCTTCTCCCCTGTTTCTTCGCCTCGCGTTTTTCACACTTCTCTTACTCCACGTAGTGCCACACTTTTGATCCTCCTCTGATTTTCGCCCCTTGTGTTCTCCTCGTTTTTGTATTTTGCTTTTTTTTTCTTGCTCCTCGTATTCTTCTCCCCTGTTTCTTTGGCTCGGTTTTTCACACTTCTCTTACTCCACGTAGTGCCACACTTTTGATCCTCCTCTGATTTTCGCCCCTTGTGTTCTCCTCGTTTTTGTATTTTGCTTTTTTTTCTTGCTCCTCGTATTCTTCTCCCCTGTTTCTTCGCCTCGGGTTTTTCACACTTCTCTTGCTCCTCGTAGTGGCATACTGTTGATCCTCCTCTGATTTTCGCCACTTGTGTTCTCCTCGTTTTTGTATTTTGCTTTTTTTTTCTTGCTCCTCGTATTCTTCTCCCCTGTTTCTTCACATCAGCTTTTTCACACTTCTCTTACTCCTCGTAGTGGCATACTGTTGATCCTACTCTGATTTTCGCCCCTTGTGTTCTCCTCGTTTTTGTATTTTGCTTGTTTTTTCTTGCTCCTCGTATTCTTCTCCCCTGTTTGTTCACCTCGGGTTTTTCACACTTCTCTTACTCCACCTAGTGGCATACTGTTGATCCTCCTCTGATTTTCGCCCCTTGTGTTCTCCTCGTTTTTGTATTTTGCTTTTTTTTTCTTGCTCCTCGTATTCTTCTCCCCTGTTTCTTCGCCTCGGGTTTTTCACACTTCTCTTACTCCACCTAGTGCCACACTTTTGATCCTCCTCTGATTTTCGCCCCTTGTGTTCTCCTCGTTTTTGTATTTTGCTTTTTTTTTATTGCTCCTCGTAATCTTCTCCCCTGTTTCTTCGCCTCGGTTTTTCACACTTCTCTTACTCCACGTAGTGGCATACTGTTGATCCTCCTCTGATTTTCGCCCCTTGTGTTCTCCTCGTTTTTGTATTTTGCTTTTTTTTCATGCTCCTCGTATTCTTCTCCCCTGTTTCTTCGCCTCGGGTTTTTCACACTTCTCTTGCTCCTCGTAGTGGCATACTGTTGATCCTCCTCTGATTTTCGCCCCTTGTGTTCTCCTCGTTTTTGTATTTTGCTTTTTTTTTCTTGCTCCTCTTATTCTTCTCCCCTGTTTCTTCGCCTCGGGTTTTTCACACTTCTCTTACTCCACGTAGTGGTATATGGTTGATCCTCCTCTGATTTTCGCCCCTTGTGTTCTCCTCGTTTTTGTATTTTGCTTTTTCTTCTTGCTCCTCGTATTCTTCTCCCCTGTTTCTTCGCCTCGGGTTTTTCACACTTCTCTTACTCCTCGTAGTGGCATACTGTTGATCCTCCTCTGATTTTCGCCCCTTGTGTTCTCCTCGTTTTTGTATTTTGCTTTTTTTTTCTTGCTCCTCGTATTCTTCTCCCCTGTTTCTTCACATCAGCTTTTTCACACTTCTCTTACTCCTCGTAGTCGCATACTGGTGATCCTCCTCTGATTTTCGCCCCTTGTGTTCTCCTCGTTTTTGTATTTTGCTTTTTTTTTCTTGCTCCTCGTATTTTTCTTCCCTGTTTCTTCGCCTCGGGTTTTTCACACTTCTCTTACTCCACGTAGTGCCACACTTTTGATCCTCCACTGATTTTCGCCCCTTGTGTTCTCCTCGTTTTTGTATTTTGCTTTTTTTTTCTTGCTCCTCGTATTCTTCTCCCCTGTTTCTTCGCCTCGGGTTTTTCACACTTCTCTTACTCCACGTAGTCCCACACTTTTGATCCTCCTCTGATTTTCGCCCCTTGTGTTCTACTCGTTTTTGTATTTTGCTTTTTTTCTTGCTCCTCGTATTCTTCTCCCCTGTTTCTTCGCCTCGGGTTTTTCACACTTCTCTTATTCCACGTAGTGCCACACTTTTGATCCTCCTCTGATTTTCGCCCCTTGTGTTCTCCTCGTTTTTGTATTTTGCTTTTTTTTTCTTGCTCCTCGTATTCTTCTCCCCTGTTTCTTCGCCTCGGGTTTTTCACACTTCTCTTACTCCACGTAGTGGCATACGGTTGATCCTCCTCTGATTTTCGCCCCTTGTGTTCTCCTCGTTTTTGTATTTTGCTTTTTTTTCTTGCTCCTCGTATTCTTCTCCCCTGTTTCTTCACCTCGTGTTTTTCACACTTCTCTTGCTCCTCGTAGTGTCATACTGTTGATCCTCCTCTGATTTTAGCCCCTTGTGTTCTCCTCGATTTTGTATTTTGCTTTTTTTTTCTTGCTCCTCGTATTCTTCTCCCCTGTTTCTTCACTTCAGCTTTTTCACACTTCTCTTACTCCTCGTAGTGGCATACTGTTGATCCTCCTCTGATTTTCGCCCCTTGTGTTCTCCTCGTTTTTGTATTTTGCTTTTTTTTTCTTGCTCCTCGTATTCTTCTCCCCTGTTTCTTCGCCTCGTGTGTTTCCCACTTCTCTTGCTCCTCGTAGTGGCATACTGTTGATCCTCCTCTGATTTTCGCCCCTTGTGTTCTCCTCGTTTTTGTATTTTGCTTTTTTTTTCTTGCTCCTCGTATTCTTCTCCCCTGTTTCTTCGCCTCGGGTTTTTCACACTTCTCTTACTCCACCTAGTGCCACACTTTTGATCCTCCTCTGATTTTCGCCACTTGTGTTCTCCTCGTTTTTGTATTTTGCTTTTTTTTTATTGCTCCTCGTATTCTTCTCCCCTGTTTCTTCGCCTCGGGTTTTTCACACTTCTCTTACTCCACGTAGTGGCATACTGTTGATCCTCCTCTGATTTTCGCCCCTTGTGTTCTCCTCGTTTTTGTATTTTGCTTTTTTTTCATGCTCCTCGTATTCTTCTCCCCTGTTTCTTCGCCTCGGGTTTTTCACACTTCTCTTGCTCCTCGTAGTGGCATACTGTTGATCCTCCTCTGATTTTCGCCCCTTGTGTTCTCCTCGTTTTTGTATTTTGCTTTTTTTTTCTTGCTCCTCTTATTCTTCTCCCCTGTTTCTTCGCCTCGGGTTTTTCACACTTCTCTTACTCCACGTAGTGGCATACGGTTGATCCTCCTCTGATTTTCGCCCCTTGTGTTCTCCTCGTTTTTGTATTTTGCTTTTTTTTCTTGCTCCTCGTATTCTTCTCCCCTGTTTCTTCGCCTCGGGTTTTTCACACTTCTCTTACTCCTCGTAGTGGCATACTGTTGATCCTCCTCTGATTTTCGTCCCTTGTGTTCTCCTCGTTTTTGTATTTTGCTTTTTTTTCTTGCTCCTCGTATTCTTCTCCCTTGTTTCTTCGCCTCGGGTTTTTCACACTTCTCTTACTCCACGTAGTGCCACACTTTGGATCCTCCTCTGATTTTCGCCCCTTGTGTTCTCCTCGTTTTTGTATTTTGCTTTTTTTTTCTTGCTCCTCGTATTCTTCTCCCCTGTTTCTTCGCCTCGCGTTTTTCACACTTCTCTTACTCCACGTAGTGCCACACTTTTGATCCTCCTCTGATTTTCTCCCCTTGTGTTCTCCTCGTTTTTGTATTTTGCTTTTTTTTTCTTGCTCCTCGTATTCTTCTCCCCTGTTTCTTCACATCAGCTTTTTCACACTTCTGTTACTCCTCGTAGTGGCATACTGTTGATCCTCCTCTGATTTTCGCCCCTTGTGTTCTCCTCGTTTTTGTATTTTGCTTTTTTTCTTGCTCCTCGTATTCTTCTCCCCTGTTTCTTCGCCTCGGGTTTTTCACACTTCTCTTACTCCACGTAGTGCCACACTTTTGATCCTCCTCTGATTTTCGCCCCTTGTGTTCTCCTCGTTTATGTATTTTGCTTTTTTTTTCTTGCTCCTCGTATTCTTCTCCCCTGTTTCTTCGCCTCGGGTTTTTCACACTTCTCTTACTCCACGTAGTGGCATACGGTTGATCCTCCTCTGATTTTCGCCCCTTGTGTTCTCCTCGTTTTTGTATTTTGCTTTTTTTTCTTGCTCCTCGTATTCTTCTCCTCTGTTTCTTCACCTCGTGTTTTTCACACTTCTCTTGCTCCTCGTAGTGGCATACTGTTGATCCTCCTCTGATTTTCGCCCCTTGTGTTCTCCTCGATTTTGTATTTTGCTTTTTTTTTCGTGCTCCTCGTATTCTTCTCCCCTGTTTCTTCACATCAGCTTTTTCACACTTCTCTTACTCCTCGTAGTGGCATACTGTTGATCCTCCTCTGATTTTCGCCCCTTGTGTTCTCCTCGTTTTTGTATTTTGCTTTTTTTTTCTTGCTCCTCGTATTCTTCTCCCCTGTTTCTTCGCCTCGGGTTTTTCACACTTCTCTTACTCCACGTAGTCCCACCCTTTTGATCCTCCTCTGATTTTCGCCCCTTGTGTTCTCCTCGTTTTTGTATTTTGCTGTTTTTTTCTTGCTCCTCGTATTCTTCTCTCCTGTTACTTCGCCTCGGGTTTTTCACACTTTTCTTACTCCACCTAGTGCCACACTTTTGATCATCCTCTGATTTTCGCCCCTTGTGTTCTCCTCGTTTTTGTATTTTGCTTTTTTTTTCTTGCTCCTCGTATTCTTCTCCCCTGTTTCTTCGCCTCGGGTTTTTCACACTTCTCTTACTCCACCTAGTGGCATACTGTTGATCCTCCTCTGATTTTCGCCCCTTGTGTTCTCCTCGTTTTTGTATTTTGCTTTTTTTTTTCTTGCTCGTCTTATTCTTCTCCCCTGTTTCTTCGCCTCGGGTTTTTCACACTTCTCTTACTCCACGTAGTGGCATACGGTTGATCCTCCTCTGATTTTCGCCCCTTGTGTTCTCCTCGTTTTTGTATTTTGCTTTTTCTACTTGCTCCTCGTATTCTTCTCCCCTGTTTCTTCGCCTCGGGTTTTTCACACTTCTCTTACTCCTCGTAGTGGCATACTGTTGATCCTCCTCTGATTTTCGCCCCTTGTGTTCTCCTCGTTTTTGTATTTTGCTTTTTTTTTCTTGCTCCTCGTATTCTTCTCCCCTGTTTCTTCGCCTCGGGTTTTTCACATCTCTTACTCCACGTAGTGCCTCACTTTGGATCCTCCTCTGATTTTCACCCCTTGTGTTCTCCTCGTTTTTGTATTTTGCTTTTTTTTTCTTGCTCTTCGTATTCTTCTCCCCTGTTTCTTCGCCTCACGTTTTTCACACTTCTCTTACTCCACGTAGTGCCACACTTTTGATCCTCCTCTGATTTTCGCCCCTTGTGTTCTCCTCGTTTTTGTATTTTGCTTTTTTTTTCTTCCTCCTCGTATTCTTCTCCCCTGTTTCTTTGGCTCGGTTTTTCACACGTCTCTTACTCCACGTAGTGCCACACTTTTGATCCTCCTCTGATTTTCGCCCCTTGTGTTCTCCTCGTTTTTGTATTTTGCTTTTTTTTCTTGCTCCTCGTATTCTTCTCCCCTGTTTCTTTGCCTCGGGTTTTTCACATCTCTTACTCCACTTAGTGCCACAATTTTGATCCTCCTCTGATTTTGCCCCTTGTGTTCTCCTCGTTTTTGTATTTTGCTTTTTTTTTCTTGCTCCTCTTATTCTTCTCCCCTGCTTCTTCGCCTCGGGTTTTTCACACTTCTCTTACTCCACGTAGTGCCACACTTTGGATCCTCCTCTGATTTTCGCCCCTTGTGTTCTCCTCGTTTTTGTATTTTGCTTTTTTTTTCTTGCTCCTCGTATTCTTCTCCCCTGTTTCTTCGCCTCGTGTGTTTCCCACTTCTCTTGCTCCTCGTAGTGGCATACTGTTGATCCTCCTCTGATTTTCGCCCCTTGTGTTCTCCTCGTTTTTGTATTTTGCTTTTTCTTCTTGCTCCTCGTATTCTTCTCCCCTGTTTCTTCGCCTCGTGTGTTTCCCACTTCTCTTGCTCCTCGTAGTTGCATACTGTTGATCCTCCTCTGATTTTCGCCCCTTGTGTTCTCCTCGTTTTTGTATTTTGCTTTTTTTTTCTTGCTCCTCGTATTCTTCTCCCCTGTTTCTTCGCCTCGGGTTTTTCACACTTCTCTTACTCCACCTAGTGCCACACATCAGATCCTCCTCTGATTTTCGCCCCTTGTATTCTCCTCGTTTTTGTATTTTGCTTTTTTTTTCTTGCTCCTCGTATTCTTCTCCCCTGTTTCTTCCCCTCGGGTTTTTCACACTTCTCTTACTCCACGTAGTGGCAAACGGTTGATCCTCCTCTGATTTTCGCCCCTTGTGTTCTCCTCGTTTTTGTATTTTGCTTTTTTTTCTTGCTCCTCGTATTCTTCTCCTCTGTTTCTTCACCTCGTGTTTTTCACACTTCTCTTGCTCCTCGTAGTGGCATACTGTTGATCCTCCTCTGATTTTCGCCCCTTGTGTTCTCCTCGTTTTTGTATTTTGCTTTTTTTTTATTGCTCCTCGTATTCTTCTCCCCTGTTTCTTCACATCAGCTTTTTCACACTTCTCTTACTCCACGTAGTGGCATACTGTTGATCCTCCTCTGATTTTCGCCCCTTGTGTTCTCCTCGTTTTTGTATTTTGCTTTTTTTTCTTGCTCCTCGTATTCTTCTCCCCTGTTTCTTCGCCTCGGGTTTTCACACTTCTCTTGCTCCTCGTAGTTCCACACTTTTGATCCTCCTCTGATTTTCGCCCCTTGTGTTCTCCTCGTTTTTGTATTTTGCTTTTTTTTTCTTGCTCCTCGTATTCTTCTCCCCTGTTTCTTTGCCTCGGGTTTTTCACACTTCTCTTACTCCACGTAGTGCCACGATTTTGATCCTCCTCTGATTTTCGCCCCTTGTGTTCTCCTCGTTTTTGTATTTTGCTTTTTTTTTCTTGCTCCTCGTATTCTTCTCCCCTGTTTCTTCCCCTCGGGTTTTTCACACTTCTCTTACTCCACGTAGTGGCATACGGTTGATCCTCCTCTGATTTTCGCCCCTTGTGTTCTCCTCGTTTTTGTATTTTGCTTTTTTTTCTTGCTCCTCGTATTCTTCTCCTCTGTTTCTTCACCTCGTGTTTTTCACACTTCTCTTGCTCCTCGTAGTGGCATACTGTTGATCCTCCTCTGATTTTCGCCCCTTGTGTTCTCCTCGTTTTTGTATTTTGCTTTTTTTTTATTGCTCCTCGTATTCTTCTCCCCTGTTTCTTCACATCAGCTTTTTCACACTTCTCTTACTCCACGTAGTGGCATACTGTTGATCCTCCTCTGATTTTCGCCCCTTGTGTTCTCCTCGTTTTTGTATTTTGCTTTTTTTTCTTGCTCCTCGTATTCTTCTCCCCTGTTTCTTCGCCTCGGGTTTTCACACTTCTCTTGCTCCTCGTAGTGGCATACTGTTGATCCTCCTCTGATTTTCGCCCCTTTTGTTCTCCTCGGTTTTGTATTTTGCTTTTTTTTTCTTGCTCCTCGTATTCTTCTCCCCTGTTTCTTCGCCTCGGGTTTTTCACACTTCTCTTACTCCACCTAGTGGCATACTGTTGATCCTCCTCTGATTTTCGCCCCTTGTGTTCTCCTCGTTTTTGTATTTTGCTTTTTTTTTCTTGCTCCTCGTATTCTTCTCCCCTGTTTCTTCACCTCAGCTTTTTCACACTTCTCTTACTCCTCGTAGTGGCATACTGGTGATCCTCCTCTGATTTTCGCCCCTTGTGTTCTCCTCGTTTTTGTATTTTGCTTTTTTTTTCTTGCTCCTCGTATTCTTCTCCCCTGTTTCTTCGCCTCGGGTTTTTCACACTTCTCTTACTCCACGTAGTTCCACACTTTTGATCCTCCTCTGATTTTCGCCCCTTGTGTTCTCCTCGTTTTTGTATTTTGCTTTTTTTTTCTTGCTCCTCGTATTCTTCTCCCCTGTTTCTTTGCCTCGGGTTTTTCACACTTCTCTTACTCCACGTAGTGCCACCATTTTGATCCTCCTATGATTTTCGCCCCTTGTGTTCTCCTCGTTTTTGTATTTTGCTTTTTTTTCTTGCTCCTCGTATTCTTCTCCCCTGTTTCTTCGCCTCGGGTTTTTCACACTTCTCTTACTCCACCTAGTGCCACACTTTTGATCCTCCTCTGATTTTCGCCCCTTGTGTTCTCCTCGTTTTTGTATTTTGCTTTTTTTTTCTTGCTCCTCGTATTCTTCTCCCCTGTTTCTTCGCCTCGGGTTTTTCACACTTCTCTTGCTCCTCGTAGTGGCATACTGTTGATCCTCCTCTGATTTTCGCCCCTTGTGTTCTCCTCGTTTTTGTATTTTGCTTTTTTTTCATGCTCCTCGTATTCTTCTCCCCTGTTTCTTCGCCTCGGGTTTTTCACACTTCTCTTGCTCCTCGTAGTGGCATACTGTTGATCCTCCTCTGATTTTCGCCCCTTGTGTTCTCCTCGTTTTTGTATTTTGCTTTTTTTTTTCTTGCTCCTCGTATTCTTCTCCCCTGTTTCTTCGCCTCGGGTTTTTCACACTTCTCTTACTCCACGTAGTGGCATACGGTTGATCCTCCTCTGATTTTCGCCCCTTGTGTTCTCCTCGTTTTTGTATTTTGCTTTTTTTTTCTTGCTCCTCGTATTCTTCTCCTCTGTTTCTTCACCTCGTGTTTTTCACACTTCTCTTGCTCCTCGTAGTGGCATACTGTTGATCCTCCTCTGATTTTCGCCCCTTGTGTTCTCCTCGTTTTTGTATTTTGCTTTTTTTTTCTTGCTCCTCGTATTCTTCTCCCCTGTTTCTTCACATCAGCTTTTTCACACTTCTCTTACTCCTCGTAGTGGCATACTGTTGATCCTCCTCTGATTTTCGCCCCTTGTGTTCTCCTCGTTTTTGTATTTTGCTTTTTTTTTCTTGCTCCTCGTATTCTTCTCCCCTGTTTCTTCGCCTCGGGTTTTTCACATCTCTTACTCCACGTAGTGCCACACTTTGGATCCTCCTCTGATTTTCGCCCCTTGTGTTCTCCTCGTTTTTGTATTTTGCTTTTTTTTTCTTGCTCCTCATATTCTTCTCCCCTGTTTCTTCGCCTCGGGTTTTTCACACTTCTCTTACTCCACGTAGTGCCACACTTTTGATCCTCCTCTGATTTTCGCCCCTTGTGTTCTCCTCGTTTTTGTATTTTGCTTTTTTTTTCTTGCTCCTCGTATTCTTCTCCCCTGTTTCTTTGGCTCGGGTTTTTCATCCTTCTCTTACTCCACGTAGTGCCACACTTTTGATCCTCCTCTGATTTTCGCCCCTTGTGTTCTCCTCGTTTTTGTATTTTGCTTTTTTTTCTTGCTCCTCGTATTCTTCTCCCCTGTTTCTTCGCCTCGGGTTTTTCACACTTCTCTTGCTCCTCGTAGTGCCACACTTTTGATCCTCCTCTGATTTTCGCCCCTTGTGTTCTCCTCGTTTTTGTATTTTGCTTTTTTTTCTTGCTCCTCGTATTCTTCTCCTCTGTTTCTTCACCTCGGGTTTTTCCTTCTTCTCTTGCTCCTCGTAGTGGCATACTGTTGATCCTCCTCTGATTTCGCCCCTTGTGTTCTCCTCGTTTTTGTATTTTGCTTTTTTTTTCTTGGTCCTCCTATTCTTCTCCCCTGTTTCTTCACATCAGCTTTTTCACACTTCTCTTACTCCTCGTAGTGGCATACTGTTGATCCTTCTCTGATTTTCGCCCCTTGTGTTCTCCTCGTTTTTGTATTTTGTTTTTTTTTTCTTGCTCCTCGTATTCTTCTCCCCTGTTACTTCGCCTCGGGTTTTTCCACACTTTTCTTACTCCTCCTAGTGCCACATTTTTGATCCTCCTCTGATTTTCGCCCCTTGTGTTCTCCTCGTTTTTGTATTTTGCTTTTTTTTTCTTGCTCCTCGTACTCTTCTCCCCTGTTTCTTCGCCTCGGGTTTTTCACACTTCTCTTACTCCACCTAGTGGCATACTGTTGATCCTCCTCTGATTTTCGCCCCTTGTGTTCTCCTCGTTTTTGTATTTTGCTTTTTTTTTCTTGCTCCTCGTATTCTTCTCCCCTGTTTCTTCGCCTCGTGTGTTTCCCACTTCTCTTGCTCCTCGTAGTGGCATACTGGTGATCCTCCTCTGATTTTCTCCCCTTGTGTTCTCCTCGTTTTTGTATTTTGCTTTTTTTTTCTTGCTTCTCGTATTTTTCTCCCCTGTTTCTTCGCGTCGGGTTTTTCACACTTCTCTTACTCCACGTAGTTCCACACTTTTGATCCTCCTCTGATTTTCGCCCCTTGTGTTCTCCTCGTTTCTGTATTTTGCTTTTTTTTTCTTGCTCCTCGTATTCTTCTCCCCTGTTTCTTCGCCTCGAGTTTTTCACACTTCTCTTACTCCACGTAGTGCCACCCTTTTGATCCTCCTCGGATTTTCGCCCCTTGTGTTCTCCTCGTTTTTGTATTTTGCTTTTTTTTCTTGCTCCTCGTATTCTTCTCCCCTGTTTCTTCGCCTCGGGTTTTTCACACTTCTCTTACTCCACCTAGTGCCACACTTTTGATCCTCCTCTGATTTTCGCCCCTTGTGTTCTCCTCGTTTTTGTATTTTGCTTTTATTTTCTTGCTCCTCGTATTCTTCTCCCCTGTTTCTTCCCTTCGGGTTTTTCACACTTCTCTTACTCCACGTAGAACCACAATTTTGATCCTTCTCTGATTTTCGCCCCTTGTGTTCTCCTCGTTTTTGTATTTTGCTTTTTTTTCTTGCTCCTCGTATTCTTCTCCACTGTTTCTTCGCCTCGGGTTTTTCACACTTCTCTTACTCCACGTCGTGCCACACTTTTGATCCTCCTCTGATTTTCGCCCCTTGTGTTCTCCTCGTTTTTGTATTTTGCTTTTTTTTTCTTGCTCCTCGTATTCTTCTCCCCTGTTTCTTCGCCTCGCGTTTTTCACACTTCTCTTACTCCACGTAGTGCCACACTTTTCATCCTCCTCTGATTTTCGCCCCTTGTGTTCTCCTCGTTTTTGTATTTTGCTTTTTTTTTCTTGCTCCTCGTATTCTTCTCCCCTGTTTCTTCGCCTCGGGTTTTTCACACTTCTCTTACTACACGTAGTGCCACACTTTTGATCCTCCTCTGATTTTCGCCCCTTGTGTTCTCCTCGTTTTTGTATTTTGCTTTTTTTTTCTTGCTCCTCGTATTCTTCTCCCCTGTTTCTTTGCCTCGGGTTTATAACACTTCTCTTACTCCACGTAGTGGCATACTGTTGATCCTCCTCTGATTTTCGCCCCTTGTGTTCTCCTCGTTTTTGTATTTTGCTTTTTTTTCTTGCTCCTCGTATTCTTCTCCCCTGTTTCTTCGCCTCGGGTTTTCACACTTCTCTTGCTCCTCGTAGTGGCATACTGTTGATCCTCCTCTGATTTTCGCCCCTTTTGTTCTCCTCGTTTTTGTATTTTGCTTTTTTTTTCTTGCTCCTTGTATTCTTCTCCCCTGTTTCTTCGCCTCGGGTTTTCACACTTATCTTGCTCCTCGTAGTGGCATACTGTTGATCCTCCTCTGATTTTCGCCCCTTGTGTTCTCCTCGTTTTTGTATTTTGCTTTTTTTTTCTTGCTCCTCTTATTCTTCTCCCCTGTTTCTTCGCCTCGGGTTTTTCACACTTCTCTTACTCCACGTAGTGGCATACGGTTGATCCTCCTCTGATTTTCGCCCCTTGTGTTCTCCTCGTTTTTGTATTTTGCTTTTTTTTTCTTGCTCCTCGTATTTTTCTCCCCTGTTTCTTCGCCTCGGGTTTTTCACACTTCTCTTACTCCACGTAGTTCCACACTTTTGATCCTCCTCTGATTTTCGCCCCTTGTGTTCTCCTCGTTTTTGTATTTTGCTTTTTTTTTCTTGCTCCTCGTATTCTTCTCCCCTGTTTCTTCACCTCGGGTTTTTCACACTTCTCTTACTCCACGTAGTGCCACCCTTTTGATCCTCCTCTGATTTTCGCCCCTTGTGTTCTCCTCGTTTTTGTATTTTGCTTTTTTTTCTTGCTCCTCGTATTCTTCTCCCCTGTTTCTTCACCTCGGGTTTTTCACACTTCTCTTACTCCACGTAGTGCCACACTTTTGATCCTCCTCGGATTTTCGCCACTTGTGTTCTCCTCGTTTTTGTATTTTGCTTTTTTTTTCTTGCTCCTCGTATTCTTCTCCCCTGTTTCTTCGCCTCGGATTTTTCACAATTCTCTTACTCCACGTAGTGCCACACCTTTGATCCTCCTCTGATTTTCACCCCTTGTGTTCTCCTCGTTTTTGTATTTTGCTTTTTTTTCTTGCTCCTCGTATTCTTCTCCCCTGTTTCTTCGCCTCGGGTTTTTCACACTTCTCTTACTCCACGTAGGGCCACACTTTGGATCCTCCTCTGATTTTCGCCCCTTGTGTTCTCCTCGTTTTTGTATTTTGCTTTTTTTTTCTTGCTCCTCGTATTCTTCTCCCCTGTTTCTTCGCCTCGGGTTTTTCACACTTCTCTTACTCCACGTAGTGCCACACTTTTGATCCTCCTCTGATTTTCTCCCCTTGTGTTCTCCTCGTTTTTGTATTTTGCTTTTTTTTTCTTGCTCCTCGTATTCTTCTCCCCTGTTTCTTCACATCAGCTTTTTCACACTTCTGTTACTCCTCGTAGTGGCATACTGTTGATCCTCCTCTGATTTTCGCCCCTTGTGTTCTCCTCGTTTTTGTATTTTGCTTTTTTTTTCTTGCTCCTCGTATTCTTCTCCCCTGTTTCTTCGCCTCGGGTTTTTCACACTTCTCTTACTCCACCTAGTGCCACACTTCAGATCCTCCTCTGATTTTCGCCCCTTGTGTTCTCCTCGTTTTTGTATTTTGCTTTTTTTTTCTTGCTCCTCGTATTCTTCTCCCCTGTTTCTTCGCCTCGGGTTTTTCACACTTCTCTTACTCCACGTAGTGGCATACGGTTGATCCTCCTCTGATTTTCTCCCCTTGTGTTCTCCTCGTTTTTGTATTTTGCTTTTTTTTTCTTGCTCCTCGTATTCTTTTCCCCTGTTTCTTCACATCAGCTTTTTCACACTTCTCTTACTCCTCGTAGGGGCATACTGTTGATCCTCCTCTGATTTTCGCCCCTTGTGTTCTCCTCGTTTTTGTATTTTGCTTTTTTTTTCTTGCTCCTCGTATTTTTCTCCCCTGTTTCTTCGCCTCGGGTTTTTCACACTTCTCTTACTCCACGTAGTTCCACACTTTTGATCCTCCTCTGATTTTCGCCCCTTGTGTTCTCCTCGTTTTTGTATTTTGCTTTTTTTTCTTGCTCCTCGTATTCTTCTCCCCTGTTTCTTCGCCTCGGGTTTTTCACACTTCTCTTACTCCACGTAGTGCCACACTTTTGATCCTCCTCTGATTTTCGCCCCTTGTGTTCTCCTCCTTTTTGTATTTTGCTTTTTTTTTCTTGCTCCTCGTATTCTTCTCCCCTGTTTCTTCGCCTCGGGTTTTTCACACTTCTCTTACTCCACGTAGTGGCATACGGTTGATCCTCCTCTGATTTTCGCCCCTTGTGTTCTCCTCGTTTTTGTATTTTGCTTTTTTTTCTTTCTCCTCGTATTCTTCTCCTCTGTTTCTTCACCTCGTGTTTTTCACACTTCTCTTGCTCCTCGTAGTGGCATACTGTTGATCCTCCTCTGATTTTCGCCCCTTGTGTTCTCCTCATTTTTGTATTTTGCTTTTTTTTTCTTGCTCCTCGTATTCTTCTCCCCTGTTTCTTCACATCAGCTTTTTCACACTTCTCTTACTCCTCGTAGTGGCATACTGTTGATCCTCCTCTGATTTTCGCCCCTTGTGTTCTCCTCGTTTTTGTATTTTGCTTTTTTTTTCTTGCTCCTCGTATTCTTCTCCCCTGTTTCTTCGCCTCGGGTTTTTCACATCTCTTACTCCACGTAGTGCCACACTTTGGATCCTCCTCTGATTTTCACCCCTTGTGTTCTCCTCGTTTTTGTATTTTGCTTTTTTTTTCTTGCTCTTCGTATTCTTCTCCCCTGTTTCTTCGCCTCGCGTTTTTCACACTTCTCTTACTCCACGTAGTGCCACACTTTTGATCCTCCTCTGATTTTCGCCCCTTGTGTTCTCCTCGTTTTTGTATTTTGCTTTTTTTTTCTTGCTCCTCGTATTCTTCTCCCCTGTTTCTTTGGCTCGGTTTTTCACACTTCTCTTACTCCACGTAGTGCCACACTTTTGATCCTCCTCTGATTTTCGCCCCTTGTGTTCTCCTCGTTTTTGTATTTTGCTTTTTTTTCTTGCTCCTCGTATTCTTCTCCCCTGTTTCTTCGCCTCGGGTTTTTCACACTTCTCTTGCTCCTCGTAGTGGCATACTGTTGATCCTCCTCTGATTTTCGCCACTTGTGTTCTCCTCGTTTTTGTATTTTGCTTTTTTTTTCTTGCTCCTCGTATTCTTCTCCCCTGTTTCTTCACATCAGCTTTTTCACACTTCTCTTACTCCTCGTAGTGGCATACTGTTGATCCTACTCTGATTTTCGCCCCTTGTGTTCTCCTCGTTTTTGTATTTTGCTTGTTTTTTCTTGCTCCTCGTATTCTTCTCCCCTGTTTGTTCACCTCGGGTTTTTCACACTTCTCTTACTCCACCTAGTGGCATACTGTTGATCCTCCTCTGATTTTCGCCCCTTGTGTTCTCCTCGTTTTTGTATTTTGCTTTTTTTTTCTTGCTCCTCGTATTCTTCTCCCCTGTTTCTTCGCCTCGGGTTTTTCACACTTCTCTTACTCCACCTAGTGCCACACTTTTGATCCTCCTCTGATTTTCGCCCCTTGTGTTCTCCTCGTTTTTGTATTTTGCTTTTTTTTTATTGCTCCTCGTAATCTTCTCCCCTGTTTCTTCGCCTCGGTTTTTCACACTTCTCTTACTCCACGTAGTGGCATACTGTTGATCCTCCTCTGATTTTCGCCCCTTGTGTTCTCCTCGTTTTTGTATTTTGCTTTTTTTTCATGCTCCTCGTATTCTTCTCCCCTGTTTCTTCGCCTCGGGTTTTTCACACTTCTCTTGCTCCTCGTAGTGGCATACTGTTGATCCTCCTCTGATTTTCGCCCCTTGTGTTCTCCTCGTTTTTGTATTTTGCTTTTTTTTTATTGCTCCTCGTATTCTTCTCCCCTGTTTCTTCGCCTCGGGTTTTTCACACTTCTCTTACTCCTCGTAGTGGTATATGGTTGATCCTCCTCTGATTTTCGCCCCTTGTGTTCTCCTCGTTTTTGTATTTTGCTTTTTTTTCTTGCTCCTCGTATTCTTCTCCCCTGTTTCTTCGCCTCGGGTTTTTCACACTTCTCTTACTCCTCGTAGTGGCATACTGTTGATCCTCCTCTGATTTTCGCCCCTTGTGTTCTCCTCGTTTTTGTATTTTGCTTTTTTTTTCTTGCTCCTCGTATTCTTCTCCCCTGTTTCTTCACATCAGCTTTTTCACACTTCTCTTACTCCTCGTAGTGGCATACTGTTGATCCTCCTCTGATTTTCGCCCCTTGTGTTCTCCTCGTTTTTGTATTTTGCTTTTTTTTTCTTGCTCCTCGTATTTTTCTTCCCTGTTTCTTCGCCTCGGGTTTTTCACACTTCTCTTACTCCACGTAGTGCCACACTTTTGATCCTCCACTGATTTTCGCCCCTTGTGTTCTCCTCGTTTATGTATTTTGCTTTTTTTTTCTTGCTCCTCGTATTCTTCTCCCCTGTTTCTTCGCCTCGGGTTTTTCACACTTCTCTTACTCCACGTAGTCCCACCCTTTTGATCCTCCTCTGATTTTCGCCCCTTGTGTTCTACTCGTTTTTGTATTTTGCTTTTTTTCTTGCTCCTCGTATTCTTCTCCCCTGTTTCTTCGCCTCGGGTTTTTCACACTTCTCTTATTCCACGTAGTGCCACACTTTTGATCCTCCTCTGATTTTCGCCCCTTGTGTTCTCCTCGTTTTTGTATTTTGCTTTTTTTTTCTTGCTCCTCGTATTCTTCTCCCCTGTTTCTTCGCCTCGGGTTTTTCACACTTCTCTTACTCCACGTAGTGGCATACGGTTGATCCTCCTCTGATTTTCGCCCCTTGTGTTCTCCTCGTTTTTGTATTTTGCTTTTTTTTCTTGCTCCTCGTATTCTTCTCCCCTGTTTCTTCACCTCGTGTTTTTCACACTTCTCTTGCTCCTCGTAGTGGCATACTGTTGATCCTCCTCTGATTTTAGCCCCTTGTGTTCTCCTCGATTTTGTATTTTGCTTTTTTTTTCTTGCTCCTCGTATTCTTCTCCCCTGTTTCTTCACTTCAGCTTTTTCACACTTCTCTTACTCCTCGTAGTGGCATACTGTTGATCCTCCTCTGATTTTCGCCCCTTGTGTTCTCCTCGTTTTTGTATTTTGCTTTTTTTTTCTTGCTCCTCGTATTCTTCTCCCCTGTTTCTTCGCCTCGTGTGTTTCCCACTTCTCTTGCTCCTCGTAGTGGCATACTGTTGATCCTCCTCTGATTTTCGCCCCTTGTGTTCTCCTCGTTTTTGTATTTTGCTTTTTTTTTCTTGCTCCTCGTATTCTTCTCCCCTGTTTCTTCGCCTCGGGTTTTTCACACTTCTCTTACTCCACCTAGTGCCACACTTTTGATCCTCCTCTGATTTTCGCCACTTGTGTTCTCCTCGTTTTTGTATTTTGCTTTTTTTTTATTGCTCCTCGTATTCTTCTCCCCTGTTTCTTCGCCTCGGGTTTTTCACACTTCTCTTACTCCACGTAGTGGCATACTGTTGATCCTCCTCTGATTTTCGCCCCTTGTGTTCTCCTCGTTTTTGTATTTTGCTTTTTTTTCATGCTCCTCGTATTCTTCTCCCCTGTTTCTTCGCCTCGGGTTTTTCACACTTCTCTTGCTCCTCGTAGTGGCATACTGTTGATCCTCCTCTGATTTTCGCCCCTTGTGTTCTCCTCGTTTTTGTATTTTGCTTTTTTTTTCTTGCTCCTCTTATTCTTCTCCCCTGTTTCTTCGCCTCGGGTTTTTCACACTTCTCTTACTCCACGTAGTGGCATACGGTTGATCCTCCGCTGATTTTCGCCCCTTGTGTTCTCCTCGTTTTTGTATTTTGCTTTTTCTTCTTGCTCCTCGTATTCTTCTCCCCTGTTTCTTCGCCTCGGGTTTTTCACACTTCTCTTACTCCTCGTAGTGGCATACTGTTGATCCTCCTCTGATTTTCGTCCCTTGTGTTCTCCTCGTTTTTGTATTTTGCTTTTTTTTCTTGCTCCTCGTATTCTTCTCCCTTGTTTCTTCGCCTCGGGTTTTTCACACTTCTCTTACTCCACGTAGTGCCACACTTTGGATCCTCCTCTGATTTTCGCCCCTTGTGTTCTCCTCTTTTTTGTATTTTGCTTTTTTTTTCTTGCTCCTCGTATTCTTCTCCCCTGTTTCTTCGCCTCGCGTTTTTCACACTTCTCTTACTCCACGTAGTGCCACACTTTTGATCCTCCTCTGATTTTCTCCCCTTGTGTTCTCCTCGTTTTTGTATTTTGCTTTTTTTTTCTTGCTCCTCGTATTCTTCTCCCCTGTTTCTTCACATCAGCTTTTTCACACTTCTGTTACTCCTCGTAGTGGCATACTGTTGATCCTCCTCTGATTTTCGCCCCTTGTGTTCTCCTCGTTTTTGTATTTTGCTTTTTTTCTTGCTCCTCGTATTCTTCTCCCCTGTTTCTTCGCCTCGGGTTTTTCACACTTCTCTTACTCCACGTAGTGCCACACTTTTGATCCTCCTCTGATTTTCGCCCCTTGTGTTCTCCTCGTTTATGTATTTTGCTTTTTTTTTCTTGCTCCTCGTATTCTTCTCCCCTGTTTCTTCGCCTGGGGTTTTTCACACTTCTCTTACTCCACGTAGTGGCATACGGTTGATCCTCCTCTGATTTTCGCCCCTTGTGTTCTCCTCGTTTTTGTATTTTGCTTTTTTTTCTTGCTCCTCGTATTCTTCTCCTCTGTTTCTTCACCTCGTGTTTTTCACACTTCTCTTGCTCCTCGTAGTGGCATACTGTTGATCCTCCTCTGATTTTCGCCCCTTGTGTTCTCCTCGATTTTGTATTTTGCTTTTTTTTTCGTGCTCCTCGTATTCTTCTCCCCTGTTTCTTCACATCAGCTTTTTCACACTTCTCTTACTCCTCGTAGTGGCATACTGTTGATCCTCCTCTGATTTTCGCCCCTTGTGTTCTCCTCGTTTTTGTATTTTGCTTTTTTTTTCTTGCTCCTCGTATTCTTCTCCCCTGTTTCTTCGCCTCGCGTTTTTCACACTTCTCTTACTCCACGTAGTCCCACCCTTTTGATCCTCCTCTGATTTTCGCCCCTTGTGTTCTCCTCGTTTTTGTATTTTGCTTTTTTTTTCTTGCTCCTCGTATTCTTCTCTCCTGTTACTTCGCCTCGGGTTTTTCACGCTTTTCTTACTCCACCTAGTGCCACACTTTTGATCATCCTCTGATTTTCGCCCCTTGTGTTCTCCTCGTTTTTGTATTTTGCTTTTTTTTTCTTGCTCCTCGTATTCTTCTCCCCTGTTTCTTCGCCTCGGGTTTTTCACACTTCTCTTACTCCACCTAGTGGCATACTGTTGATCCTCCTCTGATTTTCGCCCCTTGTGTTCTCCTCGTTTTTGTATTTTGCTTTTTTTTTTCTTGCTCGTCTTATTCTTCTCCCCTGTTTCTTCGCCTCGGGTTTTTCACACTTCTCTTACTCCACGTAGTGGCATACGGTTGATCCTCCTCTGATTTTCGCCCCTTGTGTTCTCCTCGTTTTTGTATTTTGCTTTTTCTTCTTGCTCCTCGTATTCTTCTCCCCTGTTTCTTCGCCTCGGGTTTTTCACACTTCTCTTACTCCTCGTAGTGGCATACTGTTGATCCTCCTCTGATTTTCGCCCCTTGTGTTCTCCTCGTTTTTGTATTTTGCTTTTTTTTTCTTGCTCCTCGTATTCTTCTCCCCTGTTTCTTCGCCTCGGGTTTTTCACATCTCTTACTCCACGTAGTGCCTCACTTTGGATCCTCCTCTGATTTTCACCCCTTGTGTTCTCCTCGTTTTTGTATTTTGCTTTTTTTTTCTTGCTCTTCGTATTCTTCTCCCCTGTTTCTTCGCCTCACGTTTTTCACACTTCTCTTACTCCACGTAGTGCCACACTTTTGATCCTCCTCTGATTTTCGCCCCTTGTGTTCTCCTCGTTTTTGTATTTTGCTTTTTTTTTCTTGCTCCTCGTATTCTTCTCCCCTGTTTCTTTGGCTCGGTTTTTCACACGTCTCTTACTCCACGTAGTGCCACACTTTTGATCCTCCTCTGATTTTCGCCCCTTGTGTTCTCCTCGTTTTTGTATTTTGCTTTTTTTTCTTGCTCCTCGTATTCTTCTCCCCTGTTTCTTTGCCTCGGGTTTTTCACATCTCTTACTCCACTTAGTGCCACAATTTTGATCCTCCTCTGATTTTGCCCCTTGTGTTCTCCTCGTTTTTGTATTTTGCTTTTTTTTTCTTGCTCCTCTTATTCTTCTCCCCTGCTTCTTCGCCTCGGGTTTTTCACACTTCTCTTACTCCACGTAGTGCCACACTTTGGATCCTCCTCTGATTTTCGCCCCTTGTGTTCTCCTCGTTTTTGTATTTTGCTTTTTTTTTCTTGCTCCTCGTATTCTTCTCCCCTGTTTCTTCGCCTCGTGTGTTTCCCACTTCTCTTGCTCCTCGTAGTGGCATACTGTTGATCCTCCTCTGATTTTCGCCCCTTGTGTTCTCCTCGTTTTTGTATTTTGCTTTTTCTTCTTGCTCCTCGTATTCTTCTCCCCTGTTTCTTCGCCTCGTGTGTTTCCCACTTCTCTTGCTCCTCGTAGTTGCATACTGTTGATCCTCCTCTGATTTTCGCCCCTTGTGTTCTCCTCGTTTTTGTATTTTGCTTTTTTTTTCTTGCTCCTCGTATTCTTCTCCCCTGTTTCTTCGCCTCGGGTTTTTCACACTTCTCTTACTCCACCTAGTGCCACACATCAGATCCTCCTCTGATTTTCGCCCCTTGTATTCTCCTCGTTTTTGTATTTTGCTTTTTTTTTCTTGCTCCTCGTATTCTTCTCCCCTGTTTCTTCCCCTCGGGTTTTTCACACTTCTCTTACTCCACGTAGTGGCAAACGGTTGATCCTCCTCTGATTTTCGCCCCTTGTGTTCTCCTCGTTTTTGTATTTTGCTTTTTTTTCTTGCTCCTCGTATTCTTCTCCTCTGTTTCTTCACCTCGTGTTTTTCACACTTCTCTTGCTCCTCGTAGTGGCATACTGTTGATCCTCCTCTGATTTTCGCCCCTTGTGTTCTCCTCGTTTTTGTATTTTGCTTTTTTTTTATTGCTCCTCGTATTCTTCTCCCCTGTTTCTTCACATCAGCTTTTTCACACTTCTCTTACTCCACGTAGTGGCATACTGTTGATCCTCCTCTGATTTTCGCCCCTTGTGTTCTCCTCGTTTTTGTATTTTGCTTTTTTTTTCTTGCTCCTCGTATTCTTCTCCCCTGTTTCTTCGCCTCGGGTTTTCACACTTCTCTTGCTCCTCGTAGTGCCATATTTTTGATCCTCCTCTGATTTTCGCCCCTTTTGTTCTCCTCGTTTTTGTATTTTGCTTTTTTTTTCTTGCTCCTCGTATTCTTCTCCCCTGTTTCTTCGCCTCGGGTTTTTCACACTTCTCTTACTCCACCTAGTGGCATACTGTTGATCCTCCTCTGATTTTCGCCCCTTGTGTTCTCCTCGTTTTTGTATTTTGCTTTTTTTTTCTTGCTCCTCATATTCTTCTCCCCTGTTTCTTCACATCAGCTTTTTCACACTTCTCTTACTCCTCGTAGTGGCATACTGGTGATCCTCCTCTGATTTTCGCCCCTTGTGTTCTCCTCGTTTTTGTATTTTGCTTTTTTTTTCTTGCTCCTCGTATTTTTCTCCCCTGTTTCTTCGCCTCGGGTTTTTCACACTTCTCTTACTCCACGTAGTTCCACACTTTTGATCCTCCTCTGATTTTCGCCCCTTGTGTTCTCCTCGTTTTTGTATTTTGCTTTTTTTTTCTTGCTCCTCGTATTCTTCTCCCCTGTTTCTTTGCCTCGGGTTTTTCACACTTCTCTTACTCCACGTAGTGCCACCATTTTGATCCTCCTCTGATTTTCGCCCCTTGTGTTCTCCTCGTTTTTGTATTTTGCTTTTTTTTTCTTGCTCCTCGTATTCTTCTCCCCTGTTTCTTCCCCTCGGGTTTTTCACACTTCTCTTACTCCACGTAGTGGCATACGGTTGATCCTCCTCTGATTTTCGCCCCTTGTGTTCTCCTCGTTTTTGTATTTTGCTTTTTTTTCTTGCTCCTCGTATTCTTCTCCTCTGTTTCTTCACCTCGTGTTTTTCACACTTCTCTTGCTCCTCGTAGTGGCATACTGTTGATCCTCCTCTGATTTTCGCCCCTTGTGTTCTCCTCGTTTTTGTATTTTGCTTTTTTTTTATTGCTCCTCGTATTCTTCTCCCCTGTTTCTTCACATCAGCTTTTTCACACTTCTCTTACTCCACGTAGTGGCATACTGTTGATCCTCCTCTGATTTTCGCCCCTTGTGTTCTCCTCGTTTTTGTATTTTGCTTTTTTTTCTTGCTCCTCGTATTCTTCTCCCCTGTTTCTTCGCCTCGGGTTTTCACACTTCTCTTGCTCCTCGTAGTGGCATACTGTTGATCCTCCTCTGATTTTCGCCCCTTTTGTTCTCCTCGGTTTTGTATTTTGCTTTTTTTTTCTTGCTCCTCGTATTCTTCTCCCCTGTTTCTTCGCCTCGGGTTTTTCACACTTCTCTTACTCCACCTAGTGGCATACTGTTGATCCTCCTCTGATTTTCGCCCCTTGTGTTCTCCTCGTTTTTGTATTTTGCTTTTTTTTTCTTGCTCCTCGTATTCTTCTCCCCTGTTTCTTCACATCAGCTTTTTCACACTTCTCTTACTCCTCGTAGTGGCATACTGGTGATCCTCCTCTGATTTTCGCCCCTTGTGTTCTCCTCGTTTTTGTATTTTGCTTTTTTTTTCTTGCTCCTCGTATTTTTCTCCCCTGTTTCTTCGCCTCGGGTTTTTCACACTTCTCTTACTCCACGTAGTTCCACACTTTTGATCCTCCTCTGATTTTCGCCCCTTGTGTTCTCCTCGTTTTTGTATTTTGCTTTTTTTTTCTTGCTCCTCGTATTCTTCTCCCCTGTTTCTTTGCCTCGGGTTTTTCACACTTCTCTTACTCCACGTAGTGCCACCATTTTGATCCTCCTATGATTTTCGCCCCTTGTGTTCTCCTCGTTTTTGTATTTTGCTTTTTTTTCTTGCTCCTCGTATTTTTCTCCCCTGTTTCTTCGCCTCGGGTTTTTCACACTTCTCTTACTCCACCTAGTGCCACACTTTTGATCCTCCTCTGATTTTCGCCCCTTGTGTTCTCCTCGTTTTTGTATTTTGCTTTTTTTTTCTTGCTCCTCGTATTCTTCTCCCCTGTTTCTTCGCCTCGGGTTTTTCACACTTCTCTTGCTCCTCGTAGTGGCATACTGTTGATCCTCCTCTGATTTTCGCCCCTTGTGTTCTCCTCGTTTTTGTATTTTGCTTTTTTTTCTTGCTCCTCGTATTCTTCTCCCCTGTTTCTTCGCCTCGGGTTTTTCACACTTCTCTTGCTCCTCGTAGTGGCATACTGTTGATCCTCCTCTGATTTTCGCCCCTTGTGTTCTCCTCGTTTTTGTATTTTGCTTTTTTTTTTCTTGCTCCTCGTATTCTTCTCCCCTGTTTCTTCGCCTCGGGTTTTTCACACTTCTCTTACTCCACGTAGTGGCATACGGTTGATCCTCCTCTGATTTTCGCCCCTTGTGTTCTCCTCGTTTTTGTATTTTGCTTTTTTTTTCTTGCTCCTCGTATTCTTCTCCTCTGTTTCTTCACCTCGTGTTTTTCACACTTCTCTTGCTCCTCGTAGTGGCATACTGTTGATCCTCCTCTGATTTTCGCCCCTTGTGTTCTCCTCGTTTTTGTATTTTGCTTTTTTTTTCTTGCTCCTCGTATTCTTCTCCCCTGTTTCTTCACATCAGCTTTTTCACACTTCTCTTACTCCTCGTAGTGGCATACTGTTGATCCTCCTCTGATTTTTGCCCCTTGTGTTCTCCTCGTTTTTGTATTTTGCTTTTTTTTTCTTGCTCCTCGTATTCTTCTCCCCTGTTTCTTCGCCTCGGGTTTTTCACATCTCTTACTCCACGTAGTGCCACACTTTGGATCCTCCTCTGATTTTCGCCCCTTGTGTTCTCCTCGTTTTTGTATTTTGCTTTTTTTTCCTTGCTCCTCATATTCTTCTCCCCTGTTTCTTCGCCTCGGGTTTTTCACACTTCTCTTACTCCACGTAGTGCCACACTTTTGATCCTCCTCTGATTTTCGCCCCTTGTGTTCTCCTCGTTTTTGTATTTTGCTTTTTTTTTCTTGCTCCTCGTATTCTTCTCCCCTGTTTCTTTGGCTCGGGTTTTTCATCCTTCTCTTACTCCACGTAGTGCCACACTTTTGATCCTCCTCTGATTTTCGCCCCTTGTGTTCTCCTCGTTTTTGTATTTTGCTTTTTTTTCTTGCTCCTCGTATTCTTCTCCCCTGTTTCTTCGCCTCGGGTTTTTCACACTTCTCTTGCTCCTCGTAGTGCCACACTTTTGATCCTCCTCTGATTTTCGCCCCTTGTGTTCTCCTCGTTTTTGTATTTTGCTTTTTTTTCTTGCTCCTCGTATTCTTCTCCTCTGTTTCTTCACCTCGGGTTTTTCCTTCTTCTCTTGCTCCTCGTAGTGGCATACTGTTGATCCTCCTCTGATTTCGCCCCTTGTGTTCTCCTCGTTTTTGTATTTTGCTTTTTTTTTCTTGGTCCTCCTATTCTTCTCCCCTGTTTCTTCACATCAGCTTTTTCACACTTCTCTTACTCCTCGTAGTGGCATACTGTTGATCCTTCTCTGATTTTCGCCCCTTGTGTTCTCCTCGTTTTTGTATTTTGCTTTTTTTTTCTTGCTCCTCGTATTCTTCTCCCCTGTTACTTCGCCTCGGGTTTTTCACACTTTTCTTACTCCACCTAGTGCCACACGTTTGATCCTCCTCTGATTTTCGCCAATTGTGTTCTCCTCGTTTTTGTATTTTGCTTTTTTTTTCTTGCTCCTCGTATTCTTCTCCCCTGTTTCTTCGCCTCGGGTTTTTCACACTTCTCTTACTCCACCTAGTGGCATACTGTTGATCCTCCTCTGATTTTCGCCCCTTGTGTTCTCCTCGTTTTTGTATTTTGCTTTTTTTTCATGCTCCTCGTATTCTTCTCCCCTGTTTCTTCGCCTCGGGTTTTTCACACTTCTCTTGCTCCTCGTAGTGGCATACTGTTGATCCTCCTCTGATTTTCGCCCCTTGTGTTCTCCTCGTTTTTGTATTTTGCTTTTTTTTTCTTGCTCCTCTTATTCTTCTCCCCTGTTTCTTCGCCTCGGGTTTTTCACACTTCTCTTACTCCACGTAGTGGCATACGGTTGATCCTCCTCTGATTTTCGCCCCTTGTGTTCTCCTCTTTTTTGTATTTTGCTTTTTCTTCTTGCTCCTCGTATTCTTCTCCCCTGTTTCTTCGCCTCGGGTTTTTCACACTTCTCTTACTCCTCGTAGTGGCATACTGTTGATCCTCCTCTGATTTTCGTCCCTTGTGTTCTCCTCGTTTTTGTATTTTGCTTTTTTTTCTTGCTCCTCGTATTCTTCTCCCCTGTTTCTTCGCCTCGGGTTTTTCACACTTCTCTTACTCCACGTAGTGCCACACTTTGGATCCTCCTCTGATTTTCGCCCCTTGTGTTCTCCTCGTTTTTGTATTTTGCTTTTTTTTTCTTGCTCCTCGTATTCTTCTCCCCTGTTTCTTCGCCTCGGGTTTTTCACACTTCTCTTACTCCACGTAGTGCCACACTTTTGATCCTCCTCTGATTTTCGCCCCTTGTGTTCTCCTCGTTTTTGTATTTTGCTTTTTTTTTTCTTGCTCCTCGTATTCTTCTCCCCTGTTTCTTTGACTCGGGTTTTTCATCCTTCTCTTACTCCACGTCGTGCCACACTTTTGATCCTCCTCTGATTTTCGCCCCTTGTGTTCTCCTCGTTTTTGTATTTTGCTTTTTTTTCTTGCTCCTCGTATTCTTCTCCCCTGTTTCTTCGCCTCGGGTTTTTCACACTTCTCTTGCTCCTCGTAGTGGCATACCGTTGATCCTCCTCTGATTTTCGCCACTTGTGTTCTCCTCGTTTTTGTATTTTGCTTTTTTTTTCTTGCTCCTCGTATTCTTCTCCCCTGTTTCTTCACATCAGCTTTTTCACACTTCTCTTACTCCTCGTAGTGGCATACTGTTGATCCTACTCTGATTTTCGCCCCTTGTGTTCTCCTCGTTTTTGTATTTTGGTTTTTTTTTCTTGCTCCTCGTATTCTTCTCCCCTGTTTCTTCGCCTCGGGTTTTTCACACTTCTGTTGCTCCTCGTAGTGGCATACTGTTGATCCTCCTCTGATTTTCGCCACTTGTGTTCTCCTCGTTTTTGTATTTTGCTTTTTTTTTCTTGCTCCTCGTATTCTTCTCCCCTGTTTCTTCGCCTCGAGTTTTTCACACTTTTCTTACTCCACGTATTGCCACACTTTTGATCCTCCTCTGATTTTCGCCCCTTGTGTTCTCCTCGTTTTTGTATTTTGCTTTTTTTTTCTTGCTCCTCGTATTCTTCTCCCCTGCTTCTTCGCCTCGGGTTTTTCACACTTCTCTTACTCCTCGTAGTGGCATACGGTTGATCCTCCTCTGATTTTCGCCCCTTGTGTTCTCCTCGTTTTTGTATTTTGCTTTTTTTTCTTGCTCCTCGTATTCTTCTCCTCTGTTTCTTCACCTCGGGTTTTTCCTTCTTCTCTTGCTCCTCGTAGTGGCATACTGTTGATCCTCCTCTGATTTTCGCCCCTTGTGTTCTCCTCGTTTTTGTATTTTGCTTTTTTTTTCTTGGTCCTCCTATTATTCTCCCCTGTTTCTTCACATCAGCTTTTTCACACTTCTCTTACTCCTCGTAGTGGCATACTGTTGATCCTTCTCTGATTTTCGCCCCTTGTGTTCTCCTCGTTTTTGTATTTTGCTTTTTTTTCTTGCTCCTCGTATTCTTCTCCCCTGTTACTTCGCCTCGGGTTTTTCACACTTTTCTTACTCCACCTAGTGCCACACGTTTGATCCTCCTCTGATTTTCGCCCCTTGTGTTCTCCTCATTTTTGTATTTTGCTTTTTTTTTCTTGCTCCTCGTATTCTTCTCCCCTGTTTCTTCGCCTCGGGTTTTTCACACTTCTCTTACTCCACCTAGTGGCATACTGTTGATCCTCCTCTGATTTTCGCCCCTTGTGTTCTCCTCGTTTTTGTATTTTGCTTTTTTTTTCTTGCTCCTCGTATTCTTCTCCCCTGTTTCTTCGCCTCGTGTGTTTCCCACTTCTCTTGCTCCTCGTAGTGGCATACTGTTGATCCTCCTCTGATTTTCGCCCCTTGTGTTCTCCTCGTTTTTGTATTTTGCTTTTTTTTTCTTGCTCCTCGTATTCTTCTCCCCTGTTTCTTTGCCTCGGGTTTTTCACACTTCTCTTACTCCACCTAGTGCCACACTTTTGATCCTCCTCTGATTTTCGCCACTTGTGTTCTCCTCGTTTTTGTATTTTGCTTTTTTTTTCTTGCTCCTCGTATTCTTCTCCCCTGTTTCTTCGCCTCGGGTTTTTCACACTTCTCTTACTCCACGTAGTGGCATACTGTTGATCCTCCTCTGATTTTCGCCCCTTGTGTTCTCCTCGTTTTTGTATTTTGCTTTTTTTTCATGCTCCTCGTATTCTTCTCCCCTGTTTCTTCGCCTCGGGTTTTTCACACTTCTCTTGCTCCTCGTAGTGGCATACTGTTGATCCTCCTCTGATTTTCGCCCCTTGTGTTCTCCTCGTTTTTGTATTTTGCTTTTTTTTTCTTGCTCCTCTTATTCTTCTCCCCTGTTTCTTCGCCTCGGGTTTTTCACACTTCTCTTACTCCACGTAGTGGCATACGGTTGATCCTCCTCTGATTTTCGCCCCTTGTGTTCTCCTCGTTTTTGTATTTTGCTTTTTCTTCTTGCTCCTCGTATTCTTCTCCCCTGTTTCTTCACCTCGGGTTTTTCACACTTCTCTTACTCCTCGTAGTGGCATACTGTTGATCCTCCTCTGATTTTCGCCCCTTGTGTTCTCCTCGTTTTTGTATTTTGCTTTTTTTTCTTGCTCCTCGTATTCTTCTCCTCTGTTTCTTCACCTCGTGTTTTTCACACTTCTCTTGCTCCTCGTAGTGGCATACTGTTGATCCTCCTCTGATTTTCGCCCCTTGTGTTCTCCTCGTTTTTGTATTTTGCTTTTTTTTTCTTGCTCCTCGTATTCTTCTCCCCTGTTTCTTCACATCAGCTTTTTCACACTTCTCTTACTCCTCGTAGTGGCATACTGTTGATCCTCCTCTGATTTTCGCCCCTTGTGTTCTCCTCGTTTTTGTATTTTGCTTTTTTTTTCTTGCTCCTCGTATTTTTCTCCCCTGTTTCTTCGCCTCGGTTTTTCACACTTCTCTTACTCCACGTAGTCCCACCCTTTTGATCCTCCTCTGATTTTCGCCCCTTGTGTTCTCCTCGTTTTTGTATTTTGCTTTTTTTTTCTTGCTCCTCGTATTCTTCTCCCCTGTTTCTTCGCCTCGGGTTTTTCACACTTCTCTTACTCCACCTAGTGCCACACTTTTGATCCTCCTCTGATTTTCGCCACTTGTGTTCTCCTCGTTTTTGTATTTTGCTTTTTTTTTATTGCTCCTCGTATTCTTCTCCCCTGTTTCTTCACATCAGCTTTTTCACACTTCTGTTACTCCACGTAGTGGCATACTGTTGATCCTCCTCTGATTTTCGCCCCTTGTGTTCTCCTCGTTTTTGTATTTTGCTTTTTTTTCATGCTCCTCGTATTCTTCTCCCCTGTTTCTTCGCCTCGGGTTTTTCACACTTCTCTTGCTCCTCGTAGTGGCATACTGTTGATCCTCCTCTGATTTTCGCCCCTTGTGTTCTCCTCGTTTTTGTATTTTGCTTTTTTTTTCTTGCTCCTCTTATTCTTCTCCCCTGTTTCTTCGCCTCGGGTTTTTCCCACTTCTCTTACTCCACGTAGTGGCATACGGTTGATCCTCCTCTGATTTTCGCCCCTTGTGTTCTCCTCGTTTTTGTATTTTGCTTTTTCTTCTTGCTCCTCGTATTCTTCTCCCCTGTTTCTTCGCCTCGGGTTTTTCACACTTCTCTTACTCCTCGTAGTGGCATACTGTTGATCCTCCTCTGATTTTCGCCCCTTGTGTTCTCCTCGTTTTTGTATTTTGCTTTTTCTTCTTGCTCCTCGTATTCTTCTCCCCTGTTTCTTCGCCTCGGGTTTTTCACACTTCTCTTACTCCACGTAGTGCCACACTTTGGATCCTCCTCTGATTTTCGCCCCTTGTGTTCTCCTCGTTTTTGTATTTTGCTTTTTTTTTCTTGCTCCTCGTATTCTTCTCCCCTGTTTCTTCGCCTCGGGTTTTTCACACTTCTCTTACTCCACGTAGTGCCACACTTTTGATCCTCCTCTGATTTTCTCCCCTTGTGTTTTCCTCGTTTTTGTATTTTGCTTTTTTTTTCTTGCTCCTCGTATTCTTCTCCCCTGTGTCTTCACATCAGCTTTTTCACACTTCTGTTACTCCTCGTAGTGGCATACTGTTGATCCTCCTCTGATTTTCGCCCCTTGTGTTCTCCTCGTTTTTGTATTTTGCTTTTTTTTTCTTGCTCCTCGTATTCTTCTCCCCTGTTTCTTCGCCTCGGGTTTTTCACACTTCTCTTACTCCACCTAGTGCCACAATTCAGATCCTCCTCTGATTTTCGCCCCTTGTGTTCTCCTCGTTTTTGTATTTTGCTTTTTTTTTCTTGCTCCTCTTATTCTTCTCCCCTGTTTCTTCGCCTCGGGTTTTTCACACTTCTCTTACTCCACGTAGTGGCATACGGTTGATCCTCCTCTGATTTTCGCCCCTTGTGTTCTCCTCGTTTTTGTATTTTGCTTTTTTTACTTGCTCCTCGTATTCTTCTCCTCTGTTTCTTCACCTCGTGTTTTTCACACTTCTCTTGCTCCTCGTAGTGGCATACTGTTGATCCTCCTCTGATTTTCGCCCCTTGTGTTCTCCTCGTTTTTGTATTTTGCTTTTTTTTTCTTGCTCCTCGTATTCTTCTCCCCTGTTTCTTCACATCAGCTTTTTCACACTTCTCTTACTCCTCGTAGTGGCATACTGGTGATCCTCCTCTGATTTTCGCCCCTTGTGTTCTCCTCGTTTTTGTATTTTGCTTTTTTTTTCTTGCTCCTCGTATTTTTCTCCCCTGTTTCTTCGCCTCGGGTTTTTCACACTTCTCTTACTCCACGTAGTGCCACACTTTTGATCCTCCACTGATTTTCGCCCCTTGTGTTCTCCTCGTTTTTGTATTTTGCTTTTTTTTTCTTGCTCCTCGTATTCTTCTCCCCTGTTTCTTCGCCTCGGGTTTTTCACACTTCTCTTACTCCACGTAGTCCCACCCTTTTGATCCTCCTCTGATTTTCGCCCCTTGTGTTCTCCTCGTTTATGTATTTTGCTTTTTTTCTTGCTCCTCGTATTCTTCTCCCCTGTTTCTTCGCCTCGGGTTTTTCACACTTCTCTTACTCCACGTAGTGCCACACTTTTGATCCTCCTCTGATTTTCGCCCCTTGTGTTCTCGTTTTTGTATTTTGCTTTTTTTTTCTTGCTCCTCGTATTCTTCTCCCCTGTTTCTTCGCCTCGGGTTTTTCACACTTCTCTTACTCCACGTAGTGGCATACGGTTGATCCTCCTCTGATTTTCGCCCCTTGTGTTCTCCTCGTTTTTGTATTTTGCTTTTTTTTCTTGCTCCTCGTATTCTTCTCCTCTGTTTCTTCACCTCGTGTTTTTCACACTTCTCTTGCTCCTCGTAGTGGCATACTGTTGGTCCTCCTCTGATTTTCGCCCCTTGTGTTCTCCTCGATTTTGTATTTTGCTTTTTTTTTCTTGCTCCTCGTATTCTTCTCCCCTGTTTCTTCACTTCTGCTTTTTCACACTTCTCTTACTCCTCGTAGTGGCATACTGCTGATCCTCCTCTGATTTTTGCCCCTTGTGTTCTCCTCGTTTTTGTATTTTGCTTTTTTTTTCTTGCTCCTCGTATTCTTCTCCCCTGTTTCTTCACATCAGCTTTTTCACACTTCTCTTACTCCACCTAGTGGCATACTGTTGATCCTCCTCTGATTTTCGCCCCTTGTGTTCTCCTCGTTTTTGTATTTTGCTTTTTTTTTCTTGCTCCTCGTATTCTTCTCCCCTGTTTCTTCGCCTCGGGTTTTTCACACTTCTCTTACTCCACCTAGTGCCACACTTTTGATCCTCCTCTGATTTTCGCCACTTGTGTTCTCCTCGTTTTTGTATTTTGCTTTTTTTTTATTGCTCCTCGTATTCTTCTCCCCTGTTTCTTCGCCTCGGGTTTTTCACACTTCTCTTACTCCACTTAGTGGCATACGGTTGATCCTCCTCTGATTTTCGCCCCTTGTGTTCTCCTCGTTTTTGTATTTTGCTTTTTTTTCATGCTCCTCGTATTCTTCTCCCCTGTTTCTTCGCCTCGGGTTTTTCACACTTCTCTTGCTCCTCGTAGTGGCATACTGTTGATCCTCCTCTGATTTTCGCCCCTTGTGTTCTCCTCGTTTTTGTATTTTGCTTTTTTTTTCTTGCTCCTCGTATTCTTCTCCCCTGTTTCTTCGCCTCGGGTTTTTCACACTTCTCTTACTCCACGTAGTGGCATACGGTTGATCCTCCTCTGATTGTCGCCACTTGTGTTCTCCTCGTTTTTGTATTTTGCTTTTTCTTCTTGCTCCTCGTATTCTTCTCCCCTGTTTCTTCGCCTCGGGTTTTTCACACTTCTCTTACTCCTCGGAGTGGCATACTGTTGATCCTCCTCTGATTTTCGTCCCTTGTGTTCTCCTCGTTTTTGTATTTTGCTTTTTTTTCTTGCTCCTCGTATTCTTCTCCCCTGTTTCTTCGCGTCGGGTTTTTCACACTTCTCTTACTCCACGTAGTGCCACACTTTTGATCCTCCTCTGATTTTCGCCCCTTGTGTTCTCCTCGTTTTTGTATTTTGCTTTTTTTTTCTTGCTCCTCGTATTCTTCTCCCCTGTTTCTTCGCCTCGGGTTTTTCACACTTCTCTTACTCCACGTAGTGCCACACTTTTGATCCTCCTCTGATTTTCTCCCCTTGTGTTCTCCTCGTTTTTGTATTTTGCTTTTTTTTTCTTGCTCCTCGTATTCTTCTCCCCTGTTTCTTCACATCAGCTTTTTCACACTTCTGTTACTCCTCGTAGTGGCATACGGTTGATCCTCCTCTGATTTTCGCCCCTTGTGTTCTCCTCGTTTTTGTATTTTGCTTTTTTTCTTGCTCCTCGTATTCTTCTCCCCTGTTTCTTCGCCTCGGGTTTTTCACACTTCTCTTACTCCACGTAGTGCCACACTTTTGATCCTCCTCTGATTTTCGCCCCTTGTGTTCTCCTCGTTTTTGTATTTTGCTTTTTTTTTCTTGCTCCTCGTATTCTTCTCCCCTGTTTCTTCGCCTCGGGTTTTTCACACTTCTCTTACTCCACGTAGTGGCATACGGTTGATCCTCCTCTGATTTTCGCCCCTTGTGTTCTCCTCGTTTTTGTATTTTGCTTTTTTTTCTTGCTCCTCGTATTCTTCTCCTCTGTTTCTTCACCTCGTGTTTTTCACACTTCTCTTGCTCCTCGTAGTGGCATACTGTTGATCCTCCTCTGATTTTCGCCCCTTGTGTTCTCCTCGTTTTTGTATTTTGCTTTTTTTTTCTTGCTCCTCGTATTCTTCTCCCCTGTTTCTTCACATCAGCTTTTTCACACTTCTCTTACTCCTCGTAGTGGCATACTGTTGATCCTCCTCTGATTTTCGCCCCTTGTGTTCTCCTCGTTTTTGTATTTTGCTTTTTTTTTCTTGCTCCTTGTATTCTTCTCCCCTGTTTCTTCGCCTCGGGTTTTTCACACTTCTCTTACTCCACGTAGTCCCACCCTTTTGATCCTCCTCTGATTTTCGCCCCTTGTGTTCTCCTCGTTTTTGTATTTTGCTTTTTTTTTCTTGCTCCTCGTATTCTTCTCCCCTGTTACTTCGCCTCGGGTTTTTCACACTTTTCTTACTCCACCTAGTGCCACACTTTTGATCCTCCTCTGATTTTCGCCCCTTGTGTTCTCCTCGTTTTTGTATTTTGCTTTTTTTTTCTTGCTCCTCGTATTCTTCTCCCCTGTTTCTTCGCCTCGGGTTTTTCACACTTCTCTTACTCCACCTAGTGGCATACTGTTGATCCTCCTCTGATTTTCGCCCCTTGTGTTCTCCTCGTTTTTGTATTTTGCTTTTTTTTTCTTGCTCCTCGTATTCTTCTCCCCTGTTTCTTCGCCTCGGGTTTTTCACACTTCTCTTACTCCACGTAGTGGCATACGGTTGATCCTCCTCTGATTTTCGCCCCTTGTGTTCTCCTCGTTTTTGTATTTTGCTTTTTCTTCTTGCTCCTCGTATTCTTCTCCCCTGTTTCTTCGCCTCGGGTTTTTCACACTTCTCTTACTCCTCGTAGTGGCATACTGTTGATCCTCCTCTGATTTTCGCCCCTTGTGTTCTCCTCGTTTTTGTATTTTGCTTTTTTTTCTTGCTCCTCGTATTCTTCTCCCCTGTTTCTTCGCCTCGGGTTTTTCACACTTCTCTTACTCCACGTAGTGCCACACTTTGGATCCTCCTCTGATTTTCGCCCCTTGTGTTCTCCTCGTTTTTGTATTTTGCTTTTTTTTTCTTGCTCCTCGTATTCTTCTCCCCTGTTTCTTCGCCTCGGGTTTTTCACACTTCTCTTACTCCACGTAGTGCCACACTTTTGATCCTCCTCTGATTTTCTCCCCTTGTGTTTTCCTCGTTTTTGTATTTTGCTTTTTTTTTCTTGCTCCTCGTATTCTTCTCCCCTGTTTCTTCACATCAGCTTTTTCACACTTCTGTTACTCCTCGTAGTGGCATACTGTTGATCCTCCTCTGATTTTCGCCCCTTGTGTTCTCCTCGTTTTTGTATTTTGCTTTTTTTTTCTTGCTCCTCGTATTCTTCTCCCCTGTTTCTTCGCGTCGGGTTTTTCACACTTCTCTTACTCCACCTCGTGGCATACTGTTGATCCTCCTCTGATTTTCGCCCCTTGTGTTCTCCTCGTTTTTGTATTTTGCTTTTTTTTTCTTGCTCCTCGTATTCTTCTCCCCTGTTTCTTCGCCTCGGGTTTTTCACACTTCTCTTACTCCACCTAGTGCCACAATTCAGATCCTCCTCTGATTTTCGCCCCTTGTGTTCTCCTCGTTTTTGTATTTTGCTTTTTTTTTCTTGCTCCTCTTATTCTTCTCCCCTGTTTCTTGGCCTCGGGTTTTTCACACTTCTCTTACTCCACGTAGTGGCATACGGTTGATCCTCCTCTGATTTTCGCCTCTTGTGTTCTCCTCGTTTTTGTATTTTGCTTTTTTTTCTTGCTCCTCGTATTCTTCTCCTCTGTTTCTTCACCTCGTCTTTTTCACACTTCTCTTGCTCCTCGTAGTGGCATACTGTTGATCCTCCTCTGATTTTCGCCCCTTGTGTTCTCCTCGTTTTTGTATTTTGCTTTTTTTTTCTTGCTCCTCGTATTCTTCTCCCCTGTTTCTTCACATCAGCTTTTTCACACTTCTCTTACTCCTCGTAGTGGCATACTGGTGATCCTCCTCTGATTTTCGCCCCTTGTGTTCTCCTCGTTTTTGTATTTTGCTTTTTTTTTCTTGCTCCTCGTATTCTTCTCCCCTGTTTCTTCACCTCGGGTTTTTCACACTTCTCTTACTCCACGTAGTGCCACACTTTTGATCCTCCACTGATTTTCGCCCCTTGTGTTCTCCTCGTTTTTGTATTTTGCTTTTTTTTTCTTGCTCCTCGTATTCTTCTCCCCTGTTTCTTCGCCTCGGGTTTTTCACACTTCTCTTACTCCACGTAGTCCCACCCTTTTGATCCTCCTCTGATTTTCGCCCCTTGTGTTCTCCTCGTTTATGTATTTTGCTTTTTTTCTTGCTCCTCGTATTCTTCTCCCCTGTTTCTTCGCCTCGGGTTTTTCACACTTCTCTTACTCCACGTAGTGCCACACTTTTGATCCTCCTCTGATTTTCGCCCCTTGTGTTCTCCTCGTTTTTGTATTTTGCTTTTTTTTTCTTGCTCCTCGTATTCTTCTCCCCTGTTTCTTCGCCTCGGGTTTTTCACACTTCTCTTACTCCACGTACTGGCATACGGTTGATCCTCCTCTGATTTTCGCCCCTTGTGTTCTCCTCGTTTTTGTATTTTGCTTTTTTTTCTTGCTCCTCGTATTCTTCTCCTCTGTTTCTTCACCTCGTGTTTTTCACACTTCTCTTGCTCCTCGTAGTGGCATACTGTTGATCCTCCTCTGATTTTCGCCCCTTGTGTTCTCCTCGATTTTGTATTTTGCTTTTTTTTTCTTGCTCCTCGTATTCTTCTCCCCTGTTTCTTCACATAAGCTTTTTTACACTTCTCTTACTCCTCGTAGTGGCATACTGTTGATCCTCCTCTGATTTTCGCCCCTTGTGTTCTCCTCGTTTTTGTACTTTGCTTTTTTTTTCTTGCTCCTCGTATTCTTCTCCCCTGTTTCTTCGCCTCGGGTTTTTCTCATCTCTTACTCCACGTAGTGCCACACTTTGGATCCTCCTCTGATTTTCACCCCTTGTGTTCTCCTCGTTTTTGTATTTTGCTTTTTTTTTCTTGCTCTTCGTATTCTTCTCCCCTGTTTCTTCGCCTCGGGTTTTTCACACTTCTCTTACTCCACGGAGTGCCACACTTTTGATCCTCCTCTGATTTTCGCCCCTTGTGTTCTCCTCGTTTTTGTATTTTGCTTTTTTTTTCTTGCTCCTCGTATTCTTCTCCCCTGTTTCTTTGGCTCAGTTTTTCACACGTCTCTTACTCCACGTAGTGCCACACTTTTGATCCTCCTCTGATTTTCGCCCCTTGTGTTCTCCTCGTTTTTGTATTTTGCTTTTTTTTCTTGCTCCTCGTATTCTTCTCCCCTGTTTCTTCGCCTCGGGTTTTTCACACTTCTCTTGCTCCTCGTAGTGGCATACCGTTGATCCTCCTCTGATTTTCGCCACTTGTGTTCTCCTCGTTTTTGTATTTTGCTTTTTTTTTCTTGCTCCTCGTATTCTTCTCCTCTGTTTCTTCACCTCGGGTTTTTCCTTCTTCTCTTGCTCCTCGTAGTGGCATACTGTTGATCCTCCTCTGATTTTCGCCCCTTGTGTTCTCCTCGTTTTTGTATTTTGCTTTTTTTTTCTTGGTCCTCCTATTCTTCTCCCCTGTTTTTCACATCAGCTTTTTCACACTTCTCTTACTCCTCGTAGTGGCATACTGTTGATCCTTCTCTGATTTTCGCCCCTTGTTTTCTCCTCGTTTTTGTATTTTGCTTTTTTTTTCTTGCTCCTCGTATTCTTCTCCCCTGTTTCTTCGCCTCGGGTTTTTCACACTTTTCTTACTCCACCTAGTGCCACACTTTTGATCCTCCTCTGATTTTCGCCCCTTGTGTTCTCCTCGTTTTTGTATTTTGCTTTTTTTTTCTTGCTCCTCGTATTCTTCTCCCCTGTTTCTTTGGCTCGGTTTTTCACACGTCTCTTACTCCACGTAGTGCCACACTTTTGATCCTCCTCTGATTTTCGCCCCTTGTGTTCTCCTCGTTTTTGTATTTTGCTTTTTTTTCTTGCTCCTCGTATTCTTCTCCCCTGTTTCTTCGCCTCGGGTTTTTCACACTTCTCTTGCTCCTCGTAGTGGCATACCGTTGATCCTCCTCTGATTTTCGCCACTTGTGTTCTCCTCGTTTTTGTATTTTGCTTTTTTTTTCTTGCTCCTCGTATTCTTCTCCCCTGTTTCTTCACATCAGCTTTTTCACACTTCTCTTACTCCACCTAGTGCCACAATTTTGATCCTTCTCTGATTTTCGCCCCTTGTGTTCTCCTCGTTTTTGTATTTTGCTTTTTTTTCTTGCTCCTCGTATTCTTCTCCACTGTTTCTTCGCCTCGGGTTTTTCACACTTCTCTTACTCCACCTAGTGCCACACTTTTGATCCTCCTCTGATTTTCGCCCCTTGTGTTCTCCTCGTTTTTGTATTTTGCTTTTTTTTTCTTGCTCCTCGTATTCTTCTCCCCTGTTTCTTCGCCTCGGGTTTTTCACACTTCTCTTACTCCACGTAGTGCCACACTTTTCATCCTCCTCTGATTTTAGCCCCTTGTGTTCTCCTCGTTTTTGTATTTTGCTTTTTTTTCTTGCTCCTCGTATTCTTCTCCCCTGTTTCTTCGCCTCGGGTTTTTCACACTTCTCTTGCTCCTCGTAGTGGCATACTGTTGATCCTCCTCTGATTTCCGCCACTTGTGTTCTCCTCGTTTTTGTATTTTGCATTTTTTTTCTTGCTCCTCGTATTCTTCTCCCCTGTTTCTTCACATCAGCTTTTTCACACTTCTGTTACTCCTCGTAGTGGCATACTGTTGATCCTCCTCTGATTTTCGCCCCTTGTGTTCTCCTCGTTTTTGTATTTTGCTTTTTTTTTCTTGCTCCTCGTATTCTTCTCCCCTGTTTCTTCGCCTCGGGTTTTTCACACTTCTCTTACTCCACCTAGTGCCACAATTCAGATCCTCCTCTGATTTTCGCCCCTTGTGTTCTCCTCGTTTTTGTATTTTGCTTTTTTTTTCTTGCTCCTCTTATTCTTCTCCCCTGTTTCTTGGCCTCGGGTTTTTCACACTTCTCTTACTCCACGTAGTGGCATACGGTTGATCCTCCTCTGATTTTCGCCTCTTGTGTTTTCCTCGTTTTTGTATTTTGCTTTTTTTACTTGCTCCTCGTATTCTTCTCCTCTGTTTCTTCACCTCGTCTTTTTCACACTTCTCTTGCTCCTCGTAGTGGCATACTGTTGATCCTCCTCTGATTTTCGCCCCTTGTGTTCTCCTCGTTTTTGTATTTTGCTTTTTTTTTCTTGCTCCTCGTATTCTTCTCCCCTGTTTCTTCACATCAGCTTTTTCACACTTCTCTTACTCCTCGTAGTGGCATACTGGTGATCCTCCTCTGATTTTCGCCCCTTGTGTTCTCCTCGTTTTTGTATTTTGCTTTTTTTTTCTTGCTCCTCGTATTCTTCTCCCCTGTTTCTTCGCCTCGGGTTTTTCACACTTCTCTTACTCCACGTAGTGCCACACTTTTGATCCTCCACTGATTTTCGCCCCTTGTGTTCTCCTCGTTTTTGTATTTTGCTTTTTTTTTCTTGCTCCTCGTATTCTTCTCCCCTGTTTCTTCGCCTCGGGTTTTTCACACTTCTCTTACTCCACCTAGTGCCACAATTCAGATCCTCCTCTGATTTTCGCCCCTTGTGTTCTCCTCGTTTTTGTATTTTGCTTTTTTTTTCTTGCTCCTCTTATTCTTCTCCCCTGTTTCTTGGCCTCGGGTTTTTCACACTTCTCTTACTCCACGTAGTGGCATACGGTTGATCCTCCTCTGATTTTCGCCTCTTGTGTTCTCCTCGTTTTTGTATTTTGCTTTTTTTTCTTGCTCCTCGTATTCTTCTCCCCTGTTTCTTCACCTCGTCTTTTTCACACTTCTCTTGCTCCTCGTAGTGGCATACTGTTGATCCTCCTCTGATTTTCGCCCCTTGTGTTCTCCTCGTTTTTGTATTTTGCTTTTTTTTTCTTGCTCCTCGTATTCTTCTCCCCTGTTTCTTCACATCAGCTTTTTCACACTTCTCTTACTCCTCGTAGTGGCATACTGGTGATCCTCCTCTGATTTTCGCCCCTTGTGTTCTCCTCGTTTTTGTATTTTGCTTTTTTTTTCTTGCTCCTCGTATTCTTCTCCCCTGTTTCTTCGCCTCGGGTTTTTCACACTTCTCTTACTCCACGTAGTGCCACACTTTTGATCCTCCACTGATTTTCGCCCCTTGTGTTCTCCTCGTTTTTGTATTTTGCTTTTTTTTTCTTGCTCCTCGTATTCTTCTCCCCTGTTTCTTCGCCTCGGGTTTTTCACACTTCTCTTACTCCACGTAGTCCCACCCTTTTGATCCTCCTCTGATTTTCGCCCCTTGTGTTCTCCTCGTTTATGTATTTTGCTTTTTTTCTTGCTCCTCGTATTCTTCTCCCCTGTTTCTTCGCCTCGGGTTTTTCACACTTCTCTTACTCCACGTAGTGCCACACTTTTGATCCTCCTCTGATTTTCGCCCCTTGTGTTCTCCTCGTTTTTGTATTTTGCTTTTTTTTTCTTGCTCCTCGTATTCTTCTCCCCTGTTTCTTCGCCTCGGGTTTTTCACACTTCTCTTACTCCACGTAGTGGCATACGGTTGATCCTCCTCTGATTTTCGCCCCTTGTGTTCTCCTCGTTTTTGTATTTTGCTTTTTTTTCTTGCTCCTCGTATTCTTCTCCTCTGTTTCTTCACCTCGTGTTTTTCACACTTCTCTTGCTCCTCGTAGTGGCATACTGTTGATCCTCCTCTGATTTTCGCCCCTTGTGTTCTCCTCGATTTTGTATTTTGCTTTTTTTTTCTTGCTCCTCGTATTCTTCTCCCCTGTTTCTTCACATAAGCTTTTTCACACTTCTCTTACTCCTCGTAGTGGCATACTGTTGATCCTCCTCTGATTTTCGCCCCTTGTGTTCTCCTCGTTTTTGTACTTTGCTTTTTTTTTCTTGCTCCTCGTATTCTTCTCCCCTGTTTCTTCGCCTCGGGTTTTTCTCATCTCTTACTCCACGTAGTGCCACACTTTGGATCCTCCTCTGATTTTCACCCCTTGTGTTCTCCTCGTTTTTGTATTTTGCTTTTTTTTTCTTGCTCCTCGTATTCTTCTCCCCTGTTTCTTCACATCAGCTTTTTCACACTTCTCTTACTCCACCTAGTGCCACAATTTTGATCCTTCTCTGATTTTCGCCCCTTGTGTTCTCCTCGTTTTTGTATTTTGCTTTTTTTTCTTGCTCCTCGTATTCTTCTCCACTGTTTCTTCGCCTCGGGTTTTTCACACTTCTCTTACTCCACCTAGTGCCACACTTTTGATCCTCCTCTGATTTTCGCCCCTTGTGTTCTCCTCGTTTTTGTATTTTGCTTTTTTTTTCTTGCTCCTCGTATTCTTCTCCCCTGTTTCTTCACCTCGGGTTTTTCACACTTCTCTTACTCCACGTAGTGCCACACTTTTCATCCTCCTCTGATTTTAGCCCCTTGTGTTCTCCTCGTTTTTGTATTTTGCTTTTTTTTCTTGCTCCTCGTATTCTTCTCCCCTGTTTCTTCGCCTCGGGTTTTTCACACTTCTCTTGCTCCTCGTAGTGGCATACTGTTGATCCTCCTCTGATTTCCGCCACTTGTGTTCTCCTCGTTTTTGTATTTTGCATTTTTTTTCTTGCTCCTCGTATTCTTCTCCCCTGTTTCTTCACATCAGCTTTTTCACACTTCTGTTACTCCTCGTAGTGGCATACTGTTGATCCTCCTCTGATTTTCGCCCCTTGTGTTCTCCTCGTTTTTGTATTTTGCTTTTTTTTTCTTGCTCCTCGTATTCTTCTCCCCTGTTTCTTCGCCTCGGGTTTTTCACACTTCTCTTACTCCACCTAGTGCCACAATTCAGATCCTCCTCTGATTTTCGCCCCTTGTGTTCTCCTCGTTTTTGTATTTTGCTTTTTTTTTCTTGCTCCTCTTATTCTTCTCCCCTGTTTCTTGGCCTCGGGTTTTTCACACTTCTCTTACTCCACGTAGTGGCATACGGTTGATCCTCCTCTGATTTTCGCCTCTTGTGTTTTCCTCGTTTTTGTATTTTGCTTTTTTTACTTGCTCCTCGTATTCTTCTCCTCTGTTTCTTCACCTCGTCTTTTTCACACTTCTCTTGCTCCTCGTAGTGGCATACTGTTGATCCTCCTCTGATTTTCGCCCCTTGTGTTCTCCTCGTTTTTGTATTTTGCTTTTTTTTTCTTGCTCCTCGTATTCTTCTCCCCTGTTTCTTCACATCAGCTTTTTCACACTTCTCTTACTCCTCGTAGTGGCATACTGGTGATCCTCCTCTGATTTTCGCCCCTTGTGTTCTCCTCGTTTTTGTATTTTGCTTTTTTTTTCTTGCTCCTCGTATTCTTCTCCCCTGTTTCTTCGCCTCGGGTTTTTCACACTTCTCTTACTCCACGTAGTGCCACACTTTTGATCCTCCACTGATTTTCGCCCCTTGTGTTCTCCTCGTTTTTGTATTTTGCTTTTTTTTTCTTGCTCCTCGTATTCTTCTCCCCTGTTTCTTCGCCTCGGGTTTTTCACACTTCTCTTACTCCACCTAGTGCCACAATTCAGATCCTCCTCTGATTTTCGCCCCTTGTGTTCTCCTCGTTTTTGTATTTTGCTTTTTTTTTCTTGCTCCTCTTATTCTTCTCCCCTGTTTCTTGGCCTCGGGTTTTTCACACTTCTCTTACTCCACGTAGTGGCATACGGTTGATCCTCCTCTGATTTTCGCCTCTTGTGTTCTCCTCGTTTTTGTATTTTGCTTTTTTTACTTGCTCCTCGTATTCTTCTCCTCTGTTTCTTCACCTCGTCTTTTTCACACTTCTCTTGCTCCTCGTAGTGGCATACTGTTGATCCTCCTCTGATTTTCGCCCCTTGTGTTCTCCTCGTTTTTGTATTTTGCTTTTTTTTTCTTGCTCCTCGTATTCTTCTCCCCTGTTTCTTCACATCAGCTTTTTCACACTTCTCTTACTCCTCGTAGTGGCATACTGGTGATCCTCCTCTGATTTTCGCCCCTTGTGTTCTCCTCGTTTTTGTATTTTGCTTTTTTTTCCTTGCTCCTCGTATTCTTCTCCCCTGTTTCTTCGCCTCGGGTTTTTCACACTTCTCTTACTCCACGTAGTGCCACACTTTTGATCCTCCACTGATTTTCGCCCCTTGTGTTCTCCTCGTTTTGGTATTTTGCTTTTTTTTTCTTGCTCCTCGTATTCTTCTCCCCTGTTTCTTCGCCTCGGGTTTTTCACACTTCTCTTACTCCACGTAGTCCCACCCTTTTGATCCTCCTCTGATTTTCGCCCCTTGTGTTCTCCTCGTTTATGTATTTTGCTTTTTTTCTTGCTCCTCGTATTCTTCTCCCCTGTTTCTTCGCCTCGGGTTTTTCACACTTCTCTTACTCCACGTAGTGCCACACTTTTGATCCTCCTCTGATTTTCGCCCCTTGTGTTCTCCTCGTTTTTGTATTTTGCTTTTTTTTTCTTGCTCCTCGTATTCTTCTCCCCTGTTTCTTCGCCTCGGGTTTTTCACACTTCTCTTACTCCACGTAGTGGCATACGGTTGATCCTCCTCTGATTTTCGCCCCTTGTGTTCTCCTCGTTTTTGTATTTTGCTTTTTTTTCTTGCTCCTCGTATTCTTCTCCTCTGTTTCTTCACCTCGTGTTTTTCACACTTCTCTTGCTCCTCGTAGTGGCATACTGTTGATCCTCCTCTGATTTTCGCCCCTTGTGTTCTCCTCGATTTTGTATTTTGCTTTTTTTTTCTTGCTCCTCGTATTCTTCTCCCCTGTTTCTTCACATAAGCTTTTTCACACTTCTCTTACTCCTCGTAGTGGCATACTGTTGATCCTCCTCTGATTTTCGCCCCTTGTGTTCTCCTCGTTTTTGTACTTTGCTTTTTTTTTCTTGCTCCTCGTATTCTTCTCCCCTGTTTCTTCGCCTCGGGTTTTTCTCATCTCTTACTCCACGTAGTGCCACACTTTGGATCCTCCTCTGATTTTCACCCCTTGTGTTCTCCTCGTTTTTGTATTTTGCTTTTTTTTTCTTGCTCTTCGTATTCTTCTCCCCTGTTTCTTCGCCTCGGGTTTTTCACACTTCTCTTACTCCACGGAGTGCCACACTTTTGATCCTCCTCTGATTTTCGCCCCTTGTGTTCTCCTCGTTTTTGTATTTTGCTTTTTTTTTCTTGCTCCTCGTATTCTTCTCCCCTGTTTCTTTGGCTCAGTTTTTCACACGTCTCTTACTCCACGTAGTGCCACACTTTTGATCCTCCTCTGATTTTCGCCCCTTGTGTTCTCCTCGTTTTTGTATTTTGCTTTTTTTTCTTGCTCCTCGTATTCTTCTCCCCTGTTTCTTCGCCTCGGGTTTTTCACACTTCTCTTGCTCCTCGTAGTGGCATACCGTTGATCCTCCTCTGATTTTCGCCCCTTGTGTTCTCCTCGTTTTTGTATTTTGCTTTTTTTTTCTTGCTCCTCGTATTCTTCTCCTCTGTTTCTTCACCTCGGGTTTTTCCTTCTTCTCTTGCTCCTCGTAGTGGCATACTGTTGATCCTCCTCTGATTTTCGCCCCTTGTGTTCTCCTCGTTTTTGTATTTTGCTTTTTTTTTCTTGGTCCTCCTATTCTTCTCCCCTGTTTTTCACATCAGCTTTTTCACACTTCTCTTACTCCTCGTAGTGGCATACTGTTGATCCTTCTCTGATTTTCGCCCCTTGTTTTCTCCTCGTTTTTGTATTTTGCTTTTTTTTTCTTGCTCCTCGTATTCTTCTCCCCTGTTACTTCGCCTCGGGTTTTTCACACTTTTCTTACTCCACCTAGTGCCACACTTTTGATCCTCCTCTGATTTTCGCCCCTTGTGTTCTCCTCGTTTTTGTATTTTGCTTTTTTTTTCTTGCTCCTCGTATTCTTCTCCCCTGTTTCTTTGGCTCGGTTTTTCACACGTCTCTTACTCCACGTAGTGCCACACTTTTGATCCTCCTCTGATTTTCGCCCCTTGTGTTCTCCTCGTTTTTGTATTTTGCTTTTTTTTCTTGCTCCTCGTATTCTTCTCCCCTGTTTCTTCGCCTCGGGTTTTTCACACTTCTCTTGCTCCTCGTAGTGGCATACCGTTGATCCTCCTCTGATTTTCGCCACTTGTGTTCTCCTCGTTTTTGTATTTTGCTTTTTTTTTCTTGCTCCTCGTATTCTTCTCCCCTGTTTCTTCACATCAGCTTTTTCACACTTCTCTTACTCCACCTAGTGCCACAATTTTGATCCTTCTCTGATTTTCGCCCCTTGTGTTCTCCTCGTTTTTGTATTTTGCTTTTTCTTCTTGCTCCTCGTATTCTTCTCCACTGTTTCTTCGCCTCGGGTTTTTCACACTTCTCTTACTCCACCTAGTGCCACACTTTTGATCCTCCTCTGATTTTCGCCCCTTGTGTTCTCCTCGTTTTTGTATTTTGCTTTTTTTTTCTTGCTCCTCGTATTCTTCTCCCCTGTTTCTTCACCTCGGGTTTTTCACACTTCTCTTACTCCACGTAGTGCCACACTTTTCATCCTCCTCTGATTTTAGCCCCTTGTGTTCTCCTCGTTTTTGTATTTTGCTTTTTTTTTTCTTGCTCCTCGTATTCTTCTCCCCTGTTTCTTCGCCTCGGGTTTTTCACACTTCTCTTACTCCACGTAGTGCCACACTTTTGATCCTCCTCTGATTTTCGCCCCTTGTGTTCTCCTCGTTTTTGTATTTTGCTTTTTTTTTCTTGCTCCTCGTATTCTTCTCCCCTGTTTCTTTGCCTCGGGTTTTTCACACTTCTCTTACTCCACGTAGTGGCATACTGTTGATCCTCCTCTGATTTTCGCCCCTTGTGTTCTCCTCGTTTTTGTATTTTGCATTTTTTTCTTGCTCCTCGTATTCTTCTCCCCTGTTTCTTCGCCTCGGGTTTTCACACTTCTCTTGCTCCTCGTAGTGACATACTGTTGATCCTCCTCTGATTTTCGCCCCTTTTGTTCTCCTCGTTTTTGTATTTTGCTTTTTTTTTCTTGCTCCTTGTATTCTTCTCCCCTGTTTCTTCGCCTCGGGTTTTCACACTTCTCTTGCTCCTCGTAGTGGCATACTGTTGATCCTCCTCTGATTTTCGCCCCTTGTGTTCTCCTCGTTTTTGTATTTTGCTTTTTTTTTCTTGCTCCTCGTATTCTTCTCCCCTGTTTCTTCCCCTCGGGTTTTTCACACTTCTCTTGCTCCACGTAGTGGCATACGGTTGATCCTCCTCTGATTTTCGCCCCTTGTGTTCTCCTCGTTTTTGTATTTTGCTTTTTTTTTCTTGCTCCTCGTATTTTTCTCCCCTGTTTCTTCGCCTCGGGTTTTTCACACTTCTCTTACTCCACGTAGTTCCACACTTTTGATCCTCCTCTGATTTTCGCCCCTTGTGTTCTCCTCGTTTTTGTATTTTGCTTTTTTTTTCTTGCTCCTCGTATTCTTCTCCCCTGTTTCTTCGCCTCGGGTTTTTCACACTTCTCTTACTCCACGTAGTGCCACCCTTTTGATCCTCCTCTGATTTTCGCCCCTTGTGTTCTCCTCGTTTTTGTATTTTGCTTTTTTTTCTTGCTCCTCGTATTCTTCTCCCCTGTTTCTTCGCCTCGGGTTTTTCACACTTCTCTTACTCCACGTATTGCCACACTTTTGATCCTCCTCTGATTTTCGCCCCTTGTGTTCTCCTCGTTTTTGTATTTTGCTTTTTTTTTCTTGCTCCTCGTATTCTTCTCCCCTGTTTCTTCGCCTCGGATTTTTCACACTTCTCTTACTCCACGTAGTGCCACACTTTTGAACCTCCTCTGATTTTCGCCCCTTGTGTTCTCCTCGTTTTTGTATTTTGCTTTTTTTTCTTGCTCCTCGTAATCTTCTCCCCTGTTTCTTCGCCTCGGGTTTTTCACACTTCTCTTACTCCACGTAGGGCCACACTTTGGATCCTCCTCTGATTTTCGCCCCTTGTGTTCTCCTCGTTTTTGTATTTTGCTTTTTTTTTCTTGCTCCTCGTATTCTTCTCCCCTGTTTCTTCGCCTCGGGTTTTTCACACTTCTCTTACTCCACGTAGTGCCACACTTTTGATCCTCCTCTGATTTTCTCCCCTTGTGTTCTCCTCGTTTTTGTATTTTGCTTTTTTTTTCTTGCTCCTCGTATTCTTCTCCCCTGTTTCTTCACATCAGCTTTTTCACACTTCTGTTACTCCTCGTAGTGGCATACTGTTGATCCTCCTCTGATTTTCGCCCCTTGTGTTCTCCTCGTTTTTGTATTTTGCTTTTTTTTTCTTGCTCCTCGTATTCTTCTCCCCTGTTTCTTCGCCTCGGGTTTTTCACACTTCTCTTACTCCACCTAGTGCCACACTTCAGATCCTCCTCTGATTTTCGCCCCTTGTGTTCTCCTCGTTTTTGTATTTTGCTTTTTTTTTCTTGCTCCTCGTATTCTTCTCCCCTGTTTCTTCGCCTCGGGTTTTTCACACTTCTCTTACTCCACGTAGTGGCATACGGTTGATCCTCCTCTGATTTTCGCCCCTTGTGTTCTCCTCGTTTTTGTATTTTGCTTTTTTTTCTTGCTCCTCGTATTCTTCTCCTCTGTTTCTTCACCTCGTGTTTTTCACACTTCTCTTGCTCCTCGTAGTGGCATACTGTTGATCCTCCTCTGATTTTCGCTCCTTGTGTTCTCCTCGTTTTTGTATTTTGCTTTTTTTTCTTGCTCCTCGTATTCTTCTCCCCTGTTTCTTCACATCAGCTTTTTCACACTTCTCTTACTCCTCGTAGTGGCATACTGGTGATCCTCCTCTGATTTTCGCCCCTTGTATTCTCCTCGTTTTTGTATTTTGCTTTTTTTTTCTTGCTCCTCGTATTTTTCTCCCCTGTTTCTTCGCCTCGGGTTTTTCACACTTCTCTTACTCCACGTAGTTCCACACTTTTGATCCTCCTCTGATTTTCGCCCCTTGTGTTCTCCTCGTTTTTGTATTTTGCTTTTTTTTTCTTGCTCCTCGTATTCTTCTCCCCTGTTTCTTCGCGTTGAGTTTTTCACACTTCTCTTACTCCACGTAGTGCCACCCTTTTGATCCTCCTCTGATTTTCGCCCCTTGTGTTCTCCTCGTTTTTGTATTTTGCTTTTTTTTCTTGCTCCTCGTATTCTTCTCCCCTGTTTCTTCGCCTCGGGTTTTTCACACTTCTCTTACTCCACGTAGTGGCATACTGTTGATCCTCCTCTGATTTTCGCCCCTTGTGTTCTCCTCGTTTTTGTATTTTGCTTTTTTTTCTTGCTTCTCGTATTCTTCTCCCCTGTTTCTTCGCCTCGGGTTTTTCACACTTCTCTTACTCCACCTAGTGCCACACTTTTGATCCTCCTCTGATTTTCGCCCCTTGTGTTCTCCTCGTTTTTGTATTTTGCTTTTTTTTTCTTGCTCCTCGTATTCTTCTCCCCTGTTTCTTCCCTTCGGGTTTTTCACACTTCTCTTACTCCACGTAGTGCCACAATTTTGATCCTTCTCTGATTTTCGCCCCTTGTGTTCTCCTCGTTTTTGTATTTTGCTTTTTTTTCTTGCTCCTCGTATTCTTCTCCACTGTTTCTTCGCCTCGGGTTTTTCACACTTCTCTTACTCCACGTAGTGGCATACGGTTGATCCTCCTCTGATTTTCGCCCCTTGTGTTCTCCTCGTTTTTGTATTTTGCTTTTTTGTTCTTGCTCCTCGTATTCTTCTCCTCTGTTTCTTCACCTCGTGTTTTTCACACTTCTCTTGCTCCTCGTAGTGGCATACTGTTGATCCTCCTCTGATTTTCGCCCCTTGTGTTCTCCTCGTTTTTGTATTTTGCTTTTTTTTTCTTGCTCCTCGTATTCTTCTCCCCTGTTTCTTCACATCAGCTTTTTCACACTTCTCTTACTCCTCGTAGTGGCATACTGTTGATCCTCCTCTGATTTTTGCCCCTTGTGTTCTCCTCGTTTTTGTATTTTGCTTTTTTTTTCTTGCTCCTCGTATTCTTCTCCCCTGTTTCTTCGCCTCGGGTTTTTCACATCTCTTACTCCACGTAGTGCCACACTTTGGATCCTCCTCTGATTTTCGCCCCTTGTGTTCTCCTCGTTTTTGTATTTTGCTTTTTTTTTCTTGCTCCTCATATTCTTCTCCCCTGTTTCTTCGCCTCGGGTTTTTCACACTTCTCTTACTCCACGTAGTGCCACACTTTTGATCCTCCTCTGATTTTCGCCCCTTGTGTTCTCCTCGTTTTTGTATTTTGCTTTTTTTTTCTTGCTCCTCGTATTCTTCTCCCCTGTTTCTTTGGCTCGGGTTTTTCATCCTTCTCTTACTCCACGTAGTGCCACACTTTTGATCCTCCTCTGATTTTCGCCCCTTGTGTTCTCCTCGTTTTTGTATTTTGCTTTTTTTTCTTGCTCCTCGTATTCTTCTCCCCTGTTTCTTCGCCTCGGGTTTTTCACACTTCTCTTGCTCCTCGTAGTGCCACACTTTTGATCCTCCTCTGATTTTCGCCCCTTGTGTTCTCCTCGTTTTTGTATTTTGCTTTTTTTTCTTGCTCCTCGTATTCTTCTCCTCTGTTTCTTCACCTCGGGTTTTTCCTTCTTCTCTTGCTCATCGTAGTGGCATACTGTTGATCCTCCTCTGATTTTCGCCCCTTGTGTTCTCCTCGTTTTTGTATTTTGCTTTTTTTTTCTTGGTCCTCCTATTCTTCTCCCCTGTTTCTTCACATCAGCTTTTTCACACTTCTCTTACTCCTCGTAGTGGCATACTGTTGATCCTCCTCTGATTTTCGCCCCTTGTGTTCTCCTCGTTTTTGTATTTTGCTTTTTTTTTCTTGCTTCTCGTATTCTTCTCCCCTGTTTCTTTGCCTCGGGTTTTTCACACTTCTCTTACTCCACCTAGTGCCACACCTTTGATCCTCCTCTGATTTTCGCCACTTGTGTTCTCCTCGTTTTTGTATTTTGCTTTTTTTTTATTGCTCCTCGTATTCTTCTCCCCTGTTTCTTCGCCTCGGGTTTTTCACACTTCTCTTACTCCACGTAGTGGCATACTGTTGATCCTCCTCTGATTTTCGCCCCTTGTGTTCTCCTCGTTTTTGTATTTTGCTTTTTTTTCTTGCTCCTCGTATTCTTCTCCCCTGTTTCTTCGCCTCGGGTTTTTCACACTTCTCTTACTCCACCTAGTGCCACACTTTTGATCCTCCTCTGATTTTCGCCCCTTGTGTTCTCCTCGTTTTTGTATTTTGCTTTTTTTTTCTTGCTCCTCGTATTCTTCTCCCCTGTTTCTTCCCTTCGGGTTTTTCACACTTCTCTTACTCCACGTAGTGCCACAATTTTGATCCTTCTCTGATTTTCGCCCCTTGTGTTCTCCTCGTTTTTGTATTTTGCTTTTTTTTCTTGCTCCTCGTATTCTTCTCCACTGTTTCTTCGCCTCGGGTTTTTCACACTTCTCTTACTCCACGTAGTGGCATACGGTTGATCCTCCTCTGATTTTCGCCCCTTGTGTTCTCCTCGTTTTTGTATTTTGCTTTTTTTTTCTTGCTCCTCGTATTCTTCTCCTCTGTTTCTTCACCTCGTGTTTTTCACACTTCTCTTGCTCCTCGTAGTGGCATACTGTTGATCCTCCTCTGATTTTCGCCCCTTGTGTTCTCCTCGTTTTTGTATTTTGCTTTTTTTTTCTTGCTCCTCGTATTCTTCTCCCCTGTTTCTTCACATCAGCTTTTTCACACTTCTCTTACTCCTCGTAGTGGCATACTGTTGATCCTCCTCTGATTTTTGCCCCTTGTGTTCTCCTCGTTTTTGTATTTTGCTTTTTTTTTCTTGCTCCTCGTATTCTTCTCCCCTGTTTCTTCGCCTCGGGTTTTTCACACTTCTCTTACTCCACGTAGTGCCACACTTTGGATCCTCCTCTGATTTTCGCCCCTTGTGTTCTCCTCGTTTTTGTATTTTGCTTTTTTTTTCTTGCTCCTCGTATTCTTCTCCCCTGTTTCTTTAGCTCGGGTTTTTCATCCTTCTCTTACTCCACGTAGTGCCACACTTTTGATCCTCCTCTGATTTTCGCCCCTTGTGTTCTCCTCGTTTTTGTATTTTGCTTTTTTTTCTTGCTCCTCGTATTCTTCTCCCCTGTTTCTTCGCCTCGGGTTTTTCACACTTCTCTTGCTCCTCGTAGTGCCACACTTTTGATCCTCCTCTGATTTTCGCCCCTTGTGTTCTCCTCGTTTTTGTATTTTGCTTTTTTTTCTTGCTCCTCGTATTCTTCTCCTCTGTTTCTTCACCTCGGGTTTTTCCTTCTTCTCTTGCTCATCGTAGTGGCATACTGTTGATCCTCCTCTGATTTTCGCCCCTTGTGTTCTCCTCGTTTTTGTATTTTGCTTTTTTTTTCTTGGTCCTCCTATTCTTCTCCCCTGTTTCTTCACATCAGCTTTTTCACACTTCTCTTACTCCTCGTAGTGGCATACTGTTTATCCTTCTCTGATTTTCGCCCCTTGTGTTCTCCTCGTTTTTGTATTTTGCTTTTTTTTTCTTGCTCCTCGTATTCTTCTCCCCTGTTTCTTCGCCTCGGGTTTTTCACACTTTTCTTACTCCACCTAGTGCCACACGTTTGATCCTCCTCTGATTTTCGCCCCTTGTGTTCTCCTCGTTTTTGTATTTTGCTTTTTTTTTCTTGCTCCTCGTATTCTTCTCCCCTGTTTCTTCGCCTCGGGTTTTTCACACTTGTCTTACTCCACCTAGTGGCATACTGTTGATCCTCCTCTGATTTTCGCCCCTTGCGTTCTCCTCGTTTTTGTATTTTGCTTTTTTTTTCTTGCTCCTCGTATTCTTCTCCCCTGTTTCTTCGCCTCGTGTGTTTCCCACTTCTCTTGCTCCTCGTAGTGGCATACTGTTGATCCTCCTCTGATTTTCGCCCCTTGTGTTCTCCTCGTTTTTGTATTTTGCTTTTTTTTTCTTGCTCCTCGTATTCTTCTCCCCTGTTTCTTCGCCTCGGGTTTTTCACACTTGTCTTACTCCACCTAGTGGCATACTGTTGATCCTCCTCTGATTTTCGCCCCTTGCGTTCTCCTCGTTTTTGTATTTTGCTTTTTTTTTCTTGCTCCTCGTATTCTTCTCCCCTGTTTCTTTGCCTCGGGTTTTTCACACTTCTCTTACTCCACCTAGTGCCACACTTTTGATCCTCCTCTGATTTTCGCCACTTGTGTTCTCCTCGTTTTTGTATTTTGCTTTTTTTTTATTGCTCCTCGTATTCTTCTCCCCTGTTTCTTCGCCTCGGGTTTTTCACACTTCTCTTACTCCACGTAGTGGCATACTGTTGATCCTCCTCTGATTTTCGCCCCTTGTGTTCTCCTCATTTTTGTATTTTGCTTTTTTTTCATGCTCCTCGTATTCTTCTCCCCTGTTTCTTCGCCTCGGGTTTTTCACACTTCTCTTGCTCCTCGTAGTGGCATACTGTTGATCCTCCTCTGATTTTCGCCCCTTGTGTTCTCCTCGTTTTTGTATTTTGCTTTTTTTTTCTTGCTCCTCTTATTCTTCTCCCCTGTTTCTTCGCCTCGGGTTTTTCACACTTCTCTTACTCCACGTAGTGGCATACGGTTGATCCTCCTCTGATTTTCGCCCCTTGTGTTCTCCTCGTTTTTGTATTTTGCTTTTTCTTCTTGCTCCTCGTATTCTTCTCCCCTGTTTCTTCGCCTCGGGTTTTTCACACTTCTCTTACTCCTCGTAGTGGCATACTGTTGATCCTCCTCTGATTTTCGTCCCTTGTGTTCTCCTCGTTTTTGTATTTTGCTTTTTTTTTTTTCTCCTCGTATTCTTCTCCCCTGTTTCTTCGCCTCGGGTTTTTCACACTTCTCTTACTCCACGTAGTGCCACACTTTGGATCCTCCTCTGATTTTCGCCCCTTGTGTTCTCCTCGTTTTTGTATTTTGCTTTTTTTTTCTTGCTCCTCGTATTCTTCTCCCCTGTTTCTTCGCCTCGGGTTTTTCACACTTCTCTTACTCCACGTAGTGCCACACTTTTGATCCTACTCTGATTTTCGCCCCTTGTGTTCTCCTCGTTTTTGTATTTTGCTTTTTTTTTCTTGCTCCTCGTATTCTTCTCCCCTGTTTCTTTGGCTCGGGTTTTTCATCCTTCTCTTACTCCACGTAGTGCCACACTTTTGATCCTCCTCTGATTTTCTCCCCTTGTGTTCTCCTCGTTTTTGTATTTTGCTTTTTTTTCTTGCTCCTCGTATTCTTCTCCCCTGTTTCTTCGCCTCGGGTTTTTCACACTTCTCTTGCTCCTCGTAGTGGCATACCGTTGATCCTCCTCTGATTTTCGCCACTTGTGTTCTCCTCGTTTTTGTATTTTGCTTTTTTTTTCTTGCTCCTCGTATTCTTCTCCCCTGTTTCTTCACATCAGCTTTTTCACACTTCTCTTACTCCTCGTAGTGGCATACTGTTGATCCTCCTCTGATTTTCGCCCCTTGTGTTCTCCTCGTTTTTGTATTTTGCTTTTTTTTTCTTGCTCCTCGTATTCTTCTCCCCTGTTTCTTCGCCTCGGGTTTTTCACACTTCTGTTGCTCCTCGTAGTGGCATACTGTTGATCCTCCTCTGATTTTCGCCACTTGTGTTCTCCTCGTTTTTGTATTTTGCTTTTTTTTTCTTGCTCCTCGTATTCTTCTCCCCTGTTTCTTCGCCTCGAGTTTTTCACACTTCTCTTACTCCACGTAGTGCCACACTTTTGATCCTCCTCTGATTTTCGCCCCTTGTGTTCTCCTCGTTTTTGTATTTTGCTTTTTTTTTCTTGCTCCTCTTATTCTTCTCCCCTGCTTCTTCGCCTTGGGTTTTTCACACTTCTCTTACTCCACGTAGTGGCATACGGTTGATCCTCCTCTGATTTTCGCCCCTTGTGTTCTCCTCGTTTTTGTATTTTGCTTTTTTTTCTTGCTCCTCGTATTCTTCTCCTCTGTTTCTTCACCTCGGGTTTTTCCTTCTTCTCTTGCTCCTCGTAGTGGCATACTGTTGATCCTCCTCTGATTTTCGCCCCTTGTGTTCTCCTCGTTTTTGTATTTTGCTTTTTTTTTCTTGGTCCTCCTATTCTTCTCCCCTGTTTCTTCACATCAGCTTTTTCACACTTCTCTTACTCCTCGTAGTGGCATACTGTTGATCCTTCTCTGATTTTCGCCCCTTGTGTTCTCGTCGTTTTTGTATTTTGCTTTTTTTTTCTTGCTCCTCGTATTCTTCTCCCCTGTTTCTTCGCCTCGGGTTTTTCACACTTCTCTTACTCCACCTAGTGGCATACTGTTGATCCTCCTCTGATTTTCGCCCCTTGTGTTCTCCTCGTTTTTGTATTTTGCTTTTTTTTTCTTGCTCCTCGTATTCTTCTCCCCTGTTTCTTCGCCTCGTGTGTTTCCCACTTCTCTTGCTCCTCGTAGTGGCATACTGTTGATCCTCCTCTGATTTTCGCCCCTTGTGTTCTCCTCGTTTTTGTATTTTGCTTTTTTTTTCTTGCTCCACGTATTCTTCTCCCCTGTTTCTTTGCCTCGGGTTTTTCACACTTCTCTTACTCCACCTAGTGCCACACTTTTGATCCTCCTCTGATTTTCGCCACTTGTGTTCTCTTCGTTTTTGTATTTTGCTTTTTTTTTATTGCTCCTCGTATTCTTCTCCCCTGTTTCTTCGCCTCGGGTTTTTCACACTTCTCTTACTCCACGTAGTGGCATACTGTTGATCCTCCTCTGATTTTCGCCCCTTGTGTTCTCCTCGTTTTTGTATTTTGCTTTTTTTTCATGCTCCTCGTATTCTTCTCCCCTGTTTCTTCGCCTCGGGTTTTTCACACTTCTCTTGCTCCTCGTAGTGGCATACTGTTGATCCTCCTCTGATTTTCGCCCCTTGTGTTCTCCTCGTTTTTGTATTTTGCTTTTTTTTTCTTGCTCCTCTTATTCTTCTCCCCTGTTTCTTCGCCTCGGGTTTTTCACACTTCTCTTACTCCACGTAGTGGCATACGGTTGATCCTCCTCTGATTTTCGCCCCTTGTGTTCTCCTCGTTTTTGTATTTTGCTTTTTCTTCTTGCTCCTCGTATTCTTCTCCCCTGTTTCTTCGCCTCGGGTTTTTCACACTTCTCTTACTCCTCGTAGTGGCATACTGTTGATCCTCCTCTGATTTTCGCCCCTTGTGTTCTCCTCGTTTTTGTATTTTGCTTTTTTTTCTTGCTCCTCGTATTCTTCTCCTCTGTTTCTTCACCTCGGGTTTTTCACACTTCTCTTGCTCCTCGTAGTGGCATACTGTTGATCCTCCTCTGATTTTCGCCCCTTGTGTTCTCCTCGATTTTGTATTTTGCTTTTTTTTTCTTGCTCCTCGTATTCTTCTCCCCTGTTTCTTCACATCAGCTTTTTCACACTTCTCTTACTCCTCGTAGTGGCATACTGTTGATCCTCCTCTGATTTTCGCCCCTTGTGTTCTCCTCGTTTTTGTATTTTGCTTTTTTTTTCTTGCTCCTCGTATTCTTCTCCCCTGTTTCTTCGCCTCGGTTTTTCACACTTCTCTTACTCCACGTAGTCCCACCCTTTTGATCCTCCTCTGATTTTCGCCCCTTGTGTTCTCCTCGTTTTTGTATTTTGCTTTTTTTTTCTTGCTCCTCGTATTCTTCTCCCCTGTTTCTTCGCCTCGGGTTTTTCACACTTCTCTTACTCCACCTAGTGCCACACTTTTGATCCTCCTCTGATTTTCGCCACTTGTGTTCTCCTCGTTTTTGTATTTTGCTTTTTTTTTATTGCTCCTCGTATTCTTCTCCCCTGTTTCTTCACGTCGGGTTTTTCACACTTCTCTTACTCCACGTAGTGGCATACTGTTGATCCTCCTCTGATTTTCGCCCCTTGTGTTCTCCTCGTTTTTGTATTTTGCTTTTTTTTCATGCTCCTCGTATTCTTCTCCCCTGTTTCTTCGCCTCGGGTTTTTCACACTTCTCTTGCTCCTCGTAGTGGCATACTGTTGATCCTCCTCTGATTTTCGCCCCTTGTGTTCTCCTCGTTTTTGTATTTTGCTTTTTTTTTCTTGCTCCTCTTATTCTTCTCCCCTGTTTCTTCGCCTCGGGTTTTTCACACTTCTCTTACTCCACGTAGTGGCATACGGTTGATCCTCCTCTGATTTTCGCCCCTTGTGTTCTCCTCGTTTTTGTATTTTGCTTTTTCTTCTTGCTCCTCGTATTCTTCTCCCCTGTTTCTTCGCCTCGGGTTTTTCACACTTCTCTTACTCCTCGTAGTGGCATACTGTTGATCCTCCTCTGATTTTCGCCCCTTGTGTTCTCCTCGTTTTTGTATTTTGCTTTTTTTTCTTGCTCCTCGTATTCTTCTCCCCTGTTTCTTCGCCTCGGGTTTTTCACACTTCTCTTACTCCACGTAGTGCCACACTTTGGATCCTCCTCTGATTTTCGCCCCTTGTGTTCTCCTCGTTTTTGTATTTTGCTTTTTTTTTCTTGCTCCTCGTATTCTTCTCCCCTGTTTCTTCGCCTCGGGTTTTTCACACTTCTCTTACTCCACGTAGTGCCACACTTTTGATCCTCCTCTGATTTTCTCCCCTTGTGTTCTCCTCGTTTTTGTATTTTGCTTTTTTTTTCTTGCTCCTCGTATTCTTCTCCCCTGTTTCTTCACATCAGCTTTTTCACACTTCTGTTACTCCTCGTAGTGGCATACTGTTGATCCTCCTCTGATTTTCGCCCCTTGTGTTCTCCTCGTTTTTGTATTTTGCTTTTTTTTTCTTGCTCCTCGTATTCTTCTCCCCTGTTTCTTCGCCTCGGGTTTTTCACACTTCTCTTACTCCACCTAGTGCCACAATTCAGATCCTCCTCTGATTTTCGCCCCTTGTGTTCTCCTCGTTTTTGTATTTTGCTTTTTTTTTCTTGCTCCTCTTATTCTTCTCCCCTGTTTCTTCGCCTCGGGTTTTTCACACTTCTCTTACTCCACGTAGTGGCATACGGTTGATCCTCCTCTGATTTTCGCCCCTTGTGTTCTCCTCGTTTTTGTATTTTGCTTTTTTTACTTGCTCCTCGTATTCTTCTCCTCTGTTTCTTCACCTCGTGTTTTTCACACTTCTCTTGCTCCTCGTAGTGGCATACTGTTGATCCTCCTCTGATTTTCGCCCCTTGTGTTCTCCTCGTTTTTGTATTTTGCTTTTTTTTTCTTGCTCCTCGTATTCTTCTCCCCTGTTTCTTCACATCAGCTTTTTCACACTTCTCTTACTCCTCGTAGTGGCATACTGGTGATCCTCCTCTGATTTTCGCCCCTTGTGTTCTCCTCGTTTTTGTATTTTGCTTTTTTTTTCTTGCTCCTCGTATTTTTCTCCCCTGTTTCTTCGCCTCGGGTTTTTCACACTTCTCTTACTCCACGTAGTGCCACACTTTTGATCCTCCTCTGATTTTCGCCCCTTGTGTTCTCCTCGTTTTTGTATTTTGCTTTTTTTTTCTTGCTCCTCGTATTCTTCTCCCCTGTTTCTTCGCCTCGGGTTTTTCACACTTCTCTTAGTCCACGTAGTCCCACCCTTTTGATCCTCCTCTGATTTTCGCCCCTTGTGTTCTCCTCGTTTATGTATTTTGCTTTTTTTCTTGCTCCTCGTATTCTTCTCCCCTGTTTCTTCGCCTCGGGTTTTTCACACTTCTCTTGCTCCTCGTAGTGCCACACTTTTGATCCTCCTCTGATTTTCGCCCCTTGTGTTCTCGTTTTTGTATTTTGCTTTTTTTTTCTTGCTCCTCGTATTCTTCTCCCCTGTTTCTTCGCCTCGGGTTTTTCACACTTCTCTTACTCCACGTAGTGGCATACGGTTGATCCTCCTCTGATTTTCGCCCCTTGTGTTCTCCTCGTTTTTGTATTTTGCTTTTTTTTCTTGCTCCTCGTATTCTTCTCCTCTGTTTCTTCACCTCGTGTTTTTCACACTTCTCTTGCTCCTCGTAGTGGCATACTGTTGGTCCTCCTCTGATTTTCGCCCCTTGTGTTCTCCTCGTTTTTGTATTTTGCTTTTTTTTTCTTGCTCCTCGTATTCTTCTCCCCTGTTTCTTCACTTCAGCTTTTTCACACTTCTCTTACTCCTCGTATTGGCATACTGTTGATCCTCCTCTGATTTTCGCCCCTTGTGTTCTCCTCGTTTTTGTATTTTGCTTTTTTTTTCTTGCTCCTCGTATTCTTCTCCCCTGTTTCTTCACATCAGCTTTTTCACACTTCTCTTACTCCACCTAGTGGCATACTGTTGATCCTCCTCTGATTTTCGCCCCTTGTGTTCTCCTCGTTTTTGTATTTTGCTTTTTTTTTCTTGCTCCTCTTATTCTTCTCCCCTGTTTCTTCGCCTCGGGTTTTTCACACTTCTCTTACTCCACCTAGTGCCACACTTTTGATCCTCCTCTGATTTTCGCCACTTGTGTTCTCCTCGTTTTTGTATTTTGCTTTTTTTTTATTGCTCCTCGTATTCTTCTCCCCTGTTTCTTCGCCTCGGGTTTTTCACACTTCTCTTACTCCACGTAGTGGCATACGGTTGATCCTCCTCTGATTTTCGCCCCTTGTGTTCTCCTCGTTTTTGTATTTTGCTTTTTTTTCATGCTCCTCGTATTCTTCTCCCCTGTTTCTTCGCCTCGGGTTTTTCACACTTCACTTGCTCCTCGTAGTGGCATACTGTTGATCCTCCTCTGATTTTCGCCCCTTGTGTTCCCCTCGTTTTTGTATTTTGCTTTTTTTTTCTTGCTCCTCTTATTCTTCTCCCCTGTATCTTCGCCTTGGGTTTTTCACACTTCTCTTACTCCACGTAGTGGCATACGGTTGATCCTCCTCTGATTGTCGCCACTTGTGTTCTCCTCGTTTTTGTATTTTGCTTTTTCTTCTTGCTCCTCGTATTCTTCTCCCCTGTTTCTTCGCCTCGGGTTTTTCACACTTCTCTTACTCCTCGTAGTGGCATACTGTTGATCCTCCTCTGATTTTCGTCCCTTGTGTTCTCCTCGTTTTTGTATTTTGCTTTTTTTTCTTGCTCCTCGTATTCTTCTCCCCTGTTTCTTCGCGTCGGGTTTTTCACACTTCTCTTACTCCACGTAGTGCCATACTTTGGATCCTCCTCTGATTTTCGCCCCTTGTGTTCTCCTCGTTTTTGTATTTTGCTTTTTTTTTCTTGCTCCTCGTATTCTTCTCCCCTGTTTCTTCGCCTCGGGTTTTTCACACTTCTCTTACTCCACGTAGTGCCACACTTTTGATCCTCCTCTGATTTTCTCCCCTTGTGTTCTCCTCGTTTTTGTATTTTGCTTTTTTTTTCTTGCTCCTCGTATTCTTCTCCCCTGTTTCTTCACATCAGCTTTTTCACACTTCTGTTACTCCTCGTAGTGGCATACTGTTGATCCTCCTCTGATTTTCGCCCCTTGTGTTCTCCTCGTTTTTGTATTTTGCTTTTTTTCTTGCTCCTCGTATTCTTCTCCCCTGTTTCTTCGCCTCGGGTTTTTCACACTTCTCTTACTCCACGTAGTGCCACACTTTTGATCCTCCTCTGATTTTCGCCCCTTGTGTTCTCCTCGTTTTTGTATTTTGCTTTTTTTTTCTTGCTCCTCGTATTCTTCTCCCCTGTTTCTTCGCCTCGGGTTTTTCACACTTCTCTTACTCCACGTAGTGGCATACGGTTGATCCTCCTCTGATTTTCGCCCCTTGTGTTCTCCTCGTTTTTGTATTTTGCTTTTTTTTCTTGCTCCTCGTATTCTTCTCCTCTGTTTCTTCACCTCGTGTTTTTCACACTTCTCTTGCTCCTCGTAGTGGCATACTGTTGATCCTCCTCTGATTTTCGCCCCTTGTGTTCTCCTCGATTTTGTATTTTGCTTTTTTTTTCTTGCTCCTCGTATTCTTCTCCCCTGTTTCTTCACATCAGCTTTTTCACACTTCTCTTACTCCTCGTAGTGGCATACTGTTGATCCTCCTCTGATTTTCGCCCCTTGTGTTCTCCTCGTTTTTGTATTTTGCTTTTTTTTTCTAGCTCCTTGTATTCTTCTCCCCTGTTTCTTCGCCTCGGGTTTTTCACACTTCTCTTACTCCACGTAGTCCCACCCTTTTGATCCTCCTCTGATTTTCGCCCCTTGTGTTCTCCTCGTTTTTGTATTTTGCTTTTTTTTTCTTGCTCCTCGTATTCTTCTCCCCTGTTACTTCGCCTCGGGTTTTTCACACTTCTCTTACTCCACCTAGTGCCACACTTTTGATCCTCCTCTGATTTTCGCCCCTTGTGTTCTCCTCGTTTTTGTATTTTGCTTTTTTTTTCTTGCTCCTCGTATTCTTCTCCCCTGTTTCTTCGCCTCGGGTTTTTCACACTTCTCTTACTCCACCTAGTGGCATACTGTTGATCCTCCTCTGATTTTCGCCCCTTGTGTTCTCCTCGTTTTTGTATTTTGCTTTTTTTTTCTTGCTCCTCGTATTCTTCTCCCCTGTTTCTTCGCCTCGTGTGTTTCCCACTTCTCTTGCTCCTCGTAGTGGCATACTGTTGATCCTCCTCTGATTTTCGCCCCTTGTGTTCTCCTCGTTTTTGTATTTTGCTTTTTTTTTCTTGTTCCTCGTATTCTTCTCCCCTGTTTCTTCGCCTCGGGTTTTTCACACTTCTCTTACTCCACCTAGTGCCACACTTTTGATCCTCCTCTGATTTTCGCCACTTGTGTTCTCCTCGTTTTTGTATTTTGCTTTTTTTTTATTGCTCCTCGTATTCTTCTCCCCTGTTTCTTCGCCTCGGGTTTTTCACACTTCTCTTACTCCACGTAGTGGCATACTGTTGATCCTCCTCTGATTTTCGCCCCTTGTGTTCTCCTCGTTTTTGTATTTTGCTTTTTTTTCATGCTCCTCGTATTCTTCTCCCCTGTTTCTTCGCCTCGGGTTTTTCACACTTCTCTTGCTCCTCGTAGTGGCATACTGTTGATCCTCCTCTGATTTTCGCCCCTTGTGTTCTCCTCGTTTTTGTATTTTGCTTTTTTTTTCTTGCTCCTCGTATTCTTCTCCCCTGTTTCTTCGCCTCGGGTTTTTCACACTTCTCTTACTCCACGTAGTGGCATACGGTTGATCCTCCTCTGATTTTCGCCCCTTGTGTTCTCCTCGTTTTTGTATTTTGCTTTTTCTTCTTGCTCCTCGTATTCTTCTCCCCTGTTTCTTCGCCTCGGGTTTTTCACACTTCTCTTACTCCTCGTAGTGGCATACTGTTGATCCTCCTCTGATTTTCGCCCCTTGTGTTCTCCTCGTTTTTGTATTTTGCTTTTTTTTCTTGCTTCTCGTATTCTTCTCCCCTGTTTCTTCGCCTCGGGTTTTTCACACTTCTCTTACTCCACGTAGTGCCACACTTTGGATCCTCCTCTGATTTTCGCCCCTTGTGTTCTCCTCGTTTTTGTATTTTGCTTTTTTTTTCTTGCTCCTCGTATTCTTCTCCCCTGTTTCTTCGCCTCGGGTTTTTCACACTTCTCTTACTCCACGTAGTGCCACACTTTTGATCCTCCTCTGATTTTCTCCCCTTGTGTTTTCCTCGTTTTTGTATTTTGCTTTTTTTTTCTTGCTCCTCGTATTCTTCTCCCCTGTTTCTTCACATCAGCTTTTTCACACTTCTGTTACTCCTCGTAGTGGCATACTGTTGATCCTCCTCTGATTTTCGCCCCTTGTGTTCTCCTCGTTTTTGTATTTTGCTTTTTTTTTCTTGCTCCTCGTATTCTTCTCCCCTGTTTCTTCGCCTCGGGTTTTTCACACTTCTCTTACTCCACGTAGTCCCACCCTTTTGATCCTCCTCTGATTTTCGCCCCTTGTGTTCTCCTCGTTTATGTATTTTGCTTTTTTTCTTGCTCCTCGTATTCTTCTCCCCTGTTTCTTCGCCTCGGGTTTTTCACACTTCTCTTACTCCACGTAGTGCCACACTTTTGATCCTCCTCTGATTTTCGCCCCTTGTGTTCTCCTCATTTTTGTATTTTGCTTTTTTTTTCTTGCTCCTCGTATTCTTCTCCCCTGTTTCTTCGCCTCGGGTTTTTCACACTTCTCTTACTCCACGTAGTGGCATACGGTTGATCCTCCTCTGATTTTCGCCCCTTGTGTTCTCCTCGTTTTTGTATTTTGCTTTTTTTTCTTGCTCCTCGTATTCTTCTCCTCTGTTTCTTCACCTCGTGTTTTTCACACTTCTCTTGCTCCTCGTAGTGGCATACTGTTGATCCTCCTCTGATTTTCGCCCCTTGTGTTCTCCTCGATTTTGTATTTTGCTTTTTTTTTCTTGCTCCTCGTATTCTTCTCCCCTGTTTCTTCACATAAGCTTTTTCACACTTCTCTTACTCCTCGTAGTGGCATACTGTTGATCCTCCTCTGATTTTCGCCCCTTGTGTTCTCCTCGTTTTTGTATTTTGCTTTTTTTTTCTTGCTCCTCGTATTCTTCTCCCCTGTTTCTTCGCCTCGGGTTTTTCTCATCTCTTACTCCACGTAGTGCCACACTTTGGTTCCTCCTCTGATTTTCACCCCTTGTGTTCTCCTCGTTTTTGTATTTTGCTTTTTTTTTCTTGCTCTTCGTATTCTTCTCCCCTGTTTCTTCGCCTCGGGTTTTTCACACTTCTCTTACTCCACCTAGTGCCACACTTTTGATCCTCCTCTGATTTTCGCCCCTTGTGTTCTCCTCGTTTTTGTATTTTGCTTTTTTTTTCTTGCTCCTCGTATTCTTCTCCCCTGTTTCTCTGGCTCGGTTTTTCACACGTCTCTTACTCCACGTAGTGCCACACTTTTGATCCTCCTCTGATTTTCGCCCCTTGTGTTCTCCTCGTTTTTGTATTTTGCTTTTTTTTCTTGCTCCTCGTATTCTTCTCCCCTGTTTCTTCGCCTCGGGTTTTTCACACTTCTCTTGCTCCTCGTAGTGGCATACCGTTGATCCTCCTCTGATTTTCGCCCCTTGTGTTCTCCTCGTTTTTGTATTTTGCTTTTTTTTTCTTGCTCCTCGTATTCTTCTCCTCTGTTTCTTCACCTCGGGTTTTTCCTTCTTCTCTTGCTCCTCGTAGTGGCATACTGTTGATCCTCCTCTGATTTTCGCCCCTTGTGTTCTCCTCGTTTTTGTATTTTGCTTTTTTTTTCTTGGTCCTCCTATTCTTCTCCCCTGTTTCTTCACATCAGCTTTTTCACACTTCTCTTACTCCTCGTAGTGGCATACTGTTGATCCTTCTCTGATTTTCGCCCCTTGTGTTCTCCTCGTTTTTGTATTTTGCTTTTTTTTTCTTGCTCCTCGTATTCTTCTCCCCTGTTACTTCGCCTCGGGTTTTTCACACTTTTCTTACTCCACCTAGTGCCACACTTTTGATCCTCCTCTGATTTTCGCCCCTTGTGTTCTCCTCGTTTTTGTATTTTGCTTTTTTTTTCTTGCTCCTCGTATTCTTCACCCCTGTTTCTTCGCCTCGGGTTTTTCACACTTCTCTTACTCCACCTTGTGGCATACTGTTGATCCTCCTCTGATTTTCGCCCCTTGTGTTCTCCTCGTTTTTGTATTTTGCTTTTTTTTTCTTGCTCCTCGTATTCTTCTCCCCTGTTTCTTCGCCTCGGGTTTTTCACACTTCTCTTACTCCACGTAGTGGCATACTGTTGATCCTCCTCTGATTTTCGCCCCTTGTGTTCTCCTCATTTTTGTATTTTGCTTTTTTTTCATGCTCCTCGTATTCTTCTCCCCTGTTTCTTCGCCTCGGGTTTTTCACACTTCTCTTGCTCCTCGTAGTGGCATACTGTTGATCCTCCTCTGATTTTCGCCCCTTGTGTTCTCCTCGTTTTTGTATTTTGCTTTTTTTTTCTTGCTCCTCTTATTCTTCTCCCCTGTTTCTTCGCCTCGGGTTTTTCACACTTCTCTTACTCCACGTAGTGGCATACGGTTGATCCTCCTCTGATTTTCGCCCCTTGTGTTCTCCTCGTTTTTGTATTTTGCTTTTTCTTCTTGCTCCTCGTATTCTTCTCCCCTGTTTCTTCGCCTCGGGTTTTTCACACTTCTCTTACTCCTCGTAGTGGCATACTGTTGATCCTCCTCTGATTTTCGCCCCTTGTGTTCTCCTCGTTTTTGTATTTTGCTTTTTTTTCTTGCTCCTCTTATTCTTCTCCCCTGTTTCTTCGCCTCGGGTTTTTCACACTTCTCTTACTCCACGTAGTGCCACACTTTTGATCCTCCTCTGATTTTCGCCCCTTGTGTTCTCCTCGTTTTTGTATTTTGCTTTTTTTTTCTTGCTCTTCGTATTCTTCTCCCCTGTTTCTTCGCCTCGGGTTTTTCACACTTCTCTTACTCCACGTAGTGCCACACTTTTGATCCTCCTCTGATTTTCGCCCCTTGTGTTCTCCTCGTTTTTGTATTTTGCTTTTTTTTTCTTGCTCCTCGTATTCTTCTCCCCTGTTTCTTCACATCAGCTTTTTCACACTTCTCTTACTCCTCGTAGTGGCATACTGTTGATCCTCCTCTGATTTTCGCCCCTTGTGTTCTCCTCGTTTTTGTATTTTGCTTTTTTTTTCTTGCTCCTCGTATTCTTCTCCCCTGTTTCTTCGCCTCGGGTTTTTCACATCTCTTACTCCACGTAGTGCCACACTTTGGATCCTCCTCTGATTTTCACCCCTTGTGTTCTCCTCGTTTTTGTATTTTGCTTTTTTTTTCTTGCTCTTCGTATTCTTCTCCCCTGTTTCTTCGCCTCGGGTTTTTCACACTTCTCTTACTCCACGGAGTGCCGCACTTTTGATCCTCCTCTGATTTTCGCCCCTTGTGTTCTCCTCGTTTTTGTATTTTGCTTTTTTTTTCTTGCTCCTCGTATTCTTCTCCCCTGTTTCTTTGGCTCGGGTTTTCACACGTCTCTTACTCCACGTAGTGCCACACTTTTGATCCTCCTCTGATTTTCGCCCCTTGTGTTCTCCTCGTTTTTGTATTTTGCTTTTTTTTCTTGCTCCTCGTATTCTTCTCCCCTGTTTCTTCGCCTCGGGTTTTTCACACTTCTCTTGCTCCTCGTAGTGGCATACCGTTGATCCTCCTCTGATTTTCGCCCCTTGTGTTCTCCTCGTTTTTGTATTTTGCTTTTTTTTTCTTGCTCCTCGTATTCTTCTCCCCTGTTTCTTCACATCAGCTTTTTCACACTTCTCTTACTCCTCGTAGTGCCACAATTTTGATCCTTCTCTGATTTTCGCCCCTTGTGTTCTCCTCGTTTTTGTATTTTGCTTTTTTTTCTTGCTCCTCGTATTCTTCTCCCCTGTTTCTTCGCCTCGGGTTTTTCACACTTCTCTTACTCCACCTAGTGCCACACTTTTGATCCTCCTCTGATTTTCGCCCCTTGTGTTCTCCTCGTTTTTGTATTTTGCTTTTTTTTTCTTGCTCCTCGTATTCTTCTCCCCTGTTTCTTCGCCTCGGGTTTTTCACACTTCTCTTACTCCACGTAGTGCCACACTTTTCATCCTCCTCTGATTTTAGCCCCTTGTGTTCTCCTCGTTTTTGTATTTTGCTTTTTTTTTCTTGCTCCTCGTATTCTTCTCCCCTGTTTCTTCGCCTCGGGTTTTTCACACTTCTCTTACTCCACGTAGTGCCACACTTTTGATCCTCCTCTGATTTTCGCCCCTTGTGTTCTCCTCGTTTTTGTATTTTGCTTTTTTTTTCTTGCTCCTCGTATTTTTCTCCCCTGTTTCTTTGCCTCGGGTTTTTCACACTTCTCTTACTCCACGTAGTGGCATACTGTTGATCCTCCTCTGATTTTCGCCCCTTGTGTTCTCCTCGTTTTTGTATTTTGCTTTTTTTTCTTGCTCCTCGTATTCTTCTCCCCTGTTTCTTCGCCTCGGGTTTTCACACTTCTCTTGCTCCTCGTAGTGACATACTGTTGATCCTCCTCTGATTTTCGCCCCTTTTGTTCTCCTCGTTTTTGTATTTTGCTTTTTTTTTCTTGCTCCTTGTATTCTTCTCCCCTGTTTCTTCGCCTCGGGTTTTCACACTTCTCTTGCTCCTCGTAGTGGCATACTGTTGATCCTCCTCTGATTTTCGCCCCTTGTGTTCTCCTCGTTTTTGTATTTTGCTTTTTTTTTATTGCTCCTCGTATTCTTCTCCCCTGTTTCTTCGCCTCGGGTTTTTCACACTTCTCTTACTCCACGTAGTGGCATACGGTTGATCCTCCTCTGATTTTCGCCCCTTGTGTTCTCCTCGTTTTTGTATTTTGCTTTTTTTTTCTTGCTCCTCGTATTTTTCTCCCCTGTTTCTTCGCCTCGGGTTTTTCACACTTCTCTTACTCCACGTAGTTCCACACTTTTGATCCTCCTCTGATTTTCGCCCCTTGTGTTCTCCTCGTTTTTGTATTTTGCTTTTTTTTTCTTGCTCCTCGTATTCTTCTCCCCTGTTTCTTCGCCTCGGGTTTTTCACACTTCTCTTACTCCACGTAGTGCCACCCTTTTGATCCTCCTCTGATTTTCGCCCCTTGTGTTCTCCTCGTTTTTGTATTTTGCTTTTTTTTCTTGCTCCTCGTATTCTTCTCCCCTGTTCCTTCGCCTCGGGTTTTTCACACTTCTCTTACTCCACGTATTGCCACACTTTTGATCCTCCTCTGATTTTCGCCCCTTGTGTTCTCCTCGTTTTTGTATTTTGCTTTTTTTTTCTTGCTCCTCGTATTCTTCTCCCCTGTTTCTTCGCCTCGGATTTTTCACACTTCTCTTACTCCACGTAGTGCCACACTTTTGATCCTCCTCTGATTTTCGCCCCTTGTGTTCTCCTCGTTTTTGTATTTTGCTTTTTTTTCTTGCTCCTCGTATTCTTCTCCCCTGTTTCTTCGCCTCGGGTTTTTCACACTTCTCTTACTCCACGTAGGGCCACACTTTGGATCCTCCTCTGATTTTCGCCCCTTGTGTTCTCCTCGTTTTTGTATTTTGCTTTTTTTTTCTTGCTCCTCGTATTCTTCTCCCCTGTTTCTTCGCCTCGGGTTTTTCACACTTCTCTTACTCCACGTAGTGCCACACTTTTGATCCTCCTCTGATTTTCTCCCCTTGTGTTCTCCTCGTTTTTGTATTTTGCTTTTTTTTTCTTGCTCCTCGTATTCTTCTCCCCTGTTTCTTCACATCAGCTTTTTCACACTTCTGTTACTCCTCGTAGTGGCATACTGTTGATCCTCCTCTGATTTTCGCCCCTTGTGTTCTCCTCGTTTTTGTATTTTGCTTTTTTTTTCTTGCTCCTCGTATTCTTCTCCCCTGTTTCTTCGCCTCGGGTTTTTCACACTTCTCTTACTCCACCTAGTGCCACACTTCAGATCCTCCTCTGATTTTCGCCCCTTGTGTTCTCCTCGTTTTTGTATTTTGCTTTTTTTTTCTTGCTCCTCGTATTCTTCTCCCCTGTTTCTTCGCCTCGGGTTTTTCACACTTCTCTTACTCCACGTAGTGGCATACGGTTGATCCTCCTCTGATTTTCGCCCCTTGTGTTCTCCTCGTTTTTGTATTTTGCTTTTTTTTCTTGCTCCTCGTATTCTTCTCCTCTGTTTCTTCACCTCGTGTTTTTCACACTTCTCTTGCTCCTCGTAGTGGCATACTGTTGATCCTCCTCTGATTTTCGCCCCTTGTGTTCTCCTCGTTTTTGTATTTTGCTTTTTTTTCTTGCTCCTCGTATTCTTCTCCCCTGTTTCTTCACATCAGCTTTTTCACACTTCTCTTACTCCTCGTAGTGGCATACTGGTGATCCTCCTCTGATTTTCGCCCCTTGTATTCTCCTCGTTTTTGTATTTTGCTTTTTTTTTCTTGCTCCTCGTATTCTTCTCCCCTGTTTCTTCGCCTCGGGTTTTTCACACTTCTCTTACTCCACGTAGTTCCACACTTTTGATCCTCCTCTGATTTTCGCCCCTTGTGTTCTCCTCGTTTTTGTATTTTGCTTTTTTTTTCTTGCTCCTCGTATTCTTCTCCCCTGTTTCTTCGCGTCGAGTTTTTCACACTTCTCTTACTCCACGTAGTGCCACCCTTTTGATCCTCCTCTGATTTTCGCCCCTTGTGTTCTCCTCGTTTTTGTATTTTGCTTTTTTTTCTTGCTCCTCGTATTCTTCTCCCCTGTTTCTTCGCCTCGGGTTTTTCACACTTCTCTTACTCCACGTAGTGGCATACTGTTGATCCTCCTCTGATTTTCGCCCCTTGTGTTCTCCTCGTTTTTGTATTTTGCTTTTTTTTCTTGCTCCTCGTATTCTTCTCCCCTGTTTCTTCGCCTCGGGTTTTTCACACTTCTCTTACTCCACCTAGTGCCACACTTTTGATCCTCCTCTGATTTTCGCCCCTTGTGTTCTCCTCGTTTTTGTATTTTGCTTTTTTTTTCTTGCTCCTCGTATTCTTCTCCCCTGTTTCTTCCCTTCGAGTTTTTCACACTTCTCTTACTCCACGTAGTGCCACAATTTTGATCCTTCTCTGATTTTCGCCCCTTGTGTTCTCCTCGTTTTTGTATTTTGCTTTTTTTTCTTGCTCCTCGTATTCTTCTCCACTGTTTCTTCGCCTCGGGTTTTTCACACTTCTCTTACTCCACCTAGTGCCACACTTTTGATCCTCCTCTGATTTTCGCCCCTTGTGTTCTCCTCGATTTTGTATTTTGCTTTTTTTTTTTGCTCCTCGTATTCTTCTCCCCTGTTTCTTCGCCTCGGGTTTTTCTCACTTCTCTTACTCCACGTAGTGCCACACTTTTCATCCTCCTCTGATTTTCGCCCCTTGTGTTCTCCTCGTTTTTGTATTTTGCTTTTTTTTTCTTGCTCTTCGTATTCTTCTCCCCTGTTTCTTCGCCTCGGGTTTTTCACACTTCTCTTACTCCACGTAGTGCCACACTTTTGATCCTCCTCTGATTTTCGCCCCTTTTGTTCTCCTCGTTTTTGTATTTTGCTTTTTTTTTCTTGCTCCTCGTATTCTTCTCCCCTGTTTCTTTGCCTCGGGTTTTTCACACTTCTCTTACTCCACGTAGTGGCATACTGTTGATCCTCCTCTGATTTTCGCCCCTTGTGTTCTCCTCGTTTTTGTATTTTGCTTTTTTTTCTTGCTCCTCGTATTCTTCTCCCCTGTTTCTTCGCCTCGGGTTTTCACACTTCTCTTGCTCCTCGTAGTGGCATACTGTTGATCCTCCTCTGATTTTCGCCCCTTGTGTTCTCCTCGTTTTTGTATTTTGCTTTTTTTTTCTTGCTCCTCGTATTCTTCTCCCCTGTTTCTTCACATCAGCTTTTTCACACTTCTCTTACTCCACCTAGTGGCATACTGTTGATCCTCCTCTGATTTTCGCCCCTTGTGTTCTCGTTTTTGTATTTTGCTTTTTTTTTCTTGCTCCTCGTATTCTTCTCCCCTGTTTCTTCACATCAGCTTTTTCACACTTCTGTTACTCCTCGTAGTGGCATACTGTTGATCCTCCTCTGATTTTCGCCCCTTGTGTTCTCCTCGTTTTTGTATTTTGCTTTTTTTTTCTTGCTCCTCGTATTCTTCTCCCCTGTTTCTTCGCCTCGGGTTTTTCACACTTCTCTTACTCCACCTAGTGCCACACTTCAGATCCTCCTCTGATTTTCGCCCCTTGTGTTCTCCTCGTTTTTGTATTTTGCTTTTTTTTTCTTGCTCCTCGTATTCTTCTCCCCTGTTTCTTCGCCTCGGGTTTTTCACACTTCTCTTACTCCACATAGTGGCATACGGTTGATCCTCCTCTGATTTTCGCCCCTTGTGTTCTCCTCGTTTTTGTATTTTGCTTTTTTTTCTTGCTCCTCGTATTCTTCTCCTCTGTTTCTTCACCTCGTGTTTTTCACACTTCTCTTGCTCCTCGTAGTGGCATACTGTTGATCCTCCTCTGATTTTCGCCCCTTGTGTTCTCCTCGTTTTTGTATTTTGCTTTTTTTTCTTGCTCCTCGTATTCTTCTCCCCTGTTTCTTCACATCAGCTTTTTCACACTTCTCTTACTCCTCGTAGTGGCATACTGGTGATCCTCCTCTGATTTTCGCCCCTTGTATTCTCCTCGTTTTTGTATTTTGCTTTTTTTTTCTTGCTCCTCGTATTTTTCTCCCCTGTTTCTTCGCCTCGGGTTTTTCACACTTCTCTTACTCCACGTAGTTCCACACTTTTGATCCTCCTCTGATTTTCGCCCCTTGTGTTCTCCTCGTTTTTGTATTTTGCTTTTTTTTTCTTGCTCCTCGTATTCTTCTCCCCTGTTTCTTCGCGTCGAGTTTTTCACACTTCTCTTACTCCACGTAGTGCCACCCTTTTGATCCTCCTCGGATTTTCGCCCCTTGTGTTCTCCTCGTTTTTGTATTTTGCTTTTTTTTCTTGCTCCTCGTATTCTTCTCCCCTGTTTCTTCGCCTCGGGTTTTTCACACTTCTCTTACTCCACGTAGTGGCATACTGTTGATCCTCCTCTGATTTTCGCCCCTTGTGTTCTCCTCGTTTTTGTATTTTGCTTTTTTTTCTTGCTCCTCGTATTCTTCTCCCCTGTTTCTTCGCCTCGGGTTTTTCACACTTCTCTTACTCCACCTAGTGCCACACTTTTGATCCTCCTCTGATTTTCGCCCCTTGTGTTCTCCTCGATTTTGTATTTTGCTTTTTTTTTCTTGCTCCTCGTATTCTTCTCCCCTGTTTCTTCGCCTCGGGTTTTTCACACTTCTCTTACTCCACGTAGTGCCACACTTTTCATCCTCCTCTGATTTTCGCCCCTTGTGTTCTCCTCGTTTTTGTATTTTGCTTTTTTTTTCTTGCTCTTCGTATTCTTCTCCCCTGTTTCTTCGCCTCGGGTTTTTCACACTTCTCTTACTCCACGTAGTGCCACACTTTTCATCCTCCTCTGATTTTCGCCCCTTTTGTTCTCCTCGTTTTTGTATTTTGCTTTTTTTTTCTTGCTCCTCGTATTCTTCTCCCCTGTTTCTTTGCCTCGGGTTTTTCACACTTCTCTTACTCCACGTAGTGGCATACTGTTGATCCTCCTCTGATTTTCGCCCCTTGTGTTCTCCTCGTTTTTGTATTTTGCTTTTTTTTCTTGCTCCTCGTTTTCTTCTCCCCTGTTTTTTCGCCTCGGGTTTTCACACTTCTCTTGCTCCTCGTAGTGGCATACTGTTGATCCTCCTCTGATTTTCGCCCCTTGTGTTCTCCTCGTTTTTGTATTTTGCTTTTTTTTTCTTGCTCCTCGTATTCTTCTCCCCTGTTTCTTCACATCAGCTTTTTCACACTTCTCTTACTCCACCTAGTGGCATACTGTTGATCCTCCTCTGATTTTCGCCCCTTGTGTTCTCCACGTTTTTGTATTTTGCTTTTTTTTTCTTGCTCCTCGTATTCTTCTCCCCTGTTTCTTCACATCAGCTTTTTCACACTTCTCTTACTCCTCGTAGTGGCATACTGGTGATCCTCCTCTGATTTTCGCCCCTTGTGTTCTCCTCGTTTTTGTATTTTGCTTTTTTTTTCTTGCTCCTCGTATTTTTCTCCCCTGTTTCTTCGCCTCGGGTTTTTCACACTTCTCTTACTCCACGTAGTGCCACACTTTTGATCCTCCACTGATTTTCGCCCCTTGTGTTCTCCTCGTTTTTGTATTTTGCTTTTTTTTTCTTGCTCCTCGTATTCTTCTCCCCTGTTTATTCGCCTCGGGTTTTTCACACTTCTCTTACTCCACGTAGTCCCACCCTTTTGATCCTCCTCTGATTTTCGCCCCTTGTGTTCTCCTCGTTTATGTTTTTTGCTTTTTTTCTTGCTCCTCGTATTCTTCTCCCCTGTTTCTTCGCCTCGGGTTTTTCACACTTCTCTTACTCCACGTAGTGCCACACTTTTGATCCTCCTCTGATTTTCGCCCCTTGTGTTCTCGTTTTTGTATTTTGCTTTTTTTTTCTTGCTCCTCGTATTCTTCTCCCCTGTTTCTTCGCCTCGGGTTTTTCACACTTCTCTTACTCCACGTAGTGGCATACGGTTGATCCTCCTCTGATTTTCGCCCCTTGTGTTCTCCTCGTTTTTGTATTTTGCTTTTTTTTCTTGCTCCTCGTATTCTTCTCCTCTGTTTCTTCACCTCGTGTTTTTCACACTTCTCTTGCTCCTCGTAGTGGCATACTGTTGGTCCTCCTCTGATTTTCGCCCCTTGTGTTCTCCTCGATTTTGTATTTTGCTTTTTTTTTCTTGCTCCTCGTATTCTTCTCCCCTGTTTCTTCACTTCAGCTTTTTCACACTTCTCTTACTCCTCGTATTGGCATACTGTTGATCCTCCTCTGATTTTCGCCCCTTGTGTTCTCCTCGTTTTTGTATTTTGCTTTTTTTTTCTTGCTCCTCGTATTCTTCTCCCCTGTTTCTTCACATCAGCTTTTTCACACTTCTCTTACTCCACCTAGTGGCATACTGTTGATCCTCCTCTGATTTTCGCCCCTTGTGTTCTCCTCGTTTTTGTATTTTGCTTTTTTTTTCTTGCTCCTCGTATTCTTCTCCCCTGTTTCTTCGCCTCGGGTTTTTCACACTTCTCTTACTCCACCTAGTGCCACAATTCAGATCCTCCTCTGATTTTCGCCCCTTGTGTTCTCCTCGTTTTTGTATTTTGCTTTTTTTTTCTTGCTCCTCTTATTCTTCTCCCCTGTTTCTTCGCCTCGGGTTTTTCACACTTCTCTTACTCCACGTAGTGGCATACGGTTGATCCTCCTCTGATTTTCGCCTCTTGTGTTCTCCTCGTTTTTGTATTTTGCTTTTTTTACTTGCTCCTCGTATTCTTCTCCTCTGTTTCTTCACCTCGTGTTTTTCACACTTCTCTTGCTCCTCGTAGTGGCATACTGTTGATCCTCCTCTGATTTTCGCCCCTTGTGTTCTCCTCGTTTTTGTATTTTGCTTTTTTTTTCTTGCTCCTCGTATTCTTCTCCCCTGTTTCTTCACATCAGCTTTTTCACACTTCTCTTACTCCTCGTAGTGGCATACTGGTGATCCTCCTCTGATTTTCGCCCCTTGTGTTCTCCTCGTTTTTGTATTTTGCTTTTTTTTTCTTGCTCCTCGTATTCTTCTCCCCTGTTTCTTCGCCTCGGGTTTTTCACACTTCTCTTACTCCACGTAGTGCCACACTTTTGATCCTCCACTGATTTTCGCCCCTTGTGTTCTCCTCGTTTTTGTATTTTGCTTTTTTTTTCTTGCTCCTCGTATTCTTCTCCCCTGTTTCTTCGCCTCGGGTTTTTCACACTTCTCTTACTCCACGTAGTCCCACCCTTTTGATCCTCCTCTGATTTTCGCCCCTTGTGTTCTCCTCGTTTATGTATTTTGCTTTTTTTCTTGCTCCTCGTATTCTTCTCCCCTGTTTCTTCGCCTCGGGTTTTTCACACTTCTCTTACTCCACGTAGTGCCACACTTTTGATCCTCCTCTGATTTTCGCCCCTTGTGTTCTCCTCGTTTTTGTATTTTGCTTTTTTTTTCTTGCTCCTCGTATTCTTCTCCCCTGTTTCTTCGCCTCGGGTTTTTCACACTTCTCTTACTCCACGTAGTGGCATACGGTTGATCCTCCTCTGATTTTCGCCCCTTGTGTTCTCCTCGTCTTTGTATTTTGCTTTTTTTTCTTGCTCCTCGTATTCTTCTCCTCTGTTTCTTCACCTCGTGTTTTTCACACTTCTCTTGCTCCTCGTAGTGGCATACTGTTGATCCTCCTCTGATTTTCGCCCCTTGTGTTCTCCTCGATTTTGTATTTTGCTTTTTTTTTCTTGCTCCTCGTATTCTTCTCCCCTGTTTCTTCACATAAGCTTTTTCACACTTCTCTTACTCCTCGTAGTGGCATACTGTTGATCCTCCTCTGATTTTCGCCCCTTGTGTTCTCCTCGTTTTTGTATTTTGCTTTTTTTTTCTTGCTCCTCGTATTCTTCTCCCCTGTTTCTTCGCCTCGGGTTTTTCTCATCTCTTACTCCACGTAGTGCCACACTTTGGATCCTCCTCTGATTTTCGCCCCTTGTGTTCTCCTCGTTTTTGTATTTTGCTTTTTTTTTCTTGCTCTTCGTATTCTTCTCCCCTGTTTCTTCGCCTCGGGTTTTTCACACTTCTCTTACTCCACGGAGTGCCACACTTTTGATCCTCCTCTGATTTTCGCCCCTTGTGTTCTCCTCGTTTTTGTATTTTGCTTTTTTTTTCTTGCTCCTCGTATTCTTCTCCCCTGTTTCTCTGGCTCGGTTTTTCACACGTCTCTTACTCCACGTAGTGCCACACTTTTGATCCTCCTCTGATTTTCGCCCCTTGTGTTCTCCTCGTTTTTGTATTTTGCTTTTTTTTCTTGCTCCTCGTATTCTTCTCCCCTGTTTCTTCGCCTCGGGTTTTTCACACTTCTCTTGCTCCTCGTAGTGGCATACCGTTGATCCTCCTCTGATTTTCGTCACTTGTGTTCTCCTCGTTTTTGTATTTTGCTTTTTTTTTCTTGCTCCTCGTATTCTTCTCCTCTGTTTCTTCACCTCGGGTTTTTCCTTCTTCTCTTGCTCCTCGTAGTGGCATACTGTTGATCCTCCTCTGATTTTCGCCCCTTGTGTTCTCCTCGTTTTTGTATTTTGCTTTTTTTTTCTTGGTCCTCCTATTCTTCTCCCCTGTTTCTTCACATCAGCTTTTTCACACTTCTCTTACTCCTCGTAGTGGCATACTGTTGATCCTTCTCTGATTTTCGCCCCTTGTGTTCTCCTCGTTTTTGTATTTTGCTTTTTTTTTCTTGCTCCTCGTATTCTTCTCCCCTGTTACTTCGCCTCGGGTTTTTCACACTTTTCTTACTCCACCTAGTGCCACACTTTTGATCCTCCTCTGATTTTCGCCCCTTGTGTTCTCCTCGTTTTTGTATTTTGCTTTTTTTTTCTTGCTCCTCGTATTCTTCACCCCTGTTTCTTCGCCTCGGGTTTTTCACACTTCTCTTACTCCACCTTGTGGCATACTGTTGATCCTCCTCTGATTTTCGCCCCTTGTGTTCTCCTCGTTTTTGTATTTTGCTTTTTTTTTCTTGCTCCTCGTATTCTTCTCCCCTGTTTCTTCGCCTCGTGTGTTTCCCACTTCTCTTGCTCCTCGTAGTGGCATACTGTTGATCCTCCTCTGATTTTCGCCACTTGTGTTCTCCTCGTTTTTGTATTTTGCTTTTTTTTTCTTGCTCCTCGTATTCTTCTCCCCTGTTTCTTCGCCTCGGGTTTTTCACACTTCTCTTACTCCACCTAGTGCCACACTTTTGATCCTCCTCTGATTTTCGCCCCTTGTGTTCTCCTCGTTTTTGTATTTTGCTTTTTTTTTCTTGCTCCTCGTATTCTTCTCCCCTGTTTCTTCACATCAGCTTTTTCACACTTCTCTTACTCCTCGTAGTGGCATACTGTTGATCCTCCTCTGATTTTCGCCCCTTGTGTTCTCCTCGTTTTTGTATTTTGCTTTTTTTTTCTTGCTCCTCGTATTCTTCTCCCCTGTTTCTTCGCCTCGGGTTTTTCACATCTCTTACTCCACGTAGTGCCACACTTTGGATCCTCCTCTGATTTTCACCCCTTGTGTTCTCCTCGTTTTTGTATTTTGCTTTTTTTTTCTTGCTCTTCGTATTCTTCTCCCCTGTTTCTTCGCCTCGGGTTTTTCACACTTCTCTTACTCCACGGAGTGCCGCACTTTTGATCCTCCTCTGATTTTCGCCCCTTGTGTTCTCCTCGTTTTTGTATTTTGCTTTTTTTTTCTTGCTCCTCGTATTCTTCTCCCCTGTTTCTTTGGCTCGGGTTTTCACACGTCTCTTACTCCACGTAGTGCCACACTTTTGATCCTCCTCTGATTTTCGCCCCTTGTGTTCTCCTCGTTTTTGTATTTTGCTTTTTTTTCTTGCTCCTCGTATTCTTCTCCCCTGTTTCTTCGCCTCGGGTTTTTCACACTTCTCTTGCTCCTCGTAGTGGCATACCGTTGATCCTCCTCTGATTTTCGCCACTTGTGTTCTCCTCGTTTTTGTATTTTGCTTTTTTTTTCTTGCTCCTCGTATTCTTCTCCCCTGTTTCTTCACATCAGCTTTTTCACACTTCTCTTACTCCTCGTAGTGCCACAATTTTGATCCTTCTCTGATTTTCGCCCCTTGTGTTCTCCTCGTTTTTGTATTTTGCTTTTTTTTCTTGCTCCTCGTATTCTTCTCCACTGTTTCTTCGCCTCGGGTTTTTCACACTTCTCTTACTCCACCTAGTGCCACACTTTTGATCCTCCTCTGATTTTCGCCCCTTGTGTTCTCCTCGTTTTTGTATTTTGCTTTTTTTTTCTTGCTCCTCGTATTCTTCTCCCCTGTTTCTTCACCTCGGGTTTTTCACACTTCTCTTACTCCACGTAGTGCCACACTTTTCATCCTCCTCTGATTTTAGCCCCTTGTGTTCTCCTCGTTTTTGTATTTTGCTTTTTTTTTCTTGCTCCTCGTATTCTTCTCCCCTGTTTCTTCGCCTCGGGTTTTTCACACTTCTCTTACTCCACGTAGTGCCACACTTTTGATCCTCCTCTGATTTTCGCCCCTTGTGTTCTCCTCGTTTTTGTATTTTGCTTTTTTTTTCTTGCTCCTCGTATTCTTCTCCCCTGTTTCTTTGCCTCGGGTTTTTCACAATTCTCTTACTCCACGTAGTGGCATACTGTTGATCCTCCTCTGATTTTCGCCCCTTGTGTTCTCCTCGTTTTTGTATTTTGCTTTTTTTTCTTGCTCCTCGTATTCTTCTCCCCTGTTTCTTCGCCTCGGGTTTTCACACTTCTCTTGCTCCTCGTAGTGACATACTGTTGATCCTCCTCTGATTTTCGCCCCTTTTGTTCTCCTCGTTTTTGTATTTTGCTTTTTTTTTCTTGCTCCTTGTATTCTTCTCCCCTGTTTCTTCGCCTCGGGTTTTCACACTTCTCTTGCTCCTCGTAGTGGCATACTGTTGATCCTCCTCTGATTTTCGCCCCTTGTGTTCTCCTCGTTTTTGTATTTTGCTTTTTTTTTATTGCTCCTCGTATTCTTCTCCCCTGTTTCTTCGCCTCGGGTTTTTCACACTTCTCTTACTCCACGTAGTTCCACACTTTTGATCCTCCTCTGATTTTCGCCCCTTGTGTTCTCCTCGTTTTTGTATTTTGCTTTTTTTTTCTTGCTCCTCGTATTCTTCTCCCCTGTTTCTTCGCCTCGGGTTTTTCACACTTCTCTTACTCCACGTAGTGCCACCCTTTTGATCCTCCTCTGATTTTCGCCCCTTGTGTTCTCCTCGTTTTTGTATTTTGCTTTTTTTTCTTGCTCCTCGTATTCTTCTCCCCTGTTCCTTCGCCTCGGGTTTTTCACACTTCTCTTACTCCACGTATTGCCACACTTTTGATCCTCCTCTGATTTTCGCCCCTTGTGTTCTCCTCGTTTTTGTATTTTGCTTTTTTTTTCTTGCTCCTCGTATTCTTCTCCCCTGTTTCTTCGCCTCGGATTTTTCACACTTCTCTTACTCCACGTAGTGCCACACTTTTGATCCTCCTCTGATTTTCGCCCCTTGTGTTCTCCTCGTTTTTGTATTTTGCTTTTTTTTCTTGCTCCTCGTATTCTTCTCCCCTGTTTCTTCGCCTCGGGTTTTTCACACTTCTCTTACTCCACGTAGGGCCACACTTTGGATCCTCCTCTGATTTTCGCCCCTTGTGTTCTCCTCGTTTTTGTATTTTGCTTTTTTTTTCTTGCTCCTCGTATTCTTCTCCCCTGTTTCTTCGCCTCGGGTTTTTCACACTTCTCTTACTCCACGTAGTGCCACACTTTTGATCCTCCTCTGATTTTCTCCCCTTGTGTTCTCCTCGTTTTTGTATTTTGCTTTTTTTTTCTTGCTCCTCGTATTCTTCTCCCCTGTTTCTTCACATCAGCTTTTTCACACTTCTGTTACTCCTCGTAGTGGCATACTGTTGATCCTCCTCTGATTTTCGCCCCTTGTGTTCTCCTCGTTTTTGTATTTTGCTTTTTTTTTCTTGCTCCTCGTATTCTTCTCCCCTGTTTCTTCGCCTCGGGTTTTTCACACTTCTCTTACTCCACCTAGTGCCACACTTCAGATCCTCCTCTGATTTTCGCCCCTTGTGTTCTCCTCGTTTTTGTATTTTGCTTTTTTTTTCTTGCTCCTCGTATTCTTCTCCCCTGTTTCTTCGCCTCGGGTTTTTCACACTTCTCTTACTCCACGTAGTGGCATACGGTTGATCCTCCTCTGATTTTCGCCCCTTGTGTTCTCCTCGTTTTTGTATTTTGCTTTTTTTTCTTGCTCCTCGTATTCTTCTCCTCTGTTTCTTCACCTCGTGTTTTTCACACTTCTCTTGCTCCTCGTAGTGGCATACTGTTGATCCTCCTCTGATTTTCGCCCCTTGTGTTCTCCTCGTTTTTGTATTTTGCTTTTTTTTCTTGCTCCTCGTATTCTTCTCCCCTGTTTCTTCACATCAGCTTTTTCACACTTCTCTTACTCCACGTAGTGGCATACTGGTGATCCTCCTCTGATTTTCGCCCCTTGTATTCTCCTCGTTTTTGTATTTTGCTTTTTTTTTCTTGCTCCTCGTATTTTTCTCCCCTGTTTCTTCGCCTCGGGTTTTTCACACTTCTCTTACTCCACGTAGTTCCACACTTTTGATCCTCCTCTGATTTTCGCCCCTTGTGTTCTCCTCGTTTTTGTATTTTGCTTTTTTTTTCTTGCTCCTCGTATTCTTCTCCCCTGTTTCTTCGCGTCGAGTTTTTCACACTTCTCTTACTCCACGTAGTGCCACCCTTTTGATCCTCCTCGGATTTTCGCCCCTTGTGTTCTCCTCGTTTTTGTATTTTGCTTTTTTTTCTTGCTCCTCGTATTCTTCTCCCCTGTTTCTTCGCCTCGGGTTTTTCACACTTCTCTTACTCCACGTAGTGGCATACTGTTGATCCTCCTCTGATTTTCGCCCCTTGTGTTCTCCTCGTTTTTGTATTTTGCTTTTTTTTCTTGCTCCTCGTATTCTTCTCCCCTGTTTCTTCGCCTCGGGTTTTTCACACTTCTCTTACTCCACCTAGTGCCACACTTTTGATCCTCCTCTGATTTTCGCCCCTTGTGTTCTCCTCGATTTTGTATTTTGCTTTTTTTTTCTTGCTCCTCGTATTCTTCTCCCCTGTTTCTTCGCCTCGGGTTTTTCACACTTCTCTTACTCCACGTAGTGCCACCCTTTTGATCCTCCTCTGATTTTCGCCCCTTGTGTTCTCCTCGTTTTTGTATTTTGCTTTTTTTTTCTTGCTCTTCGTATTCTTCTCCCCTGTTTCTTCGCCTCGGGTTTTTCACACTTCTCTTACTCCACGTAGTGCCACACTTTTGATCCTCCTCTGATTTTCGCCCCTTTTGTTCTCCTCGTTTTTGTATTTTGCTTTTTTTTTCTTGCTCCTCGTATTCTTCTCCCCTGTTTCTTTGCCTCGGGTTTTTCACACTTCTCTTACTCCACGTAGTGGCATACTGTTGATCCTCCTCTGATTTTCGCCCCTTGTGTTCTCCTCGTTTTTGTATTTTGCTTTTTTTTCTTGCTCCTCGTATTCTTCTCCCCTGTTTCTTCGCCTCGGGTTTTCACACTTCTCTTGCTCCTCGTAGTGGCATACTGTTGATCCTCCTCTGATTTTCGCCCCTTGTGTTCTCCTCGTTTTTGTATTTTGCTTTTTTTTTCTTGCTCCTCGTATTCTTCTCCCCTGTTTCTTCACATCAGCTTTTTCACACTTCTCTTACTCCACCTAGTGGCATACTGTTGATCCTCCTCTGATTTTCGCCCCTTGTGTTCTCCTCGTTTTTGTATTTTGCTTTTTTTTTCTTGCTCCTCGTATTCTTCTCCCCTGTTTCTTCACATCAGCTTTTTCACACTTCTCTTACTCCTCGTAGTGGCATACTGGTGATCCTCCTCTGATTTTCGCCCCTTGTGTTCTCCTCGTTTTTGTATTTTGCTTTTTTTTTCTTGCTCCTCGTATTTTTCTCCCCTGTTTCTTCGCCTCGGGTTTTTCACACTTCTCTTACTCCACGTAGTGCCACACTTTTGATCCTCCACTGATTTTCGCCCCTTGTGTTCTCCTCGTTTTTGTATTTTGCTTTTTTTTTCTTGCTCCTCGTATTCTTCTCCCCTGTTTCTTCGCCTCGGGTTTTTCACACTTCTCTTACTCCACGTAGTGGCATACTGTTGATCCTCCTCTGATTTTCGCCCCTTGTGTTCTCCTCGTTTTTGTATTTTGCTTTTTTTTCTTGCTCCTCGTATTCTTCTCCCCTGTTTCTTCGCCTCGGGTTTTCACACTTCTCTTGCTCCTCGTAGTGGCATACTGTTGATCCTCCTCTGATTTTCGCCCCTTGTGTTCTCCTCGTTTTTGTATTTTGCTTTTTTTTTCTTGCTCCTCGTATTCTTCTCCCCTGTTTCTTCACATCAGCTTTTTCACACTTCTCTTACTCCACCTAGTGGCATACTGTTGATCCTCCTCTGATTTTCGCCCCTTGTGTTCTCCTCGTTTTTGTATTTTGCTTTTTTTTTCTTGCTCCTCGTATTCTTCTCCCCTGTTTCTTCACATCAGCTTTTTCACACTTCTGTTACTCCTCGTAGTGGCATACTGTTGATCCTCCTCTGATTTTCGCCCCTTGTGTTCTCCTCGTTTTTCTATTTTGCTTTTTTTTTCTTGCTCCTCGTATTCTTCTCCCCTGTTTCTTCGCCTCGGGTTTTTCACACTTCTCTTACTCCACCTAGTGCCACACTTCAGATCCTCCTCTGATTTTCGCCCCTTGTGTTCTCCTCGTTTTTGTATTTTGCTTTTTTTTTCTTGCTCCTCGTATTCTTCTCCCCTGTTTCTTCGCCTCGGGTTTTTCACACTTCTCTTACTCCACGTAGTGGCATACGGTTGATCCTCCTCTGATTTTCGCCCCTTGTGTTCTCCTCGTTTTTGTATTTTGCTTTTTTTTCTTGCTCCTCGTATTCTTCTCCTCTGTTTCTTCACCTCGTGTTTTTCACACTTCTCTTGCTCCTCGTAGTGGCATACTGTTGATCCTCCTCTGATTTTCGCCCCTTGTGTTCTCCTCGTTTTTGTATTTTGCTTTTTTTTCTTGCTCCTCGTATTCTTCTCCCCTGTTTCTTCACATCAGCTTTTTCACACTTCTCTTACTCCTCGTAGTGGCATACTGGTGATCCTCCTCTGATTTTCGCCCCTTGTATTCTCCTCGTTTTTGTATTTTGCTTTTTTTTTCTTGCTCCTCGTATTTTTCTCCCCTGTTTCTTCGCCTCGGGTTTTTCACACTTCTCTTACTCCACGTAGTTCCACACTTTTGATCCTCCTCTGATTTTCGCCCCTTGTGTTCTCCTCGTTTTTGTATTTTGCTTTTTTTTTCTTGCTCCTCGTATTCTTCTCCCCTGTTTCTTCGCGTCGAGTTTTTCACACTTCTCTTACTCCACGTAGTGCCACCCTTTTGATCCTCCTCGGATTTTCGCCCCTTGTGTTCTCCTCGTTTTTGTATTTTGCTTTTTTTTCTTGCTCCTCGTATTCTTCTCCCCTGTTTCTTCGCCTCGGGTTTTTCACACTTCTCTTACTCCACGTAGTGGCATACTGTTGATCCTCCTCTGATTTTCGCCCCTTGTGTTCTCCTCGTTTTTGTATTTTGCTTTTTTTTCTTGCTCCTCGTATTCTTCTCCCCTGTTTCTTCGCCTCGGGTTTTTCACACTTCTCTTACTCCACCTAGTGCCACACTTTTGATCCTCCTCTGATTTTCGCCCCTTGTGTTCTCCTCGATTTTGAATTTTGCTTTTTTTTTCTTGCTCCTCGTATTCTTCTCCCCTGTTTCTTCGCCTCGGGTTTTTCACACTTCTCTTACTCCACGTAGTGCCACACTTTTGATCCTCCTCTGATTTTCGCCCCTTGTGTTCTCCTCGTTTTTGTATTTTGCTTTTTTTTTCTTGCTCTTCGTATTCTTCTCCCCTGTTTCTTCGCCTCGGGTTTTTCACACTTCTCTTACTCCACGTAGTGCCACACTTTTGATCCTCCTCTGATTTTCGCCCCTTTTGTTCTCCTCGTTTTTGTATTTTGCTTTTTTTTTCTTGCTCCTCGTATTCTTCTCCCCTGTTTCTTTGCCTCGGGTTTTTCACACTTCTCTTACTCCACGTAGTGGCATACTGTTGATCCTCCTCTGGTTTTCGCCCCTTGTGTTCTCCTCGTTTTTGTATTTTGCTTTTTTTTCTTGCTCCTCGTATTCTTCTCCCCTGTTTCTTCGCCTCGGGTTTTCACACTTCTCTTGCTCCTCGTAGTGGCATACTGTTGATCCTCCTCTGATTTTCGCCCCTTGTGTTCTCCTCGTTTTTGTATTTTGCTTTTTTTTTCTTGCTCCTCGTATTCTTCTCCCCTGTTTCTTCACATCAGCTTTTTCACACTTCTCTTACTCCACCTAGTGGCATACTGTTGATCCTCCTCTGATTTTCGCCCCTTGTGTTCTCCTCGTTTTTGTATTTTGCTTTTTTTTTCTTGCTCCTCGTATTCTTCTCCCCTGTTTCTTCACATCAGCTTTTTCACACTTCTCTTACTCCTCGTAGTGGCATACTGGTGATCCTCCTCTGATTTTCGCCCCTTGTGTTCTCCTCGTTTTTGTATTTTGCTTTTTTTTTCTTGCTCCTCGTATTTTTCTCCCCTGTTTCTTTGCCTCGGGTTTTTCACACTTCTCTTACTCCACGTAGTGCCACACTTTTGATCCTCCACTGATTTTCGCCCCTTGTGTTCTCCTCGTTTTTGTATTTTGCTTTTTTTTTCTTGCTCCTCGTATTCTTCTCCCCTGTTTCTTCGCCTCGGGTTTTTCACACTTCTCTTACTCCACGTAGTCCCACCCTTTTGATCCTCCTCTGATTTTCGCCCCTTGTGTTCTCCTCGTTTCTGTATTTTGCTTTTTTTCTTGCTCCTCGTATTCTTCTCCCCTGTTTCTTCGCCTCGGGTTTTTCACACTTCTCTTACTCCACGTAGTGCCACACTTTTGATCCTCCTCTGATTTTCGCCCCTTGTGTTCTCGTTTTTGTATTTTGCTTTTTTTTTCTTGCTCCTCGTATTCTTCTCCCCTGTTTCTTTGCCTCGGGTTTTTCACACTTCTCTTACTCCACGTAGTGGCATACGGTTGATCCTCCTCTGATTTTCGCCCCTTGTGTTCTCCTCGTTTTTGTATTTTGCTTTTTTTTCTTGCTCCTCGTATTCTTCTCCTCTGTTTCTTCACCTCGTGTTTTTCACACTTCTCTTGCTCCTCGTAGTGGCATACTGTTGGTCCTCCTCTGATTTTCGCCCCTTGTGTTCTCCTCGTTTTTGTATTTTGCTTTTTTTTTCTTGCTCCTCGTATTCTTCTCCCCTGTTTCTTCACTTCAGCTTTTTCACACTTCTCTTACTCCTCGTATTGGCATACTGTTGATCCTCCTCTGATTTTCGCCCCTTGTGTTCTCCTCGTTTTTGTATTTTGCTTTTTTTTTCTTGCTCCTCGTATTCTTCTCCCCTGTTTCTTCACATCAGCTTTTTCACACTTCTCTTACTCCACCTAGTGGCATACTGTTGATCCTCCTCTGATTTTCGCCCCTTGTGTTCTCCTCGTTTTTGTATTTTGCTTTTTTTTTCTTGCTCCTCGTATTCTTCTCCCCTGTTTCTTCGCCTCGGGTTTTTCACACTTCTCTTACTCCACCTAGTGCCACACTTTTGATCCTCCTCTGATTTTCGCCACTTGTGTTCTCCTCGTTTTTGTATTTTGCTTTTTTTTTATTGCTCCTCGTATTCTTCTCCCCTGTTTCTTCGCCTCGGGTTTTTCACACTTCTCTTACTCCACGTAGTGGCATACGGTTGATCCTCCTCTGATTTTCGCCCCTTGTGTTCTCCTCGTTTTTGTATTTTGCTTTTTTTTCATGCTCCTCGTATTCTTCTCCCCTGTTTCTTCGCCTCGGGTTTTTCACACTTCACTTGCTCCTCGTAGTGGCATACTGTTGATCCTCCTCTGATTTTCGCCCCTTGTGTTCTCCTCGTTTTTGTATTTTGCTTTTTTTTTCTTGCTCCTCTTATTCTTCTCCCCTGTTTCTTCGCCTCGGGTTTTTCACACTTCTCTTACTCCACGTAGTGGCATACGGTTGATCCTCCTCTGGTTGTCGCCACTTGTGTTCTCCTCGTTTTTGTATTTTGCTTTTTCTTCTTGCTCCTCGTATTCTTCTCCCCTGTTTCTTCGCCTCGGGTTTTTCACACTTCTCTTACTCCTCGTAGTGGCATACTGTTGATCCTCCTCTGATTTTCGTCCCTTGTGTTCTCCTCGTTTTTGTATTTTGCTTTTTTTTCTTGCTCCTCGTATTCTTCTCCCCTGTTTCTTCACGTCGGGTTTTTCACACTTCTCTTACTCCACGTAGTGCCACACTTTGGATCCTCCTCTGATTTTCGCCCCTTGTGTTCTCCTCGTTTTTGTATTTTGCTTTTTTTTTCTTGCTCCTCGTATTCTTCTCCCCTGTTTCTTCGCCTCGGGTTTTTCACACTTCTCTTACTCCACGTAGTGCCACACTTTTGATCCTCCTCTGATTTTCTCCCCTTGTGTTCTCCTCGTTTTTGTATTTTGCTTTTTTTTTCTTGCTCCTCGTATTCTTCTCCCCTGTTTCTTCACATCAGCTTTTTCACACTTCTGTTACTCCTCGTAGTGGCATACTGTTGATCCTCCTCTGATTTTCGCCCCTTGTGTTCTCCTCGTTTTTGTATTTTGCTTTTTTTCTTGCTCCTCGTATTCTTCTCCCCTGTTTCTTCGCCTCGGGTTTTTCACACTTCTCTTACTCCACGTAGTGCCACACTTTTGATCCTCCTCTGATTTTCGCCCCTTGTGTTCTCCTCGTTTTTGTATTTTGCTTTTTTTTTCTTGCTCCTCGTATTCTTCTCCCCTGTTTCTTCGCCTCGGGTTTTTCACACTTCTCTTACTCCACGTAGTGGCATACGGTTGATCCTCCTCTGATTTTCGCCCCTTGTGTTCTCCTCGTTTTTGTATTTTGCTTTTTTTTCTTGCTCCTCGTATTCTTCTCCTCTGTTTCTTCACCTCGTGTTTTTCACACTTCTCTTGCTCCTCGTAGTGGCATACTGTTGATCCTCCTCTGATTTTCGCCCCTTGTGTTCTCCTCGATTTTGTATTTAGCTTTTTTTTTTCTTACTCCTCGTATTCTTCTCCCCTGTTTCTTCACATCAGCTTTTTCACACTTCTCTTACTCCTCGTAGTGGCATACTGTTGATCCTCCTCTGATTTTCGCCCCTTGTGTTCTCCTCGTTTTTGTATTTTGCTTTTTTTTTCTTGCTCCTTGTATTCTTCTCCCCTGTTTCTTCGCCTCGGGTTTTTCACACTTCTCTTACTCCACGTAGTCCCACCCTTTTGATCCTCCTCTGATTTTCGCCCCTTGTGTTCTCCTCGTTTTTGTATTTTGCTTTTTTTTTCTTGCTCCTCGTATTCTTCTCCCCTGTTACTTCGCCTCGGGTTTTTCACACTTTTCTTACTCCACCTAGTGCCACACTTTTGATCCTCCTCTGATTTTCGCCCCTTGTGTTCTCCTCGTTTTTGTATTTTGCTTTTTTTTTCTTGCTCCTCGTATTCTTCTCCCCTGTTTCTTCGCCTCGGGTTTTTTACACTTCTCTTACTCCACCTAGTGGCATACTGTTGATCCTCCTCTGATTTTCGCCCCTTGTGTTCTCCTCGTTTTTGTATTTTGCTTTTTTTTTCTTGCTCCTCGTATTCTTCTCCCCTGTTTCTTCGCCTCGTGTGTTTCCCACTTCTCTTGCTCCTCGTAGTGGCATACTGTTGATCCTCCTCTGATTTTCGCCCCTTGTGTTCTCCTCGTTTTTGTATTTTGCTTTTTTTTTCTTGTTCCTCGTATTCTTCTCCCCTGTTTCTTCGCCTCGGGTTTTTCACACTTCTCTTACTCCACCTAGTGCCACACTTTTGATCCTCCTCTGATTTTCGCCACTTGTGTTCTCCTCGTTTTTGTATTTTGCTTTTTTTTTATTGCTCCTCGTATTCTTCTCCCCTGTTTCTTCGCCTCGGGTTTTTCACACTTCGCTTACTCCACGAAGTGGCATACTGTTGATCCTCCTCTGATTTTCGCCCCTTGTGTTCTCCTCGTTTTTGTATTTTGCTTTTTTTTCATGCTCCTCGTATTCTTCTCCCCTGTTTCTTCGCCTCGGGTTTTTCACACTTCTCTTGCTCCTCGTAGTGGCATACTGTTGATCCTCCTCTGATTTTCGCCCCTTGTGTTCTCCTCGTTTTTGTATTTTGCTTTTTTTTTCTTGCTCCTCGTATTCTTCTCCCCTGTTTCTTCGCCTCGGGTTTTTCACACTTCTCTTACTCCACGTAGTGGCATACGGTTGATCCTCCTCTGATTTTCGCCCCTTGTGTTCTCCTCGTTTTTGTATTTTGCTTTTTTTTCTTGCTTCTCGTATTCTTCTCCCCTGTTTCTTCGCCTCGGGTTTTTCACACTTCTCTTACTCCACGTAGTGCCACACTTTGGATCCTCCTCTGATTTTCGCCCCTTGTGTTCTCCTCGTTTTTGTATTTTGCTTTTTTTTTCTTGCTCCTCGTATTCTTCTCCCCTGTTTCTTCGCCTCGGGTTTTTCACACTTCTCTTACTCCACGTAGTGCCACACTTTTGATCCTCCTCTGATTTTCTCCCCTTGTGTTTTCCTCGTTTTTGTATTTTGCTTTTTTTTTCTTGCTCCTCGTATTCTTCTCCCCTGTTTCTTCACATCAGCTTTTTCACACTTCTGTTACTCCTCGTAGTGGCATACTGTTGATCCTCCTCTGATTTTCGCCCCTTGTGTTCTCCTCGTTTTTGTATTTTGCTTTTTTTTTCTTGCTCCTCGTATTCTTCTCCCCTGTTTCTTCGCCTCGGGTTTTTCACACTTCTCTTACTCCACCTAGTGCCACAATTCAGATCCTCCTCTGATTTTCGCCCCTTGTGTTCTCCTCGTTTTTGTATTTTGCTTTTTTTTTCTTGCTCCTCTTATTCTTCTCCCCTGTTTCTTCGCCTCGGGTTTTTCACACTTCTCTTACTCCACGTAGTGGCATACGGTTGATCCTCCTCTGATTTTCGCCTCTTGTGTTCTCCTCGTTTTTGTATTTTGCTTTTTTTACTTGCTCCTCGTATTCTTCTCCTCTGTTTCTTCACCTCGTGTTTTTCACACTTCTCTTGCTCCTCGTAGTGGCATACTGTTGATCCTCCTCTGATTTTCGCCCCTTGTGTTCTCCTCGTTTTTGTATTTTGCTTTTTTTTTCTTGCTCCTCGTATTCTTCTCCCCTGTTTCTTCACATCAGCTTTTTCACACTTCTCTTACTCCTCGTAGTGGCATACTGGTGATCCTCCTCTGATTTTCGCCCCTTGTGTTCTCCTCGTTTTTGTATTTTGCTTTTTTTTTCTTGCTCCTCGTATTCTTCTCCCCTGTTTCTTCGCCTCGGGTTTTTCACACTTCTCTTGCTCCACGTAGTGCCACACTTTTGATCCTCCACTGATTTTCGCCCCTTGTGTTCTCCTCGTTTTTGTATTTTGCTTTTTTTTTCTTGCTCCTCGTATTCTTCTCCCCTGTTTCTTCGCCTCGGGTTTTTCACACTTCTCTTACTCCACGTAGTCCCACCCTTTTGATCCTCCTCTGATTTTCGCCCCTTGTGTTCTCCTCGTTTTTGTATTTTGCTTTTTTTCTTGCTCCTCGTATTCTTCTCCCCTGTTTCTTCGCCTCGGGTTTTTCACACTTCTCTTACTCCACGTAGTGCCACACTTTTGATCCTCCTCTGATTTTCGCCCCTTGTGTTCTCCTCGTTTTTGTATTTTGCTTTTTTTTTCTTGCTCCTCGTATTCTTCTCCCCTGTTTCTTCGCCTCGGGTTTTTCACACTTCTCTTACTCCACGTAGTGGCATACGGTTGATCCTCCTCTGATTTTCGCCCCTTGTGTTCTCCTCGTTTTTGTATTTTGCTTTTTTTTCTTGCTCCTCGTATTCTTCTCCTCTGTTTCTTCACCTCGTGTTTTTCACACTTCTCTTGCTCCTCGTAGTGGCATACTGTTGATCCTCCTCTGATTTTCGCCCCTTGTGTTCTCCTCGATTTTGTATTTTGCTTTTTTTTTCTTGCTCCTCGTATTCTTCTCCCCTGTTTCTTCACATAAGCTTTTTCACACTTCTCTTACTCCTCGTAGTGGCATACTGTTGATCCTCCTCTGATTTTCGCCCCTTGTGTTCTCCTCGTTTTTGTATTTTGCTTTTTTTTTCTTGCTCCTCGTATTCTTCTCCCCTGTTTCTTCGCCTCGGGTTTTTCTCATCTCTTACTCCACGTAGTGCCACACTTTGGATCCTCCTCTGATTTTCACCCCTTGTGTTCTCCTCGTTTTTGTATTTTGCTTTTTTTTTCTTGCTCTTCGTATTCTTCTCCCCTGTTTCTTCGCCTCGGGTTTTTCACACTTCTCTTACTCCACGGAGTGCCACACTTTTGATCCTCCTCTGATTTTCGCCCCTTGTGTTCTCCTCGTTTTTGTATTTTGCTTTTTTTTTCTTGCTCCTCGTATTCTTCTCCCCTGTTTCTTTGGCTCGGTTTTTCACACGTCTCTTACTCCACGTAGTGCCACACTTTTGATCCTCCTCTGATTTTCGCCCCTTGTGTTCTCCTCGTTTTTGTATTTTGCTTTTTTTTCTTGCTCCTCGTATTCTTCTCCCCTGTTTCTTCGCCTCGGGTTTTTCACACTTCTCTTGCTCCTCGTAGTGGCATACCGTTGATCCTCCTCTGATTTTCGCCACTTGTGTTCTCCTCGTTTTTGTATTTTGCTTTTTTTTTCTTGCTCCTCGTATTCTTCTCCTCTGTTTCTTCACCTCGGGTTTTTCCTTCTTCTCTTGCTCCTCGTAGTGGCATACTGTTGATCCTCCTCTGATTTTCGCCCCTTGTGTTCTCCTCGTTTTTGTATTTTGCTTTTTTTTTCTTGGTCCTCCTATTCTTCTCCCCTGTTTCTTCACATCAGCTTTTTCACACTTCTCTTACTCCTCGTAGTGGCATACTGTTGATCCTTCTCTGATTTTCGCCCCTTGTGTTCTCCTCGTTTTTGTATTTTGCTTTTTTTTTCTTGCTCCTCGTATTCTTCTCCCCTGTTTCTTCGCCTCGGGTTTTTCACACTTTTCTTACTCCACCTAGTGCCACACTTTTGATCCTCCTCTCATTTTCGCCCCTTGTGTTCTCCTCGTTTTTGTATTTTGCTTTTTTTTTCTTGCTCCTCGTATTCTTCTCCCCTGTTTCTTCGCCTCGTGTGTTTCCCACTTCTCTTGCTCCTCGTAGTGGCATACTTTTGATCCTCCTCTGATTTTCGCCACTTGTGTTCTCCTCGTTTTTGTATTTTGCTTTTTTTTTCTTGCTCCTCGTATTCTTCTCCCCTGTTTCTTCGCCTCGGGTTTTTCACACTTCTCTTACTCCACGTAGTGCCACACTTTGGATCCTCCTCTGATTTTCGCCCCTTGTGTTCTCCTCGTTTTTGTATTTTGCTTTTTTTTTCTTGCTCTTCGTATTCTTCTCCCCTGTTTCTTCGCCTCGGGTTTTTCACACTTCTCTTACTCCACGTAGTGCCACACTTTTGATCCTCCTCTGATTTTCGCCCCTTGTGTTCTCCTCGTTTTTGTATTTTGCTTTTTTTTTCTTGCTCCTCGTATTCTTCTCCCCTGTTTCTTCACATCAGCTTTTTCACACTTCTCTTACTCCTCGTAGTGGCATACTGTTGATCCTCCTCTGATTTTCGCCCCTTGTGTTCTCCTCGTTTTTGTATTTTGCTTTTTTTTTCTTGCTCCTCGTATTCTTCTCCCCTGTTTCTTCGCCTCGGGTTTTTCACATCTCTTACTCCACGTAGTGCCACACTTTGGATCCTCCTCTGATTTTCACCCCTTGTGTTCTCCTCGTTTTTGTATTTTGCTTTTTTTTTCTTGCTCCTCGTATTCTTCTCCCCTGTTTCTTCGCCTCGGGTTTTTCACACTTCTCTTACTCCACGGAGTGCCGCACTTTTGATCCTCCTCTGATTTTCGCCCCTTGTGTTCTCCTCGTTTTTGTATTTTGCTTTTTTTTTCTTGCTCCTCGTATTCTTCTCCCCTGTTTCTTTGGCTCGGGTTTTCACACGTCTCTTACTCCACGTAGTGCCACACTTTTGATCCTCCTCTGATTTTCGCCCCTTGTGTTCTCCTCGTTTTTGTATTTTGCTTTTTTTTCTTGCTCCTCGTATTCTTCTCCCCTGTTTCTTCGCCTCGGGTTTTCACACTTCTCTTGCTCCTCGTAGTGGCATACTGTTGATCCTCCTCTGATTTTCGCCCCTTGTGTTCTCCTCGTTTTTGTATTTTGCTTTTTTTTTCTTGCTCCTCGTATTCTTCTCCCCTGTTTCTTCACATCAGCTTTTTCACACTTCTCTTACTCCACCTAGTGGCATACTGTTGATCCTCCTCTGATTTTCGCCCCTTGTGTTCTCCTCGTTTTTGTATTTTGCTTTTTTTTTCTTGCTCCTCGTATTCTTCTCCCCTGTTTCTTCACATCAGCTTTTTCACACTTCTCTTACTCCTCGTAGTGGCATACTGGTGATCCTCCTCTGATTTTCGCCCCTTGTGTTCTCCTCGTTTTTGTATTTTGCTTTTTTTTTCTTGCTCCTCGTATTTTTCTCCCCTGTTTCTTCGCCTCGGGTTTTTCACACTTCTCTTACTCCACGTAGTGCCACACTTTTGATCCTCCACTGATTTTCGCCCCTTGTGTTCTCCTCGTTTTTGTATTTTGCTTTTTTTTTCTTGCTCCTCGTATTCTTCTCCCCTGTTTCTTCGCCTCGGGTTTTTCACACTTCTCTTACTCCACGTAGTGGCATACTGTTGATCCTCCTCTGATTTTCGCCCCTTGTGTTCTCCTCGTTTTTGTATTTTGCTTTTTTTTCTTGCTCCTCGTATTCTTCTCCCCTGTTTCTTCGCCTCGGGTTTTCACACTTCTCTTGCTCCTCGTAGTGGCATACTGTTGATCCTCCTCTGATTTTCGCCCCTTGTGTTCTCCTCGTTTTTGTATTTTGCTTTTTTTTTCTTGCTCCTCGTATTCTTCTCCCCTGTTTCTTCACATCAGCTTTTTCACACTTCTCTTACTCCACCTAGTGGCATACTGTTGATCCTCCTCTGATTTTCGCCCCTTGTGTTCTCCTCGTTTTTGTATTTTGCTTTTTTTTTCTTGCTCCTCGTATTCTTCTCCCCTGTTTCTTCACATCAGCTTTTTCACACTTCTGTTACTCCTCGTAGTGGCATACTGTTGATCCTCCTCTGATTTTCGCCCCTTGTGTTCTCCTCGTTTTTCTATTTTGCTTTTTTTTTCTTGCTCCTCGTATTCTTCTCCCCTGTTTCTTCGCCTCGGGTTTTTCACACTTCTCTTACTCCACCTAGTGCCACACTTCAGATCCTCCTCTGATTTTCGCCCCTTGTGTTCTCCTCGTTTTTGTATTTTGCTTTTTTTTTCTTGCTCCTCGTATTCTTCTCCCCTGTTTCTTCGCCTCGGGTTTTTCACACTTCTCTTACTCCACGTAGTGGCATACGGTTGATCCTCCTCTGATTTTCGCCCCTTGTGTTCTCCTCGTTTTTGTATTTTGCTTTTTTTTCTTGCTCCTCGTATTCTTCTCCTCTGTTTCTTCACCTCGTGTTTTTCACACTTCTCTTGCTCCTCGTAGTGGCATACTGTTGATCCTCCTCTGATTTTCGCCCCTTGTGTTCTCCTCGTTTTTGTATTTTGCTTTTTTTTCTTGCTCCTCGTATTCTTCTCCCCTGTTTCTTCACATCAGCTTTTTCACACTTCTCTTACTCCTCGTAGTGGCATACTGGTGATCCTCCTCTGATTTTCGCCCCTTGTATTCTCCTCGTTTTTGTATTTTGCTTTTTTTTTCTTGCTCCTCGTATTTTTCTCCCCTGTTTCTTCGCCTCGGGTTTTTCACACTTCTCTTACTCCACGTAGTTCCACACTTTTGATCCTCCTCTGATTTTCGCCCCTTGTGTTCTCCTCGTTTTTGTATTTTGCTTTTTTTTTCTTGCTCCTCGTATTCTTCTCCCCTGTTTCTTCGCGTCGAGTTTTTCACACTTCTCTTACTCCACGTAGTGCCACCCTTTTGATCCTCCTCGGATTTTCGCCCCTTGTGTTCTCCTCGTTTTTGTATTTTGCTTTTTTTTCTTGCTCCTCGTATTCTTCTCCCCTGTTTCTTCGCCTCGGGTTTTTCACACTTCTCTTACTCCACGTAGTGGCATACTGTTGATCCTCCTCTGATTTTCGCCCCTTGTGTTCTCCTCGTTTTTGTATTTTGCTTTTTTTTCTTGCTCCTCGTATTCTTCTCCCCTGTTTCTTCGCCTCGGGTTTTTCACACTTCTCTTACTCCACCTAGTGCCACACTTTTGATCCTCCTCTGATTTTCGCCCCTTGTGTTCTCCTCGATTTTGAATTTTGCTTTTTTTTTCTTGCTCCTCGTATTCTTCTCCCCTGTTTCTTCGCCTCGGGTTTTTCACACTTCTCTTACTCCACGTAGTGCCACACTTTTCATCCTCCTCTGATTTTCGCCCCTTGTGTTCTCCTCGTTTTTGTATTTTGCTTTTTTTTTCTTGCTCTTCGTATTCTTCTCCCCTGTTTCTTCGCCTCGGGTTTTTCACACTTCTCTTACTCCACGTAGTGCCACACTTTTGATCCTCCTCTGATTTTCGCCCCTTTTGTTCTCCTCGTTTTTGTATTTTGCTTTTTTTTTCTTGCTCCTCGTATTCTTCTCCCCTGTTTCTTTGCCTCGGGTTTTTCACACTTCTCTTACTCCACGTAGTGGCATACTGTTGATCCTCCTCTGATTTTCGCCCCTTGTGTTCTCCTCGTTTTTGTATTTTGCTTTTTTTTCTTGCTCCTCGTATTCTTCTCCCCTGTTTCTTCGCCTCGGGTTTTCACACTTCTCTTGCTCCTCGTAGTGGCATACTGTTGATCCTCCTCTGATTTTCGCCCCTTGTGTTCTCCTCGTTTTTGTATTTTGCTTTTTTTTTCTTGCTCCTCGTATTCTTCTCCCCTGTTTCTTCACATCAGCTTTTTCACACTTCTCTTACTCCACCTAGTGGCATACTGTTGATCCTCCTCTGATTTTCGCCCCTTGTGTTCTCCTCGTTTTTGTATTTTGCTTTTTTTTTCTTGCTCCTCGTATTCTTCTCCCCTGTTTCTTCACATCAGCTTTTTCACACTTCTCTTACTCCTCGTAGTGGCATACTGGTGATCCTCCTCTGATTTTCGCCCCTTGTGTTCTCCTCGTTTTTGTATTTTGCTTTTTTTTTCTTGCTCCTCGTATTTTTCTCCCCTGTTTCTTCGCCTCGGGTTTTTCACACTTCTCTTACTCCACGTAGTGCCACACTTTTGATCCTCCACTGATTTTCGCCCCTTGTGTTCTCCTCGTTTTTGTATTTTGCTTTTTTTTTCTTGCTCCTCGTATTCTTCTCCCCTGTTTCTTCGCCTCGGGTTTTTCACACTTCTCTTACTCCACGTAGTCCCACCCTTTTGATCCTCCTCTGATTTTCGCCCCTTGTGTTCTCCTCGTTTATGTATTTTGCTTTTTTTCTTGCTCCTCGTATTCTTCTCCCCTGTTTCTTCGCCTCGGGTTTTTCACACTTCTCTTACTCCACGTAGTGCCACACTTTTGATCCTCCTCTGATTTTCGCCCCTTGTGTTCTCGTTTTTGTATTTTGCTTTTTTTTTCTTGCTCCTCGTATTCTTCTCCCCTGTTTCTTTGCCTCGGGTTTTTCACACTTCTCTTACTCCACGTAGTGGCATACGGTTGATCCTCCTCTGATTTTCGCCCCTTGTGTTCTCCTCGTTTTTGTGTTTTGCTTTTTTTTCTTGCTCCTCGTATTCTTCTCCTCTGTTTCTTCACCTCGTGTTTTTCACACTTCTCTTGCTCCTCGTAGTGGCATACTGTTGGTCCTCCTCTGATTTTCGCCCCTTGTGTTCTCCTCGATTTTGTATTTTGCTTTTTTTTTCTTGCTCCTCGTATTCTTCTCCCCTGTTTCTTCACTTCAGCTTTTTCACACTTCTCTTACTCCTCGTATTGGCATACTGTTGATCCTCCTCTGATTTTCGCCCCTTGTGTTCTCCTCGTTTTTGTATTTTGCTTTTTTTTTCTTGCTCCTCGTATTCTTCTCCCCTGTTTCTTCACATCAGCTTTTTCACACTTCTCTTACTCCACCTAGTGGCATACTGTTGATCCTCCTCTGATTTTCGCCCCTTGTGTTCTCCTCGTTTTTGTATTTTGCTTTTTTTTTCTTGCTCCTCGTATTCTTCTCCCCTGTTTCTTCGCCTCGGGTTTTTCACACTTCTCTTACTCCACCTAGTGCCACACTTTTGATCCTCCTCTGATTTTCGCCACTTGTGTTCTCCTCGTTTTTGTATTTTGCTTTTTTTTTATTGCTCCTCGTATTCTTCTCCCCTGTTTCTTCGCCTCGGGTTTTTCACACTTCTCTTACTCCACGTAGTGGCATACGGTTGATCCTCCTCTGATTTTCGCCCCTTGTGTTCTCCTCGTTTTTGTATTTTGCTTTTTTTTCATGCTCCTCGTATTCTTCTCCCCTGTTTCTTCGCCTCGGGTTTTTCACACTTCACTTGCTCCTCGTAGTGGCATACTGTTGATCCTCCTCTGATTTTCGCCCCTTGTGTTCTCCTCGTTTTTGTATTTTGCTTTTTTTTTCTTGCTCCTCTTATTCTTCTCCCCTGTTTCTTCGCCTCGGGTTTTTCACACTTCTCTTACTCCACGTAGTGGCATACGGTTGATCCTCCTCTGATTGTCGCCACTTGTGTTCTCCTCGTTTTTGTATTTTGCTTTTTCTTCTTGCTCCTCGTATTCTTCTCCCCTGTTTCTTCGCCTCGGGTTTTTCACACTTCTCTTACTCCTCGTAGTGGCATACTGTTGATCCTCCTCTGATTTTCGTCCCTTGTGTTCTCCTCGTTTTTGTATTTTGCTTTTTTTTCTTGCTCCTCGTATTCTTCTCCCCTGTTTCTTCACGTCGGGTTTTTCACACTTCTCTTACTCCACGTAGTGCCACACTTTGGATCCTCCTCTGATTTTCGCCCCTTGTGTTCTCCTCGTTTTTGTATTTTGCTTTTTTTTTCTTGCTCCTCGTATTCTTCTCCCCTGTTTCTTCGCCTCGGGTTTTTCACACTTCTCTTACTCCACGTAGTGCCACACTTTTGATCCTCCTCTGATTTTCTCCCCTTGTGTTCTCCTCGTTTTTGTATTTTGCTTTTTTTTTCTTGCTCCTCGTATTCTTCTCCCCTGTTTCTTCACATCAGCTTTTTCACACTTCTGTTACTCCTCGTAGTGGCATACTGTTGATCCTCCTCTGATTTTCGCCCCTTGTGTTCTCCTCGTTTTTGTATTTTGCTTTTTTTCTTGCTCCTCGTATTCTTCTCCCCTGTTTCTTCGCCTCGGGTTTTTCACACTTCTCTTACTCCACGTAGTGCCACACTTTTGATCCTCCTCTGATTTTCGCCCCTTGTGTTCTCCTCGTTTTTGTATTTTGCTTTTTTTTTCTTGCTCCTCGTATTCTTCTCCCCTGTTTCTTCGCCTCGGGTTTTTCACACTTCTCTTACTCCACGTAGTGGCATACGGTTGATCCTCCTCTGATTTTCGCCCCTTGTGTTCTCCTCGTTTTTGTATTTTGCTTTTTTTTCTTGCTCCTCGTATTCTTCTCCTCTGTTTCTTCACCTCGTGTTTTTCACACTTCTCTTGCTCCTCGTAGTGGCATACTGTTGATCCTCCTCTGATTTTCGCCCCTTGTGTTCTCCTCGATTTTGTATTTAGCTTTTTTTTTTCTTACTCCTCGTATTCTTCTCCCCTGTTTCTTCACATCAGCTTTTTCACACTTCTCTTACTCCTCGTAGTGGCATACTGTTGATCCTCCTCTGATTTTCGCCCCTTGTGTTCTCCTCGTTTTTGTATTTTGCTTTTTTTTTCTTGCTCCTTGTATTCTTCTCCCCTGTTTCTTCGCCTCGGGTTTTTCACACTTCTCTTACTCCACGTAGTCCCACCCTTTTGATCCTCCTCTGATTTTCGCCCCTTGTGTTCTCCTCGTTTTTGTATTTTGCTTTTTTTTTCTTGCTCCTCGTATTCTTCTCCCCTGTTACTTCGCCTCGGGTTTTTCACACTTTTCTTACTCCACCTAGTGCCACACTTTTGATCCTCCTCTGATTTTCGCCCCTTGTGTTCTCCTCGTTTTTGTATTTTGCTTTTTTTTTCTTGCTCCTCGTATTCTTCTCCCCTGTTTCTTCGCCTCGGGTTTTTCACACTTCTCTTACTCCACCTAGTGGCATACTGTTGATCCTCCTCTGATTTTCGCCCCTTGTGTTCTCCTCGTTTTTGTATTTTGCTTTTTTTTTCTTGCTCCTCGTATTCTTCTCCCCTGTTTCTTCGCCTCGTGTGTTTCCCACTTCTCTTGCTCCTCGTAGTGGCATACTGTTGATCCTCCTCTGATTTTCGCCCCTTGTGTTCTCCTCGTTTTTGTATTTTGCTTTTTTTTTCTTGTTCCTCGTATTCTTCTCCCCTGTTTCTTCGCCTCGGGTTTTTCACACTTCTCTTACTCCACCTAGTGCCACACTTTTGATCCTCCTCTGATTTTCGCCACTTGTGTTCTCCTCGTTTTTGTATTTTGCTTTTTTTTTATTGCTCCTCGTATTCTTCTCCCCTGTTTCTTCGCCTCGGGTTTTTCACACTTCGCTTACTCCACGAAGTGGCATACTGTTGATCCTCCTCTGATTTTCGCCCCTTGTGTTCTCCTCGTTTTTGTATTTTGCTTTTTTTTCATGCTCCTCGTATTCTTCTCCCCTGTTTCTTCGCCTCGGGTTTTTCACACTTCTCTTGCTCCTCGTAGTGGCATACTGTTGATCCTCCTCTGATTTTCGCCCCTTGTGTTCTCCTCGTTTTTGTATTTTGCTTTTTTTTTCTTGCTCCTCGTATTCTTCTCCCCTGTTTCTTCGCCTCGGGTTTTTCACACTTCTCTTACTCCACGTAGTGGCATACGGTTGATCCTCCTCTGATTTTCGCCCCTTGTGTTCTCCTCGTTTTTGTATTTTGCTTTTTTTTCTTGCTTCTCGTATTCTTCTCCCCTGTTTCTTCGCCTCGGGTTTTTCACACTTCTCTTACTCCACGTAGTGCCACACTTTGGATCCTCCTCTGATTTTCGCCCCTTGTGTTCTCCTCGTTTTTGTATTTTGCTTTTTTTTTCTTGCTCCTCGTATTCTTCTCCCCTGTTTCTTCGCCTCGGGTTTTTCACACTTCTCTTACTCCACGTAGTGCCACACTTTTGATCCTCCTCTGATTTTCTCCCCTTGTGTTTTCCTCGTTTTTGTATTTTGCTTTTTTTTTCTTGCTCCTCGTATTCTTCTCCCCTGTTTCTTCACATCAGCTTTTTCACACTTCTGTTACTCCTCGTAGTGGCATACTGTTGATCCTCCTCTGATTTTCGCCCCTTGTGTTCTCCTCGTTTTTGTATTTTGCTTTTTTTTTCTTGCTCCTCGTATTCTTCTCCCCTGTTTCTTCGCCTCGGGTTTTTCACACTTCTCTTACTCCACCTAGTGCCACAATTCAGATCCTCCTCTGATTTTCGCCCCTTGTGTTCTCCTCGTTTTTGTATTTTGCTTTTTTTTTCTTGCTCCTCTTATTCTTCTCCCCTGTTTCTTCGCCTCGGGTTTTTCACACTTCTCTTACTCCACGTAGTGGCATACGGTTGATCCTCCTCTGATTTTCGCCTCTTGTGTTCTCCTCGTTTTTGTATTTTGCTTTTTTTACTTGCTCCTCGTATTCTTCTCCTCTGTTTCTTCACCTCGTGTTTTTCACACTTCTCTTGCTCCTCGTAGTGGCATACTGTTGATCCTCCTCTGATTTTCGCCCCTTGTGTTCTCCTCGTTTTTGTATTTTGCTTTTTTTTTCTTGCTCCTCGTATTCTTCTCCCCTGTTTCTTCACATCAGCTTTTTCACACTTCTCTTACTCCTCGTAGTGGCATACTGGTGATCCTCCTCTGATTTTCGCCCCTTGTGTTCTCCTCGTTTTTGTATTTTGCTTTTTTTTTCTTGCTCCTCGTATTCTTCTCCCCTGTTTCTTCGCCTCGGGTTTTTCACACTTCTCTTACTCCACGTAGTGCCACACTTTTGATCCTCCACTGATTTTCGCCCCTTGTGTTCTCCTCGTTTTTGTATTTTGCTTTTTTTTTCTTGCTCCTCGTATTCTTCTCCCCTGTTTCTTCGCCTCGGGTTTTTCACACTTCTCTTACTCCACGTAGTCCCACCCTTTTGATCCTCCTCTGATTTTCGCCCCTTGTGTTCTCCTCGTTTTTGTATTTTGCTTTTTTTCTTGCTCCTCGTATTCTTCTCCCCTGTTTCTTCGCCTCGGGTTTTTCACACTTCTCTTACTCCACGTAGTGCCACACTTTTGATCCTCCTCTGATTTTCGCCCCTTGTGTTCTCCTCGTTTTTGTATTTTGCTTTTTTTTTCTTGCTCCTCGTATTCTTCTCCCCTGTTTCTTCGCCTCGGGTTTTTCACACTTCTCTTACTCCACGTAGTGGCATACGGTTGATCCTCCTCTGATTTTCGCCCCTTGTGTTCTCCTCGTTTTTGTATTTTGCTTTTTTTTCTTGCTCCTCGTATTCTTCTCCTCTGTTTCTTCACCTCGTGTTTTTCACACTTCTCTTGCTCCTCGTAGTGGCATACTGTTGATCCTCCTCTGATTTTCGCCCCTTGTGTTCTCCTCGATTTTGTATTTTGCTTTTTTTTTCTTGCTCCTCGTATTCTTCTCCCCTGTTTCTTCACATAAGCTTTTTCACACTTCTCTTACTCCTCGTAGTGGCATACTGTTGATCCTCCTCTGATTTTCGCCCCTTGTGTTCTCCTCGTTTTTGTATTTTGCTTTTTTTTTCTTGCTCCTCGTATTCTTCTCCCCTGTTTCTTCGCCTCGGGTTTTTCTCATCTCTTACTCCACGTAGTGCCACACTTTGGATCCTCCTCTGATTTTCACCCCTTGTGTTCTCCTCGTTTTTGTATTTTGCTTTTTTTTTCTTGCTCTTCGTATTCTTCTCCCCTGTTTCTTCGCCTCGGGTTTTTCACACTTCTCTTACTCCACGGAGTGCCACACTTTTGATCCTCCTCTGATTTTCGCCCCTTGTGTTCTCCTCGTTTTTGTATTTTGCTTTTTTTTTCTTGCTCCTCGTATTCTTCTCCCCTGTTTCTTTGGCTCGGTTTTTCACACGTCTCTTACTCCACGTAGTGCCACACTTTTGATCCTCCTCTGATTTTCGCCCCTTGTGTTCTCCTCGTTTTTGTATTTTGCTTTTTTTTCTTGCTCCTCGTATTCTTCTCCCCTGTTTCTTCGCCTCGGGTTTTTCACACTTCTCTTGCTCCTCGTAGTGGCATACCGTTGATCCTCCTCTGATTTTCGCCACTTGTGTTCTCCTCGTTTTTGTATTTTGCTTTTTTTTTCTTGCTCCTCGTATTCTTCTCCTCTGTTTCTTCACCTCGGGTTTTTCCTTCTTCTCTTGCTCCTCGTAGTGGCATACTGTTGATCCTCCTCTGATTTTCGCCCCTTGTGTTCTCCTCGTTTTTGTATTTTGCTTTTTTTTTCTTGGTCCTCCTATTCTTCTCCCCTGTTTCTTCACATCAGCTTTTTCACACTTCTCTTACTCCTCGTAGTGGCATACTGTTGATCCTTCTCTGATTTTCGCCCCTTGTGTTCTCCTCGTTTTTGTATTTTGCTTTTTTTTTCTTGCTCCTCGTATTCTTCTCCCCTGTTTCTTCGCCTCGGGTTTTTCACACTTTTCTTACTCCACCTAGTGCCACACTTTTGATCCTCCTCTCATTTTCGCCCCTTGTGTTCTCCTCGTTTTTGTATTTTGCTTTTTTTTTCTTGCTCCTCGTATTCTTCTCCCCTGTTTCTTCGCCTCGTGTGTTTCCCACTTCTCTTGCTCCTCGTAGTGGCATACTGTTGATCCTCCTCTGATTTTCGCCACTTGTGTTCTCCTCGTTTTTGTATTTTGCTTTTTTTTTCTTGCTCCTCGTATTCTTCTCCCCTGTTTCTTCGCCTCGGGTTTTTCACACTTCTCTTACTCCACGTAGTGCCACACTTTGGATCCTCCTCTGATTTTCGCCCCTTGTGTTCTCCTCGTTTTTGTATTTTGCTTTTTTTTTCTTGCTCTTCGTATTCTTCTCCCCTGTTTCTTCGCCTCGGGTTTTTCACACTTCTCTTACTCCACGTAGTGCCACACTTTTGATCCTCCTCTGATTTTCGCCCCTTGTGTTCTCCTCGTTTTTGTATTTTGCTTTTTTTTTCTTGCTCCTCGTATTCTTCTCCCCTGTTTCTTCACATCAGCTTTTTCACACTTCTCTTACTCCTCGTAGTGGCATACTGTTGATCCTCCTCTGATTTTCGCCCCTTGTGTTCTCCTCGTTTTTGTATTTTGCTTTTTTTTTCTTGCTCCTCGTATTCTTCTCCCCTGTTTCTTCGCCTCGGGTTTTTCACATCTCTTACTCCACGTAGTGCCACACTTTGGATCCTCCTCTGATTTTCACCCCTTGTGTTCTCCTCGTTTTTGTATTTTGCTTTTTTTTTCTTGCTCCTCGTATTCTTCTCCCCTGTTTCTTCGCCTCGGGTTTTTCACACTTCTCTTACTCCACGGAGTGCCGCACTTTTGATCCTCCTCTGATTTTCGCCCCTTGTGTTCTCCTCGTTTTTGTATTTTGCTTTTTTTTTCTTGCTCCTCGTATTCTTCTCCCCTGTTTCTTTGGCTCGGGTTTTCACACGTCTCTTACTCCACGTAGTGCCACACTTTTGATCCTCCTCTGATTTTCGCCCCTTGTGTTCTCCTCGTTTTTGTATTTTGCTTTTTTTTCTTGCTCCTCGTATTCTTCTCCCCTGTTTCTTCGCCTCGGGTTTTTCACACTTCTCTTGCTCCTCGTAGTGGCATACCGTTGATCCTCCTCTGATTTTCGCCACTTGTGTTCTCCTCGTTTTTGTATTTTGCTTTTTTTTTCTTGCTCCTCGTATTCTTCTCCCCTGTTTCTTCACATCAGCTTTTTCACACTTCTCTTACTCCACCTAGTGCCACAATTTTGATCCTTCTCTGATTTTCGCCCCTTGTGTTCTCCTCGTTTTTGTATTTTGCTTTTTTTTCTTGCTCCTCGTATTCTTCTCCACTGTTTCTTCGCCTCGGGTTTTTCACACTTCTCTTACTCCACCTAGTGCCACACTTTTGATCCTCCTCTGATTTTCGCCCCTTGTGTTCTCCTCGTTTTTGTATTTTGCTTTTTTTTTCTTGCTCCTCGTATTCTTCTCCCCTGTTTCTTCACCTCGGGTTTTTCACACTTCTCTTACTCCACGTAGTGCCACACTTTTCATCCTCCTCTGATTTTAGCCCCTTGTGTTCTCCTCGTTTTTGTATTTTGCTTTTTTTTTCTTGCTCCTCGTATTCTTCTCCCCTGTTTCTTCGCCTCGGGTTTTTCACACTTCTCTTACTCCACGTAGTGCCACACTTTTGATCCTCCTCTGATTTTCGCCCCTTGTGTTCTCCTCGTTTTTGTATTTTGCTTTTTTTTTCTTGCTCCTCGTATTCTTCTCCCCTGTTTCTTTGCCTCGGGTTTTTCACACTTCTCTTACTCCACGTAGTGGCATACTGTTGATCCTCCTCTGATTTTCGCCCCTTGTGTTCTCCTCGTTTTTGTATTTTGCTTTTTTTTCTTGCTCCTCGTATTCTTCTCCCCTGTTTCTTCGCCTCGGGTTTTCACACTTCTCTTGCTCCTCGTAGTGACATACTGTTGATCCTCCTCTGATTTTCGCCCCTTTTGTTCTCCTCGTTTTTGTATTTTGCTTTTTTTTTCTTGCTCCTTGTATTCTTCTCCCCTGTTTCTTCGCCTCGGGTTTTCACACTTCTCTTGCTCCTCGTAGTGGCATACTGTTGATCCTCCTCTGATTTTCGCCCCTTGTGTTCTCCTCGTTTTTGTATTTTGCTTTTTTTTTATTGCTCCTCGTATTCTTCTCCCCTGTTTCTTCCCCTCGGGTTTTTCACACTTTTCTTACTCCACGTAGTGGCATACGGTTGATCCTCCTCTGATTTTCGCCCCTTGTGTTCTCCTCGTTTTTGTATTTTGCTTTTTTTTTCTTGCTCCTCGTATTTTTCTCCCCTGTTTCTTCGCCTCGGGTTTTTCACACTTCTCTTACTCCACGTAGTTCCACACTTTTGATCCTCCTCTGATTTTCGCCCCTTGTGTTCTCCTCGTTTTTGTATTTTGCTTTTTTTTTCTTGCTCCTCGTATTCTTCTCCCCTGTTTCTTCGCCTCGGGTTTTTCACACTTCTCTTACTCCACCTTGTGGCATACTGTTGATCCTCCTCTGATTTTCGCCCCTTGTGTTCTCCTCGTTTTTGTATTTTGCTTTTTTTTTCTTGCTCCTCGTATTCTTCTCCCCTGTTTCTTCGCCTCGTGTGTTTCCCACTTCTCTTGCTCCTCGTAGTGGCATACTGTTGATCCTCCTCTGATTTTCGCCACTTGTGTTCTCCTCGTTTTTGTATTTTGCTTTTTTTTTCTTGCTCCTCGTATTCTTCTCCCCTGTTTCTTCGCCTCGGGTTTTTCACACTTCTCTTACTCCACCTAGTGCCACACTTTTGATCCTCCTCTGATTTTCGCCACTTGTGTTCTCCTCGTTTTTGTATTTTGCTTTTTTTTTCTTGCTCCTCGTATTCTTCTCCCCTGTTTCTTCGCCTCGGGTTTTTCACACTTCTCTTACTCCACGTAGTGGCATACTGTTGATCCTCCTCTGATTTTCGCCCCTTGTGTTCTCCTCATTTTTGTATTTTGCTTTTTTTTCATGCTCCTCGTATTCTTCTCCCCTGTTTCTTCGCCTCGGGTTTTTCACACTTCTCTTGCTCCTCGTAGTGGCATACTGTTGATCCTCCTCTGATTTTCGCCCCTTGTGTTCTCCTCGTTTTTGTATTTTGCTTTTTTTTTCTTGCTCCTCTTATTCTTCTCCCCTGTTTCTTCGCCTCGGGTTTTTCACACTTCTCTTACTCCACGTAGTGGCATACGGTTGATCCTCCTCTGATTTTCGCCCCTTGTGTTCTCCTCGTTTTTGTATTTTGCTTTTTCTTCTTGCTCCTCGTATTCTTCTCCCCTGTTTCTTCGCCTCGGGTTTTTCACACTTCTCTTACTCCTCGTAGTGGTATACTGTTGATCCTCCTCTGATTTTCGCCCCTTGTGTTCTCCTCGTTTTTGTATTTTGCTTTTTTTTCTTGCTCCTCTTATTCTTCTCCCCTGTTTCTTCGCCTCGGGTTTTTCACACTTCTCTTACTCCACGTAGTGCCACACTTTGGATCCTCCTCTGATTTTCGCCCCTTGTGTTCTCCTCGTTTTTGTATTTTGCTTTTTTTTTCTTGCTCTTCGTATTCTTCTCCCCTGTTTCTTCGCCTCGGGTTTTTCACACTTCTCTTACTCCACGTAGTGCCACACTTTTGATCCTCCTCTGATTTTCGCCCCTTGTGTTCTCCTCGTTTTTGTATTTTGCTTTTTTTTTCTTGCTCCTCGTATTCTTCTCCCCTGTTTCTTCACATCAGCTTTTTCACACTTCTCTTACTCCTCGTAGTGGCATACTGTTGATCCTCCTCTGATTTTCGCCCCTTGTGTTCTCCTCGTTTTTGTATTTTGCTTTTTTTTTCTTGCTCCTCGTATTCTTCTCCCCTGTTTCTTCGCCTCGGGTTTTTCACATCTCTTACTCCACGTAGTGCCACACTTTGGATCCTCCTCTGATTTTCACCCCTTGTGTTCTCCTCGTTTTTGTATTTTGCTTTTTTTTTCTTGCTCCTCGTATTTTTCTCCCCTGTTTCTTCGCCTCGGGTTTTTCACACTTCTCTTACTCCACGTAGTGCCACACTTTTGATCCTCCACTGATTTTCGCCCCTTGTGTTCTCCTCGTTTTTGTATTTTGCTTTTTTTTTCTTGCTCCTCGTATTCTTCTCCCCTGTTTCTTCGCCTCGGGTTTTTCACACTTCTCTTACTCCACGTAGTCCCACCCTTTTGATCCTCCTCTGATTTTCGCCCCTTGTGTTCTCCTCGTTTATGTATTTTGCTTTTTTTCTTGCTCCTCGTATTCTTCTCCCCTGTTTCTTCGCCTCGGGTTTTTCACACTTCTCTTACTCCACGTAGTGCCACACTTTTGATCCTCCTCTGATTTTCGCCCCTTGTGTTCTCCTCGTTTTTGTATTTTGCTTTTTTTTTCTTGCTCCTCGTATTCTTCTCCCCTGTTTCTTCGCCTCGGGTTTTTCACACTTCTCTTACTCCACGTAGTGGCATACGGTTGATCCTCCTCTGATTTTCGCCCCTTGTGTTCTCCTCGTTTTTGTATTTTGCTTTTTTTTCTTGCTCCTCGTATTCTTCTCCTCTGTTTCTTCACCTCGTGTTTTTCACACTTCTCTTGCTCCTCGTAGTGGCATACTGTTGGTCCTCCTCTGATTTTCGCCCCTTGTGTTCTCCTCGATTTTGTATTTTGCTTTTTTTTTCTTGCTCCTCGTATTCTTCTCCCCTGTTTCTTCACATCAGCTTTTTCACACTTCTCTTACTCCTCGTAGTGGCATACTGTTGATCCTCCTCTGATTTTCGCCCTTTGTGTTCTCCTCGTTTTTGTATTTTGCTTTTTTTTTCTTGCTCCTCGTATTCTTCTCCCCTGTTTCTTCGCGTCGGGTTTTTCACACTTCTCTTACTCCACGTAGTCCCACCCTTTTGATCCTCCTCTGATTTTCGCCCCTTGTGTTCTCCTCGTTTTTGTATTTTGCTTTTTTTTTCTTGCTCCTCGTATTCTTCTCCCCTGTTACTTCGCCTCGGGTTTTTCACACTTTTCTTACTCCACCTAGTGCCACACTTTTGATCCTCCTCTGATTTTCGCCCCTTGAGTTCTCCTCGTTTTTGTATTTTGCTTTTTTTTTCTTGCTCCTCGTATTCTTCTCCCCTGTTTCTTCGCCTCGGGTTTTTCACACTTCTCTTACTCCACCTAGTGGCATACTGTTGATCCTCCTCTGATTTTCGCCCCTTGTGTTCTCCTCGTTTTTGTATTTTGCTTTTTTTTTTTCTTGCTCCTCGTATTCTTCTCCCCTGTTTCTTCGCCTCGTGTGTTTCCCACTTCTCTTGCTCCTCGTAGTGGCATACTGTTGATCCTCCTCTGATTTTCGCCCCTTGTGTTCTCCTCGTTTTTGTATTTTGCTTTTTTTTCCTTGCTCCTCGTATTCTTCTCCCCTGTTTCTTCGCCTCGGGTTTTTCACACTTCTCTTACTCCACCTAGTGCCACACTTTTGATCCTCCTCTGATTTTCGCCACTTGTGTTCTCCTTGTTTTTGTATTTTGCTTTTTTTTTATTGCTCCTCGTATTCTTCTCCCCTGTTTCTTCGCCTCGGGTTTTTCACACGTCTCTTACTCCACGTAGTGGCATACTGTTGATCCTCCTCTGATTTTCGCCCCTTGTGTTCTCCTCGTTTTTGTATTTTGCTTTTTTTTCATGCTCCTCGTATTCTTCTCCCCTGTTTCTTCGCCTCGGGTTTTTCACACTTCTCTTGCTCCTCGTAGTGGCATACTGTTGATCCTCCTCTGATTTTCGCCCCTTGTGTTCTCCTCGTTTTTGTATTTTGCTTTTTTTTTCTTGCTCCTCTTATTCTTCTCCCCTGTTTCTTCGCCTCGGGTTTTTCACACTTCTCTTACTCCACGTAGTGGCATACGGTTGATCCTCCTCTGATTTTCGCCCCTTGTGTTCTCTTCGTTTTTGTATTTTGCTTTTTCTTCTTGCTCCTCGTATTCTTCTCCCCTGTTTCTTCGCCTCGGGTTTTTCACACTTCTCTTACTCCTCGTAGTGGCATACTGTTGATCCTCCTCTGATTTTCGCCCCTTGTGTTCTCCTCGTTTTTGTATTTTGCTTTTTTTTCTTGCTCCTCGTATTCTTCTCCCCTGTTTCTTCGCCTCGGGTTTTTCACACTTCTCTTACTCCACGTAGTGCCACACTTTGGATCCTCCTCTGATTTTCGCCCCTTGTGTTCTCCTCGTTTTCGTATTTTGCTTTTTTTTTCTTGCTCCTCGTATTCTTCTCCCCTGTTTCTTCACCTCGGGTTTTTCACACTTCTCTTACTCCACGTAGTGCCACACTTCTGATCCTCCTCTGATTTTCTCCCCTTGTGTTTTCCTCGTTTTTGTATTTTGCTTTTTTTTTCTTGCTCCTCGTATTCTTCTCCCCTGTTTCTTCACATGAGCTTTTTCACACTTCTGTTACTCCTCGTAGTGGCATACTGTTGATCCTCCTCTGATTTTCGCCCCTTGTGTTCTCCTCGTTTTTGTATTTTGCTTTTTTTTCTTGCTCCTCGTATTCTTCTCCTCTGTTTCTTCACCTCGTGTTTTTCACACTTCTCTTGCTCCTCGTAGTGGCATACTGTTGATCCTCCTCTGATTTTCGCCCCTTGTGTTCTCCTCGATTTTGTATTTTGCTTTTTTTTTCTTGCTCCTCGTATTCTTCTCCCCTGTTTCTTCACATCAGCTTTTTCACACTTCTCTTACTCCTCGTAGTGGCATAATGTTGATCCTCCTCTGATTTTCGCCCCTTGTGTTCTCCTCGTTTTTGTATTTTGCTTTTTTTTTCTTGCTCCTCGTATTCTTCTCCCCTGTTTCTTCGCCTCGGGTTTTTCTCATCTCTTACTCCACGTAGTGCCACACTTTGGATCCTCCTCTGATTTTCACCCCTTGTGTTCTCCTCGTTTTTGTATTTTGCTTTTTTTTTCTTGCTCTTCGTATTCTTCTCCCCTGTTTCTTCGCCTCGGGTTTTTCACACTTCTCTTACTCCACGGAGTGCCACACTTTTGATCCTCCTCTGATTTTCGCCCCTTGTGTTCTCCTCGTTTTTGTATTTTGCTTTTTTTTTCTTGCTCCTCGTATTCTTCTCCCCTGTTTCTTTGGCTCGGTTTTTCACACGTCTCTTACTCCACGTAGTGCCACACTTTTGATCCTCCTCTGATTTTCGCCCCTTGTGTTCTCCTCGTTTTTGTATTTTGCTTTTTTTTCTTGCTCCTCGTATTCTTCTCCCCTGTTTCTTCGCCTCGGTTTTTTCACACTTCTCTTGCTCCTCGTAGTGGCATACCGTTGATCCTCCTCTGATTTTCGCCACTTGTGTTCTCCTCGTTTTTGTATTTTGCTTTTTTTTTCTTGCTCCTCGTATTCTTCTCCCCTGTTTCTTCGCCTCGGGTTTTTCACACTTCTCTTACTCCACCTAGTGGCATACTGTTGATCCTCCTCTGATTTTCGCCCCTTGTGTTTTCCTCGTTTTTGTATTTTGCTTTTTTTTCTTGCTCCTCGTATTCTTCTCCCCTGTTTCTTCGCCTCGTGTGTTTCCCACTTCTCTTGCTCCTCGTAGTGGCATACTGTTGATCCTCCTCTGATTTTCGCCACTTGTGTTCTCCTCGTTTTTGTATTTTGCTTTTTTTTTCTTGCTCCTCGTATTCTTCTCCCCTGTTTCTTCGCCTCGGGTTTTTCACACTTCTCTTACTCCACCTAGTGCCACACTTTTGATCCTCCTCTGATTTTCGCCACTTGTGTTCTCCTCGTTTTTGTATTTTGCTTTTTTTTTATTGCTCCTCGTATTCTTCTCCCGTGTTTCTTCGCCTCGGGTTTTTCACACTTCTCTTACTCCACGTAGTGGCATACTGTTGATCCTCCTCTGATTTTCGGCCCTTGTGTTCTCCTCATTTTTGTATTTTCCTTTTTTTTCATGCTCCTCGTATTCTTCTCCCCTGTTTCTTCGCCTCGGGTTTTTCACACTTCTCTTGCTCCTCGTAGTGGCATACTGCTGATCCTCCTCTGATTTTCGCCCCTTGTGTTCTCCTCGTTTTTGTATTTTGCTTTTTTTTTCTTGCTCCTCTTATTCTTCTCCCCTGTTTCTTCGCCTCGGGTTTTTCACACTTCTCTTACTCCACGTAGTGGCATACGGTTGATCCTCCTCTGATTTTCGCCCCTTGTGTTCTCCTCGTTTTTGTATTTTGCTTTTTCTTCTTGCTCCTCGTATTCTTCTCCCCTGTTTCTTCGCCTCGGGTTTTTCACACTTCTCTTACTCCTCGTAGTGGCATACTGTTGATCCTCCTCTGATTTTCGCCCCTTGTGTTCTCCTCGTTTTTGTATTTTGCTTTTTTTTCTTGCTCCTCGTATTCTTCTCCCCTGTTTCTTCGCCTCGGGTTTTTCACACTTCTCTTACTCCACGTAGTGCCACACTTTGGATCCTCCTCTGATTTTCGCCCCTTGTGTTCTCCTCGTTTTTGTATTTTGCTTTTTTTTTCTTGCTCCTCGTATTCTTCTCCCCTGTTTCTTCGCCTCGGGTTTTTCACACTTCTCTTACTCCACGTAGTGCCACACTTTTGATCCTCCTCTGATTTTCTCCCCTTGTGTTCTCCTCGTTTTTGTGTTTTGCTTTTTTTTTCTTGCTCCTCGTATTCTTCTCCCCTATTTCTTCACATCAGCTTTTTCACACTTCTGTTACTCCTCGTAGTGGCATACTGTTGATCCTCCTCTGATTTTCGCCCCTTGTGTTCTCCTCGTTTTTGTATTTTGCTTTTTTTTTCTTGCTCCTCGTATTCTTCTCCCCTGTTTCTTCGCCTCGGGTTTTTCACACTTCTCTTACTCCACGTAGTGGCATACGGTTGATCCTCCTCTGATTTTCGCCCCTTGTGTTCTCCTCGTTTTTGTATTTTGCTTTTTTTTCTTGCTCCTCGTATTCTTCTCCTCTGTTTCTTCACCTCGTGTTTTTCACACTTCTCTTGCTCCTCGTAGTGGCATACTGTTGATCCTCCTCTGATTTTCGCCCCTTGTGTTCTCCTCGTTTTTGTATTTTGCTTTTTTTTTCTTGCTCCTCGTATTCTTCTCCCCTGTTTCTTCACATCAGCTTTTTCACACTTCTCTTACTCCTCGTAGTGGCATACTGTTGATCCTCCTCTGATTTTCGCCCCTTGTGTTCTCCTCGTTTTTGTATTTTGCTTTTTTTTTCTTGCTCCTCGTATTCTTCTCCCCTGTTTCTTCGCCTCGGGTTTTTCACATCTCTTACTCCACGTAGTGCCACACTTTGGATCCTCCTCTGATTTTCACCCCTTGTGTTCTCCTCGTTTTTGTATTTTGCTTTTTTTTTCTTGCTCTTCGTATTCTTCTCCCCTGTTTCTTCGCCTCCGTTTTTTCACACTTCTCTTACTCCACGGAGTGCCGCACTTTTGATCCTCCTCTGATTTTCGCCCCTTGTGTTCTCCTCGTTTTTGTATTTTGCTTTTTTTTTCTTGCTCCTCGTATTCTTCTCCCCTGTTTCTTTGGCTCGGTTTTTCACACGTCTCTTACTCCACGTAGTGCCACACTTTTGATCCTCCTCTGATTTTCGCCCCTTGTGTTCTCCTCGTTTTTGTATTTTGCTTTTTTTTCTTGCTCCTCGTATTCTTCTCCCCTGTTTCTTCGCCTCGGGTTTTTCACACTTCTCTTGCTCCTCGTAGTGGCATACCGTTGATCCTCCTCTGATTTTCGCCACTTGTGTTCTCCTCGTTTTTGTATTTTGCTTTTTTTTTCTTGCTCCTCGTATTCTTCTCCCCTGTTTCTTCACATCAGCTTTTTCACACTTCTCTTACTCCACCTAGTGCCACAATTTTGATCCTTCTCTGATTTTCGCCCCTTGTGTTCTCCTCGTTTTTGTATTTTGCTTTTTTTTCTTGCTCCTCGTATTCTTCTCCACTGTTTCTTCACCTCGGGTTTTTCACACTTCTCTTACTCCACCTAGTGCCACACTTTTGATCCTCCTCCGATTTTCGCCCCTTGTGTTCTCCTCGTTTTTGTATTTTGCTTTTTTTTTCTTGCTCCTCGTATTCTTCTCCCCTGTTTCTTCACCTCGGGTTTTTCACACTTCTCTTACTCCACGTAGTGCCACACTTTTCATCCTCCTCTGATTTTAGCCCCTTGTGTTCTCCTCGTTTTTGTATTTTGCTTTTTTTTTCTTGCTCCTCTTATTCTTCTCCCCTGTTTCTTCGCCTCGGGTTTTTCACACTTCTCTTACTCCACGTAGTGGCATACGGTTGATCCTCCTCTGATTTTCGCCCCTTGTGTTCTCCTCGTTTTTGTATTTTGCTTTTTCTTCTTGCTCCTCGTATTCTTCTCCCCTGTTTCTTCGCCTCGGGTTTTTCACACTTCTCTTACTCCTCGTAGTGGTATACTGTTGATCCTCCTCTGATTTTCGCCCCTTGTGTTCTCCTCGTTTTTGTATTTTGCTTTTTTTTCTTGCTCCTCGTATTCTTCTCCCCTGTTTCTTCGCCTCGGGTTTTTCACACTTCTCTTACTCCACGTAGTGCCACACTTTTGATCCTCCTCTGATTTTCGCCCCTTGTGTTCTCCTCGTTTTTGTATTTTGCTTTTTTTTTCTTGCTCCTCGTATTCTTCTCCCCTGTTTCTTTGCCTCGGGTTTTTCACACTTCTCTTACTCCACGTAGTGGCATACTGTTGATCCTCCTCTGATTTTCGCCCCTTGTGTTCTCCTCGTTTTTGTATTTTGCTTTTTTTTCTTGCTCCTCGTATTCTTCTCCCCTGTTTCTTCGCCTCGGGTTTTCACACTTCTCTTGCTCCTCGTAGTGGCATACTGTTGATCCTCCTCTGATTTTCGCCCCTTTTGTTCTCCTCGTTTTTGTATTTTGCTTTTTTTTTCTTGCTCCTTGTATTCTTCTCCCCTGTTTCTTCGCCTCGGGTTTTCACACTTCTCTTGCTCCTTGTAGTGGCATACTGTTGATCCTCCTCTGATTTTCGCCCCTTGTGTTCTCCTCGTTTTTGTATTTTGCTTTTTTTTTCTTGCTCCTCGTATTCTTCTCCCCTGTTTCTTCGCCTCGGGTTTTTCACACTTCTCTTACTCCACGTAGTGGCATATGGTTGATCCTCCTCTGATTTTCGCCCCTTGTGTTCTCCTCGTTTTTGTATTTTGCTTTTTTTTTCTTGCTCCTCGTATTTTTCTCCCCTGTTTCTTCGCCTCGGGTTTTTCACACTTCTCTTACTCCACGTAGTTCCACACTTTTGATCCTCCTCTGATTTTCGCCCCTTGTGTTCTCCTCGTTTTTGTATTTTGTTTTTTTTTTCTTGCTCCTCGTATTCTTCTCCCCTGTTTCTTCGCCTCGGGTTTTTCACACTTCTCTTACTCCACGTAGTGCCACCCTTTTGATCCTCCTCTGATTTTCGCCCCTTGTGTTCTCCTCGTTTTTGTATTTTGCTTTTTTTTCTTGCTCCTCGTATTCTTCTCCCCTGTTTCTTCGCCTCGGGTTTTTCACACTTCTCTTACTCCACGTAGTGCCACACTTTTGATCCTCCTCTGATTTTCGCCCCTTGTGTTCTCCTCGTTTTTGTATTTTGCTTTTTTTTTCTTGCTCCTCGTATTCTTCTCCCCTGTTTCTTCGCCTCGGATTTTTCACACTTCTCTTACTCCACGTAGTGCCACACTTTGGATCCTCCTCTGATTTTCACCCCTTGTGTTCTCCTCGTTTTTGTATTTTGCTTTTTTTTTCTTGCTCTTCGTATTCTTCTCCCCTGTTTCTTCGCCTCCGTTTTTTCACACTTCTCTTACTCCACGGAGTGCCGCACTTTTGATCCTCCTCTGATTTTCGCCCCTTGTGTTCTCCTCGTTTTTGTATTTTGCTTTTTTTTTCTTGCTCCTCGTATTCTTCTCCCCTGTTTCTTTGGCTCGGTTTTTCACACGTCTCTTACTCCACGTAGTGCCACACTTTTGATCCTCCTCTGATTTTCGCCCCTTGTGTTCTCCTCGTTTTTGTATTTTGCTTTTTTTTCTTGCTCCTCGTATTCTTCTCCCCTGTTTCTTCGCCTCGGGTTTTTCACACTTCTCTTGCTCCTCGTAGTGGCATACCGTTGATCCTCCTCTGATTTTCGCCACTTGTGTTCTCCTCGTTTTTGTATTTTGCTTTTTTTTTCTTGCTCCTCGTATTCTTCTCCCCTGTTTCTTCACATCAGCTTTTTCACACTTCTCTTACTCCACCTAGTGCCACAATTTTGATCCTTCTCTGATTTTCGCCCCTTGTGTTCTCCTCGTTTTTGTATTTTGCTTTTTTTTCTTGCTCCTCGTATTCTTCTCCACTGTTTCTTCACCTCGGGTTTTTCACACTTCTCTTACTCCACCTAGTGCCACACTTTTGATCCTCCTCTGATTTTCGCCCCTTGTGTTCTCCTCGTTTTTGTATTTTGCTTTTTTTTTCTTGCTCCTCGTATTCTTCTCCCCTGTTTCTTCACCTCGGGTTTTTCACACTTCTCTTACTCCACGTAGTGCCACACTTTTCATCCTCCTCTGATTTTAGCCCCTTGTGTTCTCCTCGTTTTTGTATTTTGCTTTTTTTTTCTTGCTCCTCGTATTCTTCTCCCCTGTTTCTTCGCCTCGGGTTTTTCACACTTCTCTTACTCCACGTAGTGCCACACTTTTGATCCTCCTCTGATTTTCGCCCCTTGTGTTCTCCTCGTTTTTGTATTTTGCTTTTTTTTTCTTGCTCCTCGTATTCTTCTCCCCTGTTTCTTTGCCTCGGGTTTTTCACACTTCTCTTACTCCACGTAGTGGCATACTGTTGATCCTCCTCTGATTTTCGCCCCTTGTGTTCTCCTCGTTTTTGTATTTTGCTTTTTTTTCTTGCTCCTCGTATTCTTCTCCCCTGTTTCTTCGCCTCGGGTTTTCACACTTCTCTTGCTCCTCGTAGTGGCATACTGTTGATCCTCCTCTGATTTTCGCCCCTTTTGTTCTCCTCGTTTTTGTATTTTGCTTTTTTTTTCTTGCTCCTTGTATTCTTCTCCCCTGTTTCTTCGCCTCGGGTTTTCACACTTCTCTTGCTCCTTGTAGTGGCATACTGTTGATCCTCCTCTGATTTTCGCCCCTTGTGTTCTCCTCGTTTTTGTATTTTGCTTTTTTTTTCTTGCTCCTCGTATTCTTCTCCCCTGTTTCTTCGCCTCGGGTTTTTCACACTTCTCTTACTCCACGTAGTGGCATATGGTTGATCCTCCTCTGATTTTCGCCCCTTGTGTTCTCCTCGTTTTTGTATTTTGCTTTTTTTTTCTTGCTCCTCGTATTTTTCTCCCCTGTTTCTTACCTCGGGTTTTTCACACTTCTCTTACTCCACGTAGTTCCACACTTTTGATCCTCCTCTGATTTTCGCCCCTTGTGTTCTCCTCGTTTTTGTATTTTGTTTTTTTTTTCTTGCTCCTCGTATTCTTCTCCCCTGTTTCTTCGCCTCGGGTTTTTCACACTTCTCTTACTCCACGTAGTGCCACCCTTTTGATCCTCCTCTGATTTTCGCCCCTTGTGTTCTCCTCGTTTTTGTATTTTGCTTTTTTTTCTTGCTCCTCGTATTCTTCTCCCCTGTTTCTTCGCCTCGGGTTTTTCACACTTCTCTTACTCCACGTAGTGCCACACTTTTGATCCTCCTCTGATTTTCGCCCCTTGTGTTCTCCTCGTTTTTGTATTTTGCTTTTTTTTTCTTGCTCCTCGTATTCTTCTCCCCTGTTTCTTCGCCTCGGATTTTTCACACTTCTCTTACTCCACGTAGTGCCACACTTTTGATCCTCCTCTGATTTTCGCCCCTTGTGTTCTCCTCGTTTTTGTATTTTGCTTTTTTTTCTTGCTCCTCGTATTCTTCTCCCCTGTTTCTTCGCCTCGGGTTTTTCACACTTCTCTTACTCCACGTAGGGCCACACTTTGGATCCTCCTCTGATTTTCGCCCCTTGTGTTCTCCTCGTTTTTGTATTTTGCTTTTTTTTTCTTGGTCCTCGTATTCTTCTCCCCTGTTTCTTCGCCTCGGGTTTTTCACACTTCTCTTACTCCACGTAGTGCCACACTTTTGATCCTCCTCTGATTTTCTCCCCTTGTGTTCTCCTCGTTTTTGTATTTTGCTTTTTTTTTTCTTGCTCCTCGTATTCTTCTCCCCTGTTTCTTCACATCAGCTTTTTCACACTTCTGTTACTCCTCGTAGTGGCATACTGTTGATCCTCCTCTGATTTTCGCCCCTTGTGTTCTCCTCGTTTTTGTATTTTGCTTTTTTTTTCTTGCTCCTCGTATTCTTCTCCCCTGTTTCTTCGCCTCGGGTTTTTCACACTTCTCTTACTCCACCTAGTGCCACACTTCAGATCCTCCTCTGATTTTCGCCCCTTGTGTTCTCCTCGTTTTTGTATTTTGCTTTTTTTTTCTTGCTCCTCGTATTCTTCTCCCCTGTTTCTTCGCCTCGGGTTTTTCACACTTCGCTTACTCCACGTAGTGGCATACGGTTGATCCTCCTCTGATTTTCGCCCCTTGTGTTCTCCTCGTTTTTGTATTTTGCTTTTTTTTCTTGCTCCTCGTATTCTTCTCCTCTGTTTCTTCACCTCGTGTTTTTCACACTTCTCTTGCTCCTCGTAGTGGCATACTGTTGATCCTCCTCTGATTTTCGCCCCTTGTGTTCTCCTCGTTTTTGTATTTTGCTTTTTTTTCTTGCTCCTCGTATTCTTCTCCCCTGTTTCTTCACATCAGCTTTTTCACACTTCTCTTACTCCTCGTAGTGGCATACTGGTGATCCTCCTCTGATTTTCGCCCCTTGTATTCTCCTCGTTTTTGTATTTTGCTTTTTTTTTCTTGCTCCTCGTATTTTTCTCCCCTGTTTCTTCTCCTCGGGTTTTTCACACTTCTCTTACTCCACGTAGTTCCACACTTTTGATCCTCCTCTGATTTTCGCCCCTTGTGTTCTCCTCGTTTTTGTATTTTGGTTTTTTTCTTGCTCCTCGTATTCTTCTCCACTGTTTCTTCGCCTCGGGTTTTTCACACTTCTCTTACTCCACCTAGTGCCACACTTTTGATCCTCCTCTGATTTTCGCCCCTTGTGTTCTCCTCGTTTTTGTATTTTGCTTTTTTTTTCTTGCTCCTCGTATTCTTCTCCCCTATTTCTTCGCCTCGAGTTTTTCACACTTCTCTTATTCCACGTAGTGCCACACTTTTCATCCTCCTCTGATTTTCGCCCCTTGTGTTCTCCTCGTTTTTGTATTTTGCTTTTTTTTTCTTGCTCCTCGTATTCTTCTCCCCTGTTTCTTCGCCTCGGGTTTTTCACACTTCTCTTACTCCACGTAGTGCCACCCTTTTGATCCTCCTCTGATTTTCGCCCCTTGTGTTCTCCTCGTTTTTGTATTTTGCTTTTTTTTTCTTGCTCCTCGTATTCTTCTCCCCTGTTTCTTCGCCTCGGGTTTTTCACACTTCTCTTACTCCACGTAGTGGCATACGGTTGATCCTCCTCTGATTTTCGCCCCTTGTGTTCTCCTCGTTTTTGTATTTTGCTTTTTTTTCTTGCTCCTCGTATTCTTCTCCCCTGTTTCTTCGCCTCGGGTTTTCACACTTCTCTTGCTCCTCTTAGTGGCATACTGTTGATCCTCCTCTGATTTTCGCCCCTTGTGTTCTCCTCGTTTTTGTATTTTGCTTTTTTTTTCTTGGTCCTCGTATTCTTCTCCCCTGTTTCTTCACATCAGCTTTTTCACACTTCTCTTACTCCACGTAGTGGCATACTGTTGATCCTCCTCTGATTTTCGCCCCTTGTGTTCTCCTCGTTTTTGTATTTTGCTTTTTTTTTCTTGCTCCTCGTATTCTTTTCCCCTGTTTCTTCACATCAGCTTTTTCACACTTCTCTTACTCCTCGTAGTGGCATACTGGTGATCCTCCTCTGATTTTCGCCCCTTGTGTTCTCCTCGTTTTTGTATTTTGCTTTTTTTTTCTTGCTCCTCGTATTTTTCTCCCCTGTTTCTTCGCCTCGGGTTTTTCACACTTCTCTTACTCCACGTAGTTCCACACTTTTGATCCTCCTCTGATTTTCGCCCCTTGTGTTCTCCTCGTTTTTGTATTTTGCTTTTTTTTTCTTGCTCCTCGTGTTCTTCTCCCCTGTTTCTTCGCCTCGGGTTTTTCACCCTTCTCTTACTCCACGTAGTGCCACCCTTTTGATCCTCCTCTGATTTTCGCCCCTTGTGTTCTCCTCGTTTTTGTATTTTGCTTTTTTTTCTTGCTCCTCGTATTCTTCTCCCCTGTTTCTTCGCCTCGGGTTTTTCACACTTCTCTTACTCCACGTAGTGCCACACTTTTGATCCTCCTCTGATTTTCGCCCCTTGTGTTCTCCTCGTTTTTGTATTTTGCTTTTTTTTTCTTGCTCCTCGTATTCTTCTCCCCTGTTTCTTCGCCTCGGGTTTTTCACACTTCTCTTACTCCACATAGTGGCATACGGTTGATCCTCCTCTGATTTTCGCCCCTTGTGTTCTCCTCGTTTTTGTATTTTGCTTTTTTTTCTTTCTCCTCGTATTCTTCTCCTCTGTTTCTTCACCTCGTGTTTTTCACACTTCTCTTGCTCCTCGTAGTGGCATACTGTTGATCCTCCTCTGATTTTCGCCCCTTGTGTTCTCCTCGTTTTTGTATTTTGCTTTTTTTTTCTTGCTCCTCGTATTCTTCTCCCCTGTTTCTTCACATCAGCTTTTTCACACTTCTCTTACTCCTCGTAGTGGCATACTGTTGATCCTCCTCTGATTTTCGCCCCTTGTGTTCTCCTCGTTTTTGTATTTTGCTTTTTTTTTCTTGCTCCTCGTATTCTTCTCCCCTGTTTCTTCGCCTCGGGTTTTTCACATCTCTTACTCCACGTAGTGCCACACTTTGGATCCTCCTCTGATTTTCACCCCTTGTGTTCTCCTCGTTTTTGTATTTTGCTTTTTTTTTCTTGCTCTTCGTATTCTTCTCCCCTGTTTCTTCGCCTCGCGTTTTTCACACTTCTCTTACTCCACGTAGTTCCACACTTTTGATCCTCCTCTGATTTTCGCCCCTTGTGTTCTCCTCGTTTTTGTATTTTGCTTTTTTTTTCTTGCTCCTCGTATTCTTCTCCCCTGTTTCTTCGCCTCGGGTTTTTCACACTTCTCTTACTCCACGTAGTGCCACCCTTTTGATCCTACTCTGATTTTCGCCCCTTGTGTTCTCCTCGTTTTTGTATTTTGCTTTTTTTTCTTGCTCCTCGTATTCTTCTCCCCTGTTTCTTCGCCTCGGGTTTTTCACACTTCTCTTACTCCACGTAGTGCCACACTTTTGATCCTCCTCTGATTTTCGCCCCTTGTGTTCTCCTCGTTTTTGTATTTTGCTTTTTTTTTCTTGCTCCTCGTATTCTTCTCCCCTGTTTCTTCGCCTCGGATTTTTCACACTTCTCTTACTCCACGTAGTGCCACACTTTTGATCCTCCTCTGATTTTCGCCCCTTGTGTTCTCCTCGTTTTTGTATTTTGCTTTTTTTTCTTGCTCCTCGTATTCTTCTCCCCTGTTTCTTCGCCTCGGGTTTTTCACACTTCTCTTACTCCACGTAGGGCCACACTTTGGATCCTCCTCTGATTTTCGCCCCTTGTGTTCTCCTCGTTTTTGTATTTTGCTTTTTTTTTCTTGCTCCTCGTATTCTTCTCCCCTGTTTCTTCGCCTCGGGTTTTTCACACTTCTCTTACTCCACGTAGTGCCACACTTTTGATCCTCCTCTGATTTTCTCCCCTTGTGTTCTCCTCGTTTTTGTATTTTGCTTTTTTTTTCTTGCTCCTCGTATTCTTCTCCCCTGTTTCTTCACATCAGCTTTTTCACACTTCTGTTACTCCTCGTAGTGGCATACTGTTGATCCTCCTCTGATTTTCGCCCCTTGTGTTCTCCTCGTTTTTGTATTTTGCTTTTTTTTTCTTGCTCCTCGTATTCTTCTCCCCTGTTTCTTCGCCTCGGGTTTTTCACACTTCTCTTACTCCACGTAGTCCCACCCTTTTGATCCTCCTCTGATTTTCGCCCCTTGTGTTCTCCTCGTTTATGTATTTTGCTTTTTTTCTTGCTCCTCGTATTCTTCTCCCCTGTTTCTTCGCCTCGGGTTTTTCACACTTCTCTTACTCCACGTAGTGCCACACTTTTGATCCTCCTCTGATTTTCGCCCCTTGTGTTCTCCTCGTTTTTGTATTTTGCTTTTTTTTTCTTGCTCCTCTTATTCTTCTCCCCTGTTTCTTCGCCTCGGGTTTTTCACACTTCTCTTACTCCACGTAGTGGCATACGGTTGATCCTCCTCTGATTTTCGCCCCTTGTGTTCTCCTCGTTTTTGTATTTTGCTTTTTTTTCTTGCTCCTCGTATTCTTCTCCTCTGTTTCTTCACCTCGTGTTTTTCACACTTCTCTTGCTCCTCGTAGTGGCATACTGTTGGTCCTCCTCTGATTTTCGCCCCTTGTGTTCTCCTCGATTTTGTATTTTGCCTTTTTTTTCTTGCTCCTCGTATTCTTCTCCCCTGTTTCTTCACTTCAGTTTTTTCACACTTCTCTTACTCCTCGTAGTGGCATACTGTTGATCCTCCTCTGATTTTCGCCCCTTGTGTTCTCCTCGTTTTTGTATTTTGCTTTTTTTTTCTTGCTCCTCGTATTCTTCTCCCCTGTTTCTTCGCCTCGTGTGTTTCCCACTTCTCTTGCTCCTCGTAGTGGCATACTCTTGATCCTCCTCTGATTTTCGCCCCTTGTGTTCTCCTCGTTTTTGTATTTTGCTTTTTTTTTCTTGCTCCTCGTATTCTTCTCCCCTGTTTCTTCGCCTCGGGTTTTTCACACTTCTCTTACTCCACGTAGTGCCACCCTTTGGATCCTCCTCTGATTTTCGCCCCTTGTGTTCTCCTCGTTTTTGTATTTTGCTTTTTTTTTCTTGCTCCTCGTATTCTTCTCCCCTGTTTCTTCGCCTCGGGTTTTTCACACTTCTCTTACTCCACGTAGTGCCACACTTTTGATCCTCCTCTGATTTTCTCCCCTTGTGTTCTCCTCGTTTTTGTATTTTGCTTTTTTTTTCTTGCTCCTCGTATTCTTCTCCCCTGTTTCTTCACATCAGCTTTTTCACACTTCTGTTACTCCTCGTAGTGGCATACTGTTGATCCTCCTCTGATTTTCGCCCCTTGTGTTCTCCTCGTTTTTGTATTTTGCTTTTTTTCTTGCTCCTCGTATTCTTCTCCCCTGTTTCTTCGCCTCGGGTTTTTCACACTTCTCTTACTCCACGTAGTGCCACACTTTTGATCCTCCTCTGATTTTCGCCCCTTGTGTTCTCCTCGTTTTTGTATTTTGCTTTTTTTTTCTTGCTCCTCGTATTCTTCTCCCCTGTTTCTTCGCCTCGGGTTTTTCACACTTCTCTTACTCCACGTAGTGGCATACGGTTGATCCTCCTCTGATTTTCGCCCCTTGTGTTCTCCTCGTTTTTGTATTTTGCTTTTTTTTCTTGCTCCTCGTATTCTTCTCCTCTGTTTCTTCACCTCGTGTTTTTCACACTTCTCTTGCTCCTCGTAGTGGCATACTGTTGATCCTCCTCTGATTTTCGCCCCTTGTGTTCTCCTCGTTTTTGTATTTTGCTTTTTTTTTCGTGCTCCTCGTATTCTTCTCCCCTGTTTCTTCACATCAGCTTTTTCACACTTCTCTTACTCCTCGTAGTGGCATACTGTTGATCCTCCTCTGATTTTCGCCCTTTGTGTTCTCCTCGTTTTTGTATTTTGCTTTTTTTTTCTTGCTGCTTGTATTCTTCTCCCCTGTTTCTTCGCCTCGGGTTTTTCACACTTCTCTTACTCCACGTAGTCCCACCCTTTTGATCCTCCTCTGATTTTCGCCCCTTGTGTTCTCCTCGTTTTTGTATTTTGCTTTTTTTTTCTTGCTCCTCGTATTCTTCTCCCCTGTTTCTTCGCCTCGGGTTTTTCACACTTTTCTTACTCCACCTAGTGCCACACTTTTGATCCTCCTCTGATTTTCGCCCCTTGTGTTCTCCTCGTTTTTGTATTTTGCTTTTTTTTTCTTGCTCCTCGTATTCTTCTCCCCTGTTTCTTCGCCTCGGGTTTTTCACACTTCTCTTACTCCACCTAGTGGCATACTGTTGATCCTCCTCTGATTTTCGCCCCTTGTGTTCTCCTCGTTTTTGTATTTTGCTTTTTTTTTTTCTTGCTCCTCGTATTCTTCTCCCCTGTTTCTTCGCCTCGTGTGTTTCCCACTTCTCTTACTCCTCGTAGTGGCATACTGTTGATCCTCCTCTGATTTTCGCCCCTTGTGTTCTCCTCGTTTTTGTATTTTGCTTTTTTTTTCTTGCTCCTCGTATTCTTCTCCCCTGTTTCTTCGCCTCGGGTTTTTCACACTTCTCTTACTCCACCTAGTGCCACACTTTTGATCCTCCTCTGATTTTCGCCACTTGTGTTCTCCTCGTTTTTGTATTTTGCTTTTTTTTTCTTGCTCCTCGTATTCTTCTCCCCTGTTTCTTCGCCTCGGGTTTTTCACACTTCTCTTACTCCACGTAGTGGCATACTGTTGATCCTCCTCTGATTTTCGCCCCTTGTGTTCTCCTCGTTTTTGTATTTTGCTTTTTTTTCATGCTCCTCGTATTATTCTCCCCTGTTTCTTCGCCTCGGGTTTTTCACACTTCTCTTGCTCCTCGTAGTGGCATACTGATGATCCTCCTCTGATTTTCGCCCCTTGTGTTCTCCTCGTTTTTGTATTTTGCTTTTTTTTTCTTGCTCCTCTTATTCTTCTCCCCTGTTTCTTCGCCTCGGGTTTTTCACACTTCTCTTACTCCACGTAGTGGCATACGGTTGATCCTCCTCTGATTTTCGCCCCTTGTGTTCTCCTCGTTTTTGTATTTTGCTTTTTCTTCTTGCTCCTCGTATTCTTCTCCCCTGTTTCTTCGCCTCGGGTTTTTCACACTTCTCTTACTCCTCGTAGTGGCATACTGTTGATCCTCCTCTGATTTTCGCCCCTTGTGTTCTCCTCGTTTTTGTATTTTGCTTTTTTTTCTTGCTCCTCGTATTCTTCTCCCCTGTTTCTTCGCCTCGGGTTTTTCACACTTCTCTTACTCCACGTAGTGCCACACTTTGGATCCTCCTCTGATTTTCGCCCCTTGTGTTCTCCTCGTTTTCGTATTTTGCTTTTTTTTTCTTGCTCCTCGTATTCTTCTCCCCTGTTTCTTCACCTCGGGTTTTTCACACTTCTCTTACTCCACGTAGTGCCACACTTTTGATCCTCCTCTGATTTTCGCCCCTTGTGTTCTCCTCGTTTTTGTATTTTGCTTTTTTTTTCTTGCTCCTCGTATTCTTCTCCCCTGTTTCTTCACATGAGCTTTTTCACACTTCTGTTACTCCTCGTAGTGGCATACTGTTGATCCTCCTCTGATTTTCGCCCCTTGTGTTCTCCTCGTTTTTGTATTTTGCTTTTTTTTCTTGCTCCTCGTATTCTTCTCCTCTGTTTCTTCACCTCGTGTTTTTCACACTTCTCTTGCTCCTCGTAGTGGCATACTGTTGATCCTCCTCTGATTTTCGCCCCTTGTGTTCTCCTCGATTTTGTATTTTGCTTTTTTTTTCTTGCTCCTCGTATTCTTCTCCCCTGTTTCTTCACATCAGCTTTTTCACACTTCTCTTACTCCTCGTAGTGGTATAATGTTGATCCTCCTCTGATTTTCGCCCCTTGTGTTCTCCTCGTTTTTGTATTTTGCTTTTTTTTTCTTGCTCCTCGTATTCTTCTCCCCTGTTTCTTCGCCTCGGGTTTTTCAAATCTCTTACTCCACGTAGTGCCACACTTTGGATCCTCCTCTGATTTTCACCCCTTGTGTTCTCCTCGTTTTTGTATTTTGCTTTTTTTTTCTTGCTCTTCGTATTCTTCTCCCCTGTTTCTTCGCCTCGGGTTTTTCACACTTCTCTTACTCCACGGAGTGCCACACTTTTGATCCTCCTCTGATTTTCGCCCCTTGTGTTCTCCTCGTTTTTGTATTTTGCTTTTTTTTTCTTGCTCCTCGTATTCTTCTCCCCTGTTTCTTTGGCTCGGTTTTTCACACGTCTCTTACTCCACGTAGTGCCACACTTTTGATCCTCCTCTGATTTTCGCCCCTTGTGTTCTCCTCGTTTTTGTATTTTGCTTTTTTTTCTTGCTCCTCGTATTCTTCTCCCCTGTTTCTTCGCCTCGGTTTTTTCACACTTCTCTTGCTCCTCGTAGTGGCATACCGTTGATCCTCCTCTGATTTTCGCCACTTGTGTTCTCCTCGTTTTTGTATTTTGCTTTTTTTTTCTTGCTCCTCGTATTCTTCTCCCCTGTTTCTTCGCCTCGGGTTTTTCACACTTCTCTTACTCCACCTAGTGGCATACTGTTGATCCTCCTCTGATTTTCGCCCCTTGTGTTCTCCTCGTTTTTGTATTTTGCTTTTTTTTCTTTCTCCTCGTATTCTTCTCCCCTGTTTCTTCGCCTCGTGTGTTTCCCACTTCTCTTGCTCCTCGTAGTGGCATACTGTTGATCCTCCTCTGATTTTCGCCACTTGTGTTCTCCTCGTTTTTGTATTTTGCTTTTTTTTTCTTGCTCCTCGTATTCTTCTCCCCTGTTTCTTCGCCTCGGGTTTTTCACACTTCTCTTACTCCACGTAGTGCCACCCTTTTGATCCTCCTCTGATTTTCGCCCCTTGTGTTCTCCTCGTTTTTGTATTTTGCTTTTTTTTCTTGCTCCTCGTATTCTTCTCCCCTGTTTCTTCGCCTCGGGTTTTTCACACTTCTCTTACTCCACGTAGTGCCACACTTTTGATCCTCCTCTGATTTTCGCCCCTTGTGTTCTCCTCGTTTTTGTATTTTGCTTTTTTTTTCTTGCTCCTCGTATTCTTCTCCCCTGTTTCTTCGCCTCGGATTTTTCACACTTCTCTTACTCCACGTAGTGCCACACTTTTGATCCTCCTCTGATTTTCGCCCCTTGTGTTCTCCTCATTTTTGTATTTTGCTTTTTTTTCTTGCTCCTCGTATTCTTCTCCCCTGTTTCTTCGCCTCGGGTTTTTCACACTTCTCTTACTCCACGTAGGGCCACACTTTGGATCCTCCTCTGATTTTCGCCCCTTGTGTTCTCCTCGTTTTTGTATTTTGCTTTTTTTTTCTTGCTCCTCGTATTCTTCTCCCCTGTTTCTTCGCCTCGGGTTTTTCACACTTCTCTTACTCCACGTAGTGCCACACTTTTGATCCTCCTCTGATTTTCTCCCCTTGTGTTCTCCTCGTTTTTGTATTTTGCTTTTTTTTTTCTTGCTCCTCGTATTCTTCTCCCCTGTTTCTTCACATCAGCTTTTTCACACTTCTGTTACTCCTCGTAGTGGCATACTGTTGATCCTCCTCTGATTTTCGCCCCTTGTGTTCTCCTCGTTTTTGTATTTTGCTTTTTTTTTCTTGCTCCTCGTATTCTTCTCCCCTGTTTCTTCGCCTCGGGTTTTTCACACTTCTCTTACTCCACCTAGTGCCACACTTCAGATCCTCCTCTGATTTTCGCCCCTTGTGTTCTCCTCGTTTTTGTATTTTCCTTTTTTTTTCTTGCTCCTCGTATTCTTCTCCCCTGTTTCTTCGCCTCGGGTTTTTCACACTTCTCTTACTCCACGTAGTGGCATACGGTTGATCCTCCTCTGATTTTCGCCCCTTGTGTTCTCCTCGTTTTTGTATTTTGCTTTTTTTTCTTGCTCCTCGTATTCTTCTCCTCTGTTTATTCGCCTCGTGTTTTTCACACTTCTCTTGCTCCTCGTAGTGGCATACTGTTGATCCTCCTCTGATTTTCGCCCCTTGTGTTCTCCTCGTTTTTGTATTTTGCTTTTTTTTCTTGCTCCTCGTATTCTTCTCCCCTGTTTCTTCACATCAGCTTTTTCACACTTCTCTTACTCCTCGTAGTGGCATACTGGTGATCCTCCTCTGATTTTCGCCCCTTGTGTTCTCCTCGTTTTTGTATTTTGCTTTTTTTTTCTTGCTCCTCGTATTCTTCTCCCCTGTTTCTTCGCCTCGGGTTTTTCACACTTCTCTTACTCCACGTAGTGGCATACGGTTGATCCTCCTCTGATTTTCGCCCCTTGTGTTCTCCTCGTTTTTGTATTTTGCTTTTTTTTCTTGCTCCTCGTATTCTTCTCCCCTGTTTCTTCGCCTCGGGTTTTCACACTTCTCTTGCTCCTCGTAGTGGCATACTGTTGATCCTCCTCTGATTTTCGCCCCTTGTGTTCTCCTCGTTTTTGTATTTTGCTTTTTTTTTCTTGGTCCTCGTATTCTTCTCCCCTGTTTCTTCACATCAGCTTTTTCACACTTCTCTTACTCCACCTAGTGGCATACTGTTGATCCTCCTCTGATTTTCGCCCCTTGTGTTCTCCTCGTTTTTGTATTTTGCTTTTTTTTTCTTGCTCCTCGTATTCTTTTCCACTGTTTCTTCACATCAGCTTTTTCACACTTCTCTTACTCCTCGTAGTGGCATACTGGTGATCCTCCTCTGATTTTCGCCCCTTGTGTTCTCCTCGTTTTTGTATTTTGCTTTTTTTTTCTTGCTCCTCGTATTTTTCTCCCCTGTTTCTTCGCCTCGGGTTTTTCACACTTCTCTTACTCCACGTAGTTCCACACTTTTGATCCTCCTCTGATTTTCGCCCCTTGTGTTCTCCTCGTTTTTGTATTTTGCTTTTTTTTTCTTGCTCCTCGTATTCTTCTCCCCTGTTTCTTCGCCTCGGGTTTTTCACACTTCTCTTACTCCACGTAGTGCCACCCTTTTGATCCTCCTCTGATTTTCGCCCCTTGTGTTCTCCTCGTTTTTGTATTTTGCTTTTTTTTCTTGCTCCTCGTATTCTTCTCCCCTGTTTCTTCGCCTCGGGTTTTTCACACTTCTCTTACTCCACGTAGTGCCACACTTTTAATCCTCCTCTGATTTTCGCCCCTTGTGTTCTCCTCGTTTTTGTATTTTGCTTTTTTTTTCTTGCTCCTCGTATTCTTCTCCCCTGTTTCTTCGCCTCGGGTTTTTCACACTTCTCTTACTCCACATAGTGGCATACGGTTGATCCTCCTCTGATTTTCGCCCCTTGTGTTCTCCTCGTTTTTGTATTTTGCTTTTTTTTCTTTCTCCTCGTATTCTTCTCCTCTGTTTCTTCACCTCGTGTTTTTCACACTTCTCTTGCTCCTCGTAGTGGCATACTGTTGATCCTCCTCTGATTTTCGCCCCTTGTGTTCTCCTCGTTTTTGTATTTTGCTTTTTTTTTCTTGCTCCTCGTATTCTTCTCCCCTGTTTCTTCACATCAGCTTTTTCACACTTCTCTTACTCCTCGTAGTGGCATACTGTTGATCCTCCTCTGATTTTCGCCCCTTGTGTTCTCCTCGTTTTTGTATTTTGCTTTTTTTTTCTTGCTCCTCGTATTCTTCTCCCCTGTTTCTTCGCCTCGGGTTTTTCACATCTCTTACTCCACGTAGTGCCACACTTTGGATCCTCCTCTGATTTTCACCCCTTGTGTTCTCCTCGTTTTTGTATTTTGCTTTTTTTTTCTTGCTCTTCGTATTCTTCTCCCCTGTTTCTTCGCCTCGCGTTTTTCACACTTCTCTTACTCCACGTAGTTCCACACTTTTGATCCTCCTCTGATTTTCGCCCCTTGTGTTCTCCTCGTTTTTGTATTTTGTTTTTTTTTTCTTGCTCCTCGTATTCTTCTCCCCTGTTTCTTCGCCTCGGGTTTTTCACACTTCTCTTACTCCACGTAGTGCCACCCTTTTGATCCTACTCTGATTTTCGCCCCTTGTGTTCTCCTCGTTTTTGTATTTTGCTTTTTTTTCTTGCTCCTCGTATTCTTCTCCCCTGTTTCTTCGCCTCGGGTTTTTCACACTTCTCTTACTCCACGTAGTGCCACACTTTTGATCCTCCTCTGATTTTCGCCCCTTGTGTTCTCCTCGTTTTTGTATTTTGCTTTTTTTTTCTTGCTCCTCGTATTCTTCTCCCCTGTTTCTTCGCCTCGGATTTTTCACACTTCTCTTACTCCACGTAGTGCCACACTTTTGATCCTCCTCTGATTTTCGCCCCTTGTGTTCTCCTCGTTTTTGTATTTTGCTTTTTTTTCTTGCTCCTCGTATTCTTCTCCCCTGTTTCTTCGCCTCGGGTTTTTCACACTTCTCTTACTCCACGTAGTGCCACACTTTGGATCCTCCTCTGATTTTCGCCCCTTGTGTTCTCCTCGTTTTTGTATTTTGCTTTTTTTTTCTTGCTCATCGTATTCTTCTCCCCTGTTTCTTCGCCTCGGGTTTTTCACACTTCTCTTACTCCACGTAGTGCCACACTTTTGATCCTCCTCTGATTTTCTCCCCTTGTGTTCTCCTCGTTTTTGTATTTTGCTTTTTTTTTCTTGCTCCTCGTATTCTTCTCCCCTGTTTCTTCACATCAGCTTTTTCACACTTCTCTTACTCCTCGTAGTGGCATACTGTTGATCCTCCTCTGATTTTCGCCCCTTGTGTTCTCCTCGTTTTTGTATTTTGCTTTTTTTTCTTGCTCCTCGTATTCTTCTCCCCTGTTTCTTTGGCTCGGTTTTTCACACGTCTCTTACTCCACGTAGTGCCACACTTTTGATCCTCCTCTGATTTTCGCCCCTTGTGTTCTCCTCGTTTTTGTATTTTGCTTTTTTTTCTTGCTCCTCGTATTCTTCTCCCCTGTTTCTTCGCCTCGGTTTTTTCACACTTCTCTTGCTCCTCGTAGTGGCATACCGTTGATCCTCCTCTGATTTTCGCCACTTGTGTTCTCCTCGTTTTTGTATTTTGCTTTTTTTTTCTTGCTCCTCGTATTCTTCTCCCCTGTTTCTTCGCCTCGGGTTTTTCACACTTCTCTTACTCCACCTAGTGGCATACTGTTGATCCTCCTCTGATTTTCGCCCCTTGTGTTCTCCTCGTTTTTGTATTTTGCTTTTTTTTCTTTCTCCTCGTATTCTTCTCCCCTGTTTCTTCGCCTCGTGTGTTTCCCACTTCTCTTGCTCCTCGTAGTGGCATACTGTTGATCCTCCTCTGATTTTCGCCCCTTGTGTTCTCCTCGTTTTTGTATTTTGCTTTTTTTTTCTTGCTCCTCGTATTCTTCTCCCCTGTTTCTTCGCCTCGGGTTTTTCACACTTCTCTTACTCCACGTAGTGCCACCCTTTTGATCCTCCTCTGATTTTCGCCCCTTGTGTTCTCCTCGTTTTTGTATTTTGCTTTTTTTTCTTGCTCCTCGTATTCTTCTCCCCTGTTTCTTCGCCTCGGGTTTTTCACACTTCTCTTACTCCACGTAGTGCCACACTTTTGATCCTCCTCTGATTTTCGCCCCTTGTGTTCTCCTCGTTTTTGTATTTTGCTTTTTTTTTCTTGCTCCTCGTATTCTTCTCCCCTGTTTCTTCGCCTCGGATTTTTCACACTTCTCTTACTCCACGTAGTGCCACACTTTTGATCCTCCTCTGATTTTCGCCCCTTGTGTTCTCCTCGTTTTTGTATTTTGCTTTTTTTTCTTGCTCCTCGTATTCTTCTCCCCTGTTTCTTCGCCTCGGGTTTTTCACACTTCTCTTACTCCACGTAGGGCCACACTTTGGATCCTCCTCTGATTTTCGCCCCTTGTGTTCTCCTCGTTTTTGTATTTTGCTTTTTTTTTCTTGCTCCTCGTATTCTTCTCCCCTGTTTCTTCGCCTCGGGTTTTTCACACTTCTCTTACTCCACGTAGTGCCACACTTTTGATCCTCCTCTGATTTTCTCCCCTTGTGTTCTCCTCGTTTTTGTATTTTGCTTTTTTTTTTCTTGCTCCTCGTATTCTTCTCCCCTGTTTCTTCACCTCAGCTTTTTCACACTTCTGTTACTCCTCGTAGTGGCATACTGTTGATCCTCCTCTGATTTTCGCCCCTTGTGTTCTCCTCGTTTTTGTATTTTGCTTTTTTTTTCTTGCTCCTCGTATTCTTCTCCCCTGTTTCTTCGCCTCGGGTTTTTCACACTTCTCTTACTCCACCTAGTGCCACACTTCAGATCCTCCTCTGATTTTCGCCCCTTGTGTTCTCCTCGTTTTTGTATTTTGCTTTTTTTTTCTTGCTCCTCGTATTCTTCTCCCCTGTTTCTTCGCCTCGGGTTTTTCACACTTCTCTTACTCCACGTAGTGGCATACGGTTGATCCTCCTCTGATTTTCGCCCCTTGTGTTCTCCTCGTTTTTGTATTTTGCTTTTTTTTCTTGCTCCTCGTATTCTTCTCCTCTGTTTCTTCACCTCGTGTTTTTCACACTTCTCTTGCTCCTCGTAGTGGCATACTGTTGATCCTCCTCTGATTTTCGCCCCTTGTGTTCTCCTCGTTTTTGTATTTTGCTTTTTTTTCTTGCTCCTCGTATTCTTCTCCCCTGTTTCTTCACATCAGCTTTTTCACACTTCTCTTACTCCTCGTAGTGGCATACTGGTGATCCTCCTCTGATTTTCGCCCCTTGTGTTCTCCTCGTTTTTGTATTTTGCTTTTTTTTTCTTGCTCCTCGTATTCTTCTCCCCTGTTTCTTCGCCTCGGGTTTTTCACACTTCTCTTACTCCACGTAGTGGCATACGGTTGATCCTCCTCTGATTTTCGCCCCTTGTGTTCTCCTCGTTTTTGTATTTTGCTTTTTTTTCTTGCTCCTCGTATTCTTCTCCCCTGTTTCTTCGCCTCGGGTTTTCACACTTCTCTTGCTCCTCGTAGTGGCATACTGTTGATCCTCCTCTGATTTTCGCCCCTTGTGTTCTCCTCGTTTTTGTATTTTGCTTTTTTTTTCTTGGTCCTCGTATTCTTTTCCCCTGTTTCTTCACATCAGCTTTTTCACACTTCTCTTACTCCACCTAGTGGCATACTGTTGATCCTCCTCTGATTTTCGCCCCTTGTGTTCTCCTCGTTTTTGTATTTTGCTTTTTTTTTCTTGCTCCTCGTATTCTTTTCCACTGTTTCTTCACATCAGCTTTTTCACACTTCTCTTACTCCTCGTAGTGGCATACTGGTGATCCTCCTCTGATTTTCGCCCCTTGTGTTCTCCTCGTTTTTGTATTTTGCTTTTTTTTTCTTGCTCCTCGTATTTTTCTCCCCTGTTTCTTCGCCTCGGGTTTTTCACACTTCTCTTACTCCACGTAGTTCCACACTTTTGATCCTCCTCTGATTTTCGCCCCTTGTGTTCTCCTCGTTTTTGTATTTTGCTTTTTTTTTCTTCCTCCTCGTATTCTTCTCCCCTGTTTCTTCGCCTCGGGTTTTTCACACTTCTCTTACTCCACGTAGTGCCACCCTTTTGATCCTCCTCTGATTTTCGCCCCTTGTGTTCTCCTCGTTTTTGTATTTTGCTTTTTTTTCTTGCTCCTCGTATTCTTCTCCCCTGTTTCTTCGCCTCGGGTTTTTCACACTTCTCTTACTCCACGTAGTGCCACACTTTTGATCCTCCTCTGATTTTCGCCCCTTGTGTTCTCCTCGTTTTTGTATTTTGCTTTTTTTTTCTTGCTCCTCGTATTCTTCTCCCCTGTTTCTTCGCCTCGGGTTTTTCACACTTCTCTTACTCCACATAGTGGCATACGGTTGATCCTCCTCTGATTTTCGCCCCTTGTGTTCTCCTCGTTTTTGTATTTTGCTTTTTTTTCTTTCTCCTCGTATTCTTCTCCTCTGTTTCTTCACCTCGTGTTTTTCACACTTCTCTTGCTCCTCGTAGTGGCATACTGTTGATCCTCCTCTGATTTTCGCCCCTTGTGTTCTCCTCGTTTTTGTATTTTGCTTTTTTTTTCTTGCTCCTCGTATTCTTCTCCCCTGTTTCTTCACATCAGCTTTTTCACACTTCTCTTACTCCTCGTAGTGGCATACTGTTGATCCTCCTCTGATTTTCGCCCCTTGTGTTCTCCTCGTTTTTGTATTTTGCTTTTTTTTTCTTGCTCCTCGTATTTTTCTCCCCTGTTTCTTCGCCTCGGGTTTTTCACATCTCTTACTCCACGTAGTGCCACACTTTGGATCCTCCTCTGATTTTCACCCCTTGTGTTCTCCTCGTTTTTGTATTTTGCTTTTTTTTTCTTGCTCTTCGTATTCTTCTCCCCTGTTTCTTCGCCTCGCGTTTTTCACACTTCTCTTACTCCACGTAGTTCCACACTTTTGATCCTCCTCTGATTTTCGCCCCTTGTGTTCTCCTCGTTTTTGTATTTTGTTTTTTTTTTCTTGCTCCTCGTATTCTTCTCCCCTGTTTCTTCGCCTCGGGTTTTTCACACTTCTCTTACTCCACGTAGTGCCACCCTTTTGATCCTACTCTGATTTTCGCCCCTTGTGTTCTCCTCGTTTTTGTATTTTGCTTTTTTTTCTTGCTCCTCGTATTCTTCTCCCCTGTTTCTTCGCCTCGGGTTTTTCACACTTCTCTTACTCCACGTAGTGCCACACTTTTGATCCTCCTCTGATTTTCGCCCCTTGTGTTCTCCTCGTTTTTGTATTTTGCTTTTTTTTTCTTGCTCCTCGTATTCTTCTCCCCTGTTTCTTCGCCTCGGATTTTTCACACTTCGCTTACTCCACGTAGTGCCACACTTTTGATCCTCCTCTGATTTTCGCCCCTTGTGTTCTCCTCGTTTTTGTATTTTGCTTTTTTTTCTTGCTCCTCGTATTCTTCTCCCCTGTTTCTTCGCCTCGGGTTTTTCACACTTCTCTTACTCCACGTAGGGCCACACTTTGGATCCTCCTCTGATTTTCGCCCCTTGTGTTCTCCTCGTTTTTGTATTTTGCTTTTTTTTTCTTGCTCCTCGTATTCTTCTCCCCTGTTTCTTCGCCTCGGGTTTTTCACACTTCTCTTACTCCACGTAGTGCCACACTTTTGATCCTCCTCTGATTTTCTCCCCTTGTGTTCTCCTCGTTTTTGTATTTTGCTTTTTTTTTCTTGCTCCTCGTATTCTTCTCCCCTGTTTCTTCACATCAGCTTTTTCACACTTCTGTTACTCCTCGTAGTGGCATACTGTTGATCCTCCTCTGATTTTCGCCCCTTGTGTTCTCCTCGTTTTTGTATTTTGCTTTTTTTTTCTTGCTCCTCGTATTCTTCTCCCCTGTTTCTTCGCCTCGGGTTTTTCACACTTCTCTTACTCCACGTAGTCCCACCCTTTTGATCCTCCTCTGATTTTCGCCCCTTGTGTTCTCCTCGTTTATGTATTTTGCTTTTTTTCTTGCTCCTCGTATTCTTCTCCCCTGTTTCTTCGCCTCGGGTTTTTCACACTTCTCTTACTCCACGTAGTGCCACACTTTTGATCCTCCTCTGATTTTCGCCCCTTGTGTTCTCCTCGTTTTTGTATTTTGCTTTTTTTTTCTTGCTCCTCTTATTCTTCTCCCCTGTTTCTTCGCCTCGGGTTTTTCACACTTCTCTTACTCCACGTAGTGGCATACGGTTGATCCTCCTCTGATTTTCGCCCCTTGTGTTCTCCTCGTTTTTGTATTTTGCTTTTTTTTCTTGCTCCTCGTATTCTTCTCCTCTGTTTCTTCACCTCGTGTTTTTCACACTTCTCTTGCTCCTCGTAGTGGCATACTGTTGGTCCTCCTCTGATTTTCGCCCCTTGTGTTCTCCTCGATTTTGTATTTTGCTTTTTTTTTCTTGCTCCTCGTATTCTTCTCCCCTGTTTCTTCACTTCAGCTTTTTCACACTTCTCTTACTCCTCGTAGTGGCATACTGTTGATCCTCCTCTGATTTTCGCCCCTTGTGTTCTCCTCGTTTTTGTATTTTGCTTTTTTTTTCTTGCTCCTCGTATTCTTCTCCCCTGTTTCTTCGCCTCGTGTGTTTCCCACTTCTCTTGCTCCTCGTAGTGGCATACTCTTGATCCTCCTCTGATTTTCGCCCCTTGTGTTCTCCTCGTTTTTGTATTTTGCTTTTTTTTTCTTGCTCCTCGTATTCTTCTCCCCTGTTTCTTCGCCTCGGGTTTTTCACACTTCTCTTACTCCACGTAGTGCCACACTTTGGATCCTCCTCTGATTTTCGCCCCTTGTGTTCTCCTCGTTTTTGTATTTTGCTTTTTTTTTCTTGCTCCTCGTATTCTTCTCCCCTGTTTCTTCACCTCGGGTTTTTCACACTTCTCTTACTCCACGTAGTGCCACACTTTTGATCCTCCTCTGATTTTCTCCCCTTGTGTTCTCCTCGTTTTTGTATTTTGCTTTTTTTTTCTTGCTCCTCGTATTCTTCTCCCCTGTTTCTTCACATCAGCTTTTTCACACTTCTCTTACTCCTCGTAGTGGCATACTGTTGATCCTCCTCTGATTTTCGCCCCTTGTGTTCTCCTCGTTTTTGTATTTTGCTTTTTTTCTTGCTCCTCGTATTCTTCTCCCCTGTTTCTTCGCCTCGGGTTTTTCACACTTCTCTTACTCCACGTAGTGCCACACTTTTGATCCTCCTCTGATTTTCGCCCCTTGTGTTCTCCTCGTTTTTGTATTTTGCTTTTTTTTTCTTGCTCCTCGTATTCTTCTCCCCTGTTTCTTCGCCTCGGGTTTTTCACACTTCTCTTACTCCACGTAGTGGCATACGGTTGATCCTCCTCTGATTTTCGCCCCTTGTGTTCTCCTCGTTTTTGTATTTTGCTTTTTTTTCTTGCTCCTCGTATTCTTCTCCTCTGTTTCTTCACCTCGTGTTTTTCACACTTCTCTTGCTCCTCGTAGTGGCATACTGTTGATCCTCCTCTGATTTTCGCCCCTTGTGTTCTCCTCGATTTTGTATTTTGCTTTTTTTTTCGTGCTCCTCGTATTCTTCTCCCCTGTTTCTTCACATCAGCTTTTTCACACTTCTCTTACTCCTCGTAGTGGCATACTGTTGATCCTCCTCTGATTTTCGCCCTTTGTGTTCTCCTCGTTTTTGTATTTTGCTTTTTTTTTCTTGCTGCTTGTATTCTTCTCCCCTGTTTCTTCGCCTCGGGTTTTTCACACTTCTCTTACTCCACGTAGTCCCACCCTTTTGATCCTCCTCTGATTTTCGCCCCTTGTGTTCTCCTCGTTTTTGTATTTTGCTTTTTTTTTCTTGCTCCTCGTATTCTTCTCCCCTGTTACTTCGCCTCGGGTTTTTCACACTTTTCTTACTCCACCTAGTGCCACACTTTTGATCCTCCTCTGATTTTCGCCCCTTGTGTTCTCCTCGTTTTTGTATTTTGCTTTTTTTTTCTTGCTCCTCGTATTCTTCTCCCCTGTTTCTTCGCCTCGGGTTTTTCACACTTCTCTTACTCCACCTAGTGCCACACTTTTGATCCTCCTCTGATTTTCGCCCCTTGTGTTCTCCTCGTTTTTGTATTTTGCTTTTTTTTTTTCTTGCTCCTCGTATTCTTCTCCCCTGTTTCTTCGCCTCGTGTGTTTCCCACTTCTCTTGCTCCTCGTAGTGGCATACTGTTGATCCTCCTCTGATTTTCGCCCCTTGTGTTCTCCTCGTTTTTGTATTTTGCTTTTTTTTTCTTGCTCCTCGTATTCTTCTCCCCTGTTTCTTCGCCTCGGGTTTTTCACACTTCTCTTACTCCACCTAGTGCCACACTTTTGATCCTCCTCTGATTTTCGCCACTTGTGTTCTCCTCGTTTTTGTATTTTGCTTTTTTTTTATTGCTCCTCGTATTCTTCTCCCCTGTTTCTTCGCCTCGGGTTTTTCACACTTCTCTTACTCCACGTAGTGGCATACTGTTGATCCTCCTCTGATTTTCGCCCCTTGTGTTCTCCTCGTTTTTGTATTTTGCTTTTTTTTCATGCTCCTCGTATTCTTCTCCCCTGTTTCTTCGCCTCGGGTTTTTCACACTTCTCTTGCTCCTCGTAGTGGCATACTGTTGATCCTCCTCTGATTTTCGCCCCTTGTGTTCTCCTCGTTTTTGTATTTTGCTTTTTTTTTCTTGCTCCTCTTATTCTTCTCCCCTGTTTCTTCGCCTCGGGTTTTTCACACTTCTCTTACTCCACGTAGTGGCATACGGTTGATCCTCCTCTGATTTTCGCCCCTTGTGTTCTCCTCGTTTTTGTATTTTGCTTTTTCTTCTTGCTCCTCGTATTCTTCTCCCCTGTTTCTTCGCCTCGGGTTTTTCACACTTCTCTTACTCCTCGTAGTGGCATACTGTTGATCCTCCTCTGATTTTCGCCCCTTGTGTTCTCCTCGTTTTTGTATTTTGCTTTTTTTTCTTGCTCCTCGTATTCTTCTCCCCTGTTTCTTCGCCTCGGGTTTTTCACACTTCTCTTACTCCACGTAGTGCCACACTTTGGATCCTCCTCTGATTTTCGCCCCTTGTGTTCTCCTCGTTTTCGTATTTTGCTTTTTTTTTCTTGCTCCTCGTATTCTTCTCCCCTGTTTCTTCACCTCGGGTTTTTCACACTTCTCTTACTCCACGTAGTGCCACACTTTTGATCCTCCTCTGATTTTCTCCCCTTGTGTTTTCCTCGTTTTTGTATTTTGCTTTTTTTTTCTTGCTCCTCGTATTCTTCTCCCCTGTTTCTTCACATGAGCTTTTTCACACTTCTGTTACTCCTCGTAGTGGCATACTGTTGATCCTCCTCTGATTTTCGCCCCTTGTGTTCTCCTCGTTTTTGTATTTTGCTTTTTTTTCTTGCTCCTCGTATTCTTCTCCTCTGTTTCTTCACCTCGTGTTTTTCACACTTCTCTTGCTCCTCGTAGTGGCATACTGTTGATCCTCCTCTGATTTTCGCCCCTTGTGTTCTCCTCGATTTTGTATTTTGCTTTTTTTTTCTTGCTCCTCGTATTCTTCTCCCCTGTTTCTTCACATCAGCTTTTTCACACTTCTCTTACTCCTCGTAGTGGTATAATGTTGATCCTCCTCTGATTTTCGCCCCTTGTGTTCTCCTCGTTTTTGTATTTTGCTTTTTTTTTCTTGCTCCTCGTATTCTTCTCCCCTGTTTCTTCGCCTCGGGTTTTTCAAATCTCTTACTCCACGTAGTGCCACACTTTGGATCCTCCTCTGATTTTCACCCCTTGTGTTCTCCTCGTTTTTGTATTTTGCTTTTTTTTTCTTGCTCTTCGTATTCTTCTCCCCTGTTTCTTCGCCTCGGGTTTTTCACACTTCTCTTACTCCACGGAGTGCCACACTTTTGATCCTCCTCTGATTTTCGCCCCTTGTGTTCTCCTCGTTTTTGTATTTTGCTTTTTTTTTCTTGCTCCTCGTATTCTTCTCCCCTGTTTCTTTGGCTCGGTTTTTCACACGTCTCTTACTCCACGTAGTGCCACACTTTTGATCCTCCTCTGATTTTCGCCCCTTGTGTTCTCCTCGTTTTTGTATTTTGCTTTTTTTTCTTGCTCCTCGTATTCTTCTCCCCTGTTTCTTCGCCTCGGTTTTTTCACACTTCTCTTGCTCCTCGTAGTGGCATACCGTTGATCCTCCTCTGATTTTCGCCACTTGTGTTCTCCTCGTTTTTGTATTTTGCTTTTTTTTTCTTGCTCCTCGTATTCTTCTCCCCTGTTTCTTCGCCTCGGGTTTTTCACACTTCTCTTACTCCACCTAGTGGCATACTGTTGATCCTCCTCTGATTTTCGCCCCTTGTGTTCTCCTCGTTTTTGTATTTTGCTTTTTTTTCTTGCTCCTCGTATTCTTCTCCCCTGTTTCTTCGCCTCGTGTGTTTCCCACTTCTCTTGCTCCTCGTAGTGGCATACTGTTGATCCTCCTCTGATTTTCGCCACTTGTGTTCTCCTCGTGTTTGTATTTTGCTTTTTTTTTCTTGCTCCTCGTGTTCTTCTCCCCTGTTTCTTCGCCTCGGGTTTTTCACACTTCTCTTACTCCACCTAGTGCCACTCTTTTGATCCTCCTCTGATTTTCGCCACTTGTGTTCTCCTCGTTTTTGTATTTTGCTTTTTTTTTATTGCTCCTCGTATTCTTCTCCCCTGTTTCTTCGCCTCGGGTTTTTCACACTTCTCTTACTCCACGTAGTGGCATACTGTTGATCCTCCTCTGATTTTCGCCCCTTGTGTTCTCCTCATTTTTGTATTTTGCTTTTTTTTCATGCTCCTCGTATTCTTCTCCCCTGTTTCTTCGCCTCGGGTTTTTCACACTTCTCTTGCTCCTCGTAGTGGCATACTGCTGATCCTCCTCTGATTTTCGCCCCTTGTGTTCTCCTCGTTTTTGTATTTTGCTTTTTTTTTCTTGCTCCTCTTATTCTTCTCCCCTGTTTCTTCGCCTCGGGTTTTTCACACTTCTCTTACTCCACGTAGTGGCATACGGTTGATCCTCCTCTGATTTTCGCCCCTTGTGTTCTCCTCGTTTTTGTATTTTGCTTTTTCTTCTTGCTCCTCGTATTCTTCTCCCCTGTTTCTTCGCCTCGGGTTTTTCACACTTCTCTTACTCCTCGTAGTGGCATACTGTTGATCCTCCTCTGATTTTCGCCCCTTGTGTTCTCCTCGTTTTTGTATTTTGCTTTTTTTTCTTGCTCCTCGTATTCTTCTCCCCTGTTTCTTCGCCTCGGGTTTTTCACACTTCTCTTACTCCACGTAGTGCCACACTTTGGATCCTCCTCTGATTTTCGCCCCTTGTGTTCTCCTCGTTTTTGTATTTTGCTTTTTTTTTCTTGCTCCTCGTATTCTTCTCCCCTGTTTCTTCGCCTCGGGTTTTTCACACTTCTCTTACTCCACGTAGTGCCACACTTTTGATCCTCCTCTGATTTTCTCCCCTTGTGTTCTCCTCGTTTTTGTGTTTTGCTTTTTTTTTCTTGCTCCTCGTATTCTTCTCCCCTGTTTCTTCGCCTCGGGTTTTTCACACTTCTCTTACTCCACGTAGTGCCACCCTTTTGATCCTCCTCTGATTTTCGCCCCTTGTGTTCTCCTCGTTTTTGTATTTTGCTTTTTTTTCTTGCTCCTCGTATTCTTCTCCCCTGTTTCTTCGCCTCGGGTTTTTCACACTTCTCTTACTCCACGTAGTGCCACACTTTTGATCCTCCTCTGATTTTCGCCCCTTGTGTTCTCCTCGTTTTTGTATTTTGCTTTTTTTTTCTTGCTCCTCGTATTCTTCTCCCCTGTTTCTTCGCCTCGGATTTTTCACACTTCTCTTACTCCACGTAGTGCCACACTTTTGATCCTCCTCTGATTTTCGCCCCTTGTGTTCTCCTCGTTTTTGTATTTTGCTTTTTTTTCTTGCTCCTCGTATTCTTCTCCCCTGTTTCTTCGCCTCGGGTTTTTCACACTTCTCTTACTCCACGTAGGGCCACACTTTGGATCCTCCTCTGATTTTCGCCCCTTGTGTTCTCCTCGTTTTTGTATTTTGCTTTTTTTTTCTTGGTCCTCGTATTCTTCTCCCCTGTTTCTTCGCCTCGGGTTTTTCACACTTCTCTTACTCCACGTAGTGCCACACTTTTGATCCTCCTCTGATTTTCTCCCCTTGTGTTCTCCTCGTTTTTGTATTTTGCTTTTTTTTTTCTTGCTCCTCGTATTCTTCTCCCCTGTTTCTTCACATCAGCTTTTTCACACTTCTGTTACTCCTCGTAGTGGCATACTGTTGATCCTCCTCTGATTTTCGCCCCTTGTGTTCTCCTCGTTTTTGTATTTTGCTTTTTTTTTCTTGCTCCTCGTATTCTTCTCCCCTGTTTCTTCGCCTCGGGTTTTTCACACTTCTCTTACTCCACCTAGTGCCACACTTCAGATCCTCCTCTGATTTTCGCCCCTTGTGTTCTCCTCGTTTTTGTATTTTGCTTTTTTTTTCTTGCTCCTCGTATTCTTCTCCCCTGTTTCTTCGCCTCGGGTTTTTCACACTTCGCTTACTCCACGTAGTGGCATACGGTTGATCCTCCTCTGATTTTCGCCCCTTGTGTTCTCCTCGTTTTTGTATTTTGCTTTTTTTTCTTGCTCCTCGTATTCTTCTCCTCTGTTTCTTCACCTCGTGTTTTTCACACTTCTCTTGCTCCTCGTAGTGGCATACTGTTGATCCTCCTCTGATTTTCGCCCCTTGTGTTCTCCTCGTTTTTGTATTTTGCTTTTTTTTCTTGCTCCTCGTATTCTTCTCCCCTGTTTCTTCACATCAGCTTTTTCACACTTCTCTTACTCCTCGTAGTGGCATACTGGTGATCCTCCTCTGATTTTCGCCCCTTGTATTCTCCTCGTTTTTGTATTTTGCTTTTTTTTTCTTGCTCCTCGTATTTTTCTCCCCTGTTTCTTCGCCTCGGGTTTTTCACACTTCTCTTACTCCACGTAGTTCCACACTTTTGATCCTCCTCTGATTTTCGCCCCTTGTGTTCTCCTCGTTTTTGTATTTTGGTTTTTTTCTTGCTCCTCGTATTCTTCTCCACTGTTTCTTCGCCTCGGGTTTTTCACACTTCTCTTACTCCACCTAGTGCCACACTTTTGATCCTCCTCTGATTTTCGCCCCTTGTGTTCTCCTCGTTTTTGTATTTTGCTTTTTTTTTCTTGCTCCTCGTATTCTTCTCCCCTATTTCTTCGCCTCGAGTTTTTCACACTTCTCTTATTCCACGTAGTGCCACACTTTTCATCCTCCTCTGATTTTCGCCCCTTGTGTTCTCCTCGTTTTTGTATTTTGCTTTTTTTTTCTTGCTCCTCGTATTCTTCTCCCCTGTTTCTTCGCCTCGGGTTTTTCACACTTCTCTTACTCCACGTAGTGCCACACTTTTGATCCTCCTCTGATTTTCGCCCCTTGTGTTCTCCTCGTTTTTGTATTTTGCTTTTTTTTTCTTGCTCCTCGTATTCTTCTCCCCTGTTTCTTCGCCTCGGGTTTTTCACACTTCTCTTACTCCACGTAGTGGCATACGGTTGATCCTCCTCTGATTTTCGCCCCTTGTGTTCTCCTCGTTTTTGTATTTTGCTTTTTTTTCTTGCTCCTCGTATTCTTCTCCCCTGTTTCTTCGCCTCGGGTTTTCACACTTCTCTTGCTCCTCTTAGTGGCATACTGTTGATCCTCCTCTGATTTTCGCCCCTTGTGTTCTCCTCGTTTTTGTATTTTGCTTTTTTTTTCTTGGTCCTCGTATTCTTCTCCCCTGTTTCTTCACATCAGCTTTTTCACACTTCTCTTACTCCACCTAGTGGCATACTGTTGATCCTCCTCTGATTTTCGCCCCTTGTGTTCTCCTCGTTTTTGTATTTTGCTTTTTTTTTCTTGCTCCTCGTATTCTTTTCCCCTGTTTCTTCACATCAGCTTTTTCACACTTCTCTTACTCCTCGTAGTGGCATACTGGTGATCCTCCTCTGATTTTCGCCCCTTGTGTTCTCCTCGTTTTTGTATTTTGCTTTTTTTTTCTTGCTCCTCGTATTTTTCTCCCCTGTTTCTTCGCCTCGGGTTTTTCACACTTCTCTTACTCCACGTAGTTCCACACTTTTGATCCTCCTCTGATTTTCGCCCCTTGTGTTCTCCTCGTTTTTGTATTTTGCTTTTTTTTTCTTGCTCCTCGTATTCTTCTCCCCTGTTTCTTCGCCTCGGGTTTTTCACACTTCTCTTACTCCACGTAGTGCCACCCTTTTGATCCTCCTCTGATTTTCGCCCCTTGTGTTCTCCTCGTTTTTGTATTTTGCTTTTTTTTCTTGCTCCTCGTATTCTTCTCCCCTGTTTCTTCGCCTCGGGTTTTTCACACTTCTCTTACTCCACGTAGTGCCACACTTTTGATCCTCCTCTGATTTTCGCCCCTTGTGTTCTCCTCGTTTTTGTATTTTGCTTTTTTTTTCTTGCTCCTCGTATTCTTCTCCCCTGTTTCTTCGCCTCGGGTTTTTCACACTTCTCTTACTCCACATAGTGGCATACGGTTGATCCTCCTCTGATTTTCGCCCCTTGTGTTCTCCTCGTTTTTGTATTTTGCTTTTTTTTCTTTCTCCTCGTATTCTTCTCCTCTGTTTCTTCACCTCGTGTTTTTCACACTTCTCTTGCTCCTCGTAGTGGCATACTGTTGATCCTCCTCTGATTTTCGCCCCTTGTGTTCTCCTCGTTTTTGTATTTTGCTTTTTTTTTCTTGCTCCTCGTATTCTTCTCCCCTGTTTCTTCACATCAGCTTTTTCACACTTCTCTTACTCCTCGTAGTGGCATACTGTTGATCCTCCTCTGATTTTCGCCCCTTGTGTTCTCCTCGTTTTTGTATTTTGCTTTTTTTTTCTTGCTCCTCGTATTCTTCTCCCCTGTTTCTTCGCCTCGGGTTTTTCACATCTCTTACTCCACGTAGTGCCACACTTTGGATCCTCCTCTGATTTTCACCCCTTGTGTTCTCCTCGTTTTTGTATTTTGCTTTTTTTTTCTTGCTCTTCGTATTCTTCTCCCCTGTTTCTTCGCCTCGCGTTTTTCACACTTCTCTTACTCCACGTAGTTCCACACTTTTGATCCTCCTCTGATTTTCGCCCCTTGTGTTCTCCTCGTTTTTGTATTTTGTTTTTTTTTTCTTGCTCCTCGTATTCTTCTCCCCTGTTTCTTCGCCTCGGGTTTTTCACACTTCTCTTACTCCACGTAGTGCCACCCTTTTGATCCTACTCTGATTTTCGCCCCTTGTGTTCTCCTCGTTTTTGTATTTTGCTTTTTTTTCTTGCTCCTCGTATTCTTCTCCCCTGTTTCTTCGCCTCGGGTTTTTCACACTTCTCTTACTCCACGTAGTGCCACACTTTTGATCCTCCTCTGATTTTCTCCCCTTGTGTTCTCCTCGTTTTTGTATTTTGCTTTTTTTTTCTTGCTCCTCGTATTCTTCTCCCCTGTTTCTTCGCCTCGGATTTTTCACACTTCTCTTACTCCACGTAGTGCCACACTTTTGATCCTCCTCTGATTTTCGCCCCTTGTGTTCTCCTCGTTTTTGTATTTTGCTTTTTTTTCTTGCTCCTCGTATTCTTCTCCCCTGTTTCTTCGCCTCGGGTTTTTCACACTTCTCTTACTCCACGTAGGGCCACACTTTGGATCCTCCTCTGATTTTCGCCCCTTGTGTTCTCCTCGTTTTTGTATTTTGCTTTTTTTTTCTTGCTCCTCGTATTCTTCTCCCCTGTTTCTTCGCCTCGGGTTTTTCACACTTCTCTTACTCCACGTAGTGCCACACTTTTGATCCTCCTCTGATTTTCTCCCCTTGTGTTCTCCTCGTTTTTGTATTTTGCTTTTTTTTTCTTGCTCCTCGTATTCTTCTCCCCTGTTTCTTCACATCAGCTTTTTCACACTTCTGTTACTCCTCGTAGTGGCATACTGTTGATCCTCCTCTGATTTTCGCCCCTTGTGTTCTCCTCGTTTTTGTATTTTGCTTTTTTTTTCTTGCTCCTCGTATTCTTCTCCCCTGTTTCTTCGCCTCGGGTTTTTCACACTTCTCTTACTCCACGTAGTCCCACCCTTTTGATCCTCCTCTGATTTTCGCCCCTTGTGTTCTCCTCGTTTATGTATTTTGCTTTTTTTCTTGCTCCTCGTATTCTTCTCCCCTGTTTCTTCGCCTCGGGTTTTTCACACTTCTCTTACTCCACGTAGTGCCACACTTTTGATCCTCCTCTGATTTTCGCCCCTTGTGTTCTCCTCGTTTTTGTATTTTGCTTTTTTTTTCTTGCTCCTCTTTTTCTTCTCCCCTGTTTCTTCGCCTCGGGTTTTTCACACTTCTCTTACTCCACGTAGTGGCATACGGTTGATCCTCCTCTGATTTTCGCCCCTTGTGTTCTCCTCGTTTTTGTATTTTGCTTTTTTTTCTTGCTCCTCGTATTCTTCTCCTCTGTTTCTTCACCTCGTGTTTTTCACACTTCTCTTGCTCCTCGTAGTGGCATACTGTTGGTCCTCCTCTGATTTTCGCCCCTTGTGTTCTCCTCGATTTTGTATTTTGCCTTTTTTTTCTTGCTCCTCGTATTCTTCTCCCCTGTTTCTTCACTTCAGTTTTTTCACACTTCTCTTACTCCTCGTAGTGGCATACTGTTGATCCTCCTCTGATTTTCGCCCCTTGTGTTCTCCTCGTTTTTGTATTTTGCTTTTTTTTTCTTGCTCCTCGTATTCTTCTCCCCTGTTTCTTCGCCTCGTGTGTTTCCCACTTCTCTTGCTCCTCGTAGTGGCATACTCTTGATCCTCCTCTGATTTTCGCCCCTTGTGTTCTCCTCGTTTTTGTATTTTGCTTTTTTTTTCTTGCTCCTCGTATTCTTCTCCCCTGTTTCTTCGCCTCGGGTTTTTCACACTTCTCTTACTCCACGTAGTGCCACCCTTTGGATCCTCCTCTGATTTTCGCCCCTTGTGTTCTCCTCGTTTTTGTATTTTGCTTTTTTTTTCTTGCTCCTCGTATTCTTCTCCCCTGTTTCTTCGCCTCGGGTTTTTCACACTTCTCTTACTCCACGTAGTGCCACACTTTTGATCCTCCTCTGATTTTCTCCCCTTGTGTTCTCCTCGTTTTTGTATTTTGCTTTTTTTTTCTTGCTCCTCGTATTCTTCTCCCCTGTTTCTTCACATCAGCTTTTTCACACTTCTGTTACTCCTCGTAGTGGCATACTGTTGATCCTCCTCTGATTTTCGCCCCTTGTGTTCTCCTCGTTTTTGTATTTTGCTTTTTTTCTTGCTCCTCGTATTCTTCTCCCCTGTTTCTTCGCCTCGGGTTTTTCACACTTCTCTTACTCCACGTAGTGCCACACTTTTGATCCTCCTCTGATTTTCGCCCCTTGTGTTCTCCTCGTTTTTGTATTTTGCTTTTTTTTTTCTTGCTCCTCGTATTCTTCTCCCCTGTTTCTTCGCCTCGGGTTTTTCACACTTCTCTTACTCCACGTAGTGGCATACGGTTGATCCTCCTCTGATTTTCGCCCCTTGTGTTCTCCTCGTTTTTGTATTTTGCTTTTTTTTTCTTGCTCCTCGTATTCTTCTCCCCTGTTACTTCGCCTCGGGTTTTTCACACTTTTCTTACTCCACCTAGTGCCACACTTTTGATCCTCCTCTGATTTTCGCCCCTTGTGTTCTCCTCGTTTTTGTATTTTGCTTTTTTTTTCTTGCTCCTCGTATTCTTCTCCCCTGTTTCTTCGCCTCGGGTTTTTCACACTTCTCTTACTCCACCTAGTGGCATACTGTTGATCCTCCTCTGATTTTCGCCCCTTGTGTTCTCCTCGTTTTTGTATTTTGCTTTTTTTTTTTCTTGCTCCTCGTATTCTTCTCCCCTGTTTCTTCGCCTCGTGTGTTTCCCACTTCTCTTGCTCCTCGTAGTGGCATACTGTTGATCCTCCTCTGATTTTCGCCCCTTGTGTTCTCCTCGTTTTTGTATTTTGCTTTTTTTTTCTTGCTCCTCGTATTCTTCTCCCCTGTTTCTTCGCCTCGGGTTTTTCACACTTCTCTTACTCCACCTAGTGCCACACTTTTGATCCTCCTCTGATTTTCGCCACTTGTGTTCTCCTCGTTTTTGTATTTTGCTTTTTTTTTATTGCTCCTCGTATTCTTCTCCCCTGTTTCTTCGCCTCGGGTTTTTCACACTTCTCTTACTCCACGTAGTGGCATACTGTTGATCCTCCTCTGATTTTCGCCCCTTGTGTTCTCCTCGTTTTTGTATTTTGCTTTTTTTTCATGCTCCTCGTATTATTCTCCCCTGTTTCTTCGCCTCGGGTTTTTCACACTTCTCTTGCTCCTCGTAGTGGCATACTGATGATCCTCCTCTGATTTTCGCCCCTTGTGTTCTCCTCGTTTTTGTATTTTGCTTTTTTTTTCTTGCTCCTCTTATTCTTCTCCCCTGTTTCTTCGCCTCGGGTTTTTCACACTTCTCTTACTCCACGTAGTGGCATACGGTTGATCCTCCTCTGATTTTCGCCCCTTGTGTTCTCCTCGTTTTTGTATTTTGCTTTTTCTTCTTGCTCCTCGTATTCTTCTCCCCTGTTTCTTCGCCTCGGGTTTTTCACACTTCTCTTACTCCTCGTAGTGGCATACTGTTGATCCTCCTCTGATTTTCGCCCCTTGTGTTCTCCTCGTTTTTGTATTTTGCTTTTTTTTCTTGCTCCTCGTATTCTTCTCCCCTGTTTCTTCGCCTCGGGTTTTTCACACTTCTCTTACTCCACGTAGTGCCACACTTTTGATCCTCCTCTGATTTTCGCCCCTTGTGTTCTCCTCGTTTTCGTATTTTGCTTTTTTTTTCTTGCTCCTCGTATTCTTCTCCCCTGTTTCTTCACCTCGGGTTTTTCACACTTCTCTTACTCCACGTAGTGCCACACTTTTGATCCTCCTCTGATTTTCTCCCCTTGTGTTTTCCTCGTTTTTGTATTTTGCTTTTTTTTTCTTGCTCCTCGTATTCTTCTCCCCTGTTTCTTCACATGAGCTTTTTCACACTTCTGTTACTCCTCGTAGTGGCATACTGTTGATCCTCCTCTGATTTTCGCCCCTTGTGTTCTCCTCGTTTTTGTATTTTGCTTTTTTTTCTTGCTCCTCGTATTCTTCTCCTCTGTTTCTTCACCTCGTGTTTTTCACACTTCTCTTGCTCCTCGTAGTGGCATACTGTTGATCCTCCTCTGATTTTCGCCCCTTGTGTTCTCCTCGATTTTGTATTTTGCTTTTTTTTTCTTGCTCCTCGTATTCTTCTCCCCTGTTTCTTCACATCAGCTTTTTCACACTTCTCTTACTCCTCGTAGTGGTATAATGTTGATCCTCCTCTGATTTTCGCCCCTTGTGTTCTCCTCGTTTTTGTATTTTGCTTTTTTTTTCTTGCTCCTCGTATTCTTCTCCCCTGTTTCTTCGCCTCGGGTTTTTCAAATCTCTTACTCCACGTAGTGCCACACTTTGGATCCTCCTCTGATTTTCACCCCTTGTGTTCTCCTCGTTTTTGTATTTTGCTTTTTTTTTCTTGCTCTTCGTATTCTTCTCCCCTGTTTCTTCGCCTCGGGTTTTTCACACTTCTCTTACTCCACGGAGTGCCACACTTTTGATCCTCCTCTGATTTTCGCCCCTTGTGTTCTCCTCGTTTTTGTATTTTGCTTTTTTTTTCTTGCTCCTCGTATTCTTCTCCCCTGTTTCTTTGGCTCGGTTTTTCACACGTCTCTTACTCCACGTAGTGCCACACTTTTGATCCTCCTCTGATTTTCGCCCCTTGTGTTCTCCTCGTTTTTGTATTTTGCTTTTTTTTCTTGCTCCTCGTATTCTTCTCCCCTGTTTCTTCGCCTCGGTTTTTTCACACTTCTCTTGCTCCTCGTAGTGGCATACCGTTGATCCTCCTCTGATTTTCGCCACTTGTGTTCTCCTCGTTTTTGTATTTTGCTTTTTTTTTCTTGCTCCTCGTATTCTTCTCCCCTGTTTCTTCGCCTCGGGTTTTTCACACTTCTCTTACTCCACCTAGTGGCATACTGTTGATCCTCCTCTGATTTTCGCCCCTTGTGTTCTCCTCGTTTTTGTATTTTGCTTTTTTTTCTTGCTCCTCGTATTCTTCTCCCCTGTTTCTTCGCCTCGTGTGTTTCCCACTTCTCTTGCTCCTCGTAGTGGCATACTGTTGATCCTCCTCTGATTTTCGCCACTTGTGTTCTCCTCGTTTTTTGTATTTTGCTTTTTTTTTCTTGCTCCTCGTATTCTTCTCCCCTGTTTCTTCGCCTCGGGTTTTTCACACTTCTCTTACTCCACGTAGTGCCACCCTTTTGATCCTCCTCTGATTTTCGCCCCTTGTGTTCTCCTCGTTTTTGTATTTTGCTTTTTTTTCTTGCTCCTCGTATTCTTCTCCCCTGTTTCTTCGCCTCGGGTTTTTCACACTTCTCTTACTCCACGTAGTGCCACACTTTTGATCCTCCTCTGATTTTCGCCCCTTGTGTTCTCCTCGTTTTTGTATTTTGCTTTTTTTTTCTTGCTCCTCGTATTCTTCTCCCCTGTTTCTTCGCCTCGGATTTTTCACACTTCTCTTACTCCACGTAGTGCCACACTTTTGATCCTCCTCTGATTTTCGCCCCTTGTGTTCTCCTCATTTTTGTATTTTGCTTTTTTTTCTTGCTCCTCGTATTCTTCTCCCCTGTTTCTTCGCCTCGGGTTTTTCACACTTCTCTTACTCCACGTAGGGCCACACTTTGGATCCTCCTCTGATTTTCGCCCCTTGTGTTCTCCTCGTTTTTGTATTTTGCTTTTTTTTTCTTGCTCCTCGTATTCTTCTCCCCTGTTTCTTCGCCTCGGGTTTTTCACACTTCTCTTACTCCACGTAGTGCCACACTTTTGATCCTCCTCTGATTTTCTCCCCTTGTGTTCTCCTCGTTTTTGTATTTTGCTTTTTTTTTTCTTGCTCCTCGTATTCTTCTCCCCTGTTTCTTCACATCAGCTTTTTCACACTTCTGTTACTCCTCGTAGTGGCATACTGTTGATCCTCCTCTGATTTTCGCCCCTTGTGTTCTCCTCGTTTTTGTATTTTGCTTTTTTTTTCTTGCTCCTCGTATTCTTCTCCCCTGTTTCTTCGCCTCGGGTTTTTCACACTTCTCTTACTCCACCTAGTGCCACACTTCAGATCCTCCTCTGATTTTCGCCCCTTGTGTTCTCCTCGTTTTTGTATTTTGCTTTTTTTTTCTTGCTCCTCGTATTCTTCTCCCCTGTTTCTTCGCCTCGGGTTTTTCACACTTCTCTTACTCCACGTAGTGGCATACGGTTGATCCTCCTCTGATTTTCGCCCCTTGTGTTCTCCTCGTTTTTGTATTTTGCTTTTTTTTCTTGCTCCTCGTATTCTTCTCCTCTGTTTCTTCACCTCGTGTTTTTCACACTTCTCTTGCTCCTCGTAGTGGCATACTGTTGATCCTCCTCTGATTTTCGCCCCTTGTGTTCTCCTCGTTTTTGTATTTTGCTTTTTTTTCTTGCTCCTCGTATTCTTCTCCCCTGTTTCTTCACATCAGCTTTTTCACACTTCTCTTACTCCTCGTAGTGGCATACTGGTGATCCTCCTCTGATTTTCGCCCCTTGTGTTCTCCTCGTTTTTGTATTTTGCTTTTTTTTTCTTGCTCCTCGTATTCTTCTCCCCTGTTTCTTCGCCTCGGGTTTTTCACACTTCTCTTACTCCACGTAGTGGCATACGGTTGATCCTCCTCTGATTTTCGCCCCTTGTGTTCTCCTCGTTTTTGTATTTTGCTTTTTTTTCTTGCTCCTCGTATTCTTCTCCCCTGTTTCTTCGCCTCGGGTTTTCACACTTCTCTTGCTCCTCGTAGTGGCATACTGTTGATCCTCCTCTGATTTTCGCCCCTTGTGTTCTCCTCGTTTTTGTATTTTGCTTTTTTTTTCTTGGTCCTCGTATTCTTCTCCCCTGTTTCTTCACATCAGCTTTTTCACACTTCTCTTACTCCACCTAGTGGCATACTGTTGATCCTCCTCTGATTTTCGCCCCTTGTGTTCTCCTCGTTTTTGTATTTTGCTTTTTTTTTCTTGCTCCTCGTATTCTTTTCCACTGTTTCTTCACATCAGCTTTTTCACACTTCTCTTACTCCTCGTAGTGGCATACTGGTGATCCTCCTCTGATTTTCGCCCCTTGTGTTCTCCTCGTTTTTGTATTTTGCTTTTTTTTTCTTGCTCCTCGTATTTTTCTCCCCTGTTTCTTCGCCTCGGGTTTTTCACACTTCTCTTACTCCACGTAGTTCCACACTTTTGATCCTCCTCTGATTTTCGCCCCTTGTGTTCTCCTCGTTTTTGTATTTTGCTTTTTTTTTCTTGCTCCTCGTATTCTTCTCCCCTGTTTCTTCGCCTCGGGTTTTTCACACTTCTCTTACTCCACGTAGTGCCACCCTTTTGATCCTCCTCTGATTTTCGCCCCTTGTGTTCTCCTCGTTTTTGTATTTTGCTTTTTTTTCTTGCTCCTCGTATTCTTCTCCCCTGTTTCTTCGCCTCGGGTTTTTCACACTTCTCTTACTCCACGTAGTGCCACACTTTTAATCCTCCTCTGATTTTCGCCCCTTGTGTTCTCCTCGTTTTTGTATTTTGCTTTTTTTTTCTTGCTCCTCGTATTCTTCTCCCCTGTTTCTTCGCCTCGGGTTTTTCACACTTCTCTTACTCCACATAGTGGCATACGGTTGATCCTCCTCTGATTTTCGCCCCTTGTGTTCTCCTCGTTTTTGTATTTTGCTTTTTTTTCTTTCTCCTCGTATTCTTCTCCTCTGTTTCTTCACCTCGTGTTTTTCACACTTCTCTTGCTCCTCGTAGTGGCATACTGTTGATCCTCCTCTGATTTTCGCCCCTTGTGTTCTCCTCGTTTTTGTATTTTGCTTTTTTTTTCTTGCTCCTCGTATTCTTCTCCCCTGTTTCTTCACATCAGCTTTTTCACACTTCTCTTACTCCTCGTAGTGGCATACTGTTGATCCTCCTCTGATTTTCGCCCCTTGTGTTCTCCTCGTTTTTGTATTTTGCTTTTTTTTTCTTGCTCCTCGTATTCTTCTCCCCTGTTTCTTCGCCTCGGGTTTTTCACATCTCTTACTCCACGTAGTGCCACACTTTGGATCCTCCTCTGATTTTCACCCCTTGTGTTCTCCTCGTTTTTGTATTTTGCTTTTTTTTTCTTGCTCTTCGTATTCTTCTCCCCTGTTTCTTCGCCTCGCGTTTTTCACACTTCTCTTACTCCACGTAGTTCCACACTTTTGATCCTCCTCTGATTTTCGCCCCTTGTGTTCTCCTCGTTTTTGTATTTTGTTTTTTTTTTCTTGCTCCTCGTATTCTTCTCCCCTGTTTCTTCGCCTCGGGTTTTTCACACTTCTCTTACTCCACGTAGTGCCACCCTTTTGATCCTACTCTGATTTTCGCCCCTTGTGTTCTCCTCGTTTTTGTATTTTGCTTTTTTTTCTTGCTCCTCGTATTCTTCTCCCCTGTTTCTTCGCCTCGGGTTTTTCACACTTCTCTTACTCCACGTAGTGCCACACTTTTGATCCTCCTCTGATTTTCGCCCCTTGTGTTCTCCTCGTTTTTGTATTTTGCTTTTTTTTTCTTGCTCCTCGTATTCTTCTCCCCTGTTTCTTCGCCTCGGATTTTTCACACTTCTCTTACTCCACGTAGTGCCACACTTTTGATCCTCCTCTGATTTTCGCCCCTTGTGTTCTCCTCGTTTTTGTATTTTGCTTTTTTTTCTTGCTCCTCGTATTCTTCTCCCCTGTTTCTTCGCCTCGGGTTTTTCACACTTCTCTTACTCCACGTAGGGCCACACTTTGGATCCTCCTCTGATTTTCGCCCCTTGTGTTCTCCTCGTTTTTGTATTTTGCTTTTTTTTTCTTGCTCATCGTATTTTTCTCCCCTGTTTCTTCGCCTCGGGTTTTTCACACTTCTCTTACTCCACGTAGTGCCACCCTTTGGATCCTCCTCTGATTTTCTCCCCTTGTGTTCTCCTCGTTTTTGTATTTTGCTTTTTTTTTCTTGCTCCTCGTATTCTTCTCCCCTGTTTCTTCACATCAGCTTTTTCACACTTCTGTTACTCCTCGTAGTGGCATACTGTTGATCCTCCTCTGATTTTCGCCCCTTGTGTTCTCCTCGTTTTTGTATTTTGCTTTTTTTTCTTGCTCCTCGTATTCTTCTCCCCTGTTTCTTTGGCTCGGTTTTTCACACGTCTCTTACTCCACGTAGTGCCACACTTTTGATCCTCCTCTGATTTTCGCCCCTTGTGTTCTCCTCGTTTTTGTATTTTGCTTTTTTTTCTTGCTCCTCGTATTCTTCTCCCCTGTTTCTTCGCCTCGGTTTTTTCACACTTCTCTTGCTCCTCGTAGTGGCATACCGTTGATCCTCCTCTGATTTTCGCCACTTGTGTTCTCCTCGTTTTTGTATTTTGCTTTTTTTTTCTTGCTCCTCGTATTCTTCTCCCCTGTTTCTTCGCCTCGGGTTTTTCACACTTCTCTTACTCCACCTAGTGGCATACTGTTGATCCTCCTCTGATTTTCGCCCCTTGTGTTCTCCTCGTTTTTGTATTTTGCTTTTTTTTCTTTCTCCTCGTATTCTTCTCCCCTGTTTCTTCGCCTCGTGTGTTTCCCACTTCTCTTGCTCCTCGTAGTGGCATACTGTTGATCCTCCTCTGATTTTCGCCCCTTGTGTTCTCCTCGTTTTTGTATTTTGCTTTTTTTTTCTTGCTCCTCGTATTCTTCTCCCCTGTTTCTTCGCCTCGGGTTTTTCACACTTCTCTTACTCCACGTAGTGCCACCCTTTTGATCCTCCTCTGATTTTCGCCCCTTGTGTTCTCCTCGTTTTTGTATTTTGCTTTTTTTTCTTGCTCCTCGTATTCTTCTCCCCTGTTTCTTCGCCTCGGGTTTTTCACACTTCTCTTACTCCACGTAGTGCCACACTTTTGATCCTCCTCTGATTTTCGCCCCTTGTGTTCTCCTCGTTTTTGTATTTTGCTTTTTTTTTCTTGCTCCTCGTATTCTTCTCCCCTGTTTCTTCGCCTCGGATTTTTCACACTTCTCTTACTCCACGTAGTGCCACACTTTTGATCCTCCTCTGATTTTCGCCCCTTGTGTTCTCCTCGTTTTTGTATTTTGCTTTTTTTTCTTGCTCCTCGTATTCTTCTCCCCTGTTTCTTCGCCTCGGGTTTTTCACACTTCTCTTACTCCACGTAGGGCCACACTTTGGATCCTCCTCTGATTTTCGCCCCTTGTGTTCTCCTCGTTTTTGTATTTTGCTTTTTTTTTCTTGCTCCTCGTATTCTTCTCCCCTGTTTCTTCGCCTCGGGTTTTTCACACTTCTCTTACTCCACGTAGTGCCACACTTTTGATCCTCCTCTGATTTTCTCCCCTTGTGTTCTCCTCGTTTTTGTATTTTGCTTTTTTTTTTCTTGCTCCTCGTATTCTTCTCCCCTGTTTCTTCACATCAGCTTTTTCACACTTCTGTTACTCCTCGTAGTGGCATACTGTTGATCCTCCTCTGATTTTCGCCCCTTGTGTTCTCCTCGTTTTTGTATTTTGCTTTTTTTTTCTTGCTCCTCGTATTCTTCTCCCCTGTTTCTTCGCCTCGGGTTTTTCACACTTCTCTTACTCCACCTAGTGCCACACTTCAGATCCTCCTCTGATTTTCGCCCCTTGTGTTCTCCTCGTTTTTGTATTTTGCTTTTTTTTTCTTGCTCCTCGTATTCTTCTCCCCTGTTTCTTCGCCTCGGGTTTTTCACACTTCTCTTACTCCACGTAGTGGCATACGGTTGATCCTCCTCTGATTTTCGCCCCTTGTGTTCTCCTCGTTTTTGTATTTTGCTTTTTTTTCTTGCTCCTCGTATTCTTCTCCTCTGTTTCTTCACCTCGTGTTTTTCACACTTCTCTTGCTCCTCGTAGTGGCATACTGTTGATCCTCCTCTGATTTTCGCCCCTTGTGTTCTCCTCGTTTTTGTATTTTGCTTTTTTTTCTTGCTCCTCGTATTCTTCTCCCCTGTTTCTTCACATCAGCTTTTTCACACTTCTCTTACTCCTCGTAGTGGCATACTGGTGATCCTCCTCTGATTTTCGCCCCTTGTGTTCTCCTCGTTTTTGTATTTTGCTTTTTTTTTCTTGCTCCTCGTATTCTTCTCCCCTGTTTCTTCGCCTCGGGTTTTTCACACTTCTCTTACTCCACGTAGTGGCATACGGTTGATCCTCCTCTGATTTTCGCCCCTTGTGTTCTCCTCGTTTTTGTATTTTGCTTTTTTTTCTTGCTCCTCGTATTCTTCTCCCCTGTTTCTTCGCCTCGGGTTTTCACACTTCTCTTGCTCCTCGTAGTGGCATACTGTTGATCCTCCTCTGATTTTCGCCCCTTGTGTTCTCCTCGTTTTTGTATTTTGCTTTTTTTTTCTTGGTCCTCGTATTCTTCTCCCCTGTTTCTTCACATCAGCTTTTTCACACTTCTCTTACTCCACCTAGTGGCATACTGTTGATCCTCCTCTGATTTTCGCCCCTTGTGTTCTCCTCGTTTTTGTATTTTGCTTTTTTTTTCTTGCTCCTCGTATTCTTTTCCACTGTTTCTTCACATCAGCTTTTTCACACTTCTCTTACTCCTCGTAGTGGCATACTGGTGATCCTCCTCTGATTTTCGCCCCTTGTGTTCTCCTCGTTTTTGTATTTTGCTTTTTTTTTCTTGCTCCTCGTATTTTTCTCCCCTGTTTCTTCGCCTCGGGTTTTTCACACTTCTCTTACTCCACGTAGTTCCACACTTTTGATCCTCCTCTGATTTTCGCCCCTTGTGTTCTCCTCGTTTTTGTATTTTGCTTTTTTTTTCTTGCTCCTCGTATTCTTCTCCCCTGTTTCTTCGCCTCGGGTTTTTCACACTTCTCTTACTCCACGTAGTGCCACCCTTTTGATCCTCCTCTGATTTTCGCCCCTTGTGTTCTCCTCGTTTTTGTATTTTGCTTTTTTTTCTTGCTCCTCGTATTCTTCTCCCCTGTTTCTTCGCCTCGGGTTTTTCACACTTCTCTTACTCCACGTAGTGCCACACTTTTGATCCTCCTCTGATTTTCGCCCCTTGTGTTCTCCTCGTTTTTGTATTTTGCTTTTTTTTTCTTGCTCCTCGTATTCTTCTCCCCTGTTTCTTCGCCTCGGGTTTTTCACACTTCTCTTACTCCACATAGTGGCATACGGTTGATCCTCCTCTGATTTTCGCCCCTTGTGTTCTCCTCGTTTTTGTATTTTGCTTTTTTTTCTTTCTCCTCGTATTCTTCTCCTCTGTTTCTTCACCTCGTGTTTTTCACACTTCTCTTGCTCCTCGTAGTGGCATACTGTTGATCCTCCTCTGATTTTCGCCCCTTGTGTTCTCCTCGTTTTTGTATTTTGCTTTTTTTTTCTTGCTCCTCGTATTCTTCTCCCCTGTTTCTTCACATCAGCTTTTTCACACTTCTCTTACTCCTCGTAGTGGCATACTGTTGATCCTCCTCTGATTTTCGCCCCTTGTGTTCTCCTCGTTTTTGTATTTTGCTTTTTTTTTCTTGCTCCTCGTATTTTTCTCCCCTGTTTCTTCGCCTCGGGTTTTTCACATCTCTTACTCCACGTAGTGCCACACTTTGGATCCTCCTCTGATTTTCACCCCTTGTGTTCTCCTCGTTTTTGTATTTTGCTTTTTTTTTCTTGCTCTTCGTATTCTTCTCCCCTGTTTCTTCGCCTCGCGTTTTTCACACTTCTCTTACTCCACGTAGTTCCACACTTTTGATCCTCCTCTGATTTTCGCCCCTTGTGTTCTCCTCGTTTTTGTATTTTGTTTTTTTTTTCTTGCTCCTCGTATTCTTCTCCCCTGTTTCTTCGCCTCGGGTTTTTCACACTTCTCTTACTCCACGTAGTGCCACCCTTTTGATCCTACTCTGATTTTCGCCCCTTGTGTTCTCCTCGTTTTTGTATTTTGCTTTTTTTTCTTGCTCCTCGTATTCTTCTCCCCTGTTTCTTCGCCTCGGGTTTTTCACACTTCTCTTACTCCACGTAGTGCCACACTTTTGATCCTCCTCTGATTTTCGCCCCTTGTGTTCTCCTCGTTTTTGTATTTTGCTTTTTTTTTCTTGCTCCTCGTATTCTTCTCCCCTGTTTCTTCGCCTCGGATTTTTCACACTTCGCTTACTCCACGTAGTGCCACACTTTTGATCCTCCTCTGATTTTCGCCCCTTGTGTTCTCCTCGTTTTTGTATTTTGCTTTTTTTTCTTGCTCCTCGTATTCTTCTCCCCTGTTTCTTCGCCTCGGGTTTTTCACACTTCTCTTACTCCACGTAGGGCCACACTTTGGATCCTCCTCTGATTTTCGCCCCTTGTGTTCTCCTCGTTTTTGTATTTTGCTTTTTTTTTCTTGCTCCTCGTATTCTTCTCCCCTGTTTCTTCGCCTCGGGTTTTTCACACTTCTCTTACTCCACGTAGTGCCACACTTTTGATCCTCCTCTGATTTTCTCCCCTTGTGTTCTCCTCGTTTTTGTATTTTGCTTTTTTTTTCTTGCTCCTCGTATTCTTCTCCCCTGTTTCTTCACATCAGCTTTTTCACACTTCTGTTACTCCTCGTAGTGGCATACTGTTGATCCTCCTCTGATTTTCGCCCCTTGTGTTCTCCTCGTTTTTGTATTTTGCTTTTTTTTTCTTGCTCCTCGTATTCTTCTCCCCTGTTTCTTCGCCTCGGGTTTTTCACACTTCTCTTACTCCACGTAGTCCCACCCTTTTGATCCTCCTCTGATTTTCGCCCCTTGTGTTCTCCTCGTTTATGTATTTTGCTTTTTTTCTTGCTCCTCGTATTCTTCTCCCCTGTTTCTTCGCCTCGGGTTTTTCACACTTCTCTTACTCCACGTAGTGCCACACTTTTGATCCTCCTCTGATTTTCGCCCCTTGTGTTCTCCTCGTTTTTGTATTTTGCTTTTTTTTTCTTGCTCCTCTTATTCTTCTCCCCTTTTTCTTCGCCTCGGGTTTTTCACACTTCTCTTACTCCACGTAGTGGCATACGGTTGATCCTCCTCTGATTTTCGCCCCTTGTGTTCTCCTCGTTTTTGTATTTTGCTTTTTTTTCTTGCTCCTCGTATTCTTCTCCTCTGTTTCTTCACCTCGTGTTTTTCACACTTCTCTTGCTCCTCGTAGTGGCATACTGTTGGTCCTCCTCTGATTTTCGCCCCTTGTGTTCTCCTCGATTTTGTATTTTGCTTTTTTTTTCTTGCTCCTCGTATTCTTCTCCCCTGTTTCTTCACTTCAGCTTTTTCACACTTCTCTTACTCCTCGTAGTGGCATACTGTTGATCCTCCTCTGATTTTCGCCCCTTGTGTTCTCCTCGTTTTTGTATTTTGCTTTTTTTTTCTTGCTCCTCGTATTCTTCTCCCCTGTTTCTTCGCCTCGTGTGTTTCCCACTTCTCTTGCTCCTCGTAGTGGCATACTCTTGATCCTCCTCTGATTTTCGCCCCTTGTGTTCTCCTCGTTTTTGTATTTTGCTTTTTTTTTCTTGCTCCTCGTATTCTTCTCCCCTGTTTCTTCGCCTCGGGTTTTTCACACTTCTCTTACTCCACGTAGTGCCACACTTTGGATCCTCCTCTGATTTTCGCCCCTTGTGTTCTCCTCGTTTTTGTATTTTGCTTTTTTTTTCTTGCTCCTCGTATTCTTCTCCCCTGTTTCTTCACCTCGGGTTTTTCACACTTCTCTTACTCCACGTAGTGCCACACTTTTGATCCTCCTCTGATTTTCTCCCCTTGTGTTCTCCTCGTTTTTGTATTTTGCTTTTTTTTTCTTGCTCCTCGTATTCTTCTCCCCTGTTTCTTCACATCAGCTTTTTCACACTTCTGTTACTCCTCGTAGTGGCATACTGTTGATCCTCCTCTGATTTTCGCCCCTTGTGTTCTCCTCGTTTTTGTATTTTGCTTTTTTTCTTGCTCCTCGTATTCTTCTCCCCTGTTTCTTCGCCTCGGGTTTTTCACACTTCTCTTACTCCACGTAGTGCCACACTTTTGATCCTCCTCTGATTTTCGCCCCTTGTGTTCTCCTCGTTTTTGTATTTTGCTTTTTTTTTCTTGCTCCTCGTATTCTTCTCCCCTGTTTCTTCGCCTCGGGTTTTTCACACTTCTCTTACTCCACGTAGTGGCATACGGTTGATCCTCCTCTGATTTTCGCCCCTTGTGTTCTCCTCGTTTTTGTATTTTGCTTTTTTTTCTTGCTCCTCGTATTCTTCTCCTCTGTTTCTTCACCTCGTGTTTTTCACACTTCTCTTGCTCCTCGTAGTGGCATACTGTTGATCCTCCTCTGATTTTCGCCCCTTGTGTTCTCCTCGATTTTGTATTTTGCTTTTTTTTTCGTGCTCCTCGTATTCTTCTCCCCTGTTTCTTCACATCAGCTTTTTCACACTTCTCTTACTCCTCGTAGTGGCATACTGTTGATCCTCCTCTGATTTTCGCCCTTTGTGTTCTCCTCGTTTTTGTATTTTGCTTTTTTTTTCTTGCTGCTTGTATTCTTCTCCCCTGTTTCTTCGCCTCGGGTTTTTCACACTTCTCTTACTCCACGTAGTCCCACCCTTTTGATCCTCCTCTGATTTTCGCCCCTTGTGTTCTCCTCGTTTTTGTATTTTGCTTTTTTTTTCTTGCTCCTCGTATTCTTCTCCCCTGTTACTTCGCCTCGGGTTTTTCACACTTTTCTTACTCCACCTAGTGCCACACTTTTGATCCTCCTCTGATTTTCGCCCCTTGTGTTCTCCTCGTTTTTGTATTTTGCTTTTTTTTTCTTGCTCCTCGTATTCTTCTCCCCTGTTTCTTCGCCTCGGGTTTTTCACACTTCTCTTACTCCACCTAGTGCCACACTTTTGATCCTCCTCTGATTTTCGCCCCTTGTGTTCTCCTCGTTTTTGTATTTTGCTTTTTTTTTTTCTTGCTCCTCGTATTCTTCTCCCCTGTTTCTTCGCCTCGTGTGTTTCACACTTCTCTTGCTCCTCGTAGTGGCATACTGTTGATCCTCCTCTGATTTTCGCCCCTTGTGTTCTCCTCGTTTTTGTATTTTGCTTTTTTTTTCTTGCTCCTCGTATTCTTCTCCCCTGTTTCTTCGCCTCGGGTTTTTCACACTTCTCTTACTCCACCTAGTGCCACACTTTTGATCCTCCTCTGATTTTCGCCACTTGTGTTCTCCTCGTTTTTGTATTTTGCTTTTTTTTTATTGCTCCTCGTATTCTTCTCCCCTGTTTCTTCGCCTCGGGTTTTTCACACTTCTCTTACTCCACGTAGTGGCATACTGTTGATCCTCCTCTGATTTTCGCCCCTTGTGTTCTCCTCGTTTTTGTATTTTGCTTTTTTTTCATGCTCCTCGTATTCTTCTCCCCTGTTTCTTCGCCTCGGGTTTTTCACACTTCTCTTGCTCCTCGTAGTGGCATACTGTTGATCCTCCTCTGATTTTCGCCCCTTGTGTTCTCCTCGTTTTTGTATTTTGCTTTTTTTTTCTTGCTCCTCTTATTCTTCTCCCCTGTTTCTTCGCCTCGGGTTTTTCACACTTCTCTTACTCCACGTAGTGGCATACGGTTGATCCTCCTCTGATTTTCGCCCCTTGTGTTCTCCTCGTTTTTGTATTTTGCTTTTTCTTCTTGCTCCTCGTATTCTTCTCCCCTGTTTCTTCGCCTCGGGTTTTTCACACTTCTCTTTCTCCTCGTAGTGGCATACTGTTGATCCTCCTCTGATTTTCGCCCCTTGTGTTCTCCTCGTTTTTGTATTTTGCTTTTTTTTCTTGCTCCTCGTATTCTTCTCCCCTGTTTCTTCGCCTCGGGTTTTTCACACTTCTCTTACTCCACGTAGTGCCACACTTTGGATCCTCCTCTGATTTTCGCCCCTTGTGTTCTCCTCGTTTTCGTATTTTGCTTTTTTTTTCTTGCTCCTCGTATTCTTCTCCCCTGTTTCTTCACCTCGGGTTTTTCACACTTCTCTTACTCCACGTAGTGCCACACTTTTGATCCTCCTCTGATTTTCTCCCCTTGTGTTTTCCTCGTTTTTGTATTTTGCTTTTTTTTTCTTGCTCCTCGTATTCTTCTCCCCTGTTTCTTCACATGAGCTTTTTCACACTTCTGTTACTCCTCGTAGTGGCATACTGTTGATCCTCCTCTGATTTTCGCCCCTTGTGTTCTCCTCGTTTTTGTATTTTGCTTTTTTTTCTTGCTCCTCGTATTCTTCTCCTCTGTTTCTTCACCTCGTGTTTTTCACACTTCTCTTGCTCCTCGTAGTGGCATACTGTTGATCCTCCTCTGATTTTCGCCCCTTGTGTTCTCCTCGATTTTGTATTTTGCTTTTTTTTTCTTGCTCCTCGTATTCTTCTCCCCTGTTTCTTCACATCAGCTTTTTCACACTTCTCTTACTCCTCGTAGTGGTATAATGTTGATCCTCCTCTGATTTTCGCCCCTTGTGTTCTCCTCGTTTTTGTATTTTGCTTTTTTTTTCTTGCTCCTCGTATTCTTCTCCCCTGTTTCTTCGCCTCGGGTTTTTCAAATCTCTTACTCCACGTAGTGCCACACTTTGGATCCTCCTCTGATTTTCACCCCTTGTGTTCTCCTCGTTTTTGTATTTTGCTTTTTTTTTCTTGCTCTTCGTATTCTTCTCCCCTGTTTCTTCGCCTCGGGTTTTTCACACTTCTCTTACTCCACGGAGTGCCACACTTTTGATCCTCCTCTGATTTTCGCCCCTTGTGTTCTCCTCGTTTTTGTATTTTGCTTTTTTTTTCTTGCTCCTCGTATTCTTCTCCCCTGTTTCTTTGGCTCGGTTTTTCACACGTCTCTTACTCCACGTAGTGCCACACTTTTGATCCTCCTCTGATTTTCGCCCCTTGTGTTCTCCTCGTTTTTGTATTTTGCTTTTTTTTCTTGCTCCTCGTATTCTTCTCCCCTGTTTCTTCGCCTCGGTTTTTTCACACTTCTCTTGCTCCTCGTAGTGGCATACCGTTGATCCTCCTCTGATTTTCGCCACTTGTGTTCTCCTCGTTTTTGTATTTTGCTTTTTTTTTCTTGCTCCTCGTATTCTTCTCCCCTGTTTCTTCGCCTCGGGTTTTTCACACTTCTCTTACTCCACCTAGTGGCATACTGTTGATCCTCCTCTGATTTTCGCCCCTTGTGTTCTCCTCGTTTTTGTATTTTGCTTTTTTTTCTTGCTCCTCGTATTCTTCTCCCCTGTTTCTTCGCCTCGTGTGTTTCCCACTTCTCTTGCTCCTCGTAGTGGCATACTGTTGATCCTCCTCTGATTTTCGCCACTTGTGTTCTCCTCGTTTTTGTATTTTGCTTTTTTTTTCTTGCTCCTCGTATTCTTCTCCCCTGTTTCTTCGCCTCGGGTTTTTCACACTTCTCTTACTCCACCTAGTGCCACACTTTTGATCCTCCTCTGATTTTCGCCACTTGTGTTCTCCTCGTTTTTGTATTTTGCTTTTTTTTTATTGCTCCTCGTATTCTTCTCCCCTGTTTCTTCGCCTCGGGTTTTTCACACTTCTCTTACTCCACGTAGTGGCATACTGTTGATCCTCCTCTGATTTTCGCCCCTTGTGTTCTCCTCATTTTTGTATTTTGCTTTTTTTTCATGCTCCTCGTATTCTTCTCCCCTGTTTCTTCGCCTCGGGTTTTTCACACTTCTCTTGCTCCTCGTAGTGGCATACTGCTGATCCTCCTCTGATTTTCGCCCCTTGTGTTCTCCTCGTTTTTGTATTTTGCTTTTTTTTTCTTGCTCCTCTTATTCTTCTCCCCTGTTTCTTCGCCTCGGGTTTTTCACACTTCTCTTACTCCACGTAGTGGCATACGGTTGATCCTCCTCTGATTTTCGCCCCTTGTGTTCTCCTCGTTTTTGTATTTTGCTTTTTCTTCTTGCTCCTCGTATTCTTCTCCCCTGTTTCTTCGCCTCGGGTTTTTCACACTTCTCTTACTCCTCGTAGTGGCATACTGTTGATCCTCCTCTGATTTTCGCCCCTTGTGTTCTCCTCGTTTTTGTATTTTGCTTTTTTTTCTTGCTCCTCGTATTCTTCTCCCCTGTTTCTTCGCCTCGGGTTTTTCACACTTCTCTTACTCCACGTAGTGCCACACTTTGGATCCTCCTCTGATTTTCGCCCCTTGTGTTCTCCTCGTTTTTGTATTTTGCTTTTTTTTTCTTGCTCCTCGTATTCTTCTCCCCTGTTTCTTCGCCTCGGGTTTTTCACACTTCTCTTACTCCACGTAGTGCCACACTTTTGATCCTCCTCTGATTTTCTCCCCTTGTGTTCTCCTCGTTTTTGTGTTTTGCTTTTTTTTTCTTGCTCCTCGTATTCTTCTCCCCTATTTCTTCACATCAGCTTTTTCACACTTCTGTTACTCCTCGTAGTGGCATACTGTTGATCCTCCTCTGATTTTCGCCCCTTGTGTTCTCCTCGTTTTTGTATTTTGCTTTTTTTTTCTTGCTCCTCGTATTCTTCTCCCCTGTTTCTTCGCCTCGGGTTTTTCACACTTCTCTTACTCCACGTAGTGGCATACGGTTGATCCTCCTCTGATTTTCGCCCCTTGTGTTCTCCTCGTTTTTGTATTTTGCTTTTTTTTCTTGCTCCTCGTATTCTTCTCCTCTGTTTCTTCACCTCGTGTTTTTCACACTTCTCTTGCTCCTCGTAGTGGCATACTGTTGATCCTCCTCTGATTTTCGCCCCTTGTGTTCTCCTCGTTTTTGTATTTTGCTTTTTTTTTCTTGCTCCTCGTATTCTTCTCCCCTGTTTCTTCACATCAGCTTTTTCACACTTCTCTTACTCCTCGTAGTGGCATACTGTTGATCCTCCTCTGATTTTCGCCCCTTGTGTTCTCCTCGTTTTTGTATTTTGCTTTTTTTTTCTTGCTCCTCGTATTCTTCTCCCCTGTTTCTTCGCCTCGGGTTTTTCACATCTCTTACTCCACGTAGTGCCACACTTTGGATCCTCCTCTGATTTTCACCCCTTGTGTTCTCCTCGTTTTTGTATTTTGCTTTTTTTTTCTTGCTCTTCGTATTCTTCTCCCCTGTTTCTTCGCCTCCGTTTTTTCACACTTCTCTTACTCCACGGAGTGCCGCACTTTTGATCCTCCTCTGATTTTCGCCCCTTGTGTTCTCCTCGTTTTTGTATTTTGCTTTTTTTTTCTTGCTCCTCGTATTCTTCTCCCCTGTTTCTTCGCCTCGGGTTTTTCACACGTTTCTTACTCCACGTAGTGCCACACTTTTGATCCTCCTCTGATTTTCGCCCCTTGTGTTCTCCTCGTTTTTGTATTTTGCTTTTTTTTCTTGCTCCTCGTATTCTTCTCCCCTGTTTCTTCGCCTCGGGTTTTTCACACTTCTCTTGCTCCTCGTAGTGGCATACCGTTGATCCTCCTCTGATTTTCGCCACTTGTGTTCTCCTCGTTTTTGTATTTTGCTTTTTTTTTCTTGCTCCTCGTATTCTTCTCCCCTGTTTCTTCACATCAGCTTTTTCACACTTCTCTTACTCCACCTAGTGCCACAATTTTGATCCTTCTCTGATTTTCGCCCCTTGTGTTCTCCTCGTTTTTGTATTTTGCTTTTTTTTCTTGCTCCTCGTATTCTTCTCCACTGTTTCTTCACCTCGGGTTTTTCACACTTCTCTTACTCCACCTAGTGCCACACTTTTGATCCTCCTCTGATTTTCGCCCCTTGTGTTCTCCTCGTTTTTGTATTTTGCTTTTTTTTCCTTGCTCCTCGTATTCTTCTCCCCTGTTTCTTCGCCTCGGGTTTTTCACACTTCTCTTACTCCACGTAGTGCCACCCTTTTGATCCTCCTCTGATTTTCGCCCCTTGTGTTCTCCTCGTTTTTGTATTTTACTTTTTTTTCTTGCTCCTCGTATTCTTCTCCCCTGTTTCTTCGCCTCGGGTTTTTCACACTTCTCTTACTCCACGTAGTGCCACCCTTTTGATCCTCCTCTGATTTTCGCCCCTTGTGTTCTCCTCGTTTTTGTATTTTACTTTTTTTTCTTGCTCCTCGTATTCTTCTCCCCTGTTTCTTCGCCTCGGGTTTTTCACACTTCTCTTACTCCACGTAGGGCCACACTTTGGATCCTCCTCTGATTTTCGCCCCTTGTGTTCTCCTCGTTTTTGTATTTTGCTTTTTTTTTCTTGCTCCTCGTATTCTTCTCCCCTGTTTCTTCGCCTCGGGTTTTTCACACTTCTCTTACTCCACGTAGTGCCACACTTTTGATCCTCCTCTGATTTTCTCCCCTTGTGTTCTCCTCGTTTTTGTATTTTGCTTTTTTTTTCTTGCTCCTCGTATTCTTCTCCCCTGTTTCTTCACATCAGCTTTTTCACACTTCTGTTACTCCTCGTAGTGGCATACTGTTGATCCTCCTCTGATTTTCGCCCCTTGTGTTCTCCTCGTTTTTGTATTTTGCTTTTTTTTTCTTGCTCCTCGTATTCTTCTCCCCTGTTTCTTCCCCTCGGGTTTTTCACACTTCTCTTACTCCACCTAGTGCCACACTTCAGATCCTCCTCTGATTTTCGCCCCTTGTGTTCTCCTCGTTTTTGTATTTTGCTTTTTTTTTCTTGCTCCTCTTATTCTTCTCCCCTGTTTCTTCGCCTCGGGTTTTTCACACTTCTCTTACTCCACGTAGTGGCATACGGTTGATCCTCCTCTGATTTTCGCCCCTTGTGTTCTCCTCGTTTTTGTATTTTGCTTTTTTTTCTTGCTCCTCGTATTCTTCTCCTCTGTTTCTTCACCTCGTGTTTTTCACACTTCTCTTGCTCCTCGTAGTGGCATACTGTTGGTCCTTCTCTGATTTTCGCCCCTTGTGTTCTCCTCGTTTTTGTATTTTGCTTTTTTTTTCTTGCTCCTCGTATTCTTCTCCCCTGTTTCTTCACTTCAGCTTTTTCACACTTCTCTTACTCCTCGTAGTGGCATACTGTTGATCCTCCTCTGATTTTCGCCCCTTGTGTTCTCCTCGTTTTTGTATTTTGCTTTTTTTTTCTTGCTCCTCGTATTCTTCTCCCCTGTTTCTTCGCCTCGTGTGTTTCCCACTTCTCTTGCTCCTCGTAGTGGCATACTCTTGATCCTCCTCTGATTTTCGCCCCTTGTGTTCTCCTCGTTTTTGTATTTTGCTTTTTTTTTCTTGCTCCTCGTATTCTTCTCCCCTGTTTCTTCGCCTCGGGTTTTTCACACTTCTCTTACTCCACGTAGTGCCACACTTTGGATCCTCCTCTGATTTTCGCCCCTTGTGTTCTCCTCGTTTTTGTATTTTGCTTTTTTTTTCTTGCTCCTCGTATTCTTCTCCCCTGTTTCTTCACCTCGGGTTTTTCACACTTCTCTTACTCCACGTAGTGCCACACTTTTGATCCTCCTCTGATTTTCTCCCCTTGTGTTCTCCTCGTTTTTGTATTTTGCTTTTTTTTTCTTGCTCCTCGTATTCTTCTCCCCTGTTTCTTCACATCAGCTTTTTCACACTTCTGTTACTCCTCGTAGTGGCATACTGTTGATCCTCCTCTGATTTTCGCCCCTTGTGTTCTCCTCGTTTTTGTATTTTGCTTTTTTTCTTGCTCCTCGTATTCTTCTCCCCTGTTTCTTCGCCTCGGGTTTTTCACACTTCTCTTACTCCACGTAGTGCCACACTTTTGATCCTCCTCTGATTTTCGCCCCTTGTGTTCTCCTCGTTTTTGTATTTTGCTTTTTTTTTCTTGCTCCTCGTATTCTTCTCCCCTGTTTCTTCGCCTCGGGTTTTTCACACTTCTCTTACTCCACGTAGTGGCATACGGTTGATCCTCCTCTGATTTTCGCCCCTTGTGTTCTCCTCGTTTTTGTATTTTGCTTTTTTTTCTTGCTCCTCGTATTCTTCTCCTCTGTTTCTTCACCTCGTGTTTTTCACACTTCTCTTGCTCCTCGTAGTGGCATACTGTTGATCCTCCTCTGATTTTCGCCCCTTGTGTTCTCCTCGATTTTGTATTTTGCTTTTTTTTTCGTGCTCCTCGTATTCTTCTCCCCTGTTTCTTCACATCAGCTTTTTCACACTTCTCTTACTCCTCGTAGTGGCATACTGTTGATCCTCCTCTGATTTTCGCCCTTTGTGTTCTCCTCGTTTTTGTATTTTGCTTTTTTTTTCTTGCTGCTTGTATTCTTCTCCCCTGTTTCTTCGCCTCGGGTTTTTCACACTTCTCTTACTCCACGTAGTCCCACCCTTTTGATCCTCCTCTGATTTTCGCCCCTTGTGTTCTCCTCGTTTTTGTATTTTGCTTTTTTTTTCTTGCTCCTCGTATTCTTCTCCCCTGTTACTTCGCCTCGGGTTTTTCACACTTTTCTTACTCCACCTAGTGCCACACTTTTGATCCTCCTCTGATTTTCGCCCCTTGTGTTCTCCTCGTTTTTGTATTTTGCTTTTTTTTTCTTGCTCCTCGTATTCTTCTCCCCTGTTTCTTCGCCTCGGGTTTTTCACACTTCTCTTACTCCACCTAGTGGCATACTGTTGATCCTCCTCTGATTTTCGCCCCTTGTGTTCTCCTCGTTTTTGTATTTTGCTTTTTTTTTTTCTTGCTCCTCGTATTCTTCTCCCCTGTTTCTTCGCCTCGTGTGTTTCCCACTTCTCTTGCTCCTCGTAGTGGCATACTGTTGATCCTCCTCTGATTTTCGCCCCTTGTGTTCTCCTCGTTTTTGTATTTTGCTTTTTTTTTCTTGCTCCTCGTATTCTTCTCCCCTGTTTCTTCGCCTCGGGTTTTTCACACTTCTCTTACTCCACCTAGTGCCACACTTTTGATCCTCCTCTGATTTTCGCCACTTGTGTTCTCCTCGTTTTTGTATTTTGCTTTTTTTTTATTGCTCCTCGTATTCTTCTCCCCTGTTTCTTCGCCTCGGGTTTTTCACACTTCTCTTACTCCACGTAGTGGCATACTGTTGATCCTCCTCTGATTTTCGCCCCTTGTGTTCTCCTCGTTTTTGTATTTTGCTTTTTTTTCATGCTCCTCGTATTCTTCTCCCCTGTTTCTTCGCCTCGGGTTTTTCACACTTCTCTTGCTCCTCGTAGTGGCATACTGTTGATCCTCCTCTGATTTTCGCCCCTTGTGTTCTCCTCGTTTTTGTATTTTGCTTTTTTTTTCTTGCTCCTCTTATTCTTCTCCCCTGTTTCTTCGCCTCGGGTTTTTCACACTTCTCTTACTCCACGTAGTGGCATACGGTTGATCCTCCTCTGATTTTCGCCCCTTGTGTTCTCCTCGTTTTTGTATTTTGCTTTTTCTTCTTGCTCCTCGTATTCTTCTCCCCTGTTTCTTCGCCTCGGGTTTTTCACACTTCTCTTACTCCTCGTAGTGGCATACTGTTGATCCTCCTCTGATTTTCGCCCCTTGTGTTCTCCTCGTTTTTGTATTTTGCTTTTTTTTCTTGCTCCTCGTATTCTTCTCCCCTGTTTCTTCGCCTCGGGTTTTTCACACTTCTCTTACTCCACGTAGTGCCACACTTTGGATCCTCCTCTGATTTTCGCCCCTTGTGTTCTCCTCGTTTTCGTATTTTGCTTTTTTTTTCTTGCTCCTCGTATTCTTCTCCCCTGTTTCTTCACCTCGGGTTTTTCACACTTCTCTTACTCCACGTAGTGCCACACTTTTGATCCTCCTCTGATTTTCTCCCCTTGTGTTTTCCTCGTTTTTGTATTTTGCTTTTTTTTTCTTGCTCCTCGTATTCTTCTCCCCTGTTTCTTCACATGAGCTTTTTCACACTTCTGTTACTCCTCGTAGTGGCATACTGTTGATCCTCCTCTGATTTTCGCCCCTTGTGTTCTCCTCGTTTTTGTATTTTGCTTTTTTTTCTTGCTCCTCGTATTCTTCTCCTCTGTTTCTTCACCTCGTGTTTTTCACACTTCTCTTGCTCCTCGTAGTGGCATACTGTTGATCCTCCTCTGATTTTCGCCCCTTGTGTTCTCCTCGATTTTGTATTTTGCTTTTTTTTTCTTGCTCCTCGTATTCTTCTCCCCTGTTTCTTCACATCAGCTTTTTCACACTTCTCTTACTCCTCGTAGTGGTATAATGTTGATCCTCCTCTGATTTTCGCCCCTTGTGTTCTCCTCGTTTTTGTATTTTGCTTTTTTTTTCTTGCTCCTCGTATTCTTCTCCCCTGTTTCTTCGCCTCGGGTTTTTCAAATCTCTTACTCCACGTAGTGCCACACTTTGGATCCTCCTCTGATTTTCACCCCTTGTGTTCTCCTCGTTTTTGTATTTTGCTTTTTTTTTCTTGCTCCTCGTATTCTTCTCCCCTGTTTCTTTGGCTCGGTTTTTCACACGTCTCTTACTCCACGTAGTGCCACACTTTTGATCCTCCTCTGATTTTCGCCCCTTGTGTTCTCCTCGTTTTTGTATTTTGCTTTTTTTTCTTGCTCCTCGTATTCTTCTCCCCTGTTTCTTCGCCTCGGTTTTTTCACACTTCTCTTGCTCCTCGTAGTGGCATACCGTTGATCCTCCTCTGATTTTCGCCACTTGTGTTCTCCTCGTTTTTGTATTTTGCTTTTTTTTTCTTGCTCCTCGTATTCTTCTCCCTTGTTTCTTCGCCTCGGGTTTTTCACACTTCTCTTACTCCACCTAGTGGCATACTGTTGATCCTCCTCTGATTTTCGCCCCTTGTGTTCTCCTCGTTTTTGTATTTTGCTTTTTTTTCTTGCTCCTCGTATTCTTCTCCCCTGTTTCTTCGCCTCGTGTGTTTCCCACTTCTCTTGCTCCTCGTAGTGGCATACTGTTGATCCTCCTCTAATTTTCGCCACTTGTGTTCTCCTCGTTTTTGTATTTTGCTTTTTTTTTCTTGCTCCTCGTATTCTTCTCCCCTGTTTCTTCGCCTCGGGTTTTTCACACTTCTCTTACTCCACCTAGTGCCACACTTTTGATCCTCCTCTGATTTTCGCCACTTGTGTTCTCCTCGTTTTTGTATTTTGCTTTTTTTTTATTGCTCCTCGTATTCTTCTCCCCTGTTTCTTCGCCTCGGGTTTTTCACACTTCTCTTACTCCACGTAGTGGCATACTGTTGATCCTCCTCTGATTTTCGCCCCTTGTGTTCTCCTCATTTTTGTATTTTGCTTTTTTTTCATGCTCCTCGTATTCTTCTCCCCTGTTTCTTCGCCTCGGGTTTTTCACACTTCTCTTGCTCCTCGTAGTGGCATACTGCTGATCCTCCTCTGATTTTCGCCCCTTGTGTTCTCCTCGTTTTTGTATTTTGCTTTTTTTTTCTTGCTCCTCTTATTCTTCTCCCCTGTTTCTTCGCCTCGGGTTTTTCACACTTCTCTTACTCCACGTAGTGGCATACGGTTGATCCTCCTCTGATTTTCGCCCCTTGTGTTCTCCTCGTTTTTGTATTTTGCTTTTTCTTCTTGCTCCTCGTATTCTTCTCCCCTGTTTCTTCGCCTCGGGTTTTTCACACTTCTCTTACTCCTCGTAGTGGCATACTGTTGATCCTCCTCTGATTTTCGCCCCTTGTGTTCTCCTCGTTTTTGTATTTTGCTTTTTTTTCTTGCTCCTCGTATTCTTCTCCCCTGTTTCTTCGCCTCGGGTTTTTCACACTTCTCTTACTCCACGTAGTGCCACACTTTGGATCCTCCTCTGATTTTCGCCCCTTGTGTTCTCCTCGTTTTTGTATTTTGCTTTTTTTTTCTTGCTCCTCGTATTCTTCTCCCCTGTTTCTTCGCCTCGGGTTTTTCACACTTCTCTTACTCCACGTAGTGCCACACTTTTGATCCTCCTCTGATTTTCTCCCCTTGTGTTCTCCTCGTTTTTGTGTTTTGCTTTTTTTTTCTTGCTCCTCGTATTCTTCTCCCCTATTTCTTCACATCAGCTTTTTCACACTTCTGTTACTCCTCGTAGTGGCATACTGTTGATCCTCCTCTGATTTTCGCCCCTTGTGTTCTCCTCGTTTTTGTATTTTGCTTTTTTTTTCTTGCTCCTCGTATTCTTCTCCCCTGTTTCTTCGCCTCGGGTTTTTCACACTTCTCTTACTCCACGTAGTGGCATATGGTTGATCCTCCTCTGATTTTCGCCCCTTGTGTTCTCCTCGTTTTTGTATTTTGCTTTTTTTTCTTGCTCCTCGTATTCTTCTCCTCTGTTTCTTCACCTCGTGTTTTTCACACTTCTCTTGCTCCTCGTAGTGGCATACTGTTGATCCTCCTCTGATTTTCGCCCCTTGTGTTCTCCTCGTTTTTGTATTTTGCTTTTTTTTTCTTGCTCCTCGTATTCTTCTCCCCTGTTTCTTCACATCAGCTTTTTCACACTTCTCTTACTCCTCGTAGTGGCATACTGTTGATCCTCCTCTGATTTTCGCCCCTTGTGTTCTCCTCGTTTTTGTATTTTGCTTTTTTTTTCTTGCTCCTCGTATTCTTCTCCCCTGTTTCTTCGCCTCGGGTTTTTCACATCTCTTACTCCACGTAGTGCCACACTTTGGATCCTCCTCTGATTTTCACCCCTTGTGTTCTCCTCGTTTTTGTATTTTGCTTTTTTTTTCTTGCTCTTCGTATTCTTCTCCCCTGTTTCTTCGCCTCCGTTTTTTCACACTTCTCTTACTCCACGGAGTGCCGCACTTTTGATCCTCCTCTGATTTTCGCCCCTTGTGTTCTCCTCGTTTTTGTATTTTGCTTTTTTTTTCTTGCTCCTCGTATTCTTCTCCCCTGTTTCTTTGGCTCGGTTTTTCACACGTTTCTTACTCCACGTAGTGCCACACTTTTGATCCTCCTCTGATTTTCGCCCCTTGTGTTCTCCTCGTTTTTGTATTTTGCTTTTTTTTCTTGCTCCTCGTATTCTTCTCCCCTGTTTCTTCGCCTCGGGTTTTTCACACTTCTCTTGCTCCTCGTAGTGGCATACCGTTGATCCTCCTCTGATTTTCGCCACTTGTGTTCTCCTCGTTTTTGTATTTTGCTTTTTTTTTCTTGCTCCTCGTATTCTTCTCCCCTGTTTCTTCACATCAGCTTTTTCACACTTCTCTTACTCCACCTAGTGCCACAATTTTGATCCTTCTCTGATTTTCGCCCCTTGTGTTCTCCTCGTTTTTGTATTTTGCTTTTTTTTCTTGCTCCTCGTATTCTTCTCCACTGTTTCTTCACCTCGGGTTTTTCACACTTCTCTTACTCCACCTAGTGCCACACTTTTGATCCTCCTCTGATTTTCGCCCCTTGTGTTCTCCTCGTTTTTGTATTTTGCTTTTTTTTCCTTGCTCCTCGTATTCTTCTCCCCTGTTTCTTCGCCTCGGGTTTTTCACACTTCTCTTACTCCACGTAGTGCCACCCTTTTGATCCTCCTCTGATTTTCGCCCCTTGTGTTCTCCTCGTTTTTGTATTTTACTTTTTTTTCTTGCTCCTCGTATTCTTCTCCCCTGTTTCTTCGCCTCGGGTTTTTCACACTTCTCTTACTCCACGTAGTGCCACCCTTTTGATCCTCCTCTGATTTTCGCCCCTTGTGTTCTCCTCGTTTTTGTATTTTGCTTTTTTTTCTTGCTCCTCGTATTCTTCTCCCCTGTTTCTTCGCCTCGGGTTTTTCACACTTCTCTTACTCCACGTAGGGCCACACTTTGGATCCTCCTCTGATTTTCGCCCCTTGTGTTCTCCTCGTTTTTGTATTTTGCTTTTTTTTTCTTGCTCCTCGTATTCTTCTCCCCTGTTTCTTCGCCTCGGGTTTTTCACACTTCTCTTACTCCACGTAGTGCCACACTTTTGATCCTCCTCTGATTTTCTCCCCTTGTGTTCTCCTCGTTTTTGTATTTTGCTTTTTTTTTCTTGCTCCTCGTATTCTTCTCCCCTGTTTCTTCACATCAGCTTTTTCACACTTCTGTTACTCCTCGTAGTGGCATACTGTTGATCCTCCTCTGATTTTCGCCCCTTGTGTTCTCCTCGTTTTTGTATTTTGCTTTTTTTTTCTTGCTCCTCGTATTCTTCTCCCCTGTTTCTTCCCCTCGGGTTTTTCACACTTCTCTTACTCCACGTAGTGCCACACTTCAGATCCTCCTCTGATTTTCGCCCCTTGTGTTCTCCTCGTTTTTGTATTTTGCTTTTTTTTTCTTGCTCCTCTTATTCTTCTCCCCTGTTTCTTCGCCTCGGGTTTTTCACACTTCTCTTACTCCACGTAGTGGCATACGGTTGATCCTCCTCTGATTTTCGCCCCTTGTGTTCTCCTCGTTTTTGTATTTTGCTTTTTTTTCTTGCTCCTCGTATTCTTCTCCTCTGTTTCTTCACCTCGTGTTTTTCACACTTCTCTTGCTCCTCGTAGTGGCATACTGTTGATCCTCCTCTGATTTTCGCCCCTTGTGTTCTCCTCGTTTTTGTATTTTGCTTTTTTTTCTTGCTCCTCGTATTCTTCTCCCCTGTTTCTTCACATCAGCTTTTTCACACTTCTCTTACTCCTCGTAGTGGCATACTGGTGATCCTCCTCTGATTTTCGCCCCTTGTATTCTCCTCGTTTTTGTATTTTGCTTTTTTTTTCTTGCTCCTCGTATTTTTCTCCCCTGTTTCTTCGCCTCGGGTTTTTCACACTTCTCTTACTCCACGTAGTTCCACACTTTTGATCCTCCTCTGATTTTCGCCCCTTGTGTTCTCCTCGTTTTTGTATTTTGGTTTTTTTCTTGCTCCTCGTATTCTTCTCCACTGTTTCTTCGCCTCGGGTTTTTCACACTTCTCTTACTCCACCTAGTGCCACACTTTTGATCCTCCTCTGATTTTCGCCCCTTGTGTTCTCCTCGTTTTTGTATTTTGCTTTCTTTTTCTTGCTCCTCGTATTCTTCTCCCCTGTTTCTTCGCCTCGGGTTTTTCACACTTCTCTTACTCCACGTAGTGCCACACTTTTCATCCTCCTCTGATTTTCGCCCCTTGTGTTCTCCTCGTTTTTGTATTTTGCTTTTTTTTTCTTGCTCCTCGTATTCTTCTCCCCTGTTTCTTCGCCTCGGGTTTTTCACACTTCTCTTACTCCACGTAGTGCCACCCTTTTGATCCTCCTCTGATTTTCGCCCCTTGTGTTCTCCTCGTTTTTGTATTTTGCTTTTTTTTTCTTGCTCCTCGTATTCTTCTCCCCTGTTTCTTCGCCTCGGGTTTTTCACACTTCTCTTACTCCACGTAGTGGCATACGGTTGATCCTCCTCTGATTTTCGCCCCTTGTGTTCTCCTCGTTTTTGTATTTTGCTTTTTTTTCTTGCTCCTCGTATTCTTCTCCCCTGTTTCTTCGCCTCGGGTTTTCACACTTCTCTTGCTCCTCGTAGTGGCATACTGTTGATCCTCCTCTGATTTTCGCCCCTTGTGTTCTCCTCGTTTTTGTATTTTGCTTTTTTTTTCTTGCTCCTCGTATTCTTTTCCCCTGTTTCTTCACATCAGCTTTTTCACACTTCTCTTACTCCACCTAGTGGCATACTGTTGATCCTCCTCTGATTTTCGCCCCTTGTGTTCTCCTCGTTTTTGTATTTTGCTTTCTTTTTCTTGCTCCTCGTATTCTTTTCCCCTGTTTCTTCACATCAGCTTTTTCACACTTCTCTTACTCCTCGTAGTGGCATACTGGTGATCCTCCTCTGATTTTCGCCCCTTGTGTTCTCCTCGTTTTTGTATTTTGCTTTTTTTTTCTTGCTCCTCGTATTTTTCTCCCCTGTTTCTTCGCCTCGGGTTTTTCACACTTCTCTTACTCCACGTAGTTCCACACTTTTGATCCTCCTCTGATTTTCGCCCCTTGTATTCTCCTCGTTTTTGTATTTTGCTTTTTTTTCCTTGCTCCTCGTATTCTTCTCCCCTGTTTCTTCGCCTAGGGTTTTTCACACTTCTCTTACTCCACGTAGTGCCACCCTTTTGATCCTCCTCTGATTTTCGCCCCTTGTGTTCTCCTCGTTTTTGTATTTTACTTTTTTTTCTTGCTCCTCGTATTCTTCTCCCCTGTTTCTTCGCCTCGGGTTTTTCACACTTCTCTTACTCCACGTAGTGCCACACTTTTGATCCTCCTCTGATTTTCGCCCCTTGTGTTCTCCTCGTTTTTGTATTTTGCTTTTTTTTTCTTGCTCCTCGTATTCTTCTCCCCTGTTTCTTCGCCTCGGGTTTTTCACACTTCTCTTACTCCACATAGCGGCATACGGTTGATCCTCCTCTGATTTTCGCCCCTTGTGTTCTCCTCGTTTTTGTATTTTGCTTTTTTTTTCTTGCTCCTCGTATTCTTCTCCCGTTTCTTCACATCAGCTTTTTCACACTTCTCTTACTCCTCGTAGTGGCATACTGTTGATCCTCCTCTGATTTTCGCCCCTTGTGTTCTCCTCGTTTTTGTATTTTGCTTTTTTTTTCTTGCTCCTCGTATTCTTCTCCCCTGTTTCTTCGCCTCGGGTTTTTCACATCTCTTACTCCACGTAGTGCCACACTTTGGATCCTCCTCTGATTTTCACCCCTTGTGTTCTCCTCGTTTTTGTATTTTGCTTTTTTTTTCTTGCTCTTCGTATTCTTCTCCCCTGTTTCTTCGCCTCGCGTTTTTCACACTTCTCTTACTCCACGTAGTTCCACACTTTTGATCCTCCTCTGATTTTCGCCCCTTGTGTTCTCCTCGTTTTTGTATTTTGTTTTTTTTTTCTTGCTCCTCGTATTCTTCTCCCCTGTTTCTTCGCCTCGGGTTTTTCACACTTCTCTTACTCCACGTAGTGCCACCCTTTTGATCCTCCTCTGATTTTCGCCCCTTGTGTTCTCCTCGTTTTTGTATTTTGCTTTTTTTTCTTGCTCCTCGTATTCTTCTCCCCTGTTTCTTCGCCTCGGGTTTTTCACACTTCTCTTACTCCACGTAGTGCCACACTTTTGATCCTCCTCTGATTTTCGCCCCTTGTGTTCTCCTCGTTTTTGTATTTTGCTTTTTTTTTCTTGCTCCTCGTATTCTTCTCCCCTGTTTCTTCGCCTCGGATTTTTCACACTTCTCTTACTCCACGTAGTGCCACACTTTTGATCCTCCTCTGATTTTCGCCCCTTGTGTTCTCCTCGTTTTTGTATTTTGCTTTTTTTTCTTGCTCCTCGTATTCTTCTCCCCTGTTTCTTCGCCTCGGGTTTTTCACACTTCTCTTACTCCACGTAGGGCCACACTTTGGATCCTCCTCTGATTTTCGCCCCTTGTGTTCTCCTCGTTTTTGTATTTTGCTTTTTTTTTCTTGCTCCTCGTATTCTTCTCCCCTGTTTCTTCGCCTCGGGTTTTTCACACTTCTCTTACTCCACGTAGTGCCACACTTTTGATCCTCCTCTGATTTTCTCCCCTTGTGTTCTCCTCGTTTTTGTATTTTGCTTTTTTTTTCTTGCTCCTCGTATTCTTCTCCCCTGTTTCTTCACATCAGCTTTTTCACACTTCTGTTACTCCTCGTAGTGGCATACTGTTGATCCTCCTCTGATTTTCGCCCCTTGTGTTCTCCTCGTTTTTGTATTTTGCTTTTTTTTTCTTGCTCCTCGTATTCTTCTCCCCTGTTTCTTCGCCTCGGGTTTTTCACACTTCTCTTACTCCACCTAGTGCCACACTTCAGATCCTCCTCTGATTTTCGCCCCTTGTGTTCTCCTCGTTTTTGTATTTTGCTTTTTTTTTCTTGCTCCTCGTATTCTTCTCCCCTGTTTCTTCGCCTCGGGTTTTTCACACTTCTCTTACTCCACGTAGTGGCATACGGTTGATCCTCCTCTGATTTTCGCCCCTTGTGTTCTCCTCGTTTTTGTATTTTGCTTTTTTTTCTTGCTCCTCGTATTCTTCTCCTCTGTTTCTTCACCTCGTGTTTTTCACACTTCTCTTGCTCCTCGTAGTGGCATACTGTTGATCCTCCTCTGATTTTCGCCCCTTGTGTTCTCCTCGTTTTTGTATTTTGCTTTTTTTTCTTGCTCCGCGTATTCTTCTCCCCTGTTTCTTCACATCAGCTTTTTCACACTTCTCTTACTCCTCGTAGTGGCATACTGGTGATCCTCCTCTGATTTTCGCCCCTTGTATTCTCCTCGTTTTTGTATTTTGCTTTTTTTTTCTTGCTCCTCGTATTTTTCTCCCCTGTTTCTTCGCCTCGGGTTTTTCACACTTCTCTTACTCCACGTAGTGCCACACTTTTGATCCTCCTCTGATTTTCGCCCCTTGTGTTCTCCTCGTTTTTGTATTTTGCTTTTTTTTTCTTGCTCCTCGTATTCTTCTCCCCTGTTTCTTCGCCTCGGGTTTTTCACATCTCTTACTCCACGTAGTGCCACACTTTGGATCCTCCTCTGATTTTCACCCCTTGTGTTCTCCTCGTTTTTGTATTTTGCTTTTTTTTTCTTGCTCTTCGTATTCTTCTCCCCTGTTTCTTCGCCTCGCGTTTTTCACACTTCTCTTACTCCACGTAGTGCCACACTTTTGATCCTCCTCTGATTTTCGCCCCTTGTGTTCTCCTCGTTTTTGTATTTTGCTTTTTTTTTCTTGCTCCTCGTATTCTTCTCCCCTGTTTCTTTGGCTCGGTTTTTCACACTTCTCTTACTCCACGTAGTGCCACACTTTTGATCCTCCTCTGATTTTCGCCCCTTGTGTTCTCCTCGTTTTTGTATTTTGCTTTTTTTTCTTGCTCCTCGTATTCTTCTCCCCTGTTTCTTCGCCTCGGGTTTTTCACACTTCTCTTGCTCCTCGTAGTGGCATACTGTTGATCCTCCTCTGATTTCCGCCACTTGTGTTCTCCTCGTTTTTGTATTTTGCATTTTTTTTCTTGCTCCTCGTATTCTTCTCCCCTGTTTCTTCACATCAGCTTTTTCACACTTCTCTTACTCCTCGTAGTGGCATACTGTTGATCCTACTCTGATTTTCGCCCCTTGTGTTCTCCTCGTTTTTGTATTTTACTTTTTTTTCTTGCTCCTCGTATTCTTCTCCCCTGTTTCTTCGCCTCGGGTTTTTCACACTTCTCTTACTCCACGTAGTGCCACACTTTTGATCCTCCTCTGATTTTCGCCCCTTGTGTTCTCCTCGTTTTTGTATTTTGCTTTTTTTTTCTTGCTCCTCGTATTCTTCTCCCCTGTTTCTTCGCCTCGGGTTTTTCACACTTCTCTTACTCCACATAGTGGCATACGGTTGATCCTCCTCTGATTTTCGCCCCTTGTGTTCTCCTCGTTTTTGTATTTTGCTTTTTTTTCTTTCTCCTCGTATTCTTCTCCTCTGTTTCTTCGCCTCGTGTTTTTCACACTTCTCTTGCTCCTCGTAGTGGCATACTGTTGATCCTCCTCTGATTTTCGCCCCTTGTGTTCTCCTCGTTTTTGTATTTTGCTTTTTTTTTCTTGCTCCTCGTATTCTTCTCCCCTGTTTCTTCACATCAGCTTTTTCACACTTCTCTTACTCCTCGTAGTGGCATACTGTTGATCCTCCTCTGATTTTCGCCCCTTGTGTTCTCCTCGTTTTTGTATTTTTCTTTTTTTTTCTTGCTCCTCGTATTCTTCTCCCCTGTTTCTTCGCCTCGGGTTTTTCACATCTCTTACTCCACGTAGTGCCACACTTTGGATCCTCCTCTGATTTTCACCCCTTGTGTTCTCCTCGTTTTTGTATTTTGCTTTTTTTTTCTTGCTCTTCGTATTCTTCTCCCCTGTTTCTTCGCCTCGCGTTTTTCACACTTCTCTTACTCCACGTAGTGCCACACTTTTGATCCTCCTCTGATTTTCGCCCCTTGTGTTCTCCTCGTTTTTGTATTTTGCTTTTTTTTTCTTGCTCCTCGTATTCTTCTCCCCTGTTTCTTTGGCTCGGTTTTTCACACTTCTCTTACTCCACGTAGTGCCACACTTTTGATCCTCCTCTGATTTTCGCCCCTTGTGTTCTCCTCGTTTTTGTATTTTGCTTTTTTGTCTTGCTCCTCGTATTCTTCTCCCCTGTTTCTTCGCCTCGGGTTTTTCACACTTCTCTTGCTCCTCGTAGTGGCATACTGTTGATCCTCCTCTGATTTCCGCCACTTGTGTTCTCCTCGTTTTTGTATTTTGCATTTTTTTTCTTGCTCCTCGTATTCTTCTCCCCTGTTTCTTCACATCAGCTTTTTCACACTTCTCTTACTCCTCGTAGTGGCATACTGTTGATCCTACTCTGATTTTCGCCCCTTGTGTTCTCCTCGTTTTTGTATTTTGCTTGTTTTTTCTTGCTCCTCGTATTCTTCTCCCCTGTTTCTTCGCCTCGGGTTTTTCACACTTCTCTTACTCCACCTAGTGGCATACTGTTGATCCTCCTCTGATTTTCGCCCCTTGTGTTCTCCTCGTTTTTGTATTTTGCTTTTTTTTTCTTGCTCCTCGTATTCTTCTCCCCTGTTTCTTCGCCTCGGGTTTTTCACACTTCTCTTACTCCACCTAGTGCCACACTTTTGATCCTCCTCTGATTTTCGCCACTTGTGTTCTCCTCGTTTTTGTATTTTGCTTTTTTTTTATTGCTCCTCGTATTCTTCTCCCCTGTTTCTTAGCCTCGGGTTTTTCACACTTCTCTTACTCCACGTAGTGGCATACTGTTGATCCTCCTCTGATTTTCGCCCCTTGTGTTCTCCTCGTTTTTGTATTTTGCTTTTTTTTCATGCTCCTCGTATTCTTCTCCCCTGTTTCTTCACATCAGCTTTTTCACACTTCTCTTACTCCTCGTAGTGGCATACTGTTGATCCTCCTCTGATTTTCGCCCCTTGTGTTCTCCTCGTTTTTGTATTTTGCTTTTTTTTTCTTGCTCCTCGTATTCTTCTCCCCTGTTTCTTCGCCTCGGGTTTTTCACACTTCTCTTACTCCACGTAGTGGCATACGGTTGATCCTCCTCTGATTTTCGCCCCTTGTGTTCTCCTCGTTTTTGTATTTTGCTTTTTTTTCTTGCTCCTCGTATTCTTCTCCTCTGTTTCTTCACCTCGTGTTTTTCACACTTCTCTTGCTCCTCGTAGTGGCATACTGTTGATCCTCCTCTGATTTTCGCCCCTTGTGTTCTCCTCGATTTTGTATTTTGCTTTTTTTTTCGTGCTCCTCGTATTCTTCTCCCCTGTTTCTTCACATCAGCTTTTTCACACTTCTCTTACTCCTCGTAGTGGCATACTGTTGATCCTCCTCTGATTTTCGCCCTTTGTGTTCTCCTCGTTTTTGTATTTTGCTTTTTTTTTCTTGCTGCTTGTATTCTTCTCCCCTGTTTCTTCGCCTCGGGTTTTTCACACTTCTCTTACTCCACGTAGTCCCACCCTTTTGATCCTCCTCTGATTTTCGCCCCTTGTGTTCTCCTCGTTTTTGTATTTTGCTTTTTTTTTCTTGCTCCTCGTATTCTTCTCCCCTGTTACTTCGCCTCGGGTTTTTCACACTTTTCTTACTCCACCTAGTGCCACACTTTTGATCCTCCTCTGATTTTCGCCCCTTGTGTTCTCCTCGTTTTTGTATTTTGCTTTTTTTTTCTTGCTCCTCGTATTCTTCTCCCCTGTTTCTTCGCCTCGGGTTTTTCACACTTCTCTTACTCCACCTAGTGGCATACTGTTGATCCTCCTCTGATTTTCGCCCCTTGTGTTCTCCTCGTTTTTGTATTTTGCTTTTTTTTTTTCTTGCTCCTCGTATTCTTCTCCCCTGTTTCTTCGCCTCGTGTGTTTCCCACTTCTCTTGCTCCTCGTAGTGGCATACTGTTGATCCTCCTCTGATTTTCGCCCCTTGTGTTCTCCTCGTTTTTGTATTTTGCTTTTTTTTTCTTGCTCCTCGTATTCTTCTCCCCTGTTTCTTCGCCTCGGGTTTTTCACACTTCTCTTACTCCACCTAGTGCCACACTTTTGATCCTCCTCTGATTTTCGCCACTTGTGTTCTCCTCGTTTTTGTATTTTGCTTTTTTTTTATTGCTCCTCGTATTCTTCTCCCCTGTTTCTTCGCCTCGGGTTTTTCACACTTCTCTTACTCCACGTAGTGGCATACTGTTGATCCTCCTCTGATTTTCGCCCCTTGTGTTCTCCTCGTTTTTGTATTTTGCTTTTTTTTCATGCTCCTCGTATTCTTCTCCCCTGTTTCTTCGCCTCGGGTTTTTCACACTTCTCTTGCTCCTCGTAGTGGCATACTGATGATCCTCCTCTGATTTTCGCCCCTTGTGTTCTCCTCGTTTTTGTATTTTGCTTTTTTTTTCTTGCTCCTCTTATTCTTCTCCCCTGTTTCTTCGCCTCGGGTTTTTCACACTTCTCTTACTCCACGTAGTGGCATACGGTTGATCCTCCTCTGATTTTCGCCCCTTGTGTTCTCCTCGTTTTTGTATTTTGCTTTTTCTTCTTGCTCCTCGTATTCTTCTCCCCTGTTTCTTCGCCTCGGGTTTTTCACACTTCTGTTACTCCTCGTAGTGGCATACTGTTGATCCTCCTCTGATTTTCGCCCCTTGTGTTCTCCTCGTTTTTGTATTTTGCTTTTTTTTTCTTGCTCCTCGTATTCTTTTCCACTGTTTCTTCACATCAGCTTTTTCACACTTCTCTTACTCCTCGTAGTGGCATACTGGTGATCCTCCTCTGATTTTCGCCCCTTGTGTTCTCCTCGTTTTTGTATTTTGCTTTTTTTTTCTTGCTCCTCGTATTTTTCTCCCCTGTTTCTTCGCCTCGGGTTTTTCACACTTCTCTTACTCCACGTAGTTCCACACTTTTGATCCTCCTCTGATTTTCGCCCCTTGTGTTCTCCTCGTTTTTGTATTTTGCTTTTTTTTTCTTGCTCCTCGTATTCTTCTCCCCTGTTTCTTCGCCTCGGGTTTTTCACACTTCTCTTACTCCACGTAGTGCCACCCTTTTGATCCTCCTCTGATTTTCGCCCCTTGTGTTCTCCTCGTTTTTGTATTTTGCTTTTTTTTCTTGCTCCTCGTATTCTTCTCCCCTGTTTCTTCGCCTCGGGTTTTTCACACTTCTCTTACTCCACGTAGTGCCACACTTTTGATCCTCCTCTGATTTTCGCCCCTTGTGTTCTCCTCGTTTTTGTATTTTGCTTTTTTTTTCTTGCTCCTCGTATTCTTCTCCCCTGTTTCTTCGCCTCGGGTTTTTCACACTTCTCTTACTCCACATAGTGGCATACGGTTGATCCTCCTCTGATTTTCGCCCCTTGTGTTCTCCTCGTTTTTGTATTTTGCTTTTTTTTCTTTCTCCTCGTATTCTTCTCCTCTGTTTCTTCACCTCGTGTTTTTCACACTTCTCTTGCTCCTCGTAGTGGCATACTGTTGATCCTCCTCTGATTTTCGCCCCTTGTGTTCTCCTCGTTTTTGTATTTTGCTTTTTTTTTCTTGCTCCTCGTATTCTTCTCCCCTGTTTCTTCACATCAGCTTTTTCACACTTCTCTTACTCCTCGTAGTGGCATACTGTTGATCCTCCTCTGATTTTCGCCCCTTGTGTTCTCCTCGTTTTTGTATTTTGCTTTTTTTTTCTTGCTCCTCGTATTCTTCTCCCCTGTTTCTTCGCCTCGGGTTTTTCACATCTCTTACTCCACGTAGTGCCACACTTTGGATCCTCCTCTGATTTTCACCCCTTGTGTTCTCCTCGTTTTTGTATTTTGCTTTTTTTTTCTTGCTCTTCGTATTCTTCTCCCCTGTTTCTTCGCCTCGCGTTTTTCACACTTCTCTTACTCCACGTAGTTCCACACTTTTGATCCTCCTCTGATTTTCGCCCCTTGTGTTCTCCTCGTTTTTGTATTTTGTTTTTTTTTTCTTGCTCCTCGTATTCTTCTCCCCTGTTTCTTCGCCTCGGGTTTTTCACACTTCTCTTACTCCACGTAGTGCCACCCTTTTGATCCTACTCTGATTTTCGCCCCTTGTGTTCTCCTCGTTTTTGTATTTTGCTTTTTTTTCTTGCTCCTCGTATTCTTCTCCCCTGTTTCTTCGCCTCGGGTTTTTCACACTTCTCTTACTCCACGTAGTGCCACACTTTTGATCCTCCTCTGATTTTCGCCCCTTGTGTTCTCCTCGTTTTTGTATTTTGCTTTTTTTTTCTTGCTCCTCGTATTCTTCTCCCCTGTTTCTTCGCCTCGGATTTTTCACACTTCTCTTACTCCACGTAGTGCCACACTTTTGATCCTCCTCTGATTTTCGCCCCTTGTGTTCTCCTCGTTTTTGTATTTTGCTTTTTTTTCTTGCTCCTCGTATTCTTCTCCCCTGTTTCTTCGCCTCGGGTTTTTCACACTTCTCTTACTCCACGTAGGGCCACACTTTGGATCCTCCTCTGATTTTCGCCCCTTGTGTTCTCCTCGTTTTTGTATTTTGCTTTTTTTTTCTTGCTCCTCGTATTCTTCTCCCCTGTTTCTTCGCCTCGGGTTTTTCACACTTCTCTTACTCCACGTAGTGCCACACTTTTGATCCTCCTCTGATTTTCTCCCCTTGTGTTCTCCTCGTTTTTGTATTTTGCTTTTTTTTTCTTGCTCCTCGTATTCTTCTCCCCTGTTTCTTCACATCAGCTTTTTCACACTTCTGTTACTCCTCGTAGTGGCATACTGTTGATCCTCCTCTGATTTTCGCCCCTTGTGTTCTCCTCGTTTTTGTATTTTGCTTTTTTTTTCTTGCTCCTCGTATTCTTCTCCCCTGTTTCTTCGCCTCGGGTTTTTCACACTTCTCTTACTCCACGTAGTCCCACCCTTTTGATCCTCCTCTGATTTTCGCCCCTTGTGTTCTCCTCGTTTATGTATTTTGCTTTTTTTCTTGCTCCTCGTATTCTTCTCCCCTGTTTCTTCGCCTCGGGTTTTTCACACTTCTCTTACTCCACGTAGTGCCACACTTTTGATCCTCCTCTGATTTTCGCCCCTTGTGTTCTCCTCGTTTTTGTATTTTGCTTTTTTTTTCTTGCTCCTCTTATTCTTCTCCCCTGTTTCTTCACCTCGGGTTTTTCACACTTCTCTTACTCCACGTAGTGGCATACGGTTGATCCTCCTCTGATTTTCGCCCCTTGTGTTCTCCTCGTTTTTGTATTTTGCTTTTTTTTCTTGCTCCTCGTATTCTTCTCCTCTGTTTCTTCACCTCGTGTTTTTCACACTTCTCTTGCTCCTCGTAGTGGCATACTGTTGGTCCTCCTCTGATTTTCGCCCCTTGTGTTCTCCTCGATTTTGTATTTTGCTTTTTTTTTCTTGCTCCTCGTATTCTTCTCCCCTGTTTCTTCACTTCAGCTTTTTCACACTTCTCTTACTCCTCGTAGTGGCATACTGTTGATCCTCCTCTGATTTTCGCCCCTTGTGTTCTCCTCGTTTTTGTATTTTGCTTTTTTTTTCTTGCTCCTCGTATTCTTCTCCCCTGTTTCTTCGCCTCGTGTGTTTCCCACTTCTCTTGCTCCTCGTAGTGGCATACTCTTGATCCTCCTCTGATTTTCGCCCCTTGTGTTCTCCTCGTTTTTGTATTTTGCTTTTTTTTTCTTGCTCCTCGTATTCTTCTCCCCTGTTTCTTCACCTCGGGTTTTTCACACTTCTCTTACTCCACGTAGTGCCACACTTTTGATCCTCCTCTGATTTTCTCCCCTTGTGTTCTCCTCGTTTTTGTATTTTGCTTTTTTTTTCTTGCTCCTCGTATTCTTCTCCCCTGTTTCTTCACATCAGCTTTTTCACACTTCTGTTACTCCTCGTAGTGGCATACTGTTGATCCTCCTCTGATTTTCGCCCCTTGTGTTCTCCTCGTTTTTGTATTTTGCTTTTTTTCTTGCTCCTCGTATTCTTCTCCCCTGTTTCTTCGCCTCGGGTTTTTCACACTTCTCTTACTCCACGTAGTGCCACACTTTTGATCCTCCTCTGATTTTCGCCCCTTGTGTTCTCCTCGTTTTTGTATTTTGCTTTTTTTTTCTTGCTCCTCGTATTCTTCTCCCCTGTTTCTTCGCCTCGGGTTTTTCACACTTCTCTTACTCCACGTAGTGGCATACGGTTGATCCTCCTCTGATTTTCGCCCCTTGTGTTCTCCTCGTTTTTGTATTTTGCTTTTTTTTCTTGCTCCTCGTATTCTTCTCCTCTGTTTCTTCACCTCGTGTTTTTCACACTTCTCTTGCTCCTCGTAGTGGCATACTGTTGATCCTCCTCTGATTTTCGCCCCTTGTGTTCTCCTCGATTTTGTATTTTGCTTTTTTTTTCGTGCTCCTCGTATTCTTCTCCCCTGTTTCTTCACATCAGCTTTTTCACACTTCTCTTACTCCTCGTAGTGGCATACTGTTGATCCTCCTCTGATTTTCGCCCTTTGTGTTCTCCTCGTTTTTGTATTTTGCTTTTTTTTTCTTGCTGCTTGTATTCTTCTCCCCTGTTTCTTCGCCTCGGGTTTTTCACACTTCTCTTACTCCACGTAGTCCCACCCTTTTGATCCTCCTCTGATTTTCGCCCCTTGTGTTCTCCTCGTTTTTGTATTTTGCTTTTTTTTTCTTGCTCCTCGTATTCTTCTCCCCTGTTACTTCGCCTCGGGTTTTTCACACTTTTCTTACTCCACCTAGTGCCACACTTTTGATCCTCCTCTGATTTTCGCCCCTTGTGTTCTCCTCGTTTTTGTATTTTGCTTTTTTTTTCTTGCTCCTCGTTTTCTTCTCCCCTGTTTCTTCGCCTCGGGTTTTTCACACTTCTCTTACTCCACCTAGTGGCATACTGTTGATCCTCCTCTGATTTTCGCCCCTTGTGTTCTCCTCGTTTTTGTATTTTGCTTTTTTTTTTTCTTGCTCCTCGTATTCTTCTCCCCTGTTTCTTCGCCTCGTGTGTTTCCCACTTCTCTTGCTCCTCGTAGTGGCATACTGTTGATCCTCCTCTGATTTTCGCCCCTTGTGTTCTCCTCGTTTTTGTATTTTGCTTTTTTTTTCTTGCTCCTCGTATTCTTCTCCCCTGTTTCTTCGCCTCGGGTTTTTCACACTTCTCTTACTCCACCTAGTGCCACACTTTTGATCCTCCTCTGATTTTCGCCACTTGTGTTCTCCTCGTTTTTGTATTTTGCTTTTTTTTTATTGCTCCTCGTATTCTTCTCCCCTGTTTCTTCGCCTCGGGTTTTTCACACTTCTCTTACTCCACGTAGTGGCATACTGTTGATCCTCCTCTGATTTTCGCCCCTTGTGTTCTCCTCGTTTTTGTATTTTGCTTTTTTTTCATGCTCCTCGTATTCTTCTCCCCTGTTTCTTCGCCTCGGGTTTTTCACACTTCTCTTGCTCCTCGTAGTGGCATACTGTTGATCCTCCTCTGATTTTCGCCCCTTGTGTTCTCCTCGTTTTTGTATTTTGCTTTTTTTTTCTTGCTCCTCTTATTCTTCTCCCCTGTTTCTTCGCCTCGGGTTTTTCACACTTCTCTTACTCCACGTAGTGGCATACGGTTGATCCTCCTCTGATTTTCGCCCCTTGTGTTCTCCTCGTTTTTGTATTTTGCTTTTTCTTCTTGCTCCTCGTATTCTTCTCCCCTGTTTCTTCGCCTCGGGTTTTTCACACTTCTCTTACTCCTCGTAGTGGCATACTGTTGATCCTCCTCTGATTTTCGCCCCTTGTGTTCTCCTCGTTTTTGTATTTTGCTTTTTTTTCTTGCTCCTCGTATTCTTCTCCCCTGTTTCTTCGCCTCGGGTTTTTCACACTTCTCTTACTCCACGTAGTGCCACACTTTGGATCCTCCTCTGATTTTCGCCCCTTGTGTTCTCCTCGTTTTCGTATTTTGCTTTTTTTTTCTTGCTCCTCGTATTCTTCTCCCCTGTTTCTTCACCTCGGGTTTTTCACACTTCTCTTACTCCACGTAGTGCCACACTTTTGATCCTCCTCTGATTTTCTCCCCTTGTGTTTTCCTCGTTTTTGTATTTTGCTTTTTTTTTCTTGCTCCTCGTATTCTTCTCCCCTGTTTCTTCACATGAGCTTTTTCACACTTCTGTTACTCCTCGTAGTGGCATACTGTTGATCCTCCTCTGATTTTCGCCCCTTGTGTTCTCCTCGTTTTTGTATTTTGCTTTTTTTTCTTGCTCCTCGTATTCTTCTCCTCTGTTTCTTCACCTCGTGTTTTTCACACTTCTCTTGCTCCTCGTAGTGGCATACTGTTGATCCTCCTCTGATTTTCGCCCCTTGTGTTCTCCTCGATTTTGTATTTTGCTTTTTTTTTCTTGCTCCTCGTATTCTTCTCCCCTGTTTCTTCACATCAGCTTTTTCACACTTCTCTTACTCCTCGTAGTGGTATAATGTTGATCCTCCTCTGATTTTCGCCCCTTGTGTTCTCCTCGTTTTTGTATTTTGCTTTTTTTTTCTTGCTCCTCGTATTCTTCTCCCCTGTTTCTTCGCCTCGGGTTTTTCAAATCTCTTACTCCACGTAGTGCCACACTTTGGATCCTCCTCTGATTTTCACCCCTTGTGTTCTCCTCGTTTTTGTATTTTGCTTTTTTTTTCTTGCTCTTCGTATTCTTCTCCCCTGTTTCTTCGCCTCGGGTTTTTCACACTTCTCTTACTCCACGGAGTGCCACACTTTTGATCCTCCTCTGATTTTCGCCCCTTGTGTTCTCCTCGTTTTTGTATTTTGCTTTTTTTTTCTTGCTCCTCGTATTCTTCTCCCCTGTTTCTTTGGCTCGGTTTTTCACACGTCTCTTACTCCACGTAGTGCCACACTTTTGATCCTCCTCTGATTTTCGCCCCTTGTGTTCTCCTCGTTTTTGTATTTTGCTTTTTTTTCTTGCTCCTCGTATTCTTCTCCCCTGTTTCTTCGCCTCGGTTTTTTCACACTTCTCTTGCTCCTCGTAGTGGCATACCGTTGATCCTCCTCTGATTTTCGCCACTTGTGTTCTCCTCGTTTTTGTATTTTGCTTTTTTTTTCTTGCTCCTCGTATTCTTCTCCCCTGTTTCTTCGCCTCGGGTTTTTCACACTTCTCTTACTCCACCTAGTGGCATACTGTTGATCCTCCTCTGATTTTCGCCCCTTGTGTTCTCCTCGTTTTTGTATTTTGCTTTTTTTTCTTGCTCCTCGTATTCTTCTCCCCTGTTTCTTCGCCTCGTGTGTTTCCCACTTCTCTTGCTCCTCGTAGTGGCATACTGTTGATCCTCCTCTGATTTTCGCCACTTGTGTTCTCCTCGTTTTTGTATTTTGCTTTTTTTTTCTTGCTCCTCGTATTCTTCTCCCCTGTTTCTTCGCCTCGGGTTTTTCACACTTCTCTTACTCCACCTAGTGCCACACTTTTGATCCTCCTCTGATTTTCGCCACTTGTGTTCTCCTCGTTTTTGTATTTTGCTTTTTTTTTATTGCTCCTCGTATTCTTCTCCCCTGTTTCTTCGCCTCGGGTTTTTCACACTTCTCTTACTCCACGTAGTGGCATACTGTTGATCCTCCTCTGATTTTCGCCCCTTGTGTTCTCCTCATTTTTGTATTTTGCTTTTTTTTCATGCTCCTCGTATTCTTCTCCCCTGTTTCTTCGCCTCGGGTTTTTCACACTTCTCTTGCTCCTCGTAGTGGCATACTGCTGATCCTCCTCTGATTTTCGCCCCTTGTGTTCTCCTCGTTTTTGTATTTTGCTTTTTTTTTCTTGCTCCTCTTATTCTTCTCCCCTGTTTCTTCGCCTCGGGTTTTTCACACTTCTCTTACTCCACGTAGTGGCATACGGTTGATCCTCCTCTGATTTTCGCCCCTTGTGTTCTCCTCGTTTTTGTATTTTGCTTTTTCTTCTTGCTCCTCGTATTCTTCTCCCCTGTTTCTTCGCCTCGGGTTTTTCACACTTCTCTTACTCCTCGTAGTGGCATACTGTTGATCCTCCTCTGATTTTCGCCCCTTGTGTTCTCCTCGTTTTTGTATTTTGCTTTTTTTTCTTGCTCCTCGTATTCTTCTCCCCTGTTTCTTCGCCTCGGGTTTTTCACACTTCTCTTACTCCACGTAGTGCCACACTTTGGATCCTCCTCTGATTTTCGCCCCTTGTGTTCTCCTCGTTTTTGTATTTTGCTTTTTTTTTCTTGCTCCTCGTATTCTTCTCCCCTGTTTCTTCGCCTCGGGTTTTTCACACTTCTCTTACTCCACGTAGTGCCACACTTTTGATCCTCCTCTGATTTTCTCCCCTTGTGTTCTCCTCGTTTTTGTGTTTTGCTTTTTTTTTCTTGCTCCTCGTATTCTTCTCCCCTATTTCTTCACATCAGCTTTTTCACACTTCTGTTACTCCTCGTAGTGGCATACTGTTGATCCTCCTCTGATTTTCGCCCCTTGTGTTCTCCTCGTTTTTGTATTTTGCTTTTTTTTTCTTGCTCCTCGTATTCTTCTCCCCTGTTTCTTCGCCTCGGGTTTTTCACACTTCTCTTACTCCACGTAGTGGCATACGGTTGATCCTCCTCTGATTTTCGCCCCTTGTGTTCTCCTCGTTTTTGTATTTTGCTTTTTTTTCTTGCTCCTCGTATTCTTCTCCTCTGTTTCTTCACCTCGTGTTTTTCACACTTCTCTTGCTCCTCGTAGTGGCATACTGTTGATCCTCCTCTGATTTTCGCCCCTTGTGTTCTCCTCGTTTTTGTATTTTGCTTTTTTTTTCTTGCTCCTCGTATTCTTCTCCCCTGTTTCTTCACATCAGCTTTTTCACACTTCTCTTACTCCTCGTAGTGGCATACTGTTGATCCTCCTCTGATTTTCGCCCCTTGTGTTCTCCTCGTTTTTGTATTTTGCTTTTTTTTTCTTGCTCCTCGTATTCTTCTCCCCTGTTTCTTCGCCTCGGGTTTTTCACATCTCTTACTCCACGTAGTGCCACACTTTGGATCCTCCTCTGATTTTCACCCCTTGTGTTCTCCTCGTTTTTGTATTTTGCTTTTTTTTTCTTGCTCTTCGTATTCTTCTCCCCTGTTTCTTCGCCTCCGTTTTTTCACACTTCTCTTACTCCACGGAGTGCCGCACTTTTGATCCTCCTCTGATTTTCGCCCCTTGTGTTCTCCTCGTTTTTGTATTTTGCTTTTTTTTTCTTGCTCCTCGTATTCTTCTCCCCTGTTTCTTTGGCTCGGTTTTTCACACGTTTCTTACTCCACGTAGTGCCACACTTTTGATCCTCCTCTGATTTTCGCCCCTTGTGTTCTCCTCGTTTTTGTATTTTGCTTTTTTTTCTTGCTCCTCGTATTCTTCTCCCCTGTTTCTTCGCCTCGGGTTTTTCACACTTCTCTTGCTCCTCGTAGTGGCATACCGTTGATCCTCCTCTGATTTTCGCCACTTGTGTTCTCCTCGTTTTTGTATTTTGCTTTTTTTTTCTTGCTCCTCGTATTCTTCTCCCCTGTTTCTTCACATCAGCTTTTTCACACTTCTCTTACTCCACCTAGTGCCACAATTTTGATCCTTCTCTGATTTTCGCCCCTTGTGTTCTCCTCGTTTTTGTATTTTGCTTTTTTTTCTTGCTCCTCGTATTCTTCTCCACTGTTTCTTCACCTCGGGTTTTTCACACTTCTCTTACTCCACCTAGTGCCACACTTTTGATCCTCCTCTGATTTTCGCCCCTTGTGTTCTCCTCGTTTTTGTATTTTGCTTTTTTTTCCTTGCTCCTCGTATTCTTCTCCCCTGTTTCTTCGCCTCGGGTTTTTCACACTTCTCTTACTCCACGTAGTGCCACCCTTTTGATCCTCCTCTGATTTTCGCCCCTTGTGTTCTCCTCGTTTTTGTATTTTACTTTTTTTTCTTGCTCCTCGTATTCTTCTCCCCTGTTTCTTCGCCTCGGGTTTTTCACACTTCTCTTACTCCACGTAGTGCCACCCTTTTGATCCTCCTCTGATTTTCGCCCCTTGTGTTCTCCTCGTTTTTGTATTTTGCTTTTTTTTCTTGCTCCTCGTATTCTTCTCCCCTGTTTCTTCGCCTCGGGTTTTTCACACTTCTCTTACTCCACGTAGTGCCACCCTTTTGATCCTCCTCTGATTTTCGCCCCTTGTGTTCTCCTCGTTTTTGTATTTTGCTTTTTTTTTCTTGCTCCTCGTATTCTTCTCCCCTGTTTCTTCACATCAGCTTTTTCACACTTCTCTTACTCCACCTAGTGCCACAATTTTGATCCTTCTCTGATTTTCGCCCCTTGTGTTCTCCTCGTTTTTGTATTTTGCTTTTTTTTCTTGCTCCTCGTATTCTTCTCCACTGTTTCTTCACCTCGGGTTTTTCACACTTCTCTTACTCCACCTAGTGCCACACTTTTGATCCTCCTCTGATTTTCGCCCCTTGTGTTCTCCTCGTTTTTGTATTTTGCTTTTTTTTCCTTGCTCCTCGTATTCTTCTCCCCTGTTTCTTCGCCTCGGGTTTTTCACACTTCTCTTACTCCACGTAGTGCCACCCTTTTGATCCTCCTCTGATTTTCGCCCCTTGTGTTCTCCTCGTTTTTGTATTTTACTTTTTTTTCTTGCTCCTCGTATTCTTCTCCCCTGTTTCTTCGCCTCGGGTTTTTCACACTTCTCTTACTCCACGTAGTGCCACCCTTTTGATCCTCCTCTGATTTTCGCCCCTTGTGTTCTCCTCGTTTTTGTATTTTGCTTTTTTTTCTTGCTCCTCGTATTCTTCTCCCCTGTTTCTTCGCCTCGGGTTTTTCACACTTCTCTTACTCCACGTAGGGCCACACTTTGGATCCTCCTCTGATTTTCGCCCCTTGTGTTCTCCTCGTTTTTGTATTTTGCTTTTTTTTTCTTGCTCCTCGTATTCTTCTCCCCTGTTTCTTCGCCTCGGGTTTTTCACACTTCTCTTACTCCACGTAGTGCCACACTTTTGATCCTCCTCTGATTTTCTCCCCTTGTGTTCTCCTCGTTTTTGTATTTTGCTTTTTTTTTCTTGCTCCTCGTATTCTTCTCCCCTGTTTCTTCACATCAGCTTTTTCACACTTCTGTTACTCCTCGTAGTGGCATACTGTTGATCCTCCTCTGATTTTCGCCCCTTGTGTTCTCCTCGTTTTTGTATTTTGCTTTTTTTTTCTTGCTCCTCGTATTCTTCTCCCCTGTTTCTTCCCCTCGGGTTTTTCACACTTCTCTTACTCCACCTAGTGCCACACTTCAGATCCTCCTCTGATTTTCGCCCCTTGTGTTCTCCTCGTTTTTGTATTTTGCTTTTTTTTTCTTGCTCCTCTTATTCTTCTCCCCTGTTTCTTCGCCTCGGGTTTTTCACACTTCTCTTACTCCACGTAGTGGCATACGGTTGATCCTCCTCTGATTTTCGCCCCTTGTGTTCTCCTCGTTTTTGTATTTTGCTTTTTTTTCTTGCTCCTCGTATTCTTCTCCTCTGTTTCTTCACCTCGTGTTTTTCACACTTCTCTTGCTCCTCGTAGTGGCATACTGTTGGTCCTCCTCTGATTTTCGCCCCTTGTGTTCTCCTCGATTTTGTATTTTGCTTTTTTTTTCTTGCTCCTCGTATTCTTCTCCCCTGTTTCTTCACTTCAGCTTTTTCACACTTCTCTTACTCCTCGTAGTGGCATACTGTTGATCCTCCTCTGATTTTCGCCCCTTGTGTTCTCCTCGTTTTTGTATTTTGCTTTTTTTTTCTTGCTCCTCGTATTCTTCTCCCCTGTTTCTTCGCCTCGTGTGTTTCCCACTTCTCTTGCTCCTCGTAGTGGCATACTCTTGATCCTCCTCTGATTTTCGCCCCTTGTGTTCTCCTCGTTTTTGTATTTTGCTTTTTTTTTCTTGCTCCTCGTATTCTTCTCCCCTGTTTCTTCGCCTCGGGTTTTTCACACTTCTCTTACTCCACGTAGTGCCACACTTTGGATCCTCCTCTGATTTTCGCCCCTTGTGTTCTCCTCGTTTTTGTATTTTGCTTTTTTTTTCTTGCTCCTCGTATTCTTCTCCCCTGTTTCTTCACCTCGGGTTTTTCACACTTCTCTTACTCCACGTAGTGCCACACTTTTGATCCTCCTCTGATTTTCTCCCCTTGTGTTCTCCTCGTTTTTGTATTTTGCTTTTTTTTTCTTGCTCCTCGTATTCTTCTCCCCTGTTTCTTCACATCAGCTTTTTCACACTTCTGTTACTCCTCGTAGTGGCATACTGTTGATCCTCCTCTGATTTTCGCCCCTTGTGTTCTCCTCGTTTTTGTATTTTGCTTTTTTTCTTGCTCCTCGTATTCTTCTCCCCTGTTTCTTCGCCTCGGGTTTTTCACACTTCTCTTACTCCACGTAGTGCCACACTTTTGATCCTCCTCTGATTTTCGCCCCTTGTGTTCTCCTCGTTTTTGTATTTTGCTTTTTTTTTCTTGCTCCTCGTATTCTTCTCCCCTGTTTCTTCGCCTCGGGTTTTTTACACTTCTCTTACTCCACGTAGTGGCATACGGTTGATCCTCCTCTGATTTTCGCCCCTTGTGTTCTCCTCGTTTTTGTATTTTGCTTTTTTTTCTTGCTCCTCGTATTCTTCTCCTCTGTTTCTTCACCTCGTGTTTTTCACACTTCTCTTGCTCCTCGTAGTGGCATACTGTTGATCCTCCTCTGATTTTCGCCCCTTGTGTTCTCCTCGATTTTGTATTTTGCTTTTTTTTTCGTGCTCCTCGTATTCTTCTCCCCTGTTTCTTCACATCAGCTTTTTCACACTTCTCTTACTCCTCGTAGTGGCATACTGTTGATCCTCCTCTGATTTTCGCCCTTTGTGTTCTCCTCGTTTTTGTATTTTGCTTTTTTTTTCTTGCTGCTTGTATTCTTCTCCCCTGTTTCTTCGCCTCGGGTTTTTCACACTTCTCTTACTCCACGTAGTCCCACCCTTTTGATCCTCCTCTGATTTTCGCCCCTTGTGTTCTCCTCGTTTTTGTATTTTGCTTTTTTTTTCTTGCTCCTCGTATTCTTCTCCCCTGTTACTTCGCCTCGGGTTTTTCACACTTTTCTTACTCCACCTAGTCCCACACTTTTGATCCTCCTCTGATTTTCGCCCCTTGTGTTCTCCTCGTTTTTGTATTTTGCTTTTTTTTTCTTGCTCCTCGTATTCTTCTCCCCTGTTTCTTCGCCTCGGGTTTTTCACACTTCTCTTACTCCACCTAGTGGCATACTGTTGATCCTCCTCTGATTTTCGCCCCTTGTGTTCTCCTCGTTTTTGTATTTTGCTTTTTTTTTTTCTTGCTCCTCGTATTCTTCTCCCCTGTTTCTTCGCCTCGTGTGTTTCCCACTTCTCTTGCTCCTCGTAGTGGCATACTGTTGATCCTCCTCTGATTTTCGCCCCTTGTGTTCTCCTCGTTTTTGTATTTTGCTTTTTTTTTCTTGCTCCTCGTATTCTTCTCCCCTGTTTCTTCGCCTCGGGTTTTTCACACTTCTCTTACTCCACCTAGTGCCACACTTTTGATCCTCCTCTGATTTTCGCCACTTGTGTTCTCCTCGTTTTTGTATTTTGCTTTTTTTTTATTGCTCCTCGTATTCTTCTCCCCTGTTTCTTCGCCTCGGGTTTTTCACACTTCTCTTACTCCACGTAGTGGCATACTGTTGATCCTCCTCTGATTTTCGCCCCTTGTGTTCTCCTCGTTTTTGTATTTTGCTTTTTTTTCATGCTCCTCGTATTCTTCTCCCCTGTTTCTTCGCCTCGGGTTTTTCACACTTCTCTTGCTCCTCGTAGTGGCATACTGTTGATCCTCCTCTGATTTTCGCCCCTTGTGTTCTCCTCGTTTTTGTATTTTGCTTTTTTTTTCTTGCTCCTCTTATTCTTCTCCCCTGTTTCTTCGCCTCGGGTTTTTCACACTTCTCTTACTCCACGTAGTGGCATACGGTTGATCCTCCTCTGATTTTCGCCCCTTGTGTTCTCCTCGTTTTTGTATTTTGCTTTTTCTTCTTGCTCCTCGTATTCTTCTCCCCTGTTTCTTCGCCTCGGGTTTTTCACACTTCTCTTACTCCTCGTAGTGGCATACTGTTGATCCTCCTCTGATTTTCGCCCCTTGTGTTCTCCTCGTTTTTGTATTTTGCTTTTTTTTCTTGCTCCTCGTATTCTTCTCCCCTGTTTCTTCGCCTCGGGTTTTTCACACTTCTCTTACTCCACGTAGTGCCACACTTTGGATCCTCCTCTGATTTTCGCCCCTTGTGTTCTCCTCGTTTTCGTATTTTGCTTTTTTTTTCTTGCTCCTCGTATTCTTCTCCCCTGTTTCTTCACCTCGGGTTTTTCACACTTCTCTTACTCCACGTAGTGCCACACTTTTGATCCTCCTCTGATTTTCTCCCCTTGTGTTTTCCTCGTTTTTGTATTTTGCTTTTTTTTTCTTGCTCCTCGTATTCTTCTCCCCTGTTTCTTCACATGAGCTTTTTCACACTTCTGTTACTCCTCGTAGTGGCATACTGTTGATCCTCCTCTGATTTTCGCCCCTTGTGTTCTCCTCGTTTTTGTATTTTGCTTTTTTTTCTTGCTCCTCGTATTCTTCTCCTCTGTTTCTTCACCTCGTGTTTTTCACACTTCTCTTGCTCCTCGTAGTGGCATACTGTTGATCCTCCTCTGATTTTCGCCCCTTGTGTTCTCCTCGATTTTGTATTTTGCTTTTTTTTTCTTGCTCCTCGTATTCTTCTCCCCTGTTTCTTCACATCAGCTTTTTCACACTTCTCTTACTCCTCGTAGTGGTATAATGTTGATCCTCCTCTGATTTTCGCCCCTTGTGTTCTCCTCGTTTTTGTATTTTGCTTTTTTTTTCTTGCTCCTCGTATTCTTCTCCCCTGTTTCTTCGCCTCGGGTTTTTCAAATCTCTTACTCCACGTAGTGCCACACTTTGGATCCTCCTCTGATTTTCACCCCTTGTGTTCTCCTCGTTTTTGTATTTTGCTTTTTTTTTCTTGCTCCTCGTATTCTTCTCCCCTGTTTCTTTGGCTCGGTTTTTCACACGTCTCTTACTCCACGTAGTGCCACACTTTTGATCCTCCTCTGATTTTCGCCCCTTGTGTTCTCCTCGTTTTTGTATTTTGCTTTTTTTTCTTGCTCCTCGTATTCTTCTCCCCTGTTTCTTCGCCTCGGTTTTTTCACACTTCTCTTGCTCCTCGTAGTGGCATACCGTTGATCCTCCTCTGATTTTCGCCACTTGTGTTCTCCTCGTTTTTGTATTTTGCTTTTTTTTTCTTGCTCCTCGTATTCTTCTCCCTTGTTTCTTCGCCTCGGGTTTTTCACACTTCTCTTGCTCCACCTAGTGGCATACTGTTGATCCTCCTCTGATTTTCGCCCCTTGTGTTCTCCTCGTTTTTGTATTTTGCTTTTTTTTCTTGCTCCTCGTATTCTTCTCCCCTGTTTCTTCGCCTCGTGTGTTTCCCACTTCTCTTGCTCCTCGTAGTGGCATACTGTTGATCCTCCTCTGCTTTTCGCCACTTGTGTTCTCCTCGTTTTTGTATTTTGCTTTTTTTTTCTTGCTCCTCGTATTCTTCTCCCCTGTTTCTTCGCCTCGGGTTTTTCACACTTCTCTTACTCCACCTAGTGCCACACTTTTGATCCTCCTCTGATTTTCGCCACTTGTGTTCTCCTCGTTTTTGTATTTTGCTTTTTTTTTATTGCTCCTCGTATTCTTCTCCCCTGTTTCTTCGCCTCGGGTTTTTCACACTTCTCTTACTCCACGTAGTGGCATACTGTTGATCCTCCTCTGATTTTCGCCCCTTGTGTTCTCCTCATTTTTGTATTTTGCTTTTTTTTCATGCTCCTCGTATTCTTCTCCCCTGTTTCTTCGCCTCGGGTTTTTCACACTTCTCTTGCTCCTCGTAGTGGCATACTGCTGATCCTCCTCTGATTTTCGCCCCTTGTGTTCTCCTCGTTTTTGTATTTTGCTTTTTTTTTCTTTCTCCTCTTATTCTTCTCCCCTGTTTCTTCGCCTCGGGTTTTTCACACTTCTCTTACTCCACGTAGTGGCATACGGTTGATCCTCCTCTGATTTTCGCCCCTTGTGTTCTCCTCGTTTTTGTATTTTGCTTTTTCTTCTTGCTCCTCGTATTCTTCTCCCCTGTTTCTTCGCCTCGGGTTTTTCACACTTCTCTTACTCCTCGTAGTGGCATACTGTTGATCCTCCTCTGATTTTCGCCCCTTGTGTTCTCCTCGTTTTTGTATTTTGCTTTTTTTTCTTGCTCCTCGTATTCTTCTCCCCTGTTTCTTCGCCTCGGGTTTTTCACACTTCTCTTACTCCACGTAGTGCCACA